>NC_132801.1:8955000-9555000 GCF_048594095.1 Paramormyrops kingsleyae
TGGATCGCGTTTCACCGTTGCGCTGTTAACAAAATTACCATGCGAATGCGATTTGAATACGTGCTAATGCGGCTATTTAGAATGTGAATAGCGATCTTCGGGTGAGAGCGGTACTACTCGCCCCCGATGCAGGTAAAACAAAGTAAGGTGACATTGTTTACTTTCTTGCAGATTCAGCCTAATTTTAAGAACTTTAATACTTCCGACAATGGACGTTTTGAAAAGAAGACCGATTACGGATTTAGTCAGCGTTTTTTTCATGTTTCTATAATAAGATTTCAGCGAGTTATGAACTGAAATAGACAAGAAAGATACTCGGCATCGCTGACGATGCCGTCGACTCCAGAGGGATAAAAGTATTTTTCTGAATCATTCGGTTTGTAATGCGTACCGAACCGAAAGCCTCGTACCGAACGGTTCAATACGAATACGCGTATCGTTACACCTCTAGTATGTATATATGTATGTATGTATGTGTGTGTGTGTGTGTGTGTGTGTGTGTGTGTGTATATGTATATATATATATATATATATATATATATGTATGTATATATATATGTATGTATATGTATATATATATATATATATATATGTGTGTGTATATATATATTAGGGGTGGCACGGTTCACAAAAGCCACGGTTCGGTTTGTATCACGGTTTTAGGGTCACGGTTTTCGGTTCTGTACGGTTCTTGTTGTTTTTTCTTTTAATCTTTAACACTCCAGAAATGTACTTCAGCATATGATATATAGCTTAATTATCCACAATTTAGGATACAGTATTAAAAAAGTTATATCATGTAATCATGCATAAACTGAATTTGACTTGACTTAGAGCACATTATTGGGACCATCTCTGAGGAAAGCTAGGTGAGATTTTGATACAGCAAGAGGAAAGACTGATGATTGATTGATTGATGATTTCAACATGCTTTTCATTTATTTGGCAAAAAAAGGAGAACGTGTATTGCCATCTACATGAATGTATGTGCCTTTTTAGCACACAAAGATTGCAATATTACAGAATATCTTGCATTTATCAAACTGGTCAGACACTGTGCAATAAACAGAATTTTTAGGAACATGGCAAATGTTCACATTGCAGCATGGAAGCAGGCTCACTGTTACAACGCTGACCGGGGAAGCAGAGGCGAGGAGACCTAGGATCGGGGGAATGCGGGGTTTAATGAGCAAAAGGAACACAGACGAGCGGTAAAGCAGAATTACAATATAATGACCGGACTGGAGAAAGAAACGGAAACGCGCACTAAATACAATGGAGTAATGACAAATTTGACAACAATCAGGAACAGCTGGTAAACACGGGGAATCCACACGGGGTTAACGAGGGGGCGTGGCACACGGAAAGAGCGGACGATCGAGGCATGACACTCACTGGAGTGCTTTGTCACAGATAACTTAATTTTCTTTAACAAAGTGCCTAACCGCACATTAAATAAAGTCACACAACAAAGGCGCACAACAGTGTTCAGATGTTGTGCTATCGGTCGGCTGAAATTTAAACGTTTTCTTCAGAGACAGGGTGGTAACGCCGAAAACACGAGCTAAACACAGCAAACGAAAGGCTACCGGAAATTACTTAGCTGGCTGAACTTTTACCGGAGCTACGTCACATCGCTCTGTGCATATAGCCTATTCTTTCGCGCGAAAGAAAAAAATAAATAAATAAAATTCTTTCGCGCGAATGGGAAACACACTGACGTCACATACGGGGCACGAGGCTACATTGCGCATGTCATGAACCGTCGAACCGTGCGACGCATGCATGCTCCGAACCGAGACAAGCGAACCGAACGGTTCGGTTTTTTTTCATGAACCGTGCCATCCCTAATATATATGTGTGTGTGTATATATATATATGTGTGTGTGTATATATATATATATATGTGTGTGTATATATATATATATGTGTATATATGTATATGTGTATATATATATGTGTATATATGTATATGTGTATATATATATGTGTATATATGTATATGTGTATATATATATGTGTATATATGTATATGTGTATATATATGTATATATGTATATGTGTATATATATGTATGTATATGTATGTATATGTATGTATATGTATATATGTATGTATATGTATGTATATGTATATATGTATATATATGTATATATATATGTATATGTGTGTATATATATGTATATATATGTATATGTGTGTATATATATGTATATATATATGTGTGTATATATGTATATATGTGTGTATATATGTATATATGTGTGTATATATATATATATATATATATATGTATGTGTATGTATATGTGTCACAGTTCGGCAAGCGGGCGAGCAGCGAAGCAGGCGAGTGGAGCCGTAGATACGGACAAACGGGGTTTATTAGGGAGACAGAGGCACACGGCAAGGAACGTCGAACAATACGTAACATTACAGTCAGTATTTCCCAGTTCTGTCATTAAGACACGGACTAAATACTCAAGACAGGCTGAACTGAACAAGCAACAGGTAATCACAACCAGGAATTAACATGAGGCAATGAGGGTGGTGTGGCACACACGAGGATTGTACGAGCCGGACGTGACAATATGTATGTGTATATATATGTATGTATATGTGTGTGTGTGTGTGTGTGTGTGTGTGTATATATGTGTATATATATGTATGTATGTATGTATGTATAGCTTGAAAAATACAATGATAGAGACAATAATACACACTGTACTAGAATAAAACACAAGAATTGCAGATGTAGAGGGTGTGTCTATGGATGCTGTGCAATGGTCAGTTCCTTGAAGCTGTACAAGTTAAAGCTTCTTTGTGCACATATAATAACTACTACACCTGCATGTGTGTGAAATGAACAATTTGCACCTTTTTTATACTCCTCCCTCTGGTTTCACCTCCCCCTATGTCTTGCACACTCATTGGCTGTAGCTTGTCGCCACACGTCAGAGCACTTTTTACACTACAGGATCTAGAGTTGCTGACAGGTCCAGTCATTTAGCCTGCAAGATATCTGACGGGCGTCTGTGATCTATCGGTGACTCTTAGTTCAAAGACATGACTGAACAGCAGTCGAGCGCCATTTTGCTTGCTATAAGCGGACACCGATTTGACTCTGATCCATGGCTTTTGTTGGTGTTCGCCGAAGACTTTCGGCAAGCAGGAAATCTGAACTAAAATCGTGTAGTGTGAACTTTAGCAAATTCTTTTTTGGTAAAGCCTGGTCTCAATTTTCTGGCAAAAGCACACTTGGATGATGTCGTCTAACCTCCTGAGACCCAGAAGAAAAATGGTCTTTATGTAGGTTTTTTAGATAAATTAAGTATTATGGCTGAAAGAAACATATTACTGCAAAAAAAATTTCAAAACTGATTTATTTTTTTAGCATCTGTCCCTTGTAGTGGACATCAGGTCTTGTTTGATCACAGAATATAAAGATTTAATGTAATGATATTGTTTTAATTTATGTGTGGATTTCTGATAAGAATTTCTTGTCAACATTTCATGAACATTAAAAACGGATGAAGGAAACGCATCTGAACACTAAAACATTTTAACAAATAACATGTCATGGTCAAGCTTTTAGACTAAACTACATTCTGCATGCTTAGGTCACCTAAAGCTGGGATGTTAGGTCACATCACACATGGTACTAACAACAGATCATGCATGATATGACCGAAAGCAGTTTTTTTTGTTTTTGACACAGAAAAACATGTTGCATTTAATACACTTGACAAATGTTTTCCCTTTGCATCCCTCTCTCCTGCACCATGATGCATGTGCTGCCCCAATCAACTTAGGCAAATAGAGTGCTGCACAGCAATCATTTCTTCAGCCAGCAGCAGCTTGAAGTCAAAATACTGCAGCCTCTCCTCCTTTGCTCTCCCAGAGACCTGGTGGTCTGACCTGTACTTGATCCAGCTGTTTGTTGCAGCCAGGTCAGAGAGATGTAGGACTGTACCAATGGTCCATTTTCTTGTGCGACTTGACATTGGGTATAAGCTGATCATGAGGACGCACAAATCAACTCCACCGATATTTTTGTTGTATCCGGCCACAACAGCAGGTCTGGGCACAGGAACATGGCGCTTCTCTCTCGTTGGCCATCTCATGCAGCTGTCCTGGGGCTCTATCCCATGGACACTTGCTGCCATTTGAACTGCCTTATTGCCCTGCCACTTCGTCACAGCAACCTCTGATGGTTTTCTCACACCATTTCAGATGTACCTCTTCCTTGTTTTTGGATGCTTCCCGTTGTCTGACATCTTTGATTTGAATAGTGCAGAGATTATATTTATCACAATGGGCCCCGTTCCCAGGAGTCCATTTTCTTTTGGCATATTCAGTACGTTGACAGAGGTGAAATACCTGTCAAAGTACATGCGTGTTCCCCTTGGAAGAGACTGTGGCATCCAAGCGACTGCATTCCCTCCAATTCCCAGCTGCTGGTCACTAAATGTATTCCGACTCTTGTAAACCCCAAAATCCAGCACCACACCATTGGGACTGGCAAGCACAAATGTTTTCAGTCTTGTGGGATTTCATTTCCCTGGCACAAACTGCCGTACAGGACATCGGCCTGTGAAGGGAATCATCTGCTCATCTGCACTGGCCTTCCCTGGTCTTGACAGATTGAAGCAGCCTTGTTGTACTCCGTTTAAGAGAGGTCTCATCTTCCAGAGGGCATCATTCTTCTTTTTCTCAGAGACATCAAGATCATTTGTTTCTTTAATGGACTTTCCTAATCGCAAAAAATCTGGGATCCTTGTCTTTGCTGCCCAGTACCTCCGGATCCTATGGTATAAAGTTGGTCACTTACCTCCCTTGTTGCCATAAAATGTGGCATCACTAGAAAGCCCAGGATGTCCTCTTGACAGTACAGTAGGACTCAAACAAATTGCATAAATGATGCTTCACTTAAAGGTCTCAGACTCACGTCCCCCACAGAGGACAGAAATGACTTGCTGAGTCTTAGGAGGCTAGAATGAGTTAGCATGTTGGATGTGTTCCCAGAAAAATATCCGAGTTCAGTGTAACAGAGCTGACAGGCATTCTTATTCTTATCAGCTTCTCCCTCTCTCTGGTGTTGCTGTAATTTATTGGGGAAACCAAAATCTCCCCAATGTATTTAGGGGGGGGGGGGGTGGGGGGCTTTCAGCGCTCTAGCACTAGGTGTAACCAACTCAAAGCCACAATTAGCATAATGTTTTCCATGTTGAATATCAGCTTATGATTTAAGGTTTTACCCATGTCAAGAACCTATGTTTACCCATGTCATGTTTCATTGTGCATTCCAAACCGAACGTGCTGTAACTGTCACACGATGGATACTTGCACCATTATAACCCTTTACATTAAATGTAGACCTGAAATGCTCTTCAGTAAAATCGTTTTAAAAGTTGATATATATTGAATCAACAAACTTGTATCGATTCGGGCAGCAACTGCCAATTTCCACCCATAATCACCACAAACAAAGCATTGGGCTATGACATTACAAGAACTACAATGTCGTTGTTTCTCTTCTGTACCGAAATTGCACTGCACCTTGAACCCATACTCCTGTCTAAGTGGCAGTTTCCTTTAGAGAATTTTCCCCAAACTTTGGATTTAAACTGAGAGATTTGGAAAAATCTCTGTAAACGTTTTCTCATTCATGGTATAACTGGGCCAGACTTGCACATGTCAGATCCTTAACAAAATCCAGCCATATGCAACTGGCCAGAAATGTGACAAACATAATTATAAGTAACCCATGTTTAAATTGATATTTAAAATCCGATTTTTAATTCTCGTGGTGATATAGAAGTTGCTGCTTCAAAGAAACATTATTTGTAACTATATCTATCTATTTATTTATTTGTTTATTTTCACCTAACCACAACCTTTGCTCCAGCGAAAGCTCAGTTGCTAATTGATAACGAAGGAAGGAGTGCACGGCTGGGGTAAATCCCAAAATTGCTTTAGTAAATTTCCAGCTTTATAGGTTGAGTATTGCCTGTGGAAAAAGCTGTTTGAGGTTTAAACTGGGTGGAAATTAACAGGTAGAATAAATCCATTCAATTGTGGAGCCTTCACTTTCACTGGTGATCAAAGTAAAGGTTCAGTAATGGTTGCCTTTCATTTGTTTGTATTTGGCTGTGCTGCCACGTTTGATATACTAAATCAGGGCAAGATGGCATTGCCTGTTTCTGCTAATCATATTTATTCCCTCGTAATGGAAATTTTGTTGCAAGCTATAGTATTATGAATTTAACGAAACATTATGATAAATTGCATTTCTGATAAATAATTTTACACCTGACTAACCAACACATTAATTAAAATGAAATTCAAATGAAAACCATAACATTTTCTACTAATAAGTGCATTCCAAATACTGTTAATGTAACTATGAGCCACTCAAAACAAACACATACACATAAACACACACACACACACACTGCTATGGGAACAGTTCTGTTTAAATGAGAAGAACATGAAGTGACACGATAAGGCATTAAGTAGCCTGTAATATGGGAGGCAGATATATTACTCAATTAAGTTGAGTCCAGAGTGGAGAACACATTTTACTGGATTTAGAACAGATGTCATGCCAGCACAAAATCTTAGTTCCAAAGGTGACCAGAAGGGAAACCCTAGTGTCCATAAGTAGGGTTGATGCTGTGGACTATTAATATTCATACAGATTTATGTACCAAACACCGCAAATGGAAACTAGCTGGGGGCCAGTTTCAGAACACATAGCGATAAGGTTTTCTAACAACCTTTTTTAATTTAAAAGGTCACTTTCCAGAATGCAACCTATTAATTCGATTAATATGTTGTCTTTCACGTGTAGAGTCTCTTAGACTCTTTCACTGTTACTGCACATTGGAAAATACAGGAGAATGGAGTGTATTGGCGGGAACATAAATAGATTTTGTGCAGTCTGTTTTTGTGTTACAAAAGGCCGTGGCACACAGGGTCCATTTCTCTGAGGAAAAAGTAGAGCAAATGGAAACGTAGCTGTGTGGTGCGGCACAGCCGAATACGTTCGCAGCGTTGACAGCATTAGCGCTGTATTAATGTAATGCGGGGCTGTGCCTGGTATAGCATTACTGCCAAGTATCTCCGTTTCTGCCTCACGTGGCCGTGAGCAAGAGTGGGGGAAGGAAGGAAAGGGCAGGAGCCGACGGGGAGCCGAGTGGGGGATGGGGCTGGAGGAGGAGCTTTAAAGACTCTCGCTCCTACCTCCTTCCCTTTTTTCTCGTTAGCTGTTTTTCTTCAATATTCTCTCCTTTTTCTCCTTTATAAAATGAGGTACACAAAACAAATCAAAATGTATATAAGGTTATTTTTACCTATATGTTTTGAAACACTTGTGCATTAGCACACTTGTAGAAATTGCATTAGCACACATGTAATTGCATTCGTAGCTATATTTTGATTTTTCACTGTAAAGGTTTTTTATTTATTTATTTATTTTTAATTTTTGCTGTTGTGTCATGCCAGCAATTTTGTTAGCTAGAGAAATGAAAGATTCCTAAAAAAAAAAATTTTTTCTCAAAGCATTTGTGTTCTTCTAATTTTGGTCTTTGAATGTGTTATTACCGTGTATTATTTTCGTGAGGATTCTTATGGTATTGAATTCTTATGCTGCGTGGTGTTTCTTCCATATTTTATTTTTGCTTTGGTGCTGATATTTTGATATAATTATTCTTATGTGTGCTGTAAGTTAGTGTTCGCTCCTATGCTTTTGGGCTGTGAGAATCAGCGAGCCTAACACAGCTAAGGTCTAGGATGGATTTTTCTTCAAGCAGGAATTTATTTTTTTCAAGGAAAACATGGCCTGACTTATTTGAGCCTTTTTGAACTTTTCCAGCTTAGAATGTTGTCTTTTTTTTCTGTTCGATAAAATTTGGTAGTTCACCTGGAGTTGTTAAATGAAAACAATAAAGTGATTTACTCCCCCTAGTGGTCGAATGTATATTTTTTGTATCAAGCTGCTCAAATAGGAACATGTATAACGAAGTAAATTTATAATAAGATTGGAGTTAAATTTATAATTGCTGTTAACTATTAGTATTATTTACTATTTAGTGACTAAAGCTTTGGTCAATGTCTGATAGCTTTTTATCTGATTTAAAATATTTAGCATGGGTTCTTTGCTTTGGATGGTATCAGTTGATAATATTTCTGTTATTTGCCATCACAGCCTTTTGGGGCAGGGGGAGAAAAGAGTTGCTGTTGTAGGAAGTATTCCTTTTGCATACGAACTCGTAGTAGGCCTTTTCTCACCAGTTTTGCCTGTGTTACAGCAAACCTTTTGACATTTATGTATTTTTGACTCTGGCAGTCCATGATTCCAGAGTGACTTGATTTTCAGAGGTGCTCAAGCTCTGCTGAAAACCTTTCGGTTAAAAAAACACTTGCCGTGTGCAGCTTTTGCTTCTTCCTGGTGTGTGAAGTGCGCAGGTATCACGGGGGGAGAGACCGTGCGTCATTTCAGCGATGAAAATGTCTGTGATCACTGAGTTAAATGAGCCACCTTTCCTCCCAAGACAGTTTTTTTTTCAGTCAGTCTTGTTGCGCTTGAACAGATTGGCTGTTTTTTAATTTTATTTTTCCTAAGTGGAGATTTTATATGGGCCCTGTCATATGACGATCCAGCATTTCCATTTGATTTAGCTATGTCTCTAACTTGTATAATAATTGACATGAAAATTTTAATGTAATACGTTGAGGTTTATTTTCAGTCCTGGCTTGTTTTTATTAAAATCCAACCTAATGTGGCAAGAATGTTATGCGATAATGAGAATATGTTTATTAATCTGCATGAGATTTTAACTACCTAAATCACTAACAGTTAAAATGAATTTGGAACTACATTTTGTTATTTTACCATTTGCTTTTAAAAAAAATCAGTTAGCTAGCACTATCTTCAGAATAAGCTGCAATTGTCATAGTGACAATGTTTTCCTGTGAGTTATGAATAAACTTAATATGCCTGTATTGTTTCACATAAGCTGGTGTGTCTCTCGTAACTGGATCTCGCCATGCTGGGTGCTTGGAGGGCACAAAAAATATGGTTAAAAGGGCATCACTGCAAAAACTCGTTACTTACCTATATTTTTGTAGCTGTGAAATTCCTCGCTGTCATTTGTTAATTAGCTGCTCTGAAAGTGTCTCAGACAAGTACTCGGGCAGCCTCTGTATTCAGTTGTATTCATTATGGTACGTGGCTGGCAAGCAGATCAAATGCTGCTAGAGATCATTAAAATGCAGGCCTGACCCTACCTTACCATGTTTACTTGTATACAGTTAAGTCATCTTTCGTAGTTCACAAATGGCACCTTGAACTAAATGGTAAACTGAAAAATATATAGCCTGGCTTAAAACTGGTGACATTCCTTAATTAGAAAGATTATATAAACGTTGATTCTCTTAACATAGATGCAAACTTACCAAAGCTGTCTAATGCCAAATTCTCTTCTGCTTTTGTTGTTATATATGTTAATATTCTAATACTTTGCATAAACAGACTTCATGACCTAATGTATGTTCACTAATGTATGAATGTTTGATTCTCCTTTTATTAATGCCAAAGAAAAAATCCCTGGCAGACAAGTCATTGCCAGATTAATATTCTGATCTTTAGCTAGCTCACTTGTCCGGTCAAAAGTATGATTGTTATGAAGAAACTGTGACAAAATTTTAAAATTAGAGTATTTAATTTCCGTTTAACCCAACATGGTCTCGGCTAATAGTGTACAATTGGTTGAAATATCCTTAGACCGTTGAACTGTAGACATAACAGATGCAACTGTTTGCTAGGCATCTTCAATTTTTTTTTTTACATGATTGGCCTCGTTTTTAAGCCATTATTGCAAATGTGTTGGTAGCTAAAGGCATAATTTGTAAATATTGCAATGTAATATGTACATTTTCTGGTTTAAGCTAAAGAATTTTCGCAATCACTTTTCACGCTGAAGCCTATTTTCTCCAGTCCATAATATCGAGGAACATGCGCTAGTTTTCACTCTCACACACTTCGTACGCAGTCACCTACAAACGCAGCCTGATCGCACGGACACTCGTTTCTTTGCCTTTCTGTTCACATTTCTCGCATTCCTTTGATTACGCTCTGCCTCCTCCTCCCCCTCTTTGTTTTACAAGCTGTTGCAACACAGTCTGACTGTTTCTTCTGACTGTAATGTCTCATCTTCCCTCGCTTTTTTTTCTCTCTTCTCTTTGTGCTGTGGCTGTAGCTGGCTTCCTCCCTCCCGTTTTCCCTCCCCCTTTCGGAGCAGGGAGGGAGAGAGGGGGGAGGGGAGCAGAGCAGAGCGGAGGGGGGGGAGGAGGAGCCAGTGAGCAAGACAATCGTGTGCTTTCTATTCCCAGCCCTCCTTGCAGTGCACGAGATACAGTGCAGCGCCTAGCTTGGCCTAGCTGCCATTGACCTCTTTTAAACTGTCTCCAGATAGATATGTTGAGAAACTGAATTATATTTGTTTCTTGCATATGTTATAATGAACATAGGCATATGTAGGCTTTGATTTTAGAGTTTTATGTTAGTTTAAACTGAGTGTATAGGTTTTAGGTATGATTACTTGTTTTATGGGCTAACGTACTTTCAGTCGAAACAAAGTATAATACAAATATTGACCCTTATTTTTGTCTCCTTATAAGAGTAATCCTTAAAATTAGTTTTAATTTAACCAAACTTTATTGTATTTGGGTCAAAATGCTCTGAAGATGAAAACTATGAAAGCTGTCTAATACTGTCAACTGGTAATCTGTAATTACAGTTAAAGTTATAGTAGAAAGGAAAATTTTACATAATGTAATTGCTATTCTTTTTGTGAGTCCTGTTGTGGAGCCATCTATAGGCCAGTGGTGGAACTCCAGGCAAAGCGGCAGACATTTTAGGTTCATTGGGAGGTGGTTTCAAGGGAAAGAAACACACAAAATGGCTGTCTTGGAGATGTCTGTGCTGTGCTTTTTTTATTTATATTTTTTGTGCATTAAATTTGAATCAATAGTTATTCTTATATGCAATGCAAAAAAATCCCTTTTCATATAATTCTTGTCCAGTCAGCTATTATATGTTTGTTATTAATTAATTTATTCATATGATAAATTTTGCACTCCCTAATCATGTAGTGAGAAATGCGAGCAAAAAGAATCAATAGAAACAGAATCCATGAATATTAAATAATCATTAAGGTGAATAATGGTTGAGTTTTTTATATTTAAACTGAGATGCTTTTTACCTGAACAGTAACCAAAAATCATATGTCATGCCCAGTAGTTTCTCTTTAGACAACCATTTAGCTGGACTAGAGCTGGTTGTTTGCAGTGATCTGTAAAAGTGCTGTGTTTGCATCAGGTTAAGGTTTGCTTATGCAACATTGTTGTACAGTCTCCTCGCATCACACTTCTGATAAGCTCCTCCTCCACTGGTTTTTGCTCCCTTCACTTCAGGTCTATGGTTTACCTGTCCTCCTAACTCGCCATATCATCCCTTGTTTCCCTCTCTCATCCGTCTCTGTGCCAGTCATGTGCAGTGCTTCTTGTCGAGTGCCATTAGCCTGTGGAATGGGTTCAGCTGTGCCGTGAGTGTGAATGAATTTCAGCCCGCGGTTCTAGTGATGATGTTTAGTGGGGCATGTGGGAGGAACGCTGCTCTGCTTTTCATTCCGAGCCATTTTGAATTGCAGCCCTTATGTGCACGGGCAGTCAGGCCCGAGTCCATCTTTACAAGTAGCACAGCCCTTCGTTTGACCTTAGATGCAGTTCAGTATAAGTTAAACTCACAGTAAAACATTGAAGACAAAAGGAGATGTATGTATGTATGTATGTATGTGTATATTTATATATATATTTATATATATATTTATATATGTGTGTGTATGTATATATATGTGTGTATGTGTGTGTATACATGTATGTACACAAGGTATCTGTGTCACCTGACTTGAATTTTCACTCGCATTTTTTGTGATCTGATGTTCCTTTAGGCAAGTTACCTACTAGCACCAACAGACTGTTCCATTTTTGGTTGGGGGGGGTGGGTGGACATTTAATGTGTGTTTTTGTCTGTGTTGTTACTCTGACGTTTACTCACAATGGAACAGATGGCACTCAGGTGACCCTTTATTCACACAGGTGGCAAAAGCTGGGAGGCAGCAGGGTAGCATGGCGACACTTCATACCTGAAGGTTGTCTGATTAAGTCCCGGCGGGGATCCTACCGTATGCTTCCTAAGCAGAGTCCTTAACCTGAATACCTCGAATCAGCTTTATAAATGGGTGAAAGCTGCATGCTTTGGGTGGAGACGCCAGCTAAGCCACAGAATGTAATTAGAGCAGTAGGCGCTCTTTCTTCGAAGAGCATGTGTATGACATGGAGAAAATTGGCCTGAGATGAAGCACAGAGGTGGAGGAAGGTGGATAATGGGGTTAGGGTAAAAGGAAAGAGGCTGTCCAGTAAATCAGTAAAAACATGAACTGTGAACTGAGAAATGTAATTAGAAGTAACTGATGATTCGCCGGTATATCAGGATATATACATTGTGTTTGAAATTGTGGCCTGTTGGTGTACTTTACATTTGCTTTTATTTGTAGTTCATTCCCTGTGTATGTTTTCTGTTTAAATGATTAATTGGGGCATGACAGACAATCGTTCTTCCAGGAGATGGCAGGGGAGAGAGGGTTTGGAGAAGGAACGGAGGAGGGTATTCAGAATACTCTAACTGCAAAACAAATGCACATATTTTTCAGTTACCAAATAACTCAAAACTAAAAATCCTATGTAACTCCTGTAATGAAGCATCTTTTTGCTGGTGTATCTTAAAGCTGCAATAAAATTATATGAGGGCTACCAGGCGGTGCTTACAGGCATGAATCATCACATGTCTCTTAAATGTAAAATCTCCAAACTAAAAAGGGAAAGAAGACCCAGTTAATTTGGTGTCTGGCTGTAGCGTGTTTGTAACATGAGACAGCTGGTGGGAGGTGCTTATTTAGTCTCTCCCTCGTGCGCATTCCCCCCCCCCCCCCCTTCCTCTCCCTTTAAGCCCTGCCCCCAACTGCCTTGCTGCTTTGTGCGGGAGAGAGGAAGAGAGGGGGAGAGTTAGTCTGACTGTTGGCTGCCCAGAGCGAAGGCGCGCTGACGGAGAGAGGCCTTGTGTTGTAGTCTTTGGCGACACCATTCCTGTGTGTGTGACTACATCACCCTCGCGTTGATGGTACTTAGTCAGCTGACTCACTGAGCTGAACATACAGACACAACGTGAAGCTAGCAAAACGTTACGAAAGAAAGACAAAAGCGGATAATTCTCGCTTACTGGCTATTCGCGGCAGAACGGTGAGTTTTGTGTATTTTCTGCTTAATGTATATTTCGAGTTTTTTGACTGGTACAACATCGCTCTGTGTTCTCGCGCTGTGGTGAGTTATGAACTGACGTGTATTTTAGTAAATAAATTTATTTTATTTTTTTTGGACACTGAATTGATCTATTTTTTTCTCCTTGAATTATTTTTCCCTGGTGAATTTGCTATGGGAATAAAGGTGTGAAGAGAATGTTAGAAGTGTTTTTGTATGTTTGTGTTTCTATGGTGGCCTGCTTGAAGATCAGTGGTTCGCCCATGGGTCCTAAGGTTTTCAAGTCTAGTTTGTTTCATATGGTTATTGGTTAATAAGAAACTATTTACACTTTCATCACTATTGTCCTTTATCTATTCTGTGTACCTTCCATTTGTGCAATTCATCTATTAAACTTTTTTGTTTTGGTTTTTTTGAGATTATGAATTCTTTATTTGCCAGTGTATAATGGTCAACATTCCATGCTTCATGTTGGTCGTCTATCACAATCGTAAGTTTTGTGAAAATGGTACTTGAGAGGACAGCATGTTGTTATGCCTACAGTCACTCTGTAAGCTGATTGGTTTACAGTCTGGTGTATTCTGGAAGCCATGTGAGTCAGACTACAGCAATCCCGGTCTTCCTTATTGTCCTATGAGCTGTTTTAAAAAATTAACTGTGACTGTTTTTTCCCTCTTAGTGCACATCAAGCTTCACTTCCTTCTGGTATGTTTACGACTGTGAAGTTGTTAGCCTGATGTATGCTTCAGGTATAAAATTCAACTGATATTTATTTAGTGGAGAAAAACTATACTAATTTTTCTTGATGACAAGTAACATCCTTTTATAACAATGAGGACAATGTTATTGGTTCTTCACATCTGACAGCAGATCTCAGTGCCTTTGCACCTGACTGCTCTTCAACTTTTTTTCTACTCCCAGGAATCAACACCTAGAGATTGCAACATTTAGCTGTCATGGCTAACATATACAGTGCCTTGAGCATTTGGTATATTAAATCTTCAAATATACCCTGATTATGGTGGAGATACTTGCATGCTGGTATTCTCTGTCTTGGGTGAACCACTGGAAGGTCAGCATTTGATCATTGCTTGCCTAGTTGTTCTGCTCTACTTCAATGACCTTCCTTGACATTTCATTTTATCATTTAATTATTTTACATTTGATGCGTGATACTTGTCCTGGTTTTTACTAGTGGTTTCTGTGTATACAGAAACTGTTTATTGTCTAGTTATTTTTAAATGTCTACTTTAAGCATGATGGATTCAAGGGCCTACTGAGAATCACCCCACCCTCTGATAGGCTTGCCTCGCACATTTAACCCACAATGCCTGGGTGTGGGGGTGGGGGAGGCTTTGTGAAGCATTGCCACTGGATGCAGTGCACACTGCATGACTCATCTAAATGCCAATCCAAAACTCAGAGCTCTGCATTTTTCTCATTCCGGTTGTCGTGGTAACTGCTGACATCTGCACTGCTGTTCCAGTGGGTCTGGACTGCAGGGGCACAGGTGCTGACATGTTCCACTGCATTCATATATGTCATATGTCATTTTGGCCCCACGGGCGACTAACTGCTTTATTATACAAGACATGTTTGTGGCTTTGCTCTACTTGATGCAGTTTCTTCTTTCATAACTGAAATCTGTATGCCCAGCAGTATGTGTGGCTTAGGATTTACTCTAAGTTCTGTATTACAGGGTTACAGTAACAGGTTATTTGTTCCCAGAAATGTTCATTGACCATCCCACACACTGCCGAACGAGATTTAATCGGATAATTAAATGAAGTACTGCTCAGATGGACTTTGATACAGGCCCTGGTATTTCACTTATCATAGATCACACCAGGTGAAGTTTCCAAGCATTTCCAAACCATTTACAGTGTACATCTTTCCTTTTATAGATGTGAAAAATAAAATGATTTTGTTAGTAATTACAAAGTGCCCTCCTTCGGTGGGTTGACATTCACTGCAAGTTTTCTAATATATTTTTTTATTTTAAAATATCGTCCTTATGGGGTTACTTTTAATGCACTGTTATAAGGAGGTGTTTTCAATGGTGTTGCAGAATAAGACAATTTTCCTTTCTGTTGTAGAGCAAGATGTTTGTCTTTTTTCCCCACAATCCTTTTACCAAATTTCATGAAATGGCTGAGCCTTTGAATGGCCTGCTTGCTAGGCCTGCTGGACACATGAATGTTTCTCGCTGGTTAGTTACCAGTTCAAAGATAACAGTCCTTTACGTCTTTCTGCTTGTTACTTGGGATAAAACTATCTGTAATGTCAGTGGTGTGGATTAATCAGTTATGAGCTGGCATAAGAGCAGGGATTGCAAAAGAACTCTAACGGAATAGCTACAGTTGTGGTTGTTGACACAAGGGATCCTGGGAAATGTCTGTCCTCCCCTTGAGGATTGGTGATCTCTTCACATCAATCCATTTCCTTTAAGGACCAGACTCAAGTATGAAAAAATCAACAACAAATCCTGGGGTCCTATGAATAGCTTCAGTGAACACACGAAACGCTCCCTTTCGCGAAATGAGTCTAGAATGAGACAAAGTATGAATTAACCCACAAAAGTGGGCAACTTTGAGCATTTTTTTGTATTGAAATAACTAAATGTTATAGTCTACATATTGTTTTGGCTATATTTCTGCCGTTACAGTTGTGGGTGGGGGAACAAACCAGTTGCGCAGAACTACAACGCTAAACAAAACGTTACTCTGGTCTTCACACTTCTCCAGTGAACTATAGTCAGCTTGCCTTGCCAGTGGCTGAGCCCCTCAGTGCAGCGCGCAGCTGCTGGGGATCAAGCCTGGCTGCCTTCAGCAGCGCTGGTGGCCATTTTGAGTCTCTGCAGGGAATGAGTCCAGGTGCCGTCAGCCAGCAAGAACAGGGGTGGGGGATGGGCACTGCTGTGGTTGAGCACTAAAATGGCAGTGCGGAGAAACCTTTCACTGCTAACCTTCTGTGTGCGTGCGCACACTTATATTTGAAACATTTATTCAAACAGGCAGACAAGGAGATAAAATGGAGAAAGATGCAATCATTTAACGAAATGCAGTATTAGAGATAACAACCAAGTACTAATCTTTTAGAGGGGTGTTGGAGCACTGCGAAAATCACGCTAAAATTTTCCCTCCTTATTGGTCTGCCTCTTAATCCCCTCTTAAATTATATTTTCAAGATCCTCTATTTGTAGTAAATGGTATCTATTCTTCATAGTGGATTCAGGCTGATATTTTGCTTGCTGTCGCACTGCACTGGGTGACCAATGCATGCCAGGAATGTAGACCTGAGTGTTTGTCCCATTACAACACTTCTGTGTTACTGCAGTAGGTATGTTTAATTCATCCATTTCTGTGCAATTCTAGAGGCGATGCATATGGAATCCCTCCCCAGTCACACTAATGAGAAAATAAAATTAGTTTATAATTATGCTGTATCACTGGTAACGTTGCTTGAGAGAGTAACAGGGTGATTGGCACATGGCTATTTATATCAACCGCAAAACTGCAACTGCAGTATTTTCTAGCTGCAATGCACCAGTGATGCCACTGCAGTTATAACTGTTAGGCCTGTTTAAAAAAAAATACAACTGGCAACTATGACTTCTATCAAAGAGTGAACAGAATCGTGTAAACGAAGAAGGCATCTTGTAATGTGAATAGCCGGAAAATCGTTTATTTGCATAGCATAACTGGCCACAAGCACTGTTGGTCATATTATCAGAGCTACTGGTTTCTGTGTTTTATTTTGTAAATGAATTCATTTTGAGGAACAATCACAGAAAAGGCAGATATGGATGAATAAAATCTCTTAATGTATTGTTAAGAATTCCTGGCTACAGTAGCTATCTGTATAGTAATGTACACTTCCTGGCTTTTTCACACATCGTTCAGCAATATTTATTTTTTATTTTCAATTTTTCTTGCATGATGAAGACGTTGACCTCATTTGTGTATTGTCAGAATTTGAAAGAGATGCATCTCTTCATCATCTCTTCATGTTTGAGGTCACCCTTGAGTATAGAAGTACTGTATACTGTATAATGTCCTTTATTGTACACTACTAGCCAAACTGTATTCCTAGCAGTAGAGTTTGTATTTATATATTTCAAAATCTGTTCAGTCACAAAACCCAATAATTTAACGTTAACTGAAATATTTTGTGTAATAAATTACAGCTAGGGTAAACGCAATGTAAAGATTTAATCTTTATAGGCACTGTGGCTGTTTCCTTCTGTGGCCTGCAGTAGTTATTTCCTTTTTGTTTATCAAGTCCTTAGTAAAATTACCGTTAGTTTATTGTTTTTTTATTGGTTATTTTGCATAAAGATACGGGCATGTCTTCTGACGTTTTTTATTGCCAGTTATGTTTCATATTTAGGGGAAATTTAAATAATAGTTGAGTCATTTTTCAAATGATACTTTTTAAAATTTTGTTGGCTTTTTATTTAAGCTTGAGATTGAGAAATGAATACAGGAGAGTACCTCTAGAAAATTATACTGCAGTCCCCCCTCCCCCTCCCAAAAATGTGAGTAATGCAGCAGGCTTGGACAGGACTGAACCAGATTAAACCGGTTTACTTGCCCTTGCTTCCTGATTGGCTGACAGACACAATAAACAGACTGGTAGTTCTTAGTGTTCAGGAGCAGCTCTGAAACCTTAGTATAATACAATCTCTTTTATTGTGTTGTGTGTGCTTCAGCCACCTGTTTTCTAAATTAGATCGGTTGCAGTTGCATATGATATCAATATAGGATAGGAAAGACAGTGGCATTATACATATAGACCGTGGATATAATGTCATTAATAATACCGCTCAACTATTGTTGAATTATAACTTATAACATGAAGTGAATAGGGAAATCAGAATCCTACAATATGTTTGAATTTTCTTTCATTTGGGCAAAGAAAACCTTGAAGAATATTAGGCTGTGCTTGCAATTATCGTGAGCTGGAAATGTTTTTAATTTAACTTTAATTGCACTGCTTCAACTATGTGGCGGATATAATCTGTAACAGGCTTTGAGAAAGATATTTTTAATTTTTCTTCAACAAGCTTAATTTAAAAGGACAGAATTGTTTCTTAAATTGCTAATGATAAAAGTAGATTTAAAGCTATTGGCATCCCATCTAGGGTGCATCCTGGCCATGAACCATGTGCTGTCTGGGTTAGACTTCTGGGCCCCTCCGACCCTGACCAGGATGTGGTTTGGAAAAGGCTGTATTTCTACATTTTGTAAGGTATGAGAACGCCAGAATCGGGAGTACTGTCAGGGAGTGAGCCATCGCTGCTGCCACATGCAGCAGTATTCCCTTACTAAATATCGTGCAGAAAACTAACTAGTCTATGATGTCCAAGTCAGCGGACTCTACAATAGTATGAGAGAGAGAGTGTGGTCTGATTTGGTGTTGAATTCATGACTGAAATGGGCAGAACCATTGAGTGAAAAGACCTACGCTCTAGGTTTTGTGGTAGGGCAGTGCAATTCTTGCCTTGAGTGATGCCATCAAAATTGGCAGATGATATTGTCCACGAGTTCTTGTATGCTTTCCTAAAATAGTTGCTGTATTTTAATTGATTTGGTTTTGTTTAGACATGTAGATGGCCATATAATCACTTATTTTAACTTCCAAACACTTACGATATCCATAAATTAGAGATTAAAACGTTAATTTGTTGCATTTGTAGACCAAACAAGACTGGGTTATATAAAGTCCTACCCCCCTCTCACAGTGTGGCTTGCCTTCTGATTGGTACAGTCCATGTTTAGCAGTTTAGCATTTCCCACTCATTGTTCACTGTTGGTGTATGGGCGTTTGGAACTGTTGTTGGTTGACTCATTGTCAATAATTTGGAAGGGTTTGGTTTCCACATGTGTGTTTGTAAATAAAGGAGGCTGCTTGTCAACTTGTAATTTTAAATAAGCTTGTAAGTCCATGTATATTTATTCATATGTCTGTGCATGGACTTGTATTTTGGTTTCATCTTCAATTCAACAATGGGCATATACTCCTTTACAGACTATTGAACTGTATTGTTTTTTTGTTAATGTTACTTTTTTTTGCAGTCTGGATTTGTCCATGTCTGTGTGTGTGATTATTAAAACTTTTGTATTACTCCTATTTGGTATAGTCCTGTCCTTTTCGTGTCCCCTCCCCCACGACACCATCTTTCTCTACGCATTTGTCATGTTTCTTCGTTCGCGCTAGTCACGCTTCCATTTTTTTTAGCTGAAAATTGAGAACGAATGACTCGGAGGAGCAAGCTTGCACAGACTGCAAAAGTCCCTGTCAATGACCTATTTGCTTAGGAAATTTTACAAACATTTGTATCATGTTGTTTTGGATGTTTTGCTTCTGAGTCAAAAAACAGATCATTGTTCTGCATATATAAAGCAGTGATCTTAATTTGTTTCCCAGAGTTCATGTTTTTACGTAAATATCAAATCTGTTGATCCTCTGTTTTCAGCATATCTCTTAATTTTAGAATCTTATGTGAATTTTATATAATTTTGCATTTTGACTATTCAATCTGAAAATAAAACCCTTATGGATATACAGAACTTCCGGAAATAAGCATGCTTGAGAATTTGCAATTTTGAACAGCAATGCTATGTTAATTGGAGACGATATGATGGGTCTGATACTGAAAATTGTAATCGTTTGTAATTTGTGAATTTAGGATAATTATATGACTATCTTTCAACAATACTGTATATTCGTTTGCATTAAGCTGTGGGTTGTAACTAGACTTCTAAGCTAGAACCTCGTTAATAGCAGAAATGTTTTTGGTTTTCATTATTCTTGTTTGAGATTAAATAGGACAATTCATTATGATATGATATATGCATATGTACATGTATAGTTTTGGATTGTTTTATTTTAGTTTTAATTTACCAGAATAGAGTGGTATCTACCTTTACGTTACAACAGTTGTGGGAGGGGAATCTGGAAGTTTTAGGCCATAGGTCTGGAGTCTTAACTAGGATTATCATTATCAGTCTACTTCCTGTCTTGCCTGCTTTGGATTGGTTCTGGTTTCAAAATGCAGTGATTTTAGCTACACACCATAATGAAGTTACATTTAAAATCCATATGTCAGGATTCAGGATTTTAAATTCTTGTTTTGGTTTCCTTGGAACCAAGATCCGCTTTAAAACGAATGTTCGTATGAAACAAACAGGAAAAAAAGGCAAGATTTCATGTTGTTGGCCATTGGGCTTGTTTGTTTTTTTGTTGGGCTTATCTGTTTGCAGAGATACTGGAATTGGTTGGGAAGGGTAGAGTGAAATTTATTTCCTTCTTTAAGCATTAACTTCTAAACATTTTTAAAAATATCCCTCAACTAACTGTCTGGATATTGGATATAACTTGAGGAATAGAATGTATCTTGCATAGGAAGCAGGCTGGAATGACTTTTATGGATTGCTGGATATTTATATTATACACACATTATATACCAAAATATTAAACAAGGGGTTCTGGTGAAATTCATTCAAATCCCATTTTGAGTTTATTTTTTTTAAATAGAGTTTTACCAGTAAAGGCTTGGTTTGACATATGGGACTTGCTTATTAAAACTTTCTGTTGACGGTGGTCTGTGCTGGTTGAGGCAGATGTCCTTTACCATCAGCATCTAGCAACACCAGTCTGTGTGTTACATAAACTCCATTTCGAAGGGGAAAAAATATAGTTGGCCAGTCACTTACGAAATCAGGTTGACTGGTTGCCTGAGGTTATATAGCAGGGTTGTCAGATGGGTTCCTGTTCCTGATGGGTTGTGTTAAGGTCTCTCTCTGCTGGCTATCATTTACACCAATTCTGCTAGCTTAATCATTAATAACTGGAAATATGTTTTTTCAGTTTTGTGTAATGAAGTAATCCAAGTGTTCCAGAAGTACAAGGAAACTGAAATGTGGTGTTAAAGTGACTCCTATTCCTCATGCTTTCTCAAAACTTGTGTGCTTGATTTGGCTGTGTTTTTAAATGTGGTTAGGCTTGGTTCATGCCAATTTGGGCCTTTAATTGAAAATACTGCTCTCTCAGCTTTAGCATTCTCTTCGTTACCATCACACAATGACATTGCAGAATAATTCTTCAGCGAAGCTATGTTTTATGGTGGATTAGCATTCATCATTTGAGACAGGGGAGTGGCGTTTGGGCTACGGCTTTATACAGTTACTTTAGACATTATATTTGATTTCATTTTTGTGGTTAAGATAAGGTGAGGCATTTAAGCAGCCGGAGGAGAAATTTCTGGAAAAAAGCTACAGGAGTAACAGCTGCATCATGCATCAGCCGATTGGCTGTGTGTTCTTTTGGAACATCTATTGGTGCTGGAGAACTGATTTAATGCCACAGAATTTAATTAACTACTGGTGTTCTCATTGTTGGCAACTATGAAAGCAATACAGCATGCTCTTGATGGAAAAAAACAGAAGGCAGAAAAGCACCACTTTTATCCATCATCCATCCATCCATCCTTTTTCTGTACTCGTTTGTCCTATGCAGGTTTGCAGGTGACTGGAGCCTATCCTGGAAGCTACAGCCCAAGGCAGGGAATAACCCAGAATGGGGTGCCAACTAGGCATGAGCGATATAAACGATTTGTCGACTTATCGTCATAAAACATTTAAACAATAAAATGAAAATCTTCAGTAAAATATCGATAAGGAACATTGTATATTATCATATCATCAGTCTACCACTTTACAGAAATGACGGACAATCTATGCCCAACAAATGCACAGCAAGGTTGAGTTGGCAAAGCATGTCACATGCTACTGTTTTGCAATGTCCTTCCTCAGAGGGAACTTTGGTGTAGAAAGTGACAGTTTAGCTACAACAACACTTTTTATAAAGAAGATATTGTGGGTTAACTAGGGTGATTGCATAATCCATGTCAGGGAGGACACGTTTGAGCTAGGACAGGATTTGTAAAGTACCATTTCATTTAAACTGACCTGGATTTCATTTAAGTACTGAGTTGTTGCTGTGTGCTGATTGGTCAGTGTTCTATAATCATGCATGTGTCATGAATGTTAATGTGAAACAGCTGGGTGAGTCTTTTTGTCAAGGAAACAAGTCGAAGCACAGGAACCGATTTAGCCAAGCATTGGAACCTTTCAGTTTTAAAGTAGTTTGTGGAACCTGAAGTAGCTCAAAGTGTCCTCCCTCACATGGATTTTTCTGTTCGCCCTAAGGTATACAGGTGCTGCAGACTAATAACTCCACCAAAAACTTGTCCCAACTAAAACTGGAGATACTGCAAACTTATTTCACCAGTCTAAGCACTGCCATTAGAGATGGGCCAATCCGTATTTTTTCAGCTACAATCTGATTGGCAACTGTCAATACTGATGCAGATTCTGATACGAGCTCTTTACTTTTAATATTTTAATGTAATAAATATATATATGCGTTATTTTAAAACTAATAAGCACAGATTCCACTGTTTTTACGCTTCTCTTGCTGCAATAGGGTATGCGCATGACGTCACAGCAGACGGAAGTCGCTGCGCTCACCCACCGAGTAGCAAAAGAATGAGAGGCAGCGTTAGCGTTCAGCTTGAATGCTGCAAAAAGCACATCGGAAATGGGGAAAAAGCTGTCGTGCAATTGACTGTACAAATAGTTTGTAATTCATGTTAAATCTATCTTTTTAGACTTCCAAAATCTAAATTAGCAACCATCGGACATGAATCTGTCATGTATGGGTTACATCTCTAGGTGTGTGGAGTTTAAGCAGGGCTGTGGAGTCGGAGTCGAGGAGTCGGAGTAGGAGACAATTTTGGGTTAACCGAAGTTAACCGACTCCGACTCCTACTAAATTTAAATGGGAATTAAAAAAGTAAGTTGAAATGTCCCAATTCACAAACAGTCATAATGAACTACTTCTCTGCTGTAAGAATAAAGCCCAATGCATGCAGTGCATAATGTTACCACAAAACGAACATGTCAAGTAACCATGAAGCATGCTTTTCATTGACTGTATGCGTCACTATATGGGATGTAATGCACAGGTAAGGTGCGGCACCGCTTTCCATTGTGTTGTGTTCCACTGTTACAGGGAACTGTGAACCTAGCCTAAAGCCCCCCATACATTTACAGATGCACTGCCGATTTTTCGGCCGTTCAACGAGTCATCACGTGTCAAACGCCGGAAAAATCATCTGGTGTGTTCTCAGCTCCGTCGGCTCCCCTTCGCTATGCGCTAATGAAAACCTTGTTTTCATTGTGTTTGTCTTTAATCTGGCATTATAGTAGAGTGTTGGCTTCCTAGCCAGTAGTTCTGTGGTGAAATGACATGTATGTTGCCTTTCTTTCCTTCAATGGATGTAGAAAATACATTAGCATAGTATATACATACAGAGGAGTCGGAGTCGGGGAGTCGGAGTCGGAAGATTTAGAAACTGAGGAGTCGGAGTCGGAGCATTTATCTACCGACTCCACAGCCCTGAGTTTAAGTCAAAGGAGGTGCTGCTACGATTATATAATTCCTTGGTAAGACCCCACCTAGAATATTGTGTGCAGGTTTGGTCACCATACCTTAAGAAGGACATTGCTGCCATGGAAAGGGTGCAGCGTAGGGCTACAAGAATGATTCCTGGTCTTAGAGGAATGTCTTAGGAGAGGTTAGCTGAGCTGAATCTGTTTAGCCTCGAGCAAAGGAGACTAAGGGGGGACATGATCCAGGTCTATAAGATTCTAACAAGATTTGGATGCTGTTAAGCCAAGTGGCTATTTCAATATTAGTTTAAATACTAGAACTTGTAGCCATAAGTGGAAATTAGCGGGAGAACATTTTAAAATGAATTTGAGGAAGCACTTCTTTACACAGCGTGTAGTTAGAGTATGGAATAGTCTTCCTGCTAGTGTAGCGGAAGCTAAAACCATGGGTTCCTTTAAATCAGAGCTAGATAAGATTTTAACAACTTTGAGCTGTTAGTTAAGTTCTCCCCAAACGAGCTTGATGGGCCGAATGGCCTCCTCTCATTTGTAAATTTCTTATTTTTCTTATGTTCTTATGGCCGATACCTGATCCGTCAAATAGGTCTGGACTGGCGCCAATACCATCCGAACATCGGATCGGTGCATCTCTAATTGTCCGCCAATAGAAGATACAGAATGCAAGCTCTTAAAGTCAGACATCATTCATTTGGGTTTCCTCTTTCAATCTGAAGGAAAATGGGACAAATTGCGACTCATATTGGTGAGCAAGTGAGGAAAAATCCAGCAATAAACCGTACCATCTGCATTTCCTAGTGTTACAGCTTATGAGTTTATTTTTCCATGATTTATTTATTTAAATTAGATATATGTTTACAGTGTATTCAAATTATCATCTTTTTCATGTTCTGAATCTGTTTAAGTGGAATGCTTAGGGGATTTCAAGCAAAATGGAGCCTTTTAAGAAAATAAATACCTTGACTAATATCATGATAATTATCGATCTTGACTGATATGAAAACAATTATCACGATAAAATATTTTGCCATATCACCCAGCCCTGGCATCAAACCATCACAGATGCAATGCAACAGCATCTTTAAAGAAGACATTCCCAGACCCAGTAATGCGAGCTTAGCCATAGATAACTGCTAGCTATGTGCCCTTCAGCCTCTTTCAGTAGCCTGGCCTACCTTTGTCATGATTTTGACATAAATTTAGTTTAATTTACGTTCGACAATTCCAGTAATTGTCACTAAAATTAAGCCTTGCTGTCTCTTGGCCACATCTTGCGTGATAAATACAGTACATAGTCTTATATTCAGTAAGTTTGAATGATATTGATATGATGTTGGAACAAGGTCTCGTTATGATATTCCACATTTTTGCAATAAATACTGCAATGTTTATTAAAGGGGAAAAAATACCCAAAAGAAGTTCTTTTTGGCTGTAGTTAATCTACCAATAATGTCTGTCAAATAAGTTGGTGGTGTTGTCAAGCGTTGTGCTGACAAGTTACTTGCTTTTGCTCAATATGGTCTCTGTGGAATCCAAAATATTTCCATAGAGCTGAAGACAATTGTTTTTTAGTAACCAGTTTTTCTCCTTCTCAGTCATTTTTGTTAACATGGCGCATTTGTGAGAAATTTATCAGTTAGTGAGTCAAACAGCAAGGATGAGTATGATTCTGATTTATCTGAAGAGTGCATGCAGAGCTCATGCAAATGCACTGGCAGTAAAATCTAGACCTCATTTTCCACATGTACCAGATAATGTTGAAATGGAATGAACATTAAAACCTTAAGTTTTTTTTTTTTGTCTCCTGTACCACAATAAAGATGTTTTGTCATAACATTGATGGTCTCAGATCAGCTGACTCGTGGTTCTTTTGATGTGACAATCACGTGCAAAAGATGCACTGTCTATTTGCAGTGCACATTGTGCAGGCCTAGTTTTGAGGACAGCACATTGATGCACTGGGTCGCTTTGTGTGTGTGTGTCGTTTTGTACGTTCTCCCCATGTGTGTGAGGGTTTATGCTAGATTCTCCGGATTCCTCCCACAGCCCTAAAATATGCAACTAAAGTGATTTGGAGTGCCTGAATTGACCACATGTGTAAGTGAGTTTGCATACGGTGCAATTGGCTGGCATCGCATCCAGCGTTGGTTCCTGCCCTGACCAATTGCAATATATATTGATTTTGTTTTATATATGATATATAAATTATTACTTAATTAGTTATCAAATTAATCTGTAGATTACTTAATTTAACAGTGCAACTATTAAACCAGACTTTCAGAATCCCGAGAGCTTACTCAGTCTTCAGTATGCCTTCTCACATTACCACTGAGTGTTTATATACTGAATAAATTGTTTTTCTTTCTATGAGACTTATGCAGACCCTCTGATTGTTCAGTGCATTTTTCATCTATTCCCGAAATCATAGATACCGATGTGTAGCAGTTTAGCAGATGTGGCACACTTGGGGAAAGGATGTTATTTGAAGTTCTATTAATATTTTTGTAAGTTTATTTTTGCCCTGAAAGCTTCTGGTAAGTGAAAATTTATGCAGACTTTAATTGGAAGGAGTGTAAAATTACAGCTCATTTTGTATTTTAGAAGCATCTAGAAATGCGTTTAATGGCAAATGGAAATATCTATCTGAATGTTGTGCATGTGATATTGTTCTTTACCTTTGAGTAATAAAGAGTGACATATCAACTTCACTTCTCTGTCAGTTAGTCAGTTGAGAAGTCCCCTCCCCCCCATCCTTTGTCGTAAATGGTACAGTCCATGCTCAGCTGTAATTTTCCACTCGGTCTGTTTTACAAAGAGGGGGATGGGTGTGCACAAGTCTGCGCTTGTGTGTTTTAATAAAGGTTTTCTTTACTATGTTGTAACAAAGTTAGGGGGGTTGGTGTATGTATGTGTGTTTGGCAGCACTTGTGATAAGTTAGCAGTAAGTCTGGTATTCAGTGTGATAAAGGCTTGAAGTGTGTCCATTTGTGTGTCTGCTTTGGGGGATGAAAATACTGCTGTGAGTGTGGGATTATGAACACGCAAACAGGTATATAAGATTTTCTGCATAGCTCTCTGCATAGTACGAATGAATCTTTCTTGGAGGGTGTGCTTGTTTTACTTCCAAAACGTTTTGGATGGTTTCATCTTGGATTATTCAGAATGGTCTCCCACCAAACAATATTTGGTACAACCCTGTCTAAGCCATGCTCTCCAGCCATTGCAAGTTCCTTTATTGACCACAAGGCTTTTTGAATTTATTTCCCCATTTGTTCAACTGACAATGAAAATCTCAAAGTTCTACATACTTACCGACAGCAGTCAACGGTTCTTACTGCACCTACCGCTATATACAGCCATGCAAAAATGTGGTATTTGTCTTAATTATACGATCAAATGATGATTGTATTATGATCTGTTTTCTGTTAGGGAATGTCGAAAGACTGGATATGTTATTTTCCAATTTGCTATGCACCATTATGCTTATGTCATGATTTAAAGTTAATACATATTTTTATTTCTTAAGGAATCTTAAGAAAAAATTAGACATGCTTTTTTGTTCCTTTAATTCAAATGAAAGTATTTACTGATTGAACTGGATGGAATTATGGGTGATTGACTACTTCGGTCTTGTCTGAAAGTAAATGTGTTCCCTTTAGTACAGTCATATGAGTACTTTGGACTTTACTTGTACTTTATTTGTTGGAGATGTAGAATGACCGAGAGTTCGCGTGTGATTTTGGGTAATGTTCAGTAGTATTCTGTTTTCCTTGTTAAAGGTAGTGGTAGAAAGTCCATTAGTTGGAACTGCATACATCTTAAATGGTATATGGCAAAACAAATGTATGTTTCAAATGGAGTTAGGGAGACCAAACAAAACAAACGAAAGCTTTGCTTCCTTCCTGAAACAAGCTACATCAGAATTTTTTTTTTAGTTTCCACGTTTGTCTGTGATCAAATAAAGTAAATAGTCTTGAATGGTTAATGTTATAGATTAGAACAGTGACCTCCAATCTTTTTTTCAGTAAGAGCTACTTTTACAAAGAGAGTAGTCTGGGGAGCTACTGTGCTGGGGGGGGGGGGTATGCGCTGCAAAGTGGGGGTGGGGTGTTATCAAGATGATTGAAATATTGTCACAATCGACTAGGAATGTCTTAAAGATTGACCTGTCGATCGCAATCGATCAGTTGACAACTACTGAGTTGGAAGAGAGGAGAATGTAATTTGGAAGATTGATCTGGTCAAGTTTGGCTGAAAGATTGTATGTCAGCAGGATAAGATGTTTCGGGTTCGAGGAGCAGTTGCTGCTTGAGCTGGTGTCTCCATTTTTGAACTGTTCTGTATTTTCACTTGCAACAACTTATTTATATTTTAACACTGATGGTCCTTGAAAGCGCTTGGCCTCTCATGACATAGCGACCTTCAATTCTTCTGTCCCTCCCTACCCCCACACACACTACTTTGAAGGAGAAAACCTGAGACAAATCTGCTGGAGGCTCCTGCCGTACATTAGCTCTGTGCTCAGAATCACAATGACTATGCTCTTCGCCTTTGGTTTACGGTTAGCTAGCATGTCCCATTTATCAGCACAGCAGACTTTGTACTGCAGTAGCTATGCTATGTATTCTAACAAGATTCCCTGAATAGGTGTTGGTCATCCCCCCATCTATAATGATAAATTGAGCAACCAGTACAGTATAATGGTCTACCCTACCAGTGGATATAAGTAGAGGTGAGGTTTCACGATACTTGAAAATGATAACAGCCCTAATTTATTTTCGTTGATAATTTAATTAGGATTAAAGATGTTTTATAAGCCAGGTGCAGCAATTGCAGTTGAACAATCACTAGTTCAGTCACACCCAGTATGAATAACCGACTGTGTGTCTGTGTGTGTATATTTACTTGGCATATAGTTATTTTGAATGATTTAATGTTAATACATAAATGATTTCTTAAGAATTCTCAAGCAAAAAGAACTATGCATATTAATATAGGTATAAACATATTTATACAATAGATGTTAGATCCTCTATTATGTGTGGGGAGGTGGCTGACAATGGTAAAGGGCATTTTGGGACTGTGCTCCATAGTTGTCCCTCGACCTTGCTGTGGTACTTTGGTTGGCTGTATTACAAAACAAATCCAATTCCACATTCAAAGTGACACTCAGGCTCTTTTGTATTTACTTATTTTTACCTGTTTTATTAGCTATTCTTTAATAGTGCTTCTGTCGATATTTTCTTGGGTGACATGCAATAACGCTGGTTTCGAGAGCCAGGGAATTAAGGGAAACTGTACAGAGGGAACTGCTGTCTGGGTTTTGTGGAGTCAGATGATCCTGCTGCAAGTTTTGCTATCAGGCAAATGCAGTTACTCAAAGTATGTTTATTTCTTATAGTTTATCCATTTTTGTAGCCATACCTTTTGCAGAATACAGGTTAGGTGCTCTGCTGAAGTCTAAGGCTCATAACTCGACATAATTTTTGTTACGAGTGTAGGTCTACATTTTGCTGTTTGCTATTCCTTAAAATAGGCATGATGATTTTTGAGTTTTTCCAGGGGTGGCTTATAGAAGAGTGTAATCCTCTGCTTCACTTAGTCCTATACTTAACCGAAAAAATACTGTGCATTATCGATTAAATTCAGAAAAGGAGAGACCATTTTCGCATTCAATGGATTTGCTACTTATCAATCGCAACAGCATTTTATCCTTCCTCCTCCTGGCTCACAGTGGATGTTTTGCTGTAATTCTCACTTGTCTCTTGCAGTTTTGGTCCTTAGGGATTTGGCTACCTGTAGTTGTTCTTCAAAATATTCCAGATTTATTCCAGATTGGATTCCAGTCTTGTTTTTAATAGTGCTAAATCATAGAATGATACTGGGCAGTGTCTCAAGTCCTTCAATTTCTCACCAATCCAGTTTGCTAACCTGAGCTTAATTAGAGCAGTTTTGCATGACATCGTCTGAAGTCGGATTTTTGCTTGCTATTCCAGTGATCATTGGACACCACACTGTTACACACATGCTAATGCCTCTGTGTCCTGTGGAGACACAAGTGGTATAACTACTGTAGCTAAACTCTTCGCATTTTAGTGAAGGTATGAGAAGTGCTAACAATATCCGAAACAAGACTGCTCAACTTGTGTCTTGTATGACTGTGGTTCAGCAATTTTTCTGTTTTGTCTACAAAATCTCTGGGGAGGTAAACCAATCTGATCGATTTGATTTAAGGGGATTTTGTGTTTGGTTTAAGCAGGGCCCTCAAGATGCCATTGCCATCTCGGACTACAGCTGACGAGCTCTGGGCTAGAGAACACACGTGAACATTACGTAATATCTGCCCTTTGTTGCTGGGTGAATTTTGCAGCTAGCCCCTCTGATTTGCTGGATGGAAATAACCAATGAGAGCATAGGGGAATGTATAAGAGGGAGGAGTTGTGAGCTGTAGGTGTGGCTGTTCTGCAATGCTTTCATATGTATTTAGCAGGGTTTTGAGTTCATGAGGCTTATTGATGGATAATTTTACATTTTACTCTGACATGCAGCTGAACAAGAGTATAAATTTGTTTTTCCCTAACCTGTTTCATATTCTCTGGCTAACCTTGACTCTGTTTAAACTTGATTCTGATCTTGAGTAATTGGAATAAATTTTTAGTATGCTTTTTTACAAAATTATTTCACTTATGTAGGGCTAATAAAAATTTCACAGTGTGATCTGGGGCGGGTTTGAAAAAGAAGCTTCTAGAAAGACCCAATGTAACATTCAATGTATTTTGACTCCCCCTGGTGTTGGCAATCTAAAATTACATCCGTTTATTTATAAAATATATATCTATATATATCTTTTGGCTTATATATTGATCACCAAAACAACTGAACACGGTTTGCTCTCTAGTTCTGTGCATAGTGCTGCCTTATCGTGTAAATTCTGGTTACATGGAATAACAGACGACCTGCTTTCTCTCTTCGACCAGGTGAAAAAAATGGAAGTTGCAGTAGCAGAGGAGCCCCAAAAGAAAGTGTTTCGAGCACGAAAAACGATGAAAATCAGTGATCGGCAGCAACTGGAATTCTTGCATAATTCCCTTCCTTCCTCTTCGACTGTTACTACAAGCAGCACCTCCCATCCCTCACCTCCTCTGGTGAATGGAAACCATAGAGGGGAAGATCACCCAGACTCTGAGAAAGAGGGACAGAGTCCCACTGACAGCGGCCAAAAAACAAGTCATGCTGCCTTCCCCACATCTCGCTCCCCCTCTCCCCTAGCACTCTCGCTCTCTCTATCCCCCTCCCCGCCCTGCCATTCTTCAGAGACGAAGACCCAGTCTCCCCTGACCTCAACTCCACCACGGTCACCAAAAGAGGAGCAGCATAAGGAGGCTGCCGCCGTTAGCGAGAATGGGAAGAGAGTTGAGAAGACTGAAAAGGGGGAGCTAAAGAAGGAAGGAGAAGCAGCTACATCGCTTGTCAACAACAAGAAGGTTTGTTGATGTTTGTAATAGGGGGGTGAAAACAGTTGGTTAGAAGAATGGCTTGCTGGGAGGGGCCGTGTAAATTTTTGTATTTTAGTAGTGTTACCTAATTATGAAATTGACTTCCCCAATACTGTTCATTTCAGAATGGCCACGCCAAGCCTGATAAACCATCTAAGGGTCCTTATGTAGGCCTCACAGATTCAACTCGGAAGACACGAGAAAAACAAACCGCAAAGGACAAAAAATTATCCAAAAAGCCCATGGTTACCGAGCCCCCCTTGGCAACAGATCCTCTTGAAGATGATAAAACTACCAGCCTCCCTTTGAACACCCCCTCACCATCTTCATCCCACACACCTGAGCCTGATCAGGAGGTGAAGGAGGGATTTCTGGTCCTTAGTGAAGAGGATGAAAACCAAGCAGAAAGGGATGAAACCAAAGAGAAGGAAGTGACTGAAGAAGAACAAAAAGTGGAGAAAATGGAGGTGGACACTGAGACGAGTGGCTCAGGACAGAGTAGTGCTGCTCCCCATGTTTCCACTTCCTCTCCTACACCGTTGGCTTCAGGTATATAAAAGAAGAGTTCACGTCACTCAGTGGTTCACCTATTGACCCTCTGAATATTTGATTTAAGTGTTGTAAGCAAGGCTAAGTCTAAGCAAGTTCTGCCTGTTAGTTGCCCGTTTTCTTGATTTTTGTGAAGCTTAGGTCTTCGTCAGAGTCTATCAAAATTTGTGTTGTGCGAAACAGTGCTTGCAAGTAGATACTTGCATGTTCATCTATATACTGAGAGTGTCTGATTCGGTTGCATGTCAAACACAGCTTCTAGAACTCTTGAATCTCTTGAATTGTATAACCTCAATAGTCTGCCTGCTCGTAACTCAGTCACACCGTCATTCAACCGGCAGGTGAGGACTGTAATGGAGTCCAGGTAGGATTGAAGCGTGTCTTGTCCAAAGACACGTCAACAGATGGAAAGCTGGATGTGGAAGAAAGAGGAGGCAAGAGGCAGAAGGTTGATGGCGAGGAACTTGAGGCCCAACTGGAGCTGAAAATCAGCGCAGATGCAGGCCGCCGACTAAAACTTGAGAAGGTGTGTTTACGATTGGTAGAGGAAACCTCATTTGTATTCCAGTGAACCGAAATACACCGTATAATTCTGCCCCAACCACTTTGCTGAAGCAGTTTCTTCCTCCTGTATGCAGGTGGTGCAGCAGCTCGTAGAGGAGCAGCTTCGAGTCTTGCAGCTCACTGTTTTTGACAGAAGCCTGCAGGAGCTCAGGGAGAGGGTGGAGAAGATGGACTGTGCCACGAAGCATCAGCATACTCTCAACACACTGCAGGTATCGGCAACATCTTGCTTGCCTGTAGCACTAAGACATCAGGGTAGGGGCGTACTTAGTGTAGTCCAATCATTTTAGAGAAAGAGAATGAGCACCATGCCACCCTATGCTGTCTGCCAGTTAAAACCTTCATACAAGCTGTTACGCTGGTACTTTTTGTATTGTTGAAAGGTTTTACACACAAAATTTGTTCTGTAACTGACCATTCACTGTATCATATGTCCCTTGAACAGTGAATTAGCAGTTTCTGGTCTGAAATATTTAACAAAAACACTTTTCTAATTTGTTTTGGACTTCTGTGCCAAAAACAATACATTTGCCTTGTATATAATCTGCTTATACAATTTCAGTGTCTTAGTTACTAGCTGTGATCCATATACCACATCATAGGAATATTAAAGACTGTTTTTCAATTCTTTGGACAAGCGACTGTGTGCCGTTTGAACACTGATGGTTTGCTTTTCATTTACGTGTTTTATGCTCATGATTTTTTTAGGCCAAAATTGCTCGACTGGCCAAGAAATTTGGAGCTGCCAATCAATCCAAAGAGAACGTCAAAAAACCTGAGGTGAGTCTGTGAGAAATTGCTGCAATAGACAAGCGAGACAAGACTGTAACTGCAATATAATAACAGCAATTGCGAGTTTTATTTGAAATGGTAAAAAAGGAAATGGCGTCAGCAAAATTACTAGGAAGTATTTTCTAGGAAAATGATTAAAATGTGTATCTTTAGTGTATGGCAAACCTCGGAAGTCTGGAATAGAGTATTGAGATTTGCGTATGAAAGCTATGAGCTGGGTGTTGAAATGTTTCAAGTTTATATTTTATTTGCAGATGGCCAAGATCTTGTTGAAAGATTTGGTTCTTTCAATTTCTTAAGGCACATTACATTACATATAGATTTTTTTTAGTCTTAGTTTTAGTTTTAATTTAAGTTCTTAAAATTTCTTGGCTTGCTGGGTAGTGAAGTCTGTGACACACCAATAATTGAATTCCCTGGAAGGGGAATAGATATGGTTTTGGGACCAGTTCATTGCTGCAGACAAAAATTATTTGACAGTTCTTTTTCAGACTTTGCAGAGACATTGTATGGACGAAGATCTAGGACTGATCAAATTTTGAGATAGATACCACCATGTAGCACTGCTTTAATTATGGTGTGATTTAAGAGAAGGGCAGCCATAGACTTTAGATTTTTTTTTATTTTTTTAGCACAATAACTCAAAAAGTATTTTTGGATCTTTTTCAATCTTTGCAGACACATTTTGAGACATATACATCAAAAACTGAAGTAATGCCACACACACAGGAACTCTAGAAGTATGACTCTTTTTACAATTTAACAAAAACATTAAATAGATGAAAAACGATATGCAATTTCATTTTGAAGCGAATTATGTGAAAACTGACTAAGCGCCACACCGTGGCGGCACCTGAGAGGACTGCTGCAGACGTAGATGGTTACAATGAGACAAGCTACACAAAGCTGGGCTTTGTGGGAATCGTGTAGAAGGACTAGATATTGTATAGGTTGGGGGTGTAAGAGGAGAAAGGATTCACTGGGGGCAGGGGTCACGTGGCTGTCTGGGGAATACATTGTTGTCGTTCCGACAGCATCTAGTTTGTTACCCCCTATTAACCATCCTAAATGCAAAATATTTTATTTGACATGTTTCATTCATTTTCCTTTTGCAGACCCATTTGTCCGAAATGGTGTACAAGTGAGGAAAATTTGTTAGAGCCAGTTTATTAGGTATAGGCAAATCCAGCACGCACCATTCGGAATTATGTAACAGAAATTGCATACATTTCTTAAATAAATTATATAAACAGTTCTATACTGAGAAGCTGTAGAAGTAAAAAAACAATACATGGCACATTTTCCCTTTGGAAAAAAATGGCTCGTCCAAAGAACAACAGAGCAGAGATGCCGCCTCTCAGTAAAAAGGAAACGTGCGTAAAGTGTTTGTTCATAGTTGAAAACTCAGTAAATTTTCAGTCATCATGAGAATCGCAATACAGCAGTACTTAAGACTATTATCAGACATCCCATCTTAGGGATATTGAGTCAGGGTTGCCAATTTTGGTTAGCTGGCTGGCGTGAGATTTTCAATTCCAGAAAAGTCTGCACACACATTTACATGTATGTAACAGTTTTATTAATTGTCATTTGTCTGTAGGGTTTTTAAACTACCCCAATGCTTTTGATGCAGCTAATTTTAGGTTTATAATGTAATAATATAGATTTGCCGTAAGAATTGTTGTGTAAGCGTGAAAGTCAGAAAGGGTAAGAGTAACACCAAACGCGAGAGAAGTTGACAACCCTGTCATGTGGCAGGGCGGGGGGTGCTGGCCAATGCTTGGCTGCTGTTACGGTAATGCTGTGTGTTTATATACATATATATTGCCGACTTAGGGTGAGGGGAGGCGCCAAAATTTTCTGACTGGAGCCAGAGTGGTAACATTTGGGGCGAGGTTGCAGAGGTAAAACTTCTTGCCAGTTAATTTTACCGGCGCTGAATAGCGGAATGACAGATTTCTGTATATTTCACTATATTGTCTATCATATGTCTCAGTGGATGTCAATCTACTCAATATATCTTGATCTAAAAACTCAATTGATCTTCTTTTTTTTTTTACCTTAGCTAACTTGATTTTAAAACATTGAGCAAATAAATTTACTACCGTAAAACTCATTGTATTCGGGCTAAGCATTTTCGGATGGTTTGGTAGCTCTGGTGTTTCCTTATTTTAATAATATAATAAACATTTCAGTTTTCGTCGAATCATTGAGTCTTATAAAATAAGTTTTCTCTCCGCTGAAGAAGATGACACTGCAGTGCCAGATTGCACTATGTCTTATGAGTTTGTGTGAATTGTGATTAGTTTTTATGTCACATCACCACCTAGTGGTGAGTTAAAATTAAACAGTCATTTGGGGAGGCTTAATATTGCCGTTTTAGGTGGTCAGTGAATAGCTGAAAATATCCAAATCTGTGTCCAATAAGGAAATTAGAAAATGTTGTTGTTTAATGGGACTAAAATTATCTAAAGTGATTTCCCAATGCCTTTGCTGTTAATTTATGTGTTTGATAGGACTGAATACTGTCCACAATATATTTCTGTCTAGAGATGAAAACAGGTGCCTACATGCAAAGGGGGCAATTGTCATAAGGTGTAAGAAAACTATTATCTCATGAAGGGAAGTCAGTCATTTTGTTAGATGATCTGTGATTTATCATGCTTTTTTTTTTAGGTCTCATCCACTGCTTCCACTGCTCCCACTGCTCCCACTACGTCCGTTTCCACATCAAGTGCCACTCCCGTGTCACGGTAAGAGTGCAGATTTCAAAGATTTTTTTTAAAGCCATTTGTTATGGTTGTTCAACAAAGCAGGTATGCCTAAGATGTGATGTAAGCATATTACCTGCATCCATGTTCTACTGCAAGGAATTGGCTTGCATCTGTTAGTCCTATATTATCCTATACAGGTATCTGTCAACTCACATTCGCATTGGGATCGGAACCACTGGACGCAAGTCAATTTGGGCATATCCTGACAGTTATAGGGGAGAGGCAAGGCATAAAGTACAGTACTGTATATACAAACAGTACTAGGACTGGACAATTAATCTAAAATTAATCAAAACCAACATTCAGAACCTCCAATCGACGTAATCTTGCCCATGTCTGTTACTTTGTCATTTTTTAAAATTTTGTTAATACTTAATCAAAATGTTAAAACTTTTCCCTGTGTGTGTGTTCATGTACTGTCCCCTTAAAAACATGCTACCGCATGTGTTGTCACGTGACCCGCCCTGTCCAATCTATGAATGCTGCATTCAGGTCCTACTGGGAAGATCTGACTAGGGAGTTGGGAAATCATAATTACGATACGACGCATGTTCAAGTGGAGGAAAATGGAGATGATAAGAAAGCTACGCTTTGTTTTGCCGTATTTCTTATTCCTCAAACACCAAAACGCATTCGCAGCGTTAATTGAAATTCTTGTAATCCTTTGCTCAGCAGGTAGCAGCTACATATCAGATAAAAAACTATTTTATTTCACGATACACCGTTTAATAACCATCTCCTCAACATTCAGAACAATTCAGAGTTCTGCAATGACACGTCTGTAAAATTTACTACCTACAAAATAATTCGCCTTACACAGTAGAGCTATCCATTGCCTCCGCCATGATTGTTGTAATGAGACGCTAACAACTCGGGAACTTAATTGGGGCTTAAAGAAAATCCAGAGTTTCCCACTGGTAAATACGACTTTGTAGTGTTCTTTGTGTGCTCTCGTCTTGTATTTACGATATTTCCGACATGACTTGAAGGCAGGGTTAGAAGCAACATGGAGGAGAACTCAAACAGCAAGCCGACTGAGCAACTTGTACCAAAATAAAATGCTGTGTCCGTCGTTTGAAAACATTGTGGCTTTAGTGAAGACGACATTGAACAAAAAGAGGTCAGATGTAAACACTGCGGAAAAAGTGTTTTAGCTGCCAAAGGTAATAAAACCAGTCAGTTACAGCACTAGTAATATTTAAAATACAGTGATCCCCCCCTATATCGCGATTCAGCTGATTTTCCCCCGACGCATCACAGTTCTCTGCGTATTGCGTACCTTGCTTGTGGTCCGATTGTTGTGAGCAAACTTATAGTAATCAAGTGCTCTGCTTACAGTGTTTTGGGTCTTTTATGTATAACGTATGGAAAAAACAAAAATTATGGTAATTCTTTTTTTTTCTTTCTTTCCTTGCCTACTTTGCCTCGCGGTAACCCATCTGCTTCTAGCTAGCTACCTGAGACTAATGCTGCGTGCACAGAAAACATGACGGGAAAAATAAAGTAATTTTCTCTCAATTACGGATATGGACTCATCAACATTTATGAAAAAATCAGCCAATGAGATGCAGCAGTGAAACTGCAGTAAGCTGTATTTTCTGTACCATTTACTGTATCATAGTGTGTTTCTTAAGATAAGATAAGAAGAATTTTATCCCGAGGCAAATTCTTTTGTCTTAAACATGCTCAGTACAACAAGAGAAATAACGATAAGACAGTAAAGAGCTTAAAAGTGTAATAGTGCAATACAGAATAACATTACATTGCATTATTATGTGTTATAGTGAATTATGCACAGTTGAGTAATTTGTGCAGTACTGTAATTTGAAAAGGGTTTGAAACAGCTGTACTGTATTTTGAGTCAGTAAAATTAAGTAAATAGCAACTCTGTTTTATTATCTTATTTTCGTGTAATAAATATACAAATGTCAATTACATTGTAATCTGCCTGAGATACAAAGAAAAAAAAAACGGTTATAATGATCATCTGTTTATAGTAATCAATTTCACCCAGAGAAGTGATCACTATGAATGGTTTATTTTCTTTGTTAGAAAAGCAAACTATTTATTATAAGTATTCAACAAATAACCCAAAATGGTTTATATGTGTGTTTCCTTCAGTTATTTTAAAATCATAAAGATATGCAGTCTTTCATTAGAAAAAATATCCCAGCTTTAATAGTTGAGCGTATTCACAGTACAGGATCCTGTGAATGAAATATGAGGGCAAAAAAAGCAACAACTAAATAATTGTTCATTAATCGTAATCGAGGTTCAGTTTATCACGATATTGATTTGAGGTCATATCGCCCAGCCTTATACAGTATCCTGCAGCAAATAATGTAAATGTAAAATCACAACACTTCATAATAAAAACAGATTGGAGTAAAATTTCACGAAAAATAAGGGACTACGAAATCAAAAGGTGCACAGTAGAGCACTGGAAGGTGCGAAAGAAGATGTAGCGAAATATTTTATTGTACAGTAAATTTCTTTTTATGCAGTTTCTTTTTACATTATATGCACTGTATAGGTACTGTATCTGTTTCATATCTGCTTATTATAGCTTGTCCATCACACATACTTTATTACATGCATGCTGTATTACAAGTTAGATATGGACTGTGGGTCATTATATGGCTGACAGGGCTGCCCATTCTCCTGCAGCTGTTACACTGAGCGATACACACAAACTGTGTCCACTGTCAGGCGTCTCTCAGTATATATAATTTGGCATGGACCTGACGTATATATAATCATGCGTTACATGACAGGACGTTATGAACAGATACCTGTATGTTTTTACAACTGTTGTACAACAAAACATACATGTTTTTTTGTAAGCGGAGGGGCTGAACACCTTTATTATAAAAACAAGCAGTGGTACAGTATGCAAGCATTTTTTTAAAACAAATATTTATTAGGTACCCCAAAGCAAACAAAAATCTATAGTGCCACTGCTGACCCTGAATCCTGTAGATTATCTGTTGCTGATATCTAGTATTTCTCCTTCATGACTAGTCAGCTTTCATACTCATGCTCTGCATTATGACACAGAACTTCTGTATGACAGACCATTGACAGGTGTCAAACTCTTAGCCTGCAGGGTCTTGTTTTGCACTGAAGATGGTTTTTAGAAAATGAATGTATCAATTTGAAAAATCTTTTTTTTTTTAAAAGTTAAAAAAAACTGCTATTCTTAACTTTTCCACATGAGGGGGCACAACAGCACAGAAGGAATGTAATATTTAGATGCAATATCTGATTCATAATGCTGAGAAACAGAATTGCTTGCAAAGTCAACCCAGTGGACAAAAGAAATGAATTGCTGGCAGAACTGAAGGATGAGAAATCCATGTTTAATCATAGTCAGGAGAGCAGTGGTGCTGCTTGGAGACCTAACTATGTAAATGCTAGTGAAATGGAAACATAAACGACTTTGTGAGGGCATTCGTGCTCCGTGCCGCAGGAGCTGTGAGCCCCAGTAAGTGTCAGGCTTCGGTCAGTATAAACCTGATGGCAAGAGTGGCTGCTGCACACGAGATCTCAGATCTTGCCTATTTTCACTTGTGTTGTTTGTTCATTCCCACAAACCTATAGTGACTCACGGCTGAATTTGCATGGAATAGCAGCCGCCTCACTGGAACTGAGACTGAATACACAGATTGCAAGGAAATTTTTGTTTGTTTGAAGAGTTCTGGAGTCAGTCAACTGTGGTCATTTACAAAAGTTTAGTTTTTTTTTTAAATAACTAAATATTCATTTAATGAGTAATGAGATGTGAATTTGTGTATGTGTGTGTCTATGTGTGTGTGTGTGTGTGTGACGACAGTATGATTATGCAAAGAGTAGATTTCAGATACATAGCAAATGTTAATTTGCAGACAAAATTGCTGCTAACAAAAATGCACTAATTGGCTCTTGTGTTAGCCAGAATGTAAATGTAGACCGGCCCAATTTGTTAGGGTAATAAACTAATGTCCTTCTTTTGCCCTTGCTTTTGTTAACAGTGAGTATTTCCACTGTGTCCATGTGAGTATTATATACATCTCCTATAGTGTGGCTGTATGTTTCAAAAATTGTTCCATAGAGGACTATTTTTCCCTTGTCTGATTTTTACACAGTGAATCATATTTTTCTGTGGCTTGTAGTGTATAGATTGAATCACACCATTCTGATGCTGTTTTGACTACAAGTTAATCAAACACACCTTTGTCCCTTTTGTAAATAATCATGCCAGATTGCGGCTGGACTTGCCCAATATAAATAATATTTCCTACCAGTGTAAACTTATCAGCATACAGTTTTAAAAGAGCCCCATTCCCCAATCGAGATTAATGTCTGAAGACCTCCTGATACATGTCAGGTTTTGAAAGTGGAGTGTCACTGAACCACAATAGAAGCCGTGTTGTTCAAATGAGAAGTGCTCATTCCTCCCAGAAGTGGTTTTTTTCTCCAGAAAAAAATTCAACAGCACGTTGTAAAATTATGCAGAGTGTCAATTAACAGGCCCTAGAAAAAAAAGATCTGCAGACCTCTCTCGCTTCCAATGATGCTAATGTATTATTCCTCTATCAGAAAGTCTCTAGGCGACAATTGAATACGTGCTGGAGTAGCGAAGTGGAAATGACTGCTCACTAAGAACATGAATGCCCATCTCGGGTTTCCCAGAAACTGTATGTGATCCTCAAGCTTTCTGGAACAGTGTTCTGTAGATGAGTCATCATGTACCATGGCCAGCATGAGTCTGGCAGTGTCTGGCGAAACTCACACACCTCATTCCATACTAAGAATGATTAGGGCAGGCTTGGGCAGTTATTTGGCGTGGAGGGACAAATCCAGGCTTCACCATCTGAAAGGCCATTTTTAATGATTATTTTCATGTACAATGGAAGCTGCAATAGTCGACTTGCTGCATTTTACTATATATTTATTAACTAAAATAATTCAGTCAAAGATTTCTGGAAGTTATCCATCTTCATAGATAAGACTTAATCCTTTTTAAATGGTCTTTTCAGCCAGTTAAGATAACAACATGGGTTGGATATAGACCCACCCAGCTTTGGTCAGGTCTGGATTAGAGAATATTCTGCTGCATTTGGAACTAATTTTCCATTAAAAGCATGATTAATCACTTTCTTCTGTACCAGAAAGGATCCTCCCCTGACTTGAAGTTGAAGCACAGCTAGGTCATGTAGCAAGGGAACAATCAGAACACATTAGCAAGTCTGTATCTGAAGTTTTGCACTATTCCAAGTCCAGGCATAGAAAGACTGCAAGGACCTGAAAATGGGCATGTGTAGGGCAGGCTGTGTGGGAAAAGTCTGAACACTGCACATTACTGAATGTCATTTTTGATTGCCTGTCAAACGTAAATCAGAGGAGGTCATCAATTTGGAGATTCACACTTTTTTTTCTGTCGGGGAAAAAAAAGTCAAGATTTTGTTTTTTCTTCATATGGCTAAACAACAAGAAATCGCTTAGATAAAAATACACGTGACAATATCAACAATCTTTGGTAATGCTTTCCTATGAACTCCATCCTTCATAATTACTTCATTATGCGTTGTCTGAATATTCGTTGTATCTTCATAATGCATTCATAGAACATTAATAGGCAGCTTGTAAGTATAGTATCCTAACATTTTAACAGCTTTAATATACATTAGCAACAAACATATGATGACAAGCCTTATAATCATGTCTGTCATTAATATATATTAAAACTGTTGAGCTATGTTCCGGTGTTAAGGTATATTTACATGCGGCTGTTTCTTGTCCATTTCATTTGAGACATTTTCCTAATAGCATTTTGCTTTTCCATAAACATTCGAATAGAGCATTTATCCGAAGGACCTGATATTGACTGTGATACAATATGAAGCTACAGCTCAAAAACAAATTAATATCCAGTCAAGAAGGGCCACCTGAGCTGACCAAGCAGGAATAGAAAACAGGCTATCATTCTGCGCACCGCCGTGCCAGAAAGCCGGTCTCACAGACGCCCGGCTCATACTCAGGAGTGGTGGGAAAGTGGTTCAGACAGTCAGCAACCGCTGTTGAGAAGCTGTTGAGCAGCCTTGAAGCATTTTTATTGTGGCCTTGGGGGGGGGGGGTCACGGTCTGCAGGGCCACACTGTCCCGCCCCATGCGTGTGAAGTTCACGGTGCATTCAGGAGTGTGAGCCAGAGCGAGGGCATATGCATGGCACAGGATAACCCCAGTTTTTGCAGTCGAGTGGCAGGCTTTTATCCTGTCACTGAGTATCAGAGCTCCGTTTTGCCAAAGGCCATTCCACCAATGGGCTTTGATCTTGGCCTCGGCACTCTGCTGCTCTGCCTCTGTGCAGTAAATACATTTCCCTGCTTTTGTTCAGAGCATATTCATTATGGCAATCTAACATTCTCTTAAATTTTGATGGAGATATTTGTTTAAGGAAGTTCAGCAGCATTCTAATGCAACATAGAGGAAGACGGGCAGTAAATGTGTGATGGGCTACAGGTTAAAATCTCAATGAGGGGAACTGCTGTTGTACCATTAGTTGTTTACTGAAAAAAAAAACAGCAAGACAAGTACAGTTAGTTACTTTTGTGCATAACTAATGAAACTGTCTTCATCCTCTTTATACAGTTGGGCTTTGGTGGTAAAATCCAGCTGTTGTCTTCATTATAATTAATAAATGTACTTATGAAATTCTGCTGCTTCCCATAAATTTAATTCCATCCCTTTCTGTCAGCAGCCCAAGCAGGACAACTGCAGAGTCCAGACAGGCAGCTCAGAATCAACCTGTGAATTCTGTCAGCTCCACAGGTGAGTGATCGTGTCCTTGTTTGCTCTCTGCCTGCCAGTTTCCCCTTCATGCTGCCTTTTCCCCTCCCTATAGCTGCAGGTTTTTTTAATAGGGCGTTCTTAAAATGCGTGTACTGAAAATCCTTTTCATCAAAAGGGAAATTACTATAATTCAATTAAACCTACATTAATGAGGTAGGAACTCTTTGAAGCTGAACTCTGGCGGCTGGCATATAATACGCCTACAAGAGTGTGGCCTAAAACCAGTTGACAAGTTTTTGTATTATAGCCAAGACGGAGAACAAATTTTAAGAAAGGGAGGTGGTGCAAACAGAGAGGGGGAGATTTTCTGAAAGAGCAATGGGCCTTCCCAGAATGCACAGCGACAGTGAGGTCGTTGTCTTGTTCTGAGCTTCTCCAGCCTCCCGTCACTGGACCCCTATTGCCCATTTTGACTCCGCAGCATCTACCAGGGCGTACCATTGGTCATCCTTGTGGCTTTTTAAGTAGCTTATGCAGGCTACCCCAACTGCTACACGGTGCAAATTGGTACATTTTTATTATTTCCATTTCGTTGCGTCTATGAAAATCCCAGACTTCCTATAAGCAAAGAGTTATTTGTATGGCCAATAGAATTCGAGGTTTGAGGAACCCACATGTTTAACTTAAGTTTGCAAAAAAAATTCTACATATGAATCCTCAGATGGAGATTTGTCTAGAGGAGCGTCGTTTGTTTTGCAGTTGTCAAATTTAAAAATCGATTTTCGTATTTACGGAACCAATGGAAATGATTCTCCCCTTGTAGATGCCTAGCAAGAGATGTGTAATGCTTAGCTCTGCTCCATGCTGCCCCCTAGTGGGTTTAATTTCTCTTCTAAATGGTCCTAAGCAGACCTTGTTCGAGTGTGTCATACACTTTTTAAGTTCATGATATCTCTCACCTCTAGCCTGTCCAAATGAATCCAAATCCCCCTCAACCACAAGCCTGCAAGCCTCCAGTGCAACAGTTCCAGCACCTGTGGTCTCATTCGTCACCACATCGACAGCCTCCAGCGCCGCTCCATCTGCCTCTAACTCGGCAACTGTTACATCCCAAAACCAGCCGGGAGCGCTGATGCTGAAAGCCGCTCCAGCAAGCGGGATCGTGCCCCAAAGTGCCCCTGGATCTGCACCCCAAGCAGTTCCCCTGCAGCCCCTGCTCATACAACTCCCCCTGACAGTCACTAATGCCCAGGGCGGGGCCATGGTGGCTAACCACAGCACTGGTGTAGAACTCTTCCCCGTCACATCCCTGGCAGCAGTGAGCACCAGCAAATCAAAGACGACCACTACTTTCATTCTCCAGAAGAGTGGCCCGCTCTCCTCCGTGCCCCCCCTGACCCCGATACCGTCGATCGCCGTGGCCCGGGCCGTTCCGCCTGGGGGGAGTGGCATTGTGAGCACGCCAGCCTCTGGTGTGTCCGTCTCCTCCGCGCGCACGCCCACACAGGCCATCTCTGTGGTGGGGGTGACCTCGTCGTCGTTTGCGTCCTCTGGGCCAGCCGCCACCGGAGGTCAGTCTACTGGGTCGGCTGCTTCGGGGCCAACGATGGCCTCAAAAACAGGTACGCATATGTGACGATGTTAAATGGTGCTGAAATTTAGGGCCAGACGCTGTACTTTTTTTTTTTTTTTTAACACACCAAGTAACACATTTAAGCAGTTGTCGGTGCCCCATTTCCCCATTACTTGAAGGACAACATTACAAATATTGTTGTAGTTTTATTGTTGTGAGCCATCAGTTGATCATTTCAGTTAATTCAACATTAACCTGAAAGGGTTACTTTTTTTTTTATTATTTCTTTACTGAAAGCCTTCAACCACACTCCCTTAAACCCCTTTTCTCACCTGGAATAAAACCTTTGTCCTCTTAAAAAAAAGAAAAATGATTGGAATTATTATAGTCCTATAATATTGCTTGTGTGCAGTGACTTGACGTTAGACGGAGACCCATAACCATACATTTTGAGGTAAAACCAGAATCGGGTTTAGGAGCTGGGGTTAAGGAGATATTAAGTTTCTAGCTCATATCTGGCCTTGAAAATAACACTTAAAAATTATTCCCTGTTGACATGATGAAATGTAAGTTTGTGAAGCACTGCTTACCGTAAGTTTTATCACCGGCTTATTTTGACAATCGGTATATTGCTTTTTTTTTTTTTTTTTGTTTTCACGGTTTTATTTCTGAAGGACAAACATTTAAAAAATGTTTGTTTTTTTTTAAAAATTGTGTCCTCACTTGGTGCCACCTGCTGGTGTGGGGGGGGGGGGGGGTGTTGGATGACTGTATCACTTATCCCAGTATTTTTTAATTAAAATATTGCATATTCTTTTTTTAGATATTGCAGCTTAAGCTTGACATTTATGGAGGAAGAAAAAGACACTATCAAGGGGTGGAACTGTAATAAGTCTGAGTTAGCAGTGATATAGCAGGTCTTTAAATCAGATTAAAGGAAACGCACAGGCCTGCCAAGTGCACTTAAACCCATTTGTTTTCCTATAGGGCTTGAAGGAAAGGAGGTTAAATTCTTTAAATCATTTGGCTGGTGTTGGACTTATTTTTAATTAAAAAATTTGGTTAAATGTTTTGCTTTTCAGGAGCTTTGAGGTTGTGGGCTGGAATCCGCATTTCTATGAGACTTTATGTCATATAAAACCGTAATCAAAGGGGGAATCACATCGAAGGGGCGCCCTGGGGTCTCTTTGCCCCGTGCCCTGGGGTCTCTTTGCCCCGTGCCCTGGGGTCTCTTTGCCCCGTGCCCTGGGGTCTCTTTGCCCAGCCCTGGGGTCTCACTCCGGTGCCTCTGCAATGCCTCTTCATATCTTTCCGTTTCTCCCCGCCAGATAATCAGCCCTCCAGCTCCAGCGCAAAGACGCCTGTTCAGGTAAGGGTCAATTCAGATTTGCTTTGCCGTCCTTGGGTGTCGCCCTTTCAAGTTTTGGAAAATTTTGTAAGCATGGGCACTAATGGGCGTACAGAAGCGTCACTACTAAGCCAACATTAAGACCTTGTAGCTCATGGTACGGAAACAAGTGTTGATCACCGCAGCAGATTGCAATGAGAACCCACGAGAGCAACTAAATCCCCAGGGTCACCCTCTCCCTCATCTTTACCTTGAATTTCCAAGTGGTTTTTGAGGAAGAAATGTTTATGGCAAGTAGAATCCATCCATCTTCCATAATTGCTTAACCAGTACAAGGTCAGAGTGACCCTATCACAGGAGGCTTCTGACGTAAAGTGAGTAGAAGGCAGAGGAAGCCTGTGTAAACACACAGAGAATTTGCAAACTGCCAAACCAAAATAGTGGTATAATGTGCTGAACCTGAGCAAGTTCTGAGAAGCTACCTAGAATGCTTGTGATGGGAACGAAGAATTCAGACGCTACACTTAAACTTCGATCTGACTGCAGTGAGCAAGAATAGCGCACTGACAGAAATCTCATTAAATTTCAAAAGGTAAAAGGAGTGACTGGGCTCTCGCTAGATGAATATGTAGATAGAGTAACGGCAGGAGTGTGGAGTTTGATTCCTTCAACACCCGAATAGGAAACAATTATTGCTGCTTCGAGTGGAGTATGAAGGACCTTGCTGGATGAGGGTTAGTTAGTCTGTTACTGTCTCTGTTAGCCCATTTGGGACAGTTTTGTGGCAAAGACCCATAATGGGTAGGTGATCTAACCCAGTGTTTTTACTGGGAGCATGAACATGATCGTCTGGAGGTCCCCAAGGACCGGGTTGAGAAACGCTGCTCTAGTCAAGTGCATCTGTCATAGCAGATCGAATGAATGAGTCCATTCTTCCAAACATCACTTTGGATACGGAACCAAAATAGCTAACCTTACCCTGAGGTATCAGATCAAGCACCTTTACTTCATCTGTCCTAACTCTAAGGACACGCAGCATGGACTTTTGGAGCATGGGAAGGTATCCCAGTTAAAATTCATCTTTTATTTTTGATTACTGTCTGCCTTTCTTTGATGGAACCTATGACAGCGTGTGAGGTCAGAGCGGTGTAAGGATCCCAGTGACAGCGGAACGTGACAGAGAGGAACAGGGGTACTTGGAATAGAAGTCTTCTGCAGGTTTAGGTGGATGGGTCTAACTGGGTGAAATAAAACTCTTGCTTTGGTGCTGAACTCTGGGGTCAAGGAGATCTTGGGACCAGTGTCACTCTATTCTGTGTTACTGAGCAGGAAACTAAATGACATACCTTACCGCATCTTGCCGAGAACGTGGGACAGGTGGAACAAATCAGTATGAATAACCCTATTCAGCCGACTTCCCCTCCAGAAACTCTAGGGGCCACTTACCCCCCAGCACTGTAGTTTTCTGAGCATATGTTTGAAATTAGCGTGAACCGGGACACTAAAGGACATGTGCCAGGGAGAGCAGACGGACGATGGTGCTGCCCCTGGCGAGGTCAGGCGCTTGGGGGCCTTTGCGGTCTGTAGCCGCCAACATCTTGCGCTGGGAACAATACTTCAGACACGACCATTTTTCAACCAGCCTTCTGCAGTGTCCTCTGTCTACATGAAAACCCCCGGCACGTAACTGCCGTCATCAGTGACCTGGAACCGCGGCTGGTCAGGGTGTTTCCCCACGCCAGGTTACTCCTTTACGTCCTTAAGTTAAAGAAACTATTTCCCTCTGTAAAAGGAAATTAGGCTTCGCCTTAGAACCCTAAGCATCTAGCTAAAGTCCACGTGAAATGGACGTGTTATGCTGAGGCTTCCTGCAGCACCCAAGGAGCATTTTTATTGCTTTTTCGTTCTTTGGCTTCGTAAAGTGCTGTCACTACGTTTCCTTGCAGTGAAGAAACACTGTATCACAGTGGAGTGCAAAGGGGACGGGGCTGGTGGGGATGTAGGATATGGGGCTGTTCTGATGAGGGTTTGGAGCTGCCTGAGATGTGCCTCTGGCCGGGATCCAGTCACTGGCCATTATCTGATTCCCCTTCATACTCAGTCTGTGGGCCCAGAGTCTGTGTTCAGTGGAAGATTTTTTAGTCACCGAAATCTAGGTTAATATATGTTGTAATAAAAAAAATAGCTTTGTTATGAATATATTCCTTTTCTCCTGTACATATAAACAGAACAAGCTATTTTTTCCAAATTCCTGTCCAGGGAGTGATATATTTAATAAAAAAGAGCACATTCTAGTGTAGACTTCTTGTTGTGAGTGGGGCTGTTATTTTTTTTGTAGTAAATGTGTTAAACTCTTGCCCTGTATATTTTTATTTTAATATAAGGCACATTGAATTGTAGGACGAATGTCATTCGGCCTGGTACTTGAATATAGTCCCTTAGTGCTTGTGCCCTACTTAGATGTGGTCTGCAACCACGTCCTGCTTCATATTTACCGCTTTCTGTGCTGTCTGATGGTTTGATAGAGGTATATACTCTGACCTCGACCCATTTGGTGAAATCTTGGTTTGACTCTCTTATAGGCATCTCGCACCAACAGCTCGGGGGCAGTGATAGACCTGACCGAGGATGATGATGATGTACAAGGTGAGGAAGAGCACATGGAGTGTTTCTTTGGTGCTCTCTGTTGAAGTCACTGTCTGAGATTTTATTTTTTTTCTTAACCCTCCCCTACATAGTGACGGGGGTGCAGAAGGGTCCTGTCCCATCCGGCCCTGCTGTGTCCTCCTCCTCGTCATCATCCTCATCTTCCTTCTCCTTTTCTCAGCGACCAGTCGGGGCTCCTCCCCCACTCATCAGTGCCAACAACATGCACACCTCCGCCACTGGTAGGCCTCGCCCTGTGGCTCCCCCCCCCCCCCGTGCTGAGTGTCCCTGAACACTGTGCCCCATATCATGAACCAAGTTTCACCTTCACCCTCAAGGAGGACACCAGATGACTGCATAGTATCCATTTAAGCTCCCCTCAGTAACTGGTTAATTTGCTGTTTTAAGTGCAAGTATAATATCAACATGCTACAGCTAAACACACAAATTAATCATTAACAAGCAGAAATGAACAAATTCCAATCTGCTTTGCCTATATGAATTTGTACCCTGCCAACCCCTCTGTGTGTGAATGTTGGTTTACATGCAAAGTTATGTCCATGAGTAAAAATAAATATTAACATTTTGCATTCAGGCATTTTGGGAAAGAATACAATGCAATTAACAGGGGAAAAGGCATTTACTGTTGCTTTTTTCTTCTTCACATGCTTACAGTTTGACATTAGTCTACCATGTTTTCCCTTTCTGCCTCTCTCTTTAGGGGGTTTGCTGCGCTCCTCTCCTCAGACGGGGCAACATTCTGTAGGGGGCTCGCAGGTGGCTGTTCTCCAGCGCTCCCTACAGGTCAGCCTGCTACACTGCAGCTAAAATTTACTTGTATAAGAGGTTTCAGCTGTATCTATGGAAACCACTTTAGCAGCTTACAATTTTGCATTTCTTAATCTATTACGCCCTGTTGCACACGCGTTATTATTATTGTTATTGTAATCATTATTATCGTTATTATTATTATTATTGTCAATCATGCCGATATATATCCCTTTTCCTCCATACTAATAATTCCTTTTACGCCTTTTTTTGTTAAAGGCTCGTCTTGGTAATACCAGCTCCACGGCAGCCCCCTCCCCTGTGAGCAGCTCTAACCCGCAGCCCTGCCCCCTGCCCCCCTTGCCGTCCCCGCCCCCGCTGCCGGCCCGCCTGCCCCCCGAGGCCCTGCACACCTCACCCCCGCAGCAGCCGCAGCTGAAGCTGGCGCGCGTGCAGAGCCAGAACGGCATCGTGCTGTCGTGGTGCGTGGCCGAGACGGACCGCAGCTGTGCCGCGGTGGACAGCTACCACCTGTATGCCTACCACCAGGACGGGGCAGCCTTGGCCGGCGGGCTGTCCCCGCCCTCGCACTGGAAGAAGATCGGCGATGTGAAGGCGCTTCCCCTGCCTATGGCCTGCACGCTCACCCAGTTCGTCTCCGGCTCCACGTACTACTTTGCCGTCCAAGCTCGAGACGTCTACGGCCGTTTCGGCCCATTCTGCGACCCCCAGTGCACTGATGTCATTGGTTCTTCTTCGTCCAACTAAATGACTCTACGAGAGCAGCAGGGAAGAACGGATGGGTCCTCTGCTTGGAATTTCTGTGCCTGGATGTTTTGGGGGGGGGGGCGGTAGGTTTCTTTAGTAATTCAAGGCAAAGAAATGCAAGAGACAAGTCAGTCGAAGGACATTCTACAGGTTCGTTTGGTATCCGGTAACGATTCAGGAAGTGTTGAGGATGCTTAAATATTTGGGTCCCAATGTGCCGCTCTGAAATTCGCACACAGTGTATGTGTCTTAATTCCATCAGTCACCGCTGCAGTTTCTCTTGTCTCCTATGTTTTATAAATAAATGTTTTGAACATTTGTAAAAAGCATTACCGGAATTGCACAAAAATGCTCCACTACAGTATGTTCTACTTAGAAACTAAATGTATAAAGGTGTTAATTTTTTTATTTTTTTGTCTGGTAACCAGACTTTATAGGACTGAAAATGAAAATAAAGATATTTAAAGAATACAGTTCTTGTTTTTTTGTGTAACCATTTAGCGTGATTATAATTTTAAAAATGTTTTTAAGTATTTATCAGATCAGCAAATTTCCCACCCATCTAGGAATGGGAGGGTTAGGGTTAGATCATGCAAACTCCCCCCCCCCCACAGCTGAGATTTAAATCCCCCACTTTGGAGGTGTGAGGCAACAGTGCTACCAACTTAACAGAATCTCCAAATATGTTAAAATGGAGTTCGCCGTGCCGAAGAACATTACACTGACTGACACATTGAAGTGTTGAGTAATCATGTAAGATGGCCATAATTTTATATATTTTTATTGTTTACCTTTCATTGTGAAGAGTATTTGATATTTAACAGATGGATACATGGCTTAAGGTATCTGGGGCCCCTGAATAAAGTTAATTGAATGGAACGTGATGTAAAATGGAAAAGAGTCTAAATTTTAAATGGGAACGTACTCTATATGGATAAAAGTACTGGGACACGCCACTCAGTCATTCAATTCAGGTGCTTCATTCAGACCCATTGCCACAGGTGTATAAAATCAAGCACTTAGCCATGCAGTCAGGTTTACAGAAAAGGGTCATGATGAGCTCAGTGAATTCAAGTGTGGCAATGTTATAGGCAGGGATGGACACACCTGTTACGCAAGTACGCATTCACCTTTAAAACCGATACGTGCGACAATCGATTGTGCATTTGCGCTGCTACGACAATAAAATACCTTGCATTTTAACCTGTATACCGCAAATGAAGTAGTTAGCATATAAAAATGCATTATATTTTTTCATATCAGTGCAAATGCACATAAAATGAGTACGCATTTACAATGTTACCACAACCGATTGTCGCACGTGTTTTTAAAGGTGAATGCGTACTTGCGTAGCAGTTATGTCCATCTCTGGTTATAGGATACCACAATAAGTCGATCAGAAATTTCGTCCTTGCTAGATATTCCACAATCAGTGGTATTATTGCAAAGTGCAGGTATTTAAGAACAGCATGAACTCAGCCACAAAGTGGCAGACCACATGAAGTAACGGCGTAATTGTTGAGGCGCACAGTGCATAAAAGTCATCAACGCTTCTGTTGTCTCAATAACTGTAGAGTTCCAAACTTCCTCAGGCATTAACCCCAGCACATAAACTGTACAGTGAGAGCTTCATGGAATGGGCTTCCATGGCCGAGCAGCTGCATGCAAGTCTCACGTCACCATGTGCAGTGCGAAGCGTGGGATGGAGTGGTGTAAAGCACACTGCCACTGGACTCTGGAGCAGTGGAAACGTGTTCTGTGGAGTGACAAATCATGCTTCTCTGTGTGGCATTCTGATGGAAGAGTCTAGGTTTAATGGATGCCAGGAGAACGGTACCTGCTTGCCTGTAGTGTGTCACCTGTAAAGTGGTGAAGGAAGGAGAATGGTGTGGGGTTTCTCAGGGGTTGATCTAGATCCCTTAGTTCCAGTGAAGGGAACTCGTAATTCTTCAGCATACCAAGATATTTTGGACAATTCTATGCTTCCAATTTTGTGGGAATATTTTGGGGAAGGCCCTTTTCTCTTCCAGCATGACTGTGCCCCAGTGCACAAAGCAAGGTCCATAATGACATGGTTGTGTAAGTTTGGTGTGGAAGAACTTGACTGGTCCACACAGAAGCTAGACCTAAACCCCATCAAACACCTATGGAATGAACCAGAACAGAGACTGCGAGCCAGGCCTTCATGTACAACATCAGTGCCTGACTTCACAAGTGCTCTTCTGCATGAATCGGCCAAAATTCCCACAGACACATTCTTGTGGAAAGCCTCCCCAGAAGACTGGCAGCTGTTACAGCTGCAAAGGAAAGGCCAACTCCATAGCGATGCCTATGGATTTGGAATGGGATGTCCTATAAGATCCCGTAGTTGTAATGGCCAGGTGTCCCAGTACTTTTGTGCATATGGTGTTAGCTACTGCAAAATAAAAACGGATGACATTGTATTAACCAACCGATGCTTTAAACAGATTTAAACATCTAACAGCAGAATCTGGGTATTAGCTCACTGTGGCCATCCTTCCCGTTTAAATTTCCCATTTCAAAACAGATTTCCAAATGTATTTTTTTTTTTCTTCACAATTATTCACCATTTTATGACTATCTAAATTCCCTATTGCTGGACTATCTTAGGGTCCGTCTGAGAGGTTAAAAATGTATTTTATTCTGATCTGCAACATGTCAGGCGCAAGTGTGAATCTTCGGCTCCTACTCCACCACACCATGTTCTGCTTCACTTCAGTAGTTTGAGATGGAAATGTGAGAAGGACCCAGTGAATCCGGCGACATTTGCAAACGTAAGGGGACGGAATGACATCGTTCGCAGTCTGACTTTCCACCATAATATCGCACCGTGCTGACGGCTACGTGATTAAGCTCTGAATCCACCCAGAGAACGATATGCATGATGAGTGTATTAAAGCTCTCCAGGACTGGGCGTAATTATGTGAGGATGTGGAGATCAAACGCACGCTTGGCTCACCTGTCACAGTGACTCATGCCAGGTTCATGAGGCTCTAGTTCAAAACTAAACATGGGAAGTGACTCATATAATTGATAAAAAGCTTTGAAGGAAAAAATGAGAAGTGCTGGAAAACCCATGAGCGCGTAATGAGCGTAAATCTTTTTACATTACTGTGACGATCCCTGAATATTGTTTTTATTTTATAGTAGGCCTATGTATCGTTTAGTTACGGGTCACTGTCAGACATCTCAGTGACACATTTTAATCATATTTGGCCAAAGGATACAAAATATCCTTAGGATTTAAGTTTTAATCGGGTTAAATTTAGGATTTCTTGAAGTGAATCTTAAGTCGGTGGCTTTGGTAAAACTCAAACCGTTAACCATGGGTTGACACACTGGCAGATCCTGGACCAGTCATGTGTACACACGCAGCACAGAAAGGGATGGCTTTTTGCCCATTTTGTTATAAAATGTCCCAGTCTTATTTTTTCTACACTGGATTGTTTTAATAACTTAATAGTATATAAGTGCCAGTGGTATTTGAAAGACATTTACAACCTACAGCATATAGGCTGCGGACGCAGTTGCGTGGGAGTGCGTGTTGTTAAAGGGGATCATTATTTTCTGCTTAGTTTTGTCTTGGACAGCCTCCAGTGTTAGCTTTCAGTACCCCATGCACACTGCACAGAAGTTAGCTATAATCTGCCAATGTGTTGCGGAAATCCACCCAAATCCATTCAAATCTCTGGAATTATCTAAAAACCAACTTAAAAATTATTCTCTTCACCTAGAAGACATGGGGAGGTCTGGGTCCAGTTTGCCTAACTCAGGCGATTAACATAGCCAATCCGGAGCGTCTTCTCAGGTTGCTGGATGCTGCTTCCTTTGCAGCTCCTGTAATAAATAAGAGCGCAATTGGGGTAAATCCTTCAGCCTGTTAAGTAACAGTTTGACAATGTGATGCCACCTCACAGTATTTGCACGTAGAATTAAGAGCTGCTATTTTAGCTCACTGCATCGGTAATATCTCCTATCTGGGTGCCTCCGGACGTGAACTTGAACTGGAAGCTGGTAAACCTGGAAAATGGACCAAACCATATAGCCTATGAACACCGTTCGCTATACCCTAATGACCAAACACAGTCACATTTCACTTTTAACTCTAGCTATACCAAAGCCTATACCATTATATCTGAATTTTGTAAGGCTACTTTGCCCAGGGGACATGGGCAGACAGTTTGATTTGTACCCGCAACATATAAAGAGTGTCAGTCCCTGGTTTTATTCACCACGCTGCTGATTATTCCCTTCTTGACAAACTATGCCCAAAAAATTACGACTTGACTGCACAGATTTTAAGTTAACGAAAAAATGTATCTGGAAATAAATACTTTTCCACAAAGTTGAAGGCAAAGCCCACATTTGAAGGCCTTTTTTCCTGGTAGATGTGTGGAACAGATATATAAGCATGTCTTTTTGTGCCTCTGGACTACAGTTGTGGGGAAAAAAGTAGGTCAGACTTACTTTATATAATTTTAGAGGGTTTTCAAACCCCCGTTTATAATCTGTGTGTCCTTGAAGCCCAAGTGTTGGAAGCATTTTTGTGCCAGCTCATTTCTACCCTTTCCATGGTACAAATGGCTGGCTTTCGTCACAGCCTGCTGTGCCTGTATTATCGCATTATTATTTTTTTTCGGCCTAACAGATGCTTTCATCCAAAACAGCTGGCACTGTTCACAACTCTCCCATTTCCAATCTCCATGTGCACTGAAGCACTTTCGGGCGAAGCACCTTGATCAAGGGTATGACGATGGCCCCTCTCCAGGCAGTTCGATTTCAGTCCTCCTCATCACCAGTCCAGCTCCTTAACTGCTACGCCACCTGCTGTCCTGATGGCACCGGTAGGAATTGTGCTGTAAAAGCTGCCAGAATCCATGGGGACCTCCTACAGTGCACCTGAAGATGACCTGTGTGTGGTGATAATGATTCAGTGCCTGAAGCCGGGTTCAGAAAGGATGAGCTGTACTCTGGGACCCACAGCGAGTCCATGATTTTGCTCCCTCCCAGCTCCCTACCGTGGACTGTCTGGCAGGAAGCTGGGGGGGAGCAAAAACATGGACTGTGTGGATTCCTGAGGTAACTGGTGTATGCTATCTGCCATGCACTGGTGTCCAGTTTTCCTTCTGCCTTTGTAATCAATCTAATGTTTGAACTGCATGTGTTTCTTTGTTTGAAGGGTCCTGCCCCACATCATAATTCGCGTACGGATTGTTTATCAGCATCACTCTCTTGCTAGAGAAACTTTCTTTTGCTGGAAACATTCCTTCTCCGGCTGCTCAATCGAACGCAGGCCTGGAATCACACATTATTATAATCTTTGTCATTTGCATATTTTTCTTCTTCTGCTCTCCTCTTTCTCGCTCCTTTCTTCTCTGCCCCTGCTCAGCAGATGTTAGTCTCTCCGTTGTTTCATCTTGGCTTCTTCGCCTTGCCTGCGGCTCATTTAAGCTGTTGTTATGATACCGGCCACATGGGGACAGAATAACACAAGTTTAACTCGGGGTGCCTGACAGCGCAGCCACATGGGTAATGATTGAGCTCTTTGTAACGCTCTCCACAGCCACCGCTATGTGTTGTTGCTACAATTATGGACGTATAATATCAAATAATGAATATCACATGATAAAATTCATTTGAACTGCAATTAACCGGTTACTGTTTCATGCTTTCATTGTAGCGCCTTAGCGGCAAATGTAGGTATTAGTTTGTTTCATACTGAAACCATCAATAAGTGCTGCAACATTTCTGCTATTGTGATTTTTTTTTTCTGTCTGCGGAGGTTGACGACTAGCACTTCCTTTGATTCTGTCTTCCTTGTATTTGTGCTCAGATTTTTCAAAAACGAAAATCTTCACTCCAGATGAAATGCAGCAGGAGCCGCGTGCCAAGCCGGGATGGAGGGAGCGACAAAAGCCAGAAGGGCAAGCAGAGGCTGGAACGGGGGCTACGGAAATGGGGGCCAGTGAACATGCAGACGGAAATCGATGGGGGGGGGGGGGGGTACGGATAGGCCATGGACAGAGGATCGGTGGAGGAACATGTGTTATGTGATGTCATAACCGACAGGACACAACTTCGGGGGGGGGGGGGGGGCTGATGCTAACAACTAGTACATCTAGTACAACTAAATCTTTCCACCTGTTCATACTTCTCTTCAGAATGGCATGTTGCGTTTTCCTTGCACTTCTTCAGCCAATACTTTTCCCACAAAGCATCACTGTATTGTCCTAAATATTGTTCTAATGGATAAGAACAGTTATGCTGTGTTTTCTCTGCTATTGGGAAATGCCGTTGGCTTCTTCCCGTTATTTACCCATCCCTGACGGCAATACTTTTATATTAATACTGAAAATAAATCCAAAGATTATTAATTAAAGCAAATAAATGAATACCTGTAATTTTACTTAGAAATGAGGATTACCTACAACTAGTAAAATGCACACACGGTGTGTTAAATGAGAGTTTACACTAAAGAAAGGTGCCCAGATACATTTCCTTTTACAGCAGGGGGAGCCGTTCACTTTTAATTCTTAATAAAAGCTTGTTCCTTGACATTTGTTGCAAAGAGCCCCCCCTTCCCCACACACACGCATACTAATACTGTGGAACGGCCCACCTCCTGGCCACCCTCTCCCCTGCTTTTCGGGCGAGGGAGGGAGAGGAAGGAGCGAGGCAGCGCGATTTCAGCTCGGCAGAGTAGCGCTGCTGCGACAGGCGACGGCGGCCGGTTCCCTGCGCGCCTGCAAACCGCGGTGACGCTACAAACACGCTGCACACTCCACCTGCCTCTAGCGCCTCATTGCCGCTACAGCGAATGGCTGTTTATTATTTTTTTTCCGGATATTATCTCCTTTGAGAGATAAAAGAAGACAGAAGAGAAACAAGGGGAGAGGGGAAATCACTGATGACCCCCCTCCCTCAAAAATAAGAAGGAAACACGGAAGCTTCTGGAGTATTCATTTTTTTCTTTAGGTTTTTGTTCTTCTTTTTCCTCATCGTGGTGCTGGGAGGTGCTTCATCTTTCCATTTACTCGCGATCTCCCTCCTCTGCCTCCTCATCTATTTCTCTATCTACCTAGTCAACAATTTCTACTATGTATGAGTGACAAATGGGGAGGACGATATAGAAAGGGGGGGAGAGTTTTTTTTGGGGGGGGGTTGTCTTTCATTTTCCCCTTTCATCCTTTTTTCTGTATCTGTCCCGCTTAATCCTTCTCTCCATCTCTTCATTCCCTCTCTATATTCACCCCCTCCCCATTTCATTGCCCCCTCCTCTTTCCCTTCCCTCAGTACCTCAGAGCCTCTTCTCCCAAAGTCTGATTAATTTAAAGATTAACTTTTTGGGCAGATAATTTTAAAGAGATCTTTTTCTAAAAAAAAAAAAAAAAAAAAAAAATACGCCTCCTCATCAATGATTTTATTTTTTCCTTTTCTTTTTCTTCTCCCTCCACCTTATGCATCCCTGTGTCGGGGGATTCTGTAATGTATTTATAGGTAGGTTTGACGATTGTTTAGTGTTTGTCTATCTGTCGGTCTGTGTGTGTGTGTTTGTGTGTGCGTTACGTATACACGAAACACGCATTAACACACTCGCGCACACACACACACACGCGCGCGCGCGCGCGGCTTTACCGTAGCTCCCTCCACGCCACTTTTCAGCCCCGCACCTTTTTTCTCCTGTCAGTCTTCATTCACGTTTCTTTGTAACTTGCTGGATACGTTGCACATCTTTCGACACCTTTCCCACTCTACGAGAAACCCAATTATTCCATTTCTCAACCCACAAAAACGAAAAGCACAACTCCTCCACCTCTCTGTCCATCATGCCTTTAGGGTGCTTTGTTGTTTTATCTTGAGTCTTTTTACTCTCTTGTTTCTTCATTTGCTTACTGGAGGTTTGCGTTCGCAATTAGTTTCCACGTTTTGAGAATGTTATAGCCAATACATAAAGACTTTTCCGCACTTTTTGGCTGATCACCTTTATTAAATAGTCCTGATGAGCGGTTTGTACACCCCCTCACTACGGCAGCCCACCTCCGGCTATTCTTTATCTTTTTCCCACTATTCTACTGGTCTGTCACCTGTGCGTTTTTCCTCTCTTGTTTTTTCTTTTTACTCTCCCGCTGCCCCCTCTGTGTTTCGCTGTTTGACATAATAACGGTCATTAATTTAAACCCTTTTCTGTTATTTAAATATTTTAACCCCCCGTTCGTTCTCTTGGCATTTCCTGAATTGCTGTCATCAATTTATTCATTCATTCATTAATTCTAAGTCCATTTATTTATTTATTTGTATTTGCGTCAAAGAGTGTATTAATTCCCTCAAGTCCTCGTCCCCAGGCACCTGTTTTGCGTTCGATTTTCTATTTAGAAATTTGTGTATGTCGAATTATCCAGAGAATAATATCCGGCAAGGACTGGGTGGGAGGGTGGAGAGTGAAGGGCAGAAAATGAACAGCGAGGAGACCCGAAACTTGTATCAGCAGCTGTCAGTCGGTGCGCCGCTCCCAGCCAAAGTCAGCGGCAGACAGGCAGATAGAGGAACACGCCATGCCTTCAGTTCACCGCTTTCTCTCCTTTTCGTTCGCCCATCCTCCACAGCCGAGCTCGTAAACCGCGATTGAGGGGCGACTGACAGTTTTCATTTTTGGATCAACTTTGCCGTAATAAATTTGTTTCGGATGTAGTTTTTCATGGGATTGCTCTTGAGTTGGATCCAACTTAAAACACATAATTTAACATTAGTGATTACAAAGCATAATTTAATTCAGGATTTTTTGTGGTATTTTTTCCCTTGTGGACTAAGATTTTAATACTTTTTTCATATATTGATTTTGAACGAAATTCTGTCATCCAGGATTAAGGACCACGTGTTTTTTTCTTTAATATTAACAGGCTATTCTTACCGATGTTATACTTACTTTCTAATTACAAATATTAAAGCCGAATTACTAATCTGTGAAAGGAGAGGGTGTTTAGGTGAGTATGGCACTGTTCTGACACCTGCTTGTTCTCTCTTCATCCAGTTAATTCTGCCAGTTTTGAAAACGTGTACATTTGTGTTACAATGGCCTATTTCGTATGAAATTTGAGAGCATCCAAATTCTGGCATTTAGTGCACGTATTGGTAATGCCAAAATACCTGCGCGTGTATACGTGTGTGTGCATTGCTGGAGGTGTCGGTGTCTGTCAGTGGGCTGCTGTGAGGTTGAAGTGGAAGGTTTTATTTATTTATCTTTTATTCTATTGTAATGTCGGCCGCATATTTGTCTCAGTCGATCTTCACCTTTTCACGAACACCTCACTTCTCTTGATCCTGAGCCCCATCCTGTACGTGCTTGCTGTGTGATGTCATCTGTGGACGGGAACGTCTCCCGTCACTCACCCATTTCCCCGTCTTACGTACAGCGCTGTCGTGTGAAAAATGCAAGCGAAGTCTCAGTCCCCCCCTCCCTTATGCGCTTGTGTTTCCGCGCGCACGCTTGGCCCCGTGGCACGTCCACCACGGAACGCATTACCGCGTCGGTACCCGTGACGCCCTCGTGGCGGCGTTCCTGTTATCAGTCTGTCTGGCCATGCGTGAGGATCTCCTGACTCCTGGCCCAGGTTCCCGCTGCAATAAGCGCTGGGGTGCTAACTGGGGCAGCCCGTCCTGCGCACTGGACCGTGTGCGCCACAACTGGTGCACCAGTATGTCTAGGCTGGGTTCTGGATCTCGTGACCTTGACCAGTACCCTGGAACGCCGTGTGTCATACATGAGCCTCAGATGCGTTTTCTAACTGCAGACACAGAAAACTGAGTTTTTTCTGCGTATGCTAATGCTACAGGAGGCACTTTGGCATTTCTCGTGAAATTTCATTTCATTGCTGAATCCTCCCCAATCTGCACTTTTATTTCTCAAAATAATAGCAGAAATGGATTCAGGAGGAAGAATTGGAAACATATTCTTGCCCAGGTGATATCACATTTACACAAAACTGACAGGATTTGAAAATGTTTTCTTTAAGCACACATATTCTGCTCATCCGTCTATATTTTTTGTCCATAGTTTTCCGACAGATAAAGCTCCCGTATTCTCAGGCGTAGTGCTGGGGCCGAATTTTCCCAACAGCAGCTTCAATGTAAACTCCTAAAGGTCAGTGAGAAGCCTCCACAGTGTAAAAGCAAGCTTTAACAATGGCCCCAGTTTACTGACTGATAAAAAAAAAAACGAACAAGATTTTTATACTATGTCAATGCCCATTTATTTATTCCTGGCTTTTTCTTTGCCTTTGTGATGCTTGGCTCAAAATTAAATGAGTGTCTCATGTTACAGAATCAAAGAGACATCATTATATAAAAAGCTATCTCTGTACAATTTGTGACCCTATGTTAGCCTGTCATAGTTTGCCCATGTTTGATTACTATCTGTCTGTCTTATTTTTGACCATTCTGTGTGTGTTTCTATCTATATACTGTATATGGGTGTGTGTGTTTATGTTGTGTTTGCACTGTATTGTGAGACTAAATGATATCACCGAATTCCAGTTCAAACGCTTTTTTGTGGTTAATTACTACAGCATACAAAATAATTAGTATTATGAACTTGAGTTGTTGCCGATCCTAGCAGGCAGAATGTAAGCATGCACCATCTATATAATGCACTTTCTAGAACATTTATGTTGTTGTTGAAGTTGCTGAAATACGATTATATAAGTATGAGAATTTTCTGTACTTATGCATGAATGCAGATACATTTGCACGTATCAGTCTAGTGTGATGCATAATTCATCAGTTTGCCTTGTGCCTCACAGGCCTTCAAACTCTCCCCTGCTTCTCGGGTTAGAGAAGCTTGTATGTTGGGTTACATTCACGTGTGAATGTTAATGAATGGAGGCAGGAACTATTTAGAGTGATATATTCTCTATGTGGACAGTAGGGAATGTCATATTTAAGCTGGACATGAGTGATTAGTTCTACTAAAGACTGTCATGGACAGGAAGTGATAGACTGTGCACACAGACCCCCACCGTAAAAGGTGGTGATGGCAGACGTCCAAATTATGAAACACGCAAGCATCAGGTTTGCTTGAAGGCCATGTGGCTGTAGACCCAGGCCTGGGACGTTTCTCTGTGGCCCTTCACTTTGCACGTCGTGATATGTGACTGGGCTCCCCGATTCGTGCCTTTGAATCTCACCCCCTCCCTCACCCCCCCCCCCCCCCGTTCTTCCCTCTCCCACAGTCCTACAAACGCCAGCCGGCGAGATCAGGCTGCCAGACAGGAGGAGATGACTAAATAGGAAGGAGGAGAAGAGAGCGGACCGCTGTCTCCAACTCACTGGCGGTGTCACACGCTACTCGGAAAGACAGAACGGGAAAAGAGGGGGGACACCCAAAAAAGCGTGCCAAGCGATGAAAGGATTATGACCTGGACGAAAGGCAGATGAAGGGAGCTTCTCATCTCTCCTTTCTCCATTGATCATCCTTCCCTTTTCTATGTTTTTTGTGTATAGATACTTGTATCTTTCTTTTTTTTGGTCATATATTTTGGTCATAAGGAAAGAGAGGACAAAGCCTGCAAAAAGGACAACGGAATTCTCACAATTAAAATATATTATTACTACCCAACTTGTTAGTGGTATTAGATTATTAATAACTTTGACATTACATGTATTCTTCACAAACAGATTTCATGTCAAGCTTTCTTTTCACTCACCGCTCTTCCTCGCTTGAAAAGTGACAAGCCATCAGCCCTGTAACTTTTTTCTGTGAGATAAAAAGATTTAAACTTTCATGGACTACACAATTATTTCTGTCCTTTTGATCACTGAAGTTTTTAAATGTTTGTCTTCATAAAAGATAAAGTTTTAACGTCATTGAATTACTTTGACGTTTTTTGAAAATATGTGCTCTAATTTAGCTGTCCGTACATTTATTATTGACAGTATACATTTTTACATTCTATTTAACTGAATCTTTAACACAACTATTTTGGAGGGAAGTCTGTGGTTTTTGTTCCTTTTATTATCAACTATTATCAAACATAATCAAAACATTAATCTAGGCCCACATTTCAGCTGCTTATAGAAACTTCCAATTAATTCTTTCCAGATCTTAGTGTTTAAAGTGACCTTTTAAAGTCATCCGAGTGCAGACAGAAATCCCACATTTTCGTCCGTCTGTTCCACACATCAACATCCTCCTCACGCTGTCCACCGCGTGCCCCCCCCCCCAGTCCTCCATCCTCCTCTTCCTCCATCACTATTTGTTTGGCTTCACCAGTTCATCCAACACCTTAGGCTATGAGAGGTGGAGGGAAGGACCAGGTCATTCCAACATGCCAATTCTGAGAAGCAGGGAGGAGATTTGCGCTGGCCATGAACAAGGTAAGACACTCCCCACCCCACCCCCCCGCCACTGCCCCCTCCCCCGACTCCTGCTTTTCCTTAATGCTTTTGTTCACCTTGTCTGACTGTGTTAGTTGCTGCTTGTAAGATTCTCTCATCTCTCTATCAACCATCCTACACATTGTCCACTTACTGTCCAGGAAAAAAATGCCTTAATTACTTTCACTTTATATAGCCGTAGTAGCTTATTGTAGCGTTTATTCACTGGTCAAATTGCTGTTCTTTTCTGATTCTGCTGCCGAGCTACACACATCCATCCATCTTCCAGCTGCTTATCTAGGACATGACTGGGGTAGCCATGTGTCTATCCCAGGCATAATAAAGGGACAAGTGAGTGTACTGCAGGCCATAAATATGCTGCGAGAAATATGACAATGGATGAAAATGGAGAGAGAACTAATAGAGAAGTGACTTTATTTATGGTACCCAGAGAGTGGGCTGCAGTTATTGGGAATGTTGCATGTATGTATCAGCGTATGTGTTTCCTGAGCGTCTGGTTCTTTCTTTGTGACACTATATATAGAGCTTGTTTCCAGCTGGGTGTAGCAGCAATGCCTTTCGCTGTCATGTTTGAAGGTGCGGGATGGAGATGTGAGCTCTTTGGCTCCCTCTGCCCTATTTCGTGTCCAGCGGGGAGCTTGTGGTGAGCGACGTAGCTGCTCTTTGATGACATTGTCGGGCTGGTAATCCTTCCCGGTCACTGCTGGGTATTTGAGTCATTTCCATGGTCTTAAACAAATCGATGTGGAGTTAAGGGTGCTGTGGATTACTTTACAAAGTCCCTTTCTTGCTCCTTGCTTTCGGTGTGTTTTTAATCGGGGGCGCACAGACGTGAGAGTTAATTTAAAGGTGTAGCACAAGCGGCAGCACGAGGGATGATTATCAGGACTCATCTGTCAAATGATGACACTAATGAATTCTGTCACGGAGCCCAGAAGCTGCCAGCTTCTGCTCTGTCAGCCATCCGCACCTCAGGGCACCTGCTTGTACTTAAACGATACTCTCTGGACCTGCTCTACACTCTAAATGCAAATGTTTTGTTTTTTTTTTTGTCGCCTGTGTTCTTATTTTCCTCTCTTTCCTTTAATTTATACTCTTTTCATCCCTCTATTCTGAACTCCCTGCCTACCTCCTGGCTCTTCCCTTTCTTAGATATTTTCACCTCTTCCTGTTCTCTGTCCAGTGCTCTCTTTTCTTCATTTCCTTTTTCCTTTCCTTTCCATTCTTTCACTACTTGGCACCTTGACTTGTTCCCTTGCCTCTTTCTTCTCTCTCTTGCAGTCCTTCTCCTGCCCCCAGTCTCTCTCTCTTGCAGTCCTTCTCCTGCCCCCAGTCTCTCTCTCTTGCAGTCCTTCTCCTGCCCCCAGTCTCTCTCTCTTGCAGTCCTTCTCCTGCCCCCAGTCTCTCTCTCTTGCAGTCCTTCTCCTGCCCCCAGTCTCTCTCTCTCTTGCAGTCCTTCTCCTGCCCCAGTCTCTCTCTCTCTAGCAGTCCTTCTCCTGCCCCCAGTCTCTCTCTCTTGCAGTCCTTCTCCTGCCCCCAGTCTCTCTCTCTCTTGCAGTCCTTCTCCTGCCCCAGTCTCTCTCTCTTGCAGTCCTTCTCCTGCCCCCAGTCTCTCTCTCTCTTGCAGTCCTTCTCCTGCCCCCAGTCTCTCTCTCTTGCAGTCCTTCTCCTGCCCCCAGTCTCTCTCTCTCTTGCAGTCCTTCTCCTGCCCCAGTCTCTCTCTCTTGCAGTCCTTCTCCTGCCCCCAGTCTCTCTCTCTTGCAGTCCTTCTCCTGCCCCCAGGTCTCTCTCTGTTTCGGTCCTTCTTCTGCCCCCAGTCTCTCTCTCTCTTGCAGTCCTTCTCCTGCCCCAGTCTCTCTCTCTTGCAGTCCTTCTCCTGCCCCCAGTCTCTCTCTCTTCAGCCATCAGTTGTATTATTTATACCTGCAGACACTTCTGGGCTGACCAGTAGTCTCCCTTGAATAAAAATGATCCCTTTCTTTTTGTCTCGCACTCTCTCTCATCCCTTTCTCACTCTTTCTCTCTCTGTCCTTCACTCTTTCTCCCTCACTTGCCACCCTCACCCTCTCCACTTTGAATACACACACTTCCCATCTTCAGCTCCATGCACCATCAGTCAGGTGTGACAGTCTCTGGCAAAAATGAAGTCGGTGCACACTGAGGAAGAAGGATTAACTCCTGTAGGTCTAATGCACTTCTTCTGTGACTACCAGTCCATTACACCTGGCTAATAACCTTAATAAGTGTTTCTGCATGTCTCTTTTTCAGAGGTGGAAAGTTCGGGTCCAGAAAGTACAAATCCAGACCAAGATTTTGTTTCAACCAACCAGTTGAGTACTCTGTGAATGTCACTCTTCATGCTCAGTTGGTTGGTTGAAACAAAATCTTGGTCTGGATTTGTACTTTCTGGACCGGAACTTTCTACCGCTGCTCTTTTTCATGATTGTATTCCTACCCATGGGCTTAGCCATAGATTCTACAGTAGAATCTATTTGTATAGAATTACAAACCTAATAAATATATTTAAATACATGAATAACATACTTGTAGGACAATTTGCTTTTAATTTTCTGCACTCATTCACTTGACCTTCATTACTGTTACAGGACCAAAGGTTCACACAGATGTAGCGCCCGGGAATTTCAGAAGGGGTCTCTAAAAGATTTGCTGTTATAGTCATGGCAATAAAACATGTTTTTTATTATCAAATGGTTGGCACATAATACAGGAAGAGGAGTGGTGACAGATTTAGAGACTGGAAGAGGGAATGAAGGGAGAGAACTGTTTTCGAGAGGGGACAAGTGAAGAAGACTTGATATTAGAAAAGGATGAATAGAATTTAATCTGTAAGCCTGGATCCTGGAATCTGGGAAATGGCAGAACACATGAAGAAGGGTAGTTAATGTTGAAAAGCAGGCATGCTTTTGAGTGTGTATTTGGGCAGATGGAGTGCATTTTTCTGTATGCACGACACAAATGTGTCAGGTGATGGAAGTGTCCTGGGCATAGAGTGCTCTACACACTGAGTGAGTGTATTTATGTTGGTGTACTGATCCAGTGTCGTTTCTCCATTGGTTAGATGATAGAGCAATGCAATCACTGGGATGCCACTACGTTGACTTCATTTATATCCAGAATCAGCCTCCTTGACCTGATCCTTCCCTGGATCTCTCTAAATTAAATTAGTCACCTGACTACATAATGTTCCATGACTTCCGCCTTTTTTAGAAACTAATGTGGACCAGATAACGCTTGGTAGGTGACACCTTGGCAGTGACTTTCTGCAGTTTGCTGTAGTTCCAATTAAAATGTTCTTTTTCTTGAGTTTGGGTCCTCTTCAGATACTGGCTAATCCGGCTTCACTCTCGTTTTCTCGTTCCCTGCCACGCTTCGCGCTCCCCACTTCCTAGACTCGATTCTGACTCGCTTCATTCCCCCGCCCTGTTATTTTATTGCTTTCGAATAACTCTGCTTCTGCCTCGCTGTCGCGCTCGGCGATTTTGTTTCCCTCCATCCCTGTCCTACCACATCTAAAAAAACTGAAGCCGCCAGTTCTTCCCTCTTCTGAGGTGCTCTCAGCGTTAATATGTAGAGTTTAGCAGGAGTGACAGCTTGCTTGCCCTCTGCGTCTCCCTAATAATCTCCGCTCCCCCAGTTATTTCTCAAGACTCTCTCTTCTCAAGCACTTATTGCTCCCCAGCCTGATTCACTCCCGTACGTTTAAAACCGAACGGATTGTGTTTTTACACCTTAATGTAGCTGCTTATAAGCATAAACCCAGTTGTAAAACCCGTTTTTCATGCATTCGTATAACTTTTCAGCTTGGATAAAGATGACTTCATTCATTTATTTATTTTTAAATCCCGAACACATAACGCTAGTAACGTTTCGGAGTTTCAGTATCAATCTTACAGTTGGCGTTAACTGAGAACAGATTGGTAATTAATTAACCATGACCGGAGAGGATGACAGAGGGGAAGAAAAAGGCAGGAGGGGTATATTATGGATGACGGTGGTGGGGAGCGGCTGCATGCGAGAAGCAAACCGTGGCAAAGTCACCTGTGGGGAAATCCCTGCTGCTCAAAAATGAGCCACCTTTAAAGGCAAGACAGTTAGGGAGTCGCTCCCGTTGACTGGCCAAGACGTTACTGTTTGCGCTTGTGTGTTTGTTTATCCTGTGCAGTATGTGTATGCAGAGCACACTGCGTTTAGTGTAATAGTGTTTAATTATGCACATACCATATGTTAGCATGTGTCCATTACGGGCAATGATATTGCAATATCTGCTCACGCAAGTACACTATAATGGTAAAAGTTAGGCTGTTTGTGCAATGTGTTGGTGTGAATTCCTTGCAACACGTTTAAAACAACGAACCAAGGGGGGTGCTGTGCGTGTTAAATGTGTTAAGTTAGCATATAGCGCACGGGTACCTGAGCTAATATAGCATCACATGAAAGGGTATTAGCCGAATCAGAATTACATGGAAAGCTGAATTTTCATTACATGGTATTTCGAGTATCGCAGGCGAGGGCCTTGCGTGGAATCTAGGGACACATAAGGATGTAATGCAAGTGGTGGAAAACTGTGACAGGTGCAGTGCCTATCTACCACTTTAGGGGGCATCAGTACGAGGCAGCCATTGGTGGCGATGTGAAAGAACTGGACGTCTGACCCAAATAATAGACATCATATAAACTAGAGGGCTATCATGCCAAGAGGCAGATGCTCAACCCAATCCCCTTCTGTCAACAATCAGCCACACCAACAGGATGCGAGTTATACCAGGAGCTTTCGAAAAGGAGCAAGCTAAGAGGTTTAAATCATGATGATCAATGAAGGTATTATCGGAAAAGGCAGCACTGTGGCCTTGCTTGCTCTGAAGGGTCTGTAAGTGTCCATAGGTGTCATAATTTACCATTTGGCTCACAACAGATTTGTATTCAGCCGCCTTACTGTGTGCTGCAAGCAGTGGACACCTGGGGGAGAGATCATCGTCAGCTTTCGAGGGCCAGGTGAGCGGCAGCTGTGCCGCATGCGTTTTTGAGAGCAGCCGTCTGTGAGTTAGCACAGACGGCGTCTGTGAGTTAGCACATGGCTTGCCTGTCTGGGGAAATGACAGTGACAGTCGGATTACAAGGGCGACGGAAGCGCAGAAGTTTGCACAGGTCTTGAAGTGCCAGACTGTACAACGGTGCGTGTTTGTCTTTGTGTATAGAGAGTAATGCATAAATCCGTGTGTGTGCAGGTCTCTGCCTGTGAGGGGCGCTGCACTGCATCTGGTCTCCACCCCCCTTCCCGCCCGTGTCTGTGAGTGTGTCTCTAAGAGCTTTGCCGGTCTCTGCATGGTGGGCCAATGCCAAGCCCACAAGTATCAATCAGGGGGAGTGACGGAGAGAGTGTGAGGAGGAGAGAACAGCAAGGGGGGGGGGGGGGGCAGAGCAGCAAGCCAACTGCAAGACAGGACTGTGCTTCTCTAGGGAGGAACTCAACCACACATGAAGAAAGTATCACATTTAGAAAAATGTATAATAAAAATACATAAATCTATAAAGTAATAATTCAAATTAAATATCTTCATTAAAAAAAAAAAACTGTGGTACGCTGAGCTCCTCCTCTGAATCGATGTGAATTAATGTTGAGGCCCTTATGAATCTAAGCCTTAAAGTAACGTAGCCTATTAATTTTATTATAACAGATAAGATAAGATTCCCAGAACTGTTTTAAATTTTGAAATAAATGATTGTATAGTACTCTAACACAAACCCTTGGCATTTTTTCTACAATTTCTAGACGAGATTTGATCACAAATATCTACGGCAATATTTAATTTACATTTACATTTTGGTTGCGCTTATGCACCCATTTAGACATTAGTGCGTGCCGCATCATAATCTTTGACTGAACTTTTAGTCACAAAAATGTATATCAGTTGACATCTTGTTAGGTGTAGCTCTGCAGTATGTTTTGGTGTTGTGCTTTCATTTCGGTGGACGGTCTTCATAATCCAGAAGCCACGATTCATATCTCTAAAATCAGCTCTGCTTCCAGTATATTTTTGAATGGCCTGGCATGGATGCAGCCCATGGCAACCGCTTCTGAGGCTCGTGTCAGGAGCGGACGCTGTGATAATGTAAAAAAAAAATAATACTTTGAGCCAAGATCTCTGTCAAACAAATCTACAGGAAGAAACAAACGGATCAAGTCCGCGCGCGCGCCTGTGAAGTGGCTGTAACGCAGCGGCAACAGCGGCAGCTTTCGATGTGTTACGACGAGTTTAATCAATTTGCAGATGTCATATTTCTTAATTCATACATTCTGCATGAGATCAACACTGCGAAAAAGAAACTAGTGATGTAAAAAACATGACATGGGGGAAATCCTTCTTTCGTTATGGGGATTGTTAATACGTCAGCTACCTAAAAAGCGTAAAAACTTAACTTTTCCGTTGTCTACTCAAAGTAGTCAATGCTTACGCATTTTTTATTATATTGAAAACCAGTTACTGTTTTCTGAGTGCATTTGACTAACGATGAATTATCGGACAACATAAAAATAGAACACTTTAGGCCTATGCTACGAATTCTTAGGTATATAATTGTTCCTTGTGTAACGTTACATTAACATCCGGCGCAAAGAGATTATTTAAAACGCGTAACATGGAAAAAGCTGAACATGGCTTAAAGTGTCAAAACAACAATTTCGGAAAACCAGATTTCTCAGTTCCCTCGTCATTCAATTGATAAATGCATGAAACTGTAACCCAAAGATAAAAAAAAAACATAAGGATTTTTTAAAATTACACTTTCATGCGTTTAGCATGTGAGAAATGTGTATTTCATAAGTAACGTTAGAACATTAAGTCACTTTATTTCCTTATGTTTTTGTGGAACGGAAAGATTTAACGTGAATTTCATGAATTTGTCTTCAGATTACAGTCGCATGCATTTGACAATAGAATGTAATTATGACCAGCAAAGTGTGAGAGAAAGTTGGTCTTCCTAAGTTGTTGTTTTGGGCCACGTTAAGTTTATTTCACGTCCCTTCGCGGACAGCAAACATGTTAGATCTGGTTGATAGGTATTAGCCTAAATCGTCCATTCACGTATGACATAACTATATTACTGTTGTTTATTTGAAATGTATATAGTTCACATAGAAATATATTAGCAGAAATAGAGTTAGCACTTGTGTGTTACTTAACGTAAATTAGCATTTTATAACGCATTTGCGCTCAGCGTTTTGACAGGTCTCTCGCTTTGCTAAATTCTGGTTAATTGAGCGTCGGTACCGTGCTGACGGCAGCCAGTTTCGTGACAGTACAAAGGCGCCGTGTCATCACAGAAGAAAAAAGATTCTTGGTCATGAAGCGAAACCAGGTTATTTATATATTTTACACGTTTCCTAACACAAAATTTCCTTATGCGATTCTATATAGAAACAACACAATTTAATACACGCATTTTGTAATTTTATTACTATTAATATAATTCTGTGACAACCACACAGTGACTAATGATATTCTGATTTTGGTGAAATTCTGTATTTTCTTGCTAATGATTTGGTTTAATCGTAAAGAAACGAACGAACAAACGAATAGGCCCAAATAAATACTGCTACGTCATCTAAATGCCACGTCATCTAAATATCACAGAATTGGTTTATTGAAAGCGGCTGTTGATTGAAAGGTCGTTGATGCAGGTCAGAGGGTCGTTGGGCTAAAGGTCATTGGGCAAATTGATAAAACAGGCGCCAGTCGGTAGTGTTTGTGACCACGTGTCCGTTTTAATAGTATGATGGTAATTACGTGGTACCCTCGAGACGAGGGCTTGATGTTAAATTTAACTGTATGTTTGGGGAAAATTATACTTTCCCTGACTGTGTACTTGAATATATACGCTAATATACTTAATGTGTTTTATAGAATTATAGTACACATGGCGAACGTATAAGAGCTTTATAATTACTGGATGGATTTTTAAGTATTTCTGTGATTACAATGACCAGTACTTATGTTCGGGGTAGTTGGGAATTTCTGACATTATTAGGAAATTAAGTGATTAAATCAAAGAGCAGCTATTCATTAAAAGACGTAGGCCTGTATATCAAGGGCGTAATTAAGTTCGTTTTCGATACTGGTAGGGACCAAACCAGCCCTCGCCCCCTCTAAACACACCCGATACTCTGACAATACTGCTAGGGGGACGTGTCCACACGTAAAAATACGCCCATGCTGTATATTAAAATTATTTGTCAGAAAAATGGTAACTTATAAGATGATGTCGCCAAGTGATCCATACTCATTTAGCTTGATGGCAGCTATTTCAAGACTAATGACGACGTTACAGGCATTGCCAATGATGGTCGCTCGTAAACGTGCACCAATGAACTCTCTTACGTGTCACAGGGGTGATTAAGAGTGCAATCTAAGGGGGGAGTGGGTATTAAGCTTGAATTAAAGAAGCCCGTCAAAGCAGCGTCTTCTCTAATCAGCGACCTAACTGTTCCAGCTTTAAGTACTCCGTTGGTTAGGGTGAGTAATAGTCTGCATTTGCATTTGACGGTAATTATGTGTATTTAATTATGCAACCAAAGAATTGTTTGTATATGATATACATTAGAATCATTTTTATGAATTTGAGCACCAACAGATATTGTATACAAATGTAATCGTTAAATACGCAACGCTATATATAGAGTAGTGTGTTGTAAATGGGATAATATGAAATTGTAATGTAGATTATTTTTACTTCCCCGCTGGTATGCTTTGAACTGAGTATTATAGTACATTGGATGAAGTTACTGTGTCGCCAGCCATTTGCGCCCTTAACACGCTTCACGTGTACCAGTGTTCAGGGTTTGTAACCGATGTTTCCTTTAAGGCGTTTAATCATTAATTAAACGTCATCAGCGATTTCATTTTCCATGCATTTTTTTAGGTCTTTTTTTTCTTTTCTTTTTTTGTCAGCGCCAAGAACGTTTCCATTTTTCCGTGTGTGCGTGTGTTTCTTGTGGGTAGCTGATCTTGGGGATTACATCCCGCCTGAGCTGAACCGTTTGGAGCTGCGCGTGTCCTCCCTCTGTCGCGTGGGTTCCTCCGCAGCGCAAAGACACACAGTCAGCTTCATTAGCATCTCTGTATTTCCCATAGCGTGTGAGCCTGTATACATGAATACCCTGATAAACTGGCATCCCATTCAGGGTGGGCCCCAACCCTGACCAGGATACAGTAAAATCCCGTTATAGTGGACTCGCTTATAACGGAATATCGTCTATAATGGACGAGGTCCGCTGGTTCAGGTGTTCTGTCATAAAATACTACCTATCGAGACGTGCTATCGAGCCTTTCTGCGCATGTGCAGTTCCACCGTCTTGGGATTAGGGTTAGGTTTTAGCGGTTAGGGTAAGGGTTTTTGGGGGGTTAGGATAAGAATTAGGGTTAGGGCTATCGATTAGCACTACGGTAGCATTTTTCGACAAGTCAGCATATATCGACAGAACACCGGCCGTGCGTCTTTACGAACATGCAGAAAAGGCATTGAATATAGCGGACTCGCATATAACGGAATTTCGATTATAAAAGACAGACAATTTGGTCCCCAGGGCCACTTTTAGCTGTAGTTCTTTTCGGCTATAACGGACATGCAGCTCCGCCTACAAGGCGTTGACATCCAGGGCAGATACGTAGTCGGGATTATTAAAACTATAATAGTCACGCATCTGGTCCGGTAAAGTTGGATTATTACATGTACAGTATAATAATCTATACCACAAGTGTGTCTGCTGAGGTGTGGCATGAGTAAATGGTGTCCTGTATTTGTGTTCTGGGCATACAGCAACTCTGGATATAACGGACTGCTTTGCCAGGTCCCTTGAAGTCCGTTATAACGGGATTTTACTGTAAGTGGTTGTAGGATGGATGGGTATCATTCTTGTCAGTACCCTTGGTTTTTTATATCCAGTTTTAAATGTATCAATTCATATAATCCATAAATCGCAAATGTAGCAATTCATATTCAGAGTTTGCCGTTATAATCTTCAGGTGCTTCATTGTGATAAATGGAAGATGTCCATAATGTTCTTAATCTGACAGTGCACCTCTCATGAAAGCCAATGCGGCACAAAGGCAGGAATGTTTTTTTTATACGCTGGGTCTGTGCATTGTAACACACTCATTTTCGTGAGACATTTTCTGTAACATTGGAAAGGTGAAGCCTAGTCCTCAGGGTTCCTCTCACTGTGTGTGTGTGTGTGTGTGTGTGTGTGTGTGTGTGTGTGTGTGTGTGTGTGTGTGTGTGTGTGCGTGCGTGCCTGCCTGCAGGCGTGTGCGTGTTTCATGGTGGCGTGAATCAGTCTGTGTGAAAGTGCACCCCAGAAGGTGTCTGTGCTGAATATTGTAGAGTGTACAAGGTATCAGTGTGTAAAGTGTGCCGGCGTGTATCAACACTTTATTTGAATTGTTTCCATGGAAACCGGGCACTGTTAGAGATGTATGGATTCTTTTCTCATCATCTTATTGTAGCCTTATTCTCATTTCTACTTTTTTGTTTGTATATTTATTCATTGCTGTTCCTTCCTCTGTCATTCACCTTTTCCTGAAGTCTCCCTTTCTTTCTCCTCTTTTTCTGTCCCCCCCCCCCCCCCCTCCCCTTTGACTGTATTTTGAGTCCTTCCAGCCCAGCCTTGGCCTTCTCTATCTTCTGTTCCTCCTTCACATCCCTCTACCCTTGTCCCTGCTCTCTCTGGTGCATCTTATTCTGCACACCGTTTCTTGCTGCCTTCTCTCTTTCTCCATCCTTTCATTCCTCCATCTTCACTCCTCCCATCCTCCCCCAACCTTTCACCAGCTTGCCTTTTAGAAAAGTAAGCAAATGACAATTAGCATGTGGACCTGTAATTACAGCTGACAAATTTCTAGCAATTAATCGTCTTAAGGATGCCTCTTGTTGTCATCACACTCCCAGTACACCTCCTTACACTCTCCCTCTCTCCCCCCCCTCTCTTTATCTCTCCTTTGGTATGCATTTACGATATAGGTCTTATCCATTTTTCCTTTCTGTTCCATTGTCTTCCCGTCGTTGTTTGTCCTCTATCTTCTCCTACCTATAATATGTTCTCTCGCTCTTCATTACCTTGGCTTGTAAATAGTTTAATACTTCACATGTGGGTTGGTCAAATGCCATCATGCTATGACTAAGCGTACAAGCTGTCTGCCCCCCCCCCAGTACGTCGTCACTGTTAATGAGGCAGGATATAGATAATCTCAAGCCATCCAAAGACTATCTGAGGAGGGTGGAATGGAGAGAAGGAGAGTTGGAGGTCAAGAGTAGATGTATGTGTGTTGGGGTCATGAAGGCAAAGACGGGTACTAGTTAATCAGTTAATCAGTGGGTGACCAGACCTACCAGTCAGAATGATTAAAAAGTCACCATAGCTATCTGGGTATTGGTAAGATTTCAGCCAGTGCTGGTCTATGCGCCTGCTAAGACCTGCGCCTGCTAAGACCTGCGCCTGCTAAGACCTGCGCCTGCTAAGACCTGCGCCTGCTAAGACCTGCGACTGCTAAGACCTGCGACTGCTAAGACCTGCGACTGCTAAGACCTGCGCCACTGATGCTCTCCTGGGAAGCTGCTTCTTTGCCCTCTCTGTACTTTACATAAACTCATCCCCAAGTACCTCCCATTTATGACCCTCTGCGCATGAATAAGTACTTGTATTGAAGTACTCCTTGATGCCGACCTTTTCTATCTCCTTCAGAAGATGTACAATTAGATCTTATTCCCCTTCAGTCACCTCAGCTTGAGACTAAAGAGGTTTATTTCTGACTTGTACATATATATGCTGTGCCAGTGTGGTAATCAGTCATTCTGTGGCCTGTCTCTCTGTCGTTCCCTCGCTCTCGTCCTTTCGGTCTGCCTGAGACCTTTCTTGGGCCACTCCTTAGTAATGTGTCTGTGTGATATAAAGGAGAACATTATTCCAGATTTTTAGTCAGTTTTTGTGCTTGCGTATGTATTCCGGCTTGCCGCTGTGCGTGTGGGTTTATGGGCTGCCCATGCAGTCTGTGCAGTAGATGTTCATATGTGTTTTAACCCATCTTTCCTGCTGCTGTATTTTGTCATGCAGATTTTCTTACCAGTTAATGAAATTCACTGGTGTTCAATGAATGCGCCTCCTATGTGATCTTCTCATGGCTTGCATGGATGGAGCTAACCATCTCTGTCTCATCTCTCTTTCTCTCTCTCCTGCCTAGGGATTGCTTTTACACTCCTCCATCATGCCTTTCTGCCTCTCCGCTTCTCCTCCTCAAGACCGCCGTATTGCCCCCCTCTTCTCCCCTCCCGAAAGCGCCCCCTCTGCCCACAGGACGCCGTTCCTGTCCCTCTCTGTAATTTTCCTCGTCCTGCTGCTGATCCCAGTCTGCGCGTCCCGGCGAGGCGGAGGAGGCGGGGTCGGCGGTGGCGACAGGGGCGGGGCCGTGATCATCCCACCTCATTACCCGCCGGTGGTGGTGCTCCCACCCCCCTCCTCCAAGTTGTCCCAGGGCCTGAGCATCGCCGTGGTGCTGGTGGGCAACTCCAGCGAGCTGGCTCTGACCGAGGGCCGTGAGAAGGAGGACTTCCTGCACATGCCGCTGCCGCCCAACGTGGAGCTGGTCACCATGAACAGGACGGACCCCAAGAGCATCATCACGTGCATCTGCGACCTGATGACCAAACACCGGCTGCAGGGCGTGGTGTTCGGTGACGACACCGACCAGGAGGCCATCGCCCAGATCCTGGACTTCATCTCGGCCCAGACGCACATCCCCATCCTGGGCATCCGTGGCGGCTCCTCCATGATCATGGCCGCCAAGGTACGGTGGGAGCCCGGGAGCCGCAGATGTGGCGCCTTGGTGACTTTGTGAGCTTTCGGCGGTGCTTTGAGGATGCATGCGAATGCCGTTCCTTGGGCGTCTGCCTGTGGCTGCTAGAGAGGGAGGGGCAGCTTGGAGTATGAGCGAGAGCGTTGGCCTTTGGAGTGGGAGGAAGGCCAAACAGAGACGGGGGGGGGGGATGGAGACAGTGTGAATGTGGGCTGTATTAAGCTCATTAGTTTGTTACTTTATGGAATTTATAGACGAATCCATAGTGGCACCAGAGGGAGGGAATTGTTTTCTTTTTTTTGTTAATTTGTTACTATTGGGGTGGAAACCAACCAATAGGATTTTGAATCTGAGGCTCTGTCCTCCGACAAGTCCCGCCCCATGGCCCTGTGTGGCCTCTGCTACTGCATACCTGAAATTAGCCTTTTAGTCTCACCGGTGTGACTGAGGTTCTCATTTTAACGCAAGCATTTCCCTGGGCCCCCCCCTCCTCGAGGACGGAGAGCTTGGAGCTTGTAATAGATTCAGCCGCACATTTGTAAGTATGACATGGCGAGCACCCAGGGGAGTGAGTGCGCGGAATTTAATGTCACCCGACAGCCTGGAAAGGCGGGTACTCCGGCTGCCTCCCGCCTAATAAAAAAACATTCAATTAGCAGAGGGTCAGCAAGTCCGAGGCATGTGGCACCTCGTAAATTACTTCATAAATCTCCCAGAAACAAGTAACTGGTGCATTGGTCCGGAATACTCAAGAATCCGCCGTCGATGAGGACTGCGGGTTGCGGGCGGAGCCCAAACTGTTAATGTTCTATTTTGTTAATGTTTATTGTAATTGCAGTCGACTGTTGCATTTAGTCGATAAATTGGCGGCTTTATTCTGAGCAGAACTGTATGTAAGCCTGTCAGTTCAGGGGTCTCCTGCAAAGCTCTTCCTGGCAGGAGATCTTCTCCTGGCCCAGGAGAGTCGGTGTCCTCAGCTGCTCTACCCTCGGATAGCACGCGCTAATACGGACGAGCTCGCAGAAACCCGTTGGTGATTTGGAGCGCACTTCTGGGAAGGTGGGACAAGGGGGGGGGAGGGGTGTTCAGTAAGACAGTTCCGTGGGGGAATAAACGAGGATGGAAAGTGAACATGGGGATGTGTAGAGGAATCTGACGGAGCAGAGAACACGTGTCAGAGGGACATGGCGAATGGATCCCTCTCTCGGCCTCCGTCTGAGGTGTCCTGACCATCGGGAAGACTGGGAATGGTGAATTGCTGGGCGGAGGGCTAGCAGTGGAGGGAATGAAAGCTGGCGGGCCGTGGTTTTTCACGGAGAAACGGGAAACGGAAGCAAGGCGAGTTGCGGTGGGAGCGAACAAGAGGGACAAGGAAACGCCAGGGGAGAAGTGGACTGAGCGTGAAATAGAACAAACGAGCCTGAAAGAAACGGAAAGATGAAAAGAACTTGTAGAGGAAAAATTCTTCCCTGTCTTCCCCTCGATGATTACCATCCTCTTGTCCCCCTCCTCTTTCTCTCTCTCCCTTTCTTCCTCCCTCCCTCCCTCCCTTTCTCACACAGCAGGCTGAATGCAGCTGATACTGTTGGCATGGCAACCCATTGCACGCGCAACTATATCTAAAACGGGGGAGAAAGGGATGTATATTTTCTCCAGCTAAAGAGAATGAAAGTGAGTGGATGCCTGAGGTAGAGGAGGGTGACAAAAAGGAGAGGAGCGGACATGCATACTGTATCCGTGCGGAGTGACAGACTGAAAAGCAGGGAGAAGGATGAATGGAGGGAGGCGGGCGGGTGGGGGGGGGGGGGTTGACAGGGCGCTTTGGACAAGAAACAGCTATTTGTTGGAACAATGGATACAGAAGATGCTGGAGAAGGGAGAGAAGGTTTTAGTGCGAGATGGAGAAACATGGGAAGGTTTATTTAGAAATAAACTGAAGTCTAATGTAGATGGATGAGGGAGGAGATGCAGGGTAATGATGGTAAGATTTTGCGTGTGTCTGATGTCCCAGTGAGTTCACGCTGATTGACCCCCCCCCCCCTTGCCTGCCCCCGTGGCTCCTGCACGCACCCCTCCAAGACAGCAGGTGTAACTCCTCTCCGGCACTCCTGAGACGTTGCTTGTAGACATCCCATAATGACCCGGGAAGGAGACGTCCGCTTCATCTCGAAGGCCGCCTGACGTGCTCCCCTCTACCGTGCTCACTGGCGTCCCCGATGGCACGTGGGAGTCACTGCAGGAGAGTGGCGTCACTGCCAGGGTTTATTTTCCGCACCGCTAGCCTGCAGAGCGCGATACAGCATTTAGGATCCACAGCTAACTATCTGTATTTATTCATAATTATTCTCAAAGTAAAAGGCTGACAGGTTGCAGCCCTAACTCCCGCTGACATGATGTAAGCCCAAATATAAATGCCTGTTCTCTTACTATGCTGTTTGATTTCAGATCGCTTTTTTTTAGCTTTAACATATATCTTCCAACCTCCTTTGCTGGGCAGGGAGCAGCACGGGGCCTTAGCTGGGCAGCAAAGGGCACAAGGCAGAGGAGCCCCCAGCATGGGACGCTAGATCTTTGCAGGGCATATATAAACACACACACAATGGGTAATTAAAAATGCTAATTAACCTAACTGCATGTCTTTGAACTGCGAGAGGAAGCCAGAGGACCCAGAGGAAGCCCTCGCAACACAGAGAGCATGCAAACTCACACACGCACACAGAGCAGAGCCGCGACTCTAACCTCTAACCCTCCAGATTCCGAGGTAATGGCACTACCTGCTGAGCTGCCACTCTACCCATTAATAACCTACTTCATCCATTTATTTGGTTAACCATCTCTTCCATAAATAGGCACATTTTTGTTTAAGGTTTTTTTATTGCAGTTCATTCTGCCAGCAGCCGAGGACAGCGATTGTCTGAGAGCTGCATTACATCAGTCTTCCCTTCTTGTGGTTTAACAGTGAAGCGTGTGAAGGTGGCAGTTTGGAACCTTCTTTGAAGGGGGGACTCCCACCACCCACCAAATGAAAACAGGGCAGAGTTAGGGGCCCCCTATCACAAATGCGTGACCTCATAAGTAAGAACCAGGGGGGTGCTTCAATACTTTTATTTCCTCTTAAATTCTTGGCTTGTAATTGTTCTAGCAATTCCCTTTTGAAACGAGCAGTACCAGAATGTTCCGCTTTCACGTCGTTCTGGGACTTTTACAGATTTGGTGCGCGTGCACCTTAATGGCCTCATATCACGCTTTTACATGCCGGGGGCGGTCGGCGATTTAAAGGTGCAGCACCTTGTCTTTTGTAGGGCACTGGAGCAGGCTGGTAGGCGTTGCAGGTGTGCGAGACACACCTGTGCGGGCAGAGAGGGGCACTGTAGTGGGTTGCTCCCCCCGGCAGGCCGCGTGGCACTGCCGCCCCCTAATAGCCCCACCCTGTTTCTTCAGGACTATTGCCTAAGCCCCCCCCCCCCTCTCTCGGCACAGAGACATTCTGCTGTCAGGACAGATTTCAGGCTAATGACTGAAGGTTGGGATAGATCCGTTTGCGGGGGGGGGCGGCGCAGCCGGAATGGCGCGGTCAGGACGCTCCAGGAATGTGGCAGAGGGATTCGGTCACGGCTTCCAGCAACCGCACGTTTCGCGCAGAGGTGGCCTTTTTGAATCCATCCATCCATCCATCCATCCATCCCTTCCCCCATGCCTCCCTCCCCCGCATCTAACCACTGCCAGCAGGCTGCAGTTTTTAATGTATTTTTTAATTCCTTAAATCTGAGCCTGAGTGGCTGGCCCTGGCCACCAATACGATTACTGTGCACACAATACCTCATTTTGTAACAGCGTTCCGAATTGTCATACGCTCTATTACGGTGCGTTGTTCCGTCCCATAGATCAACATTGTACGCCATTATAGAACGCTTTTGCAATTAGGATACGTCCCAGAAGATAAAGGGATTAAAATAGAGCCAGAGTCTGTCCTGCACCCCCCCCCCCCCCACTCACATTTATCTCTCTCTCTTTCACTCTCTCGCTTTCCTTTATTGTACAGCTAATACTAGTCACAATTCTGGCATCTATTACTCTGTATTTCTTCCCCAACCGCAAAGGAATTTAAAAAGTGTAAATCTTTATTTGGAGTTCTGCCTTAAGGAGACATGGAGGGAGGGAACCTGCAGTTCTGAATGCGCTTTTTCCTGCGCCGGGCTCATCCCCAAACCCATTTTGTTTGTTCTGTCTCCCGGAACCTGTCCCGCTTCTAAAACATTCCCCCAGTTCTTCTCGTCCTTTAGCCTGCTGAGCCTTTGCCCCCTTCCTCTGTCTTTGATCTCCCACCCCACCCCCCCCCAGTCTCCGGCCGCTTTGGATGTGGGGCTTGAAAGGCAGCGGCCGCCACCTTGATATCGCATGTGGTCCGAAGCTCGGTCTGATCGGCATGAAGGGAAGCGGCTGTATGAGAGAGAGTTACATCCCCTCCTGTGGTGGTGCTGTGGGGAGGGGGTGGGGGGTGAGGGGGGGGCAGGGCTGCTGCCTAAATCCGTGTCTGTGCTGTGTGGGCCAAGCACTGAGCCAGTAGGCGCCCCCTCTGGTGTGAGTCACCCCTCAGGAGTGAGCAGAGTGCCAGCCGTCCCCCTCTCCTCTCCCTGTTCCCGCGGCTCCTTCTCCTCGTCCATCTTCCTTCTGACTCCTTCCTGCCCCTTGGCTCTCAGTCCTGATATCCTGCCATCTTGTGTCATCTTTGCCCCGTCTGGCCCTTTGCGATTTCCCCCCCCCTCCCCACCGCCCTTCCCCATCCAGCCTTGTCTTTCTCTCAATTTCCTCTCCGTCGCCCAGCTGTCCTCTGTTAGCTCGGGCTCTGCCCTCGTCTCACCCCTCCCCCCCCCCCCCCCGTGCGCTGGAGAGTGACTCCTGCCCTCAGCCTCAGGACCTGCTGTCTCTCTCCTTGTCTTCCTTCTCTTCCACGGGCTAAGCCTCTTCCTGCCCCTCTTCACCCGGCCAGGTGACTGATGGACAGGGGTGCTAAGCGTGGCCCTTCTCTCGAGGGGGGTGGGATTAATGGAGAGAGGGAGAGGGAGAGAGAGAGGGAGAGGGAGGGAGGGAGAGAGAGAGAGAGCGTCCAGTCCATTACTGGCGAGCTCAGCTGGGCATAGACAAAGGGCGTCTTGGGCACGTGCGGGGGCTTGGGACGCGTCCAGATTCCCTCAGTCCCTCCGTACCTTGGCGCATGACTGCGTCTGCCCCCCCAAACCACACACGGGCCCTCTAAGGGTGCCACATTCAAATTGAAATGGCCAGTATTACCATTACAGAGGGTCATTGGTCTGCAGTGAATTTTTAGCCGTCTGGATTCTTCTTTTTGAACTGGGAAAGTGTGTCTGGCTAATCAGCTAATCTGCTTTGCCGTCCCATTCATCCGGGCGACTCCTATGCTGGGGGAGCACCCCCCCCCCCCTTCTCCATAGACCCCAGATGAAACGAAACAAGCTGTGATGAAATTTAAATGCCACAGTCCCGTGATCCCATTAATGGCTAAAATTGGCCGTAAATGATCCCACCCTGTGTCACCAAAGCTGGCTCTTTCAAACTTGAATTGACAACCACCAACCTGACCCCACCCCCCTCCCCACTCCTCATTCCTCATTCCTCATGTACAGTAGCATGCAAGACACTGAGCCCCCATGAATACATTTTTAAAAAAATGATCATTATTTACTAAATGCTTTTATCCAAAAAGACACATTTTGAGCATACATGGTCAGCGAGTGCCTGGAGCAACTGGGGGTTAAGGGCCTTGGTCAGGGGATTTGAACCGATGACCATCTGGTCCAAGTCATGCACAACCGTAACATGTCAGGCATTGCTGATATGAGGTGTGGGCCGAATCCACAAGCTGTCAGTATTCAGCCATTGTTACACACGGGGGACACACAGATATACATGCGTGCATACATGTAAATATACACACGGCAGCCATGTTCATAGGTTTGTGTATTTTTGTAGATCGGGAAGAAGCTACTGAGAATGACTTCGATGGGGGGGGGGGGGTGTGAGAGGCCCCCCACACTGGTCTGGGACCTAGACTGTATAGTGTGTTCCCTGTAGAGACTGGGATGTGAATACCAATGGGAGTCTCCGCAAATGGACATTTCCAACGAGCCGGAACGTGCCAGTGTCAATCACAGCCGTGCCTCGATTACTGAGAAGGGGGGGGGGGGGGTCGTTGCCCGTCTGGGTTCTGCTTTGGACCAGACCACCGCCGAACCCGAACACTTGGCTGTTCCCTTTTGGGTTAGTTCTATAATCCAGTGTATCATGTCAGCACATACATTTGTACACACACATGAATGCATAATATTATTGAAGTATAACAAACTCATATGCAAACCACATCCTGCCATTCTGGATTTATAAGGGCTTTTCGAGCCTCTCATCAGCGCCGATGTCACCCAACACCCCCCCACAAGCCTCCCTGAAGTTTAGAGTCAGACGTTCACAATGGAAGCAATCGAAAATTAAAATTCAAAGGAGGCGCTGTCGTTCTGAAGTGGCCCTGCATGGGCAGGGCTTTTAGAGTGAATATAATATGTAAATGTGACTTTGGACGATGCAGCACTCGGGGGGGGGGGGGGGCTAACATGACCGTGTCATCAGAAGCCGATGGCCGCTCTTAGGTTTGCACGTGATTTTAATTTTTTTTTGCCCCTTTCCGGCGCTGTCAGATTTACATTAAAGGCACCGGTGACCTCGGTCTCGCACATATCCAATAGGCCCCCCTCTCCTCCATGATGACACGTCACCTCCATGGGACAAGGGGTGATACAAACCGCAAAGGGATTAATCCATCCATCCATAACTCCTTATCCATTACAAGGTCAGAGTGGGCCTGTAGCCTATTCCAAGAATCACAGGCCATAGGGCAGGGGCACCCCCTGGATGGGATGCGGGTCAGAAGACTTCCTTGACTTAAAAAATGAAGTCAGAAAGCGATGCGATGCGAGGACGGGTCCAGCAGCCGCCTGTCAAAGCCGTCGCCCCCCTGCGCGGAGCTGCACACCAACACCGGTGTGCAAATGGGTTTCGTGCAAGTGTGTTTTTCTGTTTGCATACAGAGCATCTGCGTGTCGCGTTTTTTTTATTCATTTCGCACTAATGGCATCTTTAGCAAGACCGTTTCGATGGAAACCACGTTGCTACGGAAACACAGTTTGTCTCTTTGAATTAGGAATTTCTCTCTTCCTCTTTCCCTCTCCCTTTCTGTCCCTCCATTCCTCCCCCCCCCATCTGCCAATCTGATGACACAGTGCCAGCATAGAAGCGCAGAGGGGGACGAGGACATCTGGGGACACGTTTATGGGAGCAGAAAGGTTCTCCAGAACAAGGTAGAATAATGGGCAGGCAGGAGTGGTGCTTTTACTAAAGGGCAACAGGACGTGGGAAAGGGCAACGAACAGAGAGAGGGGGCGAGAGCGGGAGAGAGAGGGAGAGATTGATTGTGTTCCCCTAAGTGCTTTTGGCATTATTGAAATTCTTCTGTCCTACCAATCATGCCATTCTGAATAACACTTAGAAAGTAATGGACAGAATGATGGAAGGGGAAAGAGGGTAATATGACAGGAATGACGAAGGCAAAGGAACAGGTGGGGAGGAACCGGGAGAAAAGAGAAGGCAAGGAGAACAGGAACCGGGAAGGAGGAGAAAGTGAGGAGAGCGGGAACCGGAAGAAGGACCAGACAGGGAGAGCGGGAACCGGGAGGAAGGACCAGACGGGGAGAGCGGGAACCGGGAGGAAGGACCAGACGGGGAGAGCGGGAACTCGGGGGGGAAGGACCAGACGGGGAGAGCGGGAACTCGGGGGGGAAGGACCAGACGGGGAGAGCGGGAACTCGGGGGGGAAGGACCAGACGGGGAGAGCGGGAACTCGGGGGGGAAGGACCAGACGGGGAGAGCGGGAACTCGGGGGGGAAGGACCAGACGGGGAGAGCGGGAACTCGGGAGGAAGGAACAGGTGGCGAGAGCAGGAACTCGGGGAGAAGGTGGGGAGAACAGGAACATCCTTTTGCCTCCAGAACCACTTCAGGCAAGAGTTCAGAGACGCCACTCTGCACACCATTGATTGTCATAGTTGTAGTTTTCTAGTTAGATTTAATGACATATGCCGGCCAGCGGTACAAGACACACGCTGAGGTCTGCACTGCCCACAGCGTGGGGTGGGGGGGGGTCGTATGTAACAGGGTTTGGACACTTGCGGGTCTGACATCCAAGGCCAAACTCATTCTCCTCTGACCTCTGCCATTAATAAGGTGTTCTCTGCCACAGAAATGCCACACACTGGTTTTTGTTCATCACACCATTTCTGTAAAATCTAGACCCTGTAGTGTGTGAATCTATGTTTGAGATGTTTGAACCACCACGTATGGCGACGGCAGCAACAACCCCACGTTCAGAACCACTTATCCACGCTGCGACTGAACCTCACTACCCTATCAGCATGCGGTATGTATTTGTTTTCTGCCACGTCATTGGCTGTTTGGGGGTGCAGGTGCGCCTATTAAACTGCCCTCTGTCTCGCACACGGTGCATCCTGGGATTGGTTGAAAGCTCTTACAAGTTAAAGCATTATGGTAGATGGATGGATGTTTGTATATTTTTTTTCATGTTCTCCGAAATGCTCGTCGCCTCAGAGCAACTTTATTTCTTTGTTGTCTGAAGTCTAAAAATGGAAGCTCTCTCCTTCCCTGCTCTCCCCGTCCGTCTGCATCCCGGGCCTGTCTATGTCTTCTACTCTGTGTCTGTTCCTCCCTCTATCTCAGTCGCTTTCGCTCTCAATGCTAGCGTGCCCCCTAAGCAGGATCATGGCTGCTCCCACCTCCCTGAAATCAGGGGTGATTTCTAGCATTTTTAAGGTGGGGGGGCATAAGAGGGGCTCTAATTCATGCAGACCGGCCAACCGTATCGTTAGCCAATAATATGTTTTGAATGGGTAAGTGACAGGAGAAGGGGACACTCCAAGGGCCAATCGGCTTTCAACAAGGGCCAGTGTCCCTGTGAACCCACCCTTGCATACCCCCAAGAGCTGTGGTCTGTCACGTTTTCCCCTCTCGTTAAGCATTTCTGCGATTTTTGAGGCAGTGTGTCCTGCAGGACGGCAGATTGCAGCCACAAGCTTTCACATTTCATACCATTTGTGGCTGAGACACCTTCACAAGTTACCTGCCAGCATCAGCTCAAATCAGAGACGGTTTGGAGCTGAGCCTTTAAGTGGATCAATGTTCTTGCAAAAAAAACACACTTCCAGAAATATCCCCATTAGTAGAGTTTATGTATAAAACTGTCACTGAATTGGCCCTGTGTGGAAGCAAATGACGTCTTTTTGTTTGTTCTGCACTTTTCCTAGCCGGAATGCATTTGCATTTCTCGACGCATCGTTTCATCGTACACAGAAGCTGTTAGCACCTGACTTGTATTTCATATCATGTGTACGTGTCACACTTATGTATATGTTAGTATATGCGGGAAGGTTGGTGCTAGAATATCTGGGGACACATGGGGGCCGGGTCGTCACCACAGCATCTGTCGCAGGTACTGGACTGGGCATTAATTATGAGGGGGTTTTAACTCCCTCCAATAATCAGAACCAGTTAATACAACCCTTTGGATCCCTTAAGTGAGTGGATACCCCAACCTCCCCAGTGCTCAACCCAAAGTTATGTCTTTGGGTGAGCACACATCACCCAAGACCCCTGCCCCCACTCCCAGTGCCCTTCACGTGCTGTGGGTGTGGCCAATTGATTTTAATTACAAACCCGATTCCTTGCGAGACAGCAGGACCACGTAACGGGCAGACGAAGCGGCGAAGAGGAGAAAAGGAGCAGGAGAAAGGATGAGGAGGGGGAGGGTAGGCGGCTGGGGAGGGGGTGTGACCAGCAGGATGAAGGTGAGGGGCAGTGGGAGGGAACGCTCCCCACTGCAGATCTCCTTCACGTGGCCCAGGCCCTTGATTCCGCATTTGAATCTGAAAGACTGAGATCAGAGCAGGATCTCCACGTTTGTTCTCTAACCCCCCCCCCCCCCTCCTTTTTAAGATGTCTGCATTTTTGAGTCTATCTTGTCAGCACGGCCTGATCTCCTGCCAGCGGCGGGGGTGCTCTGGGGTGTGAGGTTGACTCGCTCAGTGACAGGGAGCAGGAGGTGTGGGCGGCTCTGGCAGAGGGCAGGATGGAGCCGTGGCCAGATGCCGGCCAGTCGCCTCAGGTGGTACGAGACGCACGCTGCGGTCTGCACCTCCCACGGCATGGGGAGGGGGGGTCATATGTAACGGGGTTTGGCCACTTGCGGGTCTGACATCCAAGGTCAAACCCAGGGGACATAGACTCCTGCTCAGTTTTTCTGCTCTATTAAGGTGAAACAGTTCTGCATCGACCTCGTTGGGTCTCCACTCTCCGGGTCTGAAGGAGTGATGGCCTGTATGTGTTTGGGTCCCTACTGAATCACCACCTCCTCCACGGCCTGCTTGACCGCTACCTCCCTCTGTACTCCTGCATACAGTCAGCGATCCCAGTCTCTCCCAGAGGTCCACTGGCTGTCTGCCATACTGGGCATTTTCCCGACGGGCTGATTGGCTTTGGGGTAATTTGTCATATAACCTGCCCCACCCACTTCAGAAAAAAGTGGGGAGCCCCCCCACTCAACAAAATTTAATTGTGAGATTAACCACCCCCCCAAAAAAAAAAAAAAATTATTATAATTAGACCCAGGCACAAGTGTTTCCTCTCTGTATGTGTCTGCTTGCGCCCGTTTGTGAGCGTGTGTTTGAATGAGTGTGATGAAAGCGGCGCGTGGGATGTGGCCGGTCTGGGTTCCCGAGCAGCCAGTGGAAGTCGCTCAGTTAATGGGTCATGGGTTTAATGTTTCATTCTGCTTCGCTTGTGTCACATTCTGCCATCCGCTCCCTGGCAGCGTGGGAGTAGGGCAGTGGGCAGTGGGCAGATTCAGGCCGTTTCCTGTTGGCCCACATCGCGAGGACGAAACCCCTTCAACGATTAACGAGCCCTTCCACCGTACGCTCTGCCTAAAACCGGAATAGCGGGAGTGGCCCTGGAACTGGAGGGGGGGGGGGGAGCCCAGTTTGACGCTGGGGGAGACTCGGGGAAAAGGGACTTTGTGTTGGATTGGAAAGCGGGCAAGGTGGGACATCACAGAGCCTCTTAGTGAAGTTTGGAAAGTCAAGCCGGGGAAGGGGGGTGGGGGGCGCTGGCTCACTGTCTCTCACGGCCGTACGGTCTGTTACGCTTCGGTGCTGTCTGGGCCATGCCAAGAAAGCAGATTTGGGCAGGATTGCGGGGAGGGGGAGGGAGGAGGCAGAGTGGGTTCACAGTTGTCCTCTGTGGGGGCTGTTTGTGTGGCTCAAGGGGGTAGACAGGGGTCACACAGGCACTGAGACTGCCTGATCGTTTTCCCTGGGCACCCTCGGGGCCGCGCATACCGCCCCCTAGGGGCAGAACCAGGGCGAATCTCTGCCTGCGTCTGCTTGCAGGAGGACGCCTGCATTCCAGCTCTGGCTCCGGATTGGCCGGCAGCCGTTGTTGAAAAGGCCGCTGCCGATGCGCCGGGACTCAATCTGTCACCAAGTTCTGGTGCATGAGCGGCGGCCGGGAATTCGGCTGCTTGGCGTCCGGGAACACGGAAGCGCCCGGCGCCAAAGCGCATCCCGCCTGGACGCTCACGCGTGTTCACACATCACAGACGTGTTGGAGGCCCCGCTCTCTGCTTGCGTTTTCATCTGGTCTGGTATTTCGGGGCAGTGAAACAGCCGAGCCCTGTTTAAATACGTTTAATCTCACCTGACATGTATGCGCAAGCAGTGAGACTTTTCCGGAGATTACTGTGCCCGAAGACGACGGCTTCATTAAGCGCATAATCAATCAAAATGAACATCAGCAGATCCGTGTCACCGGCGGTTCTATCTGACCACGTGACAAGACGGCTGGAAAAAGCTCCAGCCCATCTTCTGAGGGTAGGATCTTGCCCGTTAGCTGCTTGAACCTGTAACCTTCTTTGGAGTTACACCTCCAGCCCCTGTTCTGCTGTACATGGAGACCGGCTCTGGAGACCATTTCTCGTCGGAATGAGATCTCTGGCAGCCCACAGCGAGTTTCAGCCTCACGGGTACGAATTACATTAAGCCTCCATCAAAATCGCACAAAGAGCTTGTGGAATAAAGGAGATTCTGTTGCAAGCTGCATTAGCACCTGCTGCTTTAACCCCCCTCCCACCTCTCAATGATTACTTTTTAGTTGTTTAGTTGCTGGGACAATTCTAGATTTAAAAAAAAAAATTCATAATGAGGCGCGAACTGGTGACTGGGCACTCCGGGGGCCAATCAGCATTCAGCTGGGACCAATGTCCCTATGACTCCGGCCCTTTTTAAATTGCTGCGTATAACCATAAGGGACTTTCGCTTTATTCTGGGCAGGGTGTTGCAAGGGGCAGGTTTCTTATAGCTGGGGGTGGTTTCAATTATCTCATCCTGGGCCTTTCCCCTCGAACCCACGCTCCTCTTCTTTCACTGATATTTTTCTGTCTTCCTGTCACATTTTCCCCTCCGGAAAGAGTTCTTCATTTGAATCTAAATAGTGTCCAGGACAGAATTAGACAAAATACTTTAATCAAGACCGGGGTTTTTAAATTAAAGTTAAAAAAAGAAAAGGGGTGGGGGGCTTAATATAGTTAAAATAAGGTTGCTGCTAATTATATGACGGCTCGGCGACTGTAAGACATAATTACATTCATGTGTATTAGATTAAAGACAAGAATAAAAAAAAAATGCAATGATGAGGAAAATGGAAGCATCAGAGATGGAGGGAAGGAATGAGAAGAAGAGTGGAAGACGGGAGGAATTCCGGTGACTCCGCGCCGAAGGGTTTTCATAAAAAAAAAAAAACGGAATGTGAATGTTGTTCAGCGTTCGAGATTGTTCGAGAGTGCAGCTTCACAGCGTGTGTGACTGCGTGAAAATAAGACTCTGATGGGTGCGGTCATTTGGAAGCCCCTCCCCCAGCAGGTGTGCGTGGCTGACCGGTGTGTGCGTGAGCGTGGTGTTCTGTGCCTCCGTTCCCGGGAAGCGTCAGGCCCAGCTGATGTCTCCCTGCTCCACTCCTCCATCTCAGTGACTTCCTGCCATGTGCGCCGAGCGGCGAATCGGCTGCCACGTCGCTTCCCCTGCATACTTAATTAAGGACAGGCTTTCTGGCTCCGACGGGTACGTGCGCTTGGCATAGCTTTCCAGGAGGTATTACTCACACGCGCTCGCTCCCGCCACAGGGCGGCGACTCGGGGAAGGAGTCCACTCGTATATACATAACTAGAGAGAACGCCACGCATCGCTCTGGCTGGCACAATGTGCCAGAATGTTCCACCATCTGTAATGAGGCAGGGCTCTCTGCAGTGGTGTACGAGATCAGTGGTGTGGGTCATTGAGGGGTTTTTGTGCTGCGTGATCATATGTGCTGGATGTTTGCTTATGTGTGAGGTTGTTTGTTGTGTTTGTGTCATTTACAGAACAGTTTGTACGTGTCTGAGAGATTATTGCTATTTTTTGTATCTGTCAGTACAGCATGCGTGTCTGTGTGCTTCTGTGTGACTGTACTCTGTACTGTGCGTGTCTATTCTGTTCATTATGTACCGTTGGCGTGTATCTGTACAGTATGTGTTGGTGTAGACTACACTTCAGTTTATGTGCACCATGCTCTGTGGGAGACACTGTGCTCTGAGTGATGCCGATTTGGAGAATAAATGAAAGAAGCGGTTAAAAGGCACGTGTGTGATTGGCAAAGCGGCCGAGGCCACTATGGCAAAAGCTCTGTCTGCCTCCGTATCCTCAGGCAGGGAGCAGAGAGGGGAGGCTGGAGGGGACAGAAGGGAGGAGATGGGCAAGAGAGGAGGAAGAGAGGAGAGGATGGAGAAGCGGGAGGGGGGAGAGGATGGAGAGGCAGGAGGGAAGGGGGGGTAGAGAGGAGAAAGGAGAGGGAGAAGAGGAGAAAGTAGAGGGAGAAGAGGGGAGAAAGCAAGGTGGTAGGGGAGTGGTGAGAGGAGAAAGGGGAGGTGAAAGAGGAGAGATGAGAAAGGAGAGGCAGGAGGGGGGAGGAGAAAGATGAGGAGTGAGTGAGGAGAGGGAGAGAGAAGAGGGAAGATAAGAGAAGCAGCAGCTGAGAGCAGAGAGAGGAGTGGCTGGGGAGAAGAGAGGAGAGGCAAGAAGAAAGACATACGAGAGGAGAGGAGGACAGGAGAAATAGGAGAGGGGAGGGCAGTGAAGGGGCTGAGATGAGACAGAGGAGAGAGAAACTGGGAGAGAGAAGAGACTATGGCTGCCTGATGCCTCCCTGTGCCTTGGGGCAGCATCTCCCTCAGGTCTGGCTCCGGGTTTTGCTCGCTCGCACCCCTGACCCCTCGGACGCTGCGCTGCTCCGCGTCTCTCTCACGCCTCTCCTGCCGTTGGATCTCGTTGTACCCGGATGACATGTCGAGCTCTGCCCCCTACCCCCACCCCAGCTCTGGCCCCCGCGCTGGTGATTATGGTGATTAAGGAGTCCTGCATTTGAAGACAACCGATATGCAGACGTTGTCCTGGGCCCCAGCTTTTGCTCATCGTTAAAAGTTGGGCAACAGGAAATGATGAAATAAACACACATTCCAGCACACATGGCTGGTAATTATCATGACAATAAAGTGCGCGGGGGGGCACTTGTTAGTGCTAATATTTTTTTTTGAATGAATTACGATTCCATGAGTCTCCAGTGTGGTGAAGATTCACTGAATCGCCAGGCTGGGTACTATAGTACAATAACACCACTATTACAAGGCGGGGGGGAGAGTAACCTGTGAATCTAATTATATCAGTATCTTGGCAGTAATTTCAATTTCTTAAGTATAATAGAGAAGGGGAGAATGGAATGGAGAAAGCAGGAGTAAGCCAATCGGAGAGCAGCAAGGTGGGGAGTGAGGGACTGTGGGGGAAAAATGAAAGCAGGGAGAAAGTGGGGTAATGGAGGGCAAAAAGCTGAAGATAGAAAACAAGGTGAGAGGAGAAGAGTCTTGGGATGGTAAGGGCGAAGACACGTTCCCGTCCTTTCATTTGGCGCACACTGCATGAGCGCAGCTCAACCGTGAACGCGCTGACGACGTCACCGTGACCGGCGGCCAGATCATTGATGCCGGATCGAAGTGTCAAATCGATGTCCCGCTTTCTCTGGAGAAAAGGGTGGAGCCTTTGATACGGAGGGAGACGCACTTCACCTGAACCAGGGAGCTGCTCAGCATTGCTGTTTTGGCAGCAAAGACTTTGTAGAGCGAGACGCATGCGCACATATCTCCCTCTTCCGCGTTGGTGACCAAATCATCCCGTTTGAGGCCGAATGGAAGCACACAAAACCCCAAAAGCCCTTCAATCACACAACACATTACTTAAGTGCTTTTTTTCTTGTCTCTGTAGTCAGCCCAGCTTCTTTCCTTTAATTTCAGGATGACAACTCCATGTTCTTCCAGTTCGGTCCCTCAATTGAACAGCAAGCCTCAGTCATTTTGAACATCATGGAGGAATATGACTGGAACATATTCTCCATCGTCACCACCTACTATCCTGGCTATCTGGACTTTGTTAACAAGGTACATTTAAACTGGTCTCATCCACATAGCTGATGGTCTTTCTCACGTCATCCAGTGAGATGTTAAAAACTCAAGGCTTAAGAAAGGAGGAGATGATTCCAATATGTTAGTGACTATAACATGTGGTGGATCTCTGGATGGCTGTTTCTGGGGTCCTTAGACGAGGGAGGCCCGTAGAGCAGCGTTGACGTTCAGTAGCCCAGCTCTTGCCCATGTAGTGTGCTGTGCTCTCGCGCCAGATCCGCAGCACCATCGAGAACAGCTTCGTGGGCTGGGAGCTGGAGGAGGTGCTGCTGCTGGACATGTCGGTGGATGATGGCGATTCCAAGATCCAGAACCAGATGAAGAAGCTGCAGAGCCCCGTCATCCTGCTCTACTGCACCAAGGAGGAGTCCACCACCATCTTCGAGGTCGCCCACTCCGTGGGCCTCACGGGGTATGGCTACACCTGGATCGTGCCCTCGCTGGTGGCCGGGGATGCCGACAATGTTCCAACAGTGTTTCCTACAGGTACGGCGGGCGGAGGGCTGTATGAGAGCAGGATGTGGTGCTGTAGTGCCTGGGTCAGCCTTTTGGGACACCAGTTGGCAACCAGTTAGCCACCAATTGGCATCACTTTTTAGTAATTTTTCAGCAGGAAAGGAGATGGTCTCTTCAAACCAGTCTCACAAGTGATATTGCACTCCATTATAAACGCAACGGATACTGAAAGTCTACAAAGCCTTACTGATGTCTCGTAACTGACAATACTGAAGTGAAAAATATCCATCCATGCTCTAGTCGCTTATCCAGTACAGGGTTATGGGGGACCTGGAGCTTATCCTAGGAAGCACAGGCCACAAGTCACGCAGGTCCTTGGATAGAATCCTAGTCCATCACAGGACGCACATACACACTGACCCTATGATGCACACTGCGGCGAATTTAGAGCTGCCAAATGGTCTAACTGCTTGTCCTTGGACAGTGGAAGGAAGTCTCTAAAATGCATTATTTTAAATTGTGCCTTACTAGTTTATGCATGCATGATTGCATCCATCCATCTGTCCATCTGTCTTCTAACCACTTATCGGAGTCATGGAGGGCACAAGGCCGGGGGACACCTTGGATGGGATGGGGTCCTACGTACACAAGCACAATCACCCAATCGAACATGACGGGCAGTTTAGAGGTGCCACTTAGCTTAACTGTGTGTCTGGGCTGTGAGTGTATGCCACAGAACCTGCAGGAAACCGTATGACAGGGAGAGAACATGCAATCTCCACACGCACAGAGCGGAGGCAGGAGTCAAAGCCCCAAACCCGGAGGCGTGATGCAGCCGTGCTGCCCACTGAGCCGCCGTGCTGCTGCGTGAAAACGAAGCAGCTCATTTTACAGAAAAATAAAACATAGATGCAGGTTTCTGGTTGTGGGTTCCTATGGTTGGCCGGTGTATGTAGAGTCTAAAATAGCAGCGTTTAATGGGGACGTTATGCTAAAAGGATGTGGAGATGCAGTCCCAAGCTGGTTCACATATTGTAATACTTATAAATTCCATGAATTGCTTTCAGACAAATTCCAGGTACATCCGCACTGTTACTCTTAATGTTGTAATGTATCTCAACACACTCATGTACAGCACCTTGGGGCGATTCTGTTGTGAAAGGCGCTGCATAAGAATGACTTGGAATTGAAATTGGAATTCAATTGAATTGAACTGAAATTGGAATTCAATTGAATTGAACTGAAATTGGAATTCAATTGAATTGAACTGAAATTGGAATTCAATTGAATTGAACTGAAATTGGAATTCAATTGAATTGCCAGCATGGTCCTCCTGGCTCAGCTTGTTATGGAGCAAGCTCTGCCAATTATGCATTCCCTGCCCCTCTCTTTCCTCCTTGTGCCTTCAGGTCTCATCTCCGTGTCATATGACGAATGGGACTATGGGCTGGAGGCCCGAGTTCGGGATGCGGTGGCAGTCATCGCCATGGCGACGTCCACCATGATGTTGGACAGGGGGCCCCACACTCTCCTAAAGTCCGAGTGCCACGGGGCCCCTGACAAGAAGGGATCCAACACGGGAAACTCCAATGAGGTGCTCAGGTAGGCAAACGACATTTCCTCTGCTCCACCGCTGTTTCCCAGCAACCCCTGCAGGGGCGTCCAGAGTCTCTGGGCATTTTGAAACATTTGGGCTTTTAATCGGCAAAGATCAAATAAGCAGATGTGGCCTGTAACACTGGGCGAACTGCACCGTGACGCTAAATGCTCGTTTTATAGAAATGCTGCTGCTTTGCATTTGACTCACATTTCAGGCAATTAGGGATCCTTCCTTGGCTGTTTTCCTCCATGTATTACTGCTGCTCTCTTTCGAAAAAGAGTTTAAAATATATTTTGGGAAATACATCTTATTTTAGAAGCAGTTGTAATGAGTTTCAGTCTCGTTTAACATATTTTAGCTATTTCAAAACAGGCTTGTTTTTCGCCTCTATATTCTCTACTGTGAAATATTTAAATATCCCAATGATATTTGATCTTATTGGTGGTGGATTATTTTTTTGTTAATTCAATTAACATTTTATTTTCTACTAATGATTGTGTAGTCATTTGAAAGAAATACTTTACAAAACAGGGTACATTATGATTTTTTTTTGTTCCGCTGTTATATGATATAAGGGAATTTGGAATCCCAAAAGACAGTAAATGTGAAGCCTGTAGATCTGTGTGTTTCTCTGCTTCTTACTGAGTTCTGTATAAAATTGAGGGGAGTCTTTTTTTCAAGCTCAGAGTAGTTAGGGTCAAGCTGACCTTATGTCCAGAATGTTCCGGAAATGCTGTTTATCCACTTCCTCTTGTTTTATATTTTTAGGATACCTTTGGTCTTGCACCTATTGTAGCATCCCTAAGTTGTTTTGGAACTGGTTCTGTTCAGCCGTTTAAAGCCTTTTCCCCCTGTATTCCTCCCTGGGGCGTCTGACCCTTTAACTAAGTTTCGGAGATGAAAAGGTTTACGTGTTATTTTTAGGAAGCGTCACCTTTCAAAGTCGGCCTCCTTGAGGCGGTGAGCTCCATCAACTCGACGTTAAATGGCTCCGGTGTATAATACGGCATTATGCCTGGCTGTGGCTCTGTTGAACTGGACTCTTTCAGTTAGCTTTCAGGGTTTGTTTTAATGGCCTTTTTCACGTACATAATGGAACTGGGACAGAATGTCTCTCCTTTTCTGTTTATGATCCTGTTCTTTTTGTTAGTCTTTCTATGCTGATAAAGGTGTCATACAGCAAAAGATAGAGGTAATATCAGCATACGGCTCTGCTCAGTCTTGGCAGTGTATGATATACATCCTCTCCATCGCTCTCTTTCCTCCTCTCTCTCGTCCTCTCTGCCTCGGCAGCTCCCTCCTCTTTCCCTCCCTTCTGCCGTCTCCCCATTGGTACAGTTTAATACCATGTTCTCACTCTGGTATTTTCTCCACCCTGCCCACACCCTATCTCCTCAACCTGCCTGTCCTCATGTATTTCTGACACATGGATGGGTGGTGTTTTTGGGGCGTAGGCCACGCCGTCTGCGTCTGTCTGCCCCGTCTGCGTCTGTCCGCCCCGTCTGCGTCTGTCCGCCCCGTGTGTCCTCCATGGCTGCCGCGAGCCCCTCTCTCATTTTTTGCGCACGCTGTAAAATCCCACGACTGCGTTATTACTAATTGGCTTGAGTGTTTCTGTAATCGTAACTAATTAGCTCGCCAGCTAAGGCCTTAAAATGCCCAATAAATGTTTTACTGTGCTTTTCACTATTCACAGACTAATGTACACAGAATGTTTGCGGCAAACCGTCCGTGTAACTCTGTGTGCAAAAGTATGTGCGTGTGTCTGATCTGTCTGGTAATGCCCTGTACTCCCCTTAATGAAAACGTTAATAGTGTGTTAAATGATGGGACTTGTGTGTTACTCTGTATTCAGTACAGTCACAGATGTACGTAGCTGTATAAGTGTATTTTAGCATGCAAGGTACGATAGAGGCTGAGAAGATGAATGTATAATGGAAATAGATTTAGGACTATTTAGGGCTGAAATGAAGTATGTAACAATTAGGGTAAATAGATGCCCCATTCTTTGGTTATCCTACTCCCCTCTCTTTCTCTCCCTCCCTCTCGGGTGATATTATTGTTCCCATGGCAACGTGGCAGATTGCTTGGAAATCGCCGTGGTTGTGGGTGCCATGGCAACACATTACATATGCTGCTGAGTGTCTTTCGGTCCTGAACATCAGTTCAGAGGGAGCGTGTGTAGACGCGAACGTGTACGTGATATCACACTGCCCCACAGGGGGCGTCATGTTAGCATTCAAACTTTATTTATGAGCAACACGTGTCTCCGACAGAAGCCGCTGACATTCCCGTCAGGATTTTTGGGTGTGTTTGGAAGTTACACCAAATGGCTTTCATTTTTAAGCAGTCTAGGTATAATACTTACATATGAACAGAATACATCCATCCATCATCCAGCCGCTCGGTCGGTACGGAGTTGACATTGTAATCAGTGTTTATTTTCCACTAATATTATGTGGCTTTTATGTGGGTCTGTGCAGAGAAGCGAATACACTGGGAATCGGTATTTGAATTGTTTGCAGTTAACAGGACGGGACACTGAAATAGCAAAAGCACTTTTTCCATTTCTATTTGCTGTTTATTTCTTGTGCACTTAAATTTGAGGCAGTCCGTTACCGTGGATATAGCAACCCCGAGAGAGAGAGGAGGAGAGAGAGAGAGAGAGAGAAAGGGATGGAGAAAGAGAAAGAGCAGGCGGTTGAGGAGGAGGGAGGTGGATGAACTATGATTTTAGTTAATCTGACAGTAACATGCCCCTGCTGGTACACACACACACACACACACACACACACACACACACACACACACACACGTGATCGTATTCGACAGCTGATGGACTCGCTCAGGCTCACGTGCACCTGAAGCATTTTGTCCGCTGGATAATGTGGCCGCTAATGCAGGACTGTCACATTCCCAAGCCCAGCTTGTCGTATCGATGGCAGAGGGGGGAAAAAAAGAAAAAAAAAAAGAACATATATATGGCTGGAAAACTTGCGTCACTCTCTCCGGTGTCAGCAAGCTTCCAGCTCTGCCGTCCTCCATTGCTTTTGACAGAAGCTGCGTTTACGGCAGCAGAAAATGCACAGCCAGACTGCGAAGGACATATTTTAATTGCCATTATGGGTATTGAATGAGCTTCTTGGGACGGGCCATGGAAAAAAAAGGATATTATTTATTCAGAAGATGCTGTTATCCAGCCCAGCCTAAAGTTATGCATTTAAAGCAGGGTGTTTACCGAGCCGTATCAGCATAGACGCCTTTCCCGGCAAAACAAGGACACGTTGTCTAACCTTTTGGCTTGATGTCCACTTTCTTAATCAAGACTCTGCTTCAGCCCCCCAGCAAGGCCTTCTGCAGTTCATCTTGATTTCTTTGCGTACTTTACTCCCGGATTCCTCTTGGTATCTTCCCATGTTTTGCTAAATCTTCATTTAAAAAGCGCTGGTTTCCCCTGAAGGTCAGGGAGGCGCAAATTAATTTTAAACCTCAGAATATTTAACGATTATTCATGGAGGCTTTCCTGTGACATTGCGTCAGCCTTCCTGAAAAGTCTACCCCCCCCCCCCACGTTCTAAGAAGGGGAGCTGAAACACCCCAAAACTGTAAATGTTAAGATGGTATCTCACCCGGCATTGAACCTTCTCTTTCTGATGCCCAGTGAGCTGTAGAGCTCAGACCTTCCACATTTTGGACATAAATCATTAACTGCAAACTTTTAAATTGTAAATTTAAAATATAAGTTGTGAATTGTGAAACAGAAATTGTGTATCTAAATGAGCAGAAGTTGGATTTCGGCCACCTGAAGCACGGAGAGGTGATTGTAGGCAGAGGAAGTGGCGCTGATGCAGTGCCGTTACTTGGTAACTTCGGCGAGGTGCCTCACCCTAGAGTGCCGACGGCGGCCTGGCAAAGCTGCTCACCATGACCGAGAGGCCGTCGAGCAGGAAGAGGCCAGAAACCCGGCCTTCTCCGACCCCTCCCATCTGCAATTCGAGGCAGACAGCCAGCTGGAGCTCGTCTCACCTTAACCATCCGCAAGCTTTGAGCTGTACCTGGGGGGGGGGATGGGGGGGAGGAGCCCCACCTCCAAAAGATAAATCAACGCTGCTGTGTGCAAGTTTCTGCTCAAAGCCCAGCAATTAAATGAGTAATTAAATAAAATGAAAATGGCGCCGTAAGGCCACGTCGCGCCCAGCGGACTGAGGGGCAATAAGGCTGCATATAAATAACTGTGTCAAAGGCACAGAGCCTGAAAGGTCGTGCAAGTATGAATAATGCTGCATCGCGTGATGTTCTCTGTGGGCACCGCTGCTGTACCCCGGGCAGGCGTCGCGTGATGTTCTCTGCGGGCACCGCTGCTGTACCCCGGGCAGGCGTCGCGTGATGTTCTCTGCGGGCACCGCTGCTGTACCCCGGGCAGGCGTCGCGTGATGTTCTCTGCGGGCACCGCTGCTGTACCCGGGCAGGCGTCGCGTGATGTTCTCTGCGGGCACCGCTGCTGTACCCCGGGCAGGCGTCGCGTGATGTTCTCTGCGGGCACCGCTGCTGTACCCCGGGCAGGCGTCGCGTGATGTTCTCTGCGGGCACCGCTGCTGTACCCCGGGCAGGCGTCGCGTGATGTTCTCTGCAGGCACCGCTGCTGTACCTGGGCAGGCGTCGCTGTTTTACACCTGACCCTCTTTTCACGCCTGGATGCATGCTTCCTGCGGCACTTTTGTTTACATGCCCTAATTGTGCATGCTGATGCTTCCTCGCCAGGGATTTAAACCTGCAAGCTACCGGTGTGTCCGGTACTTCATATACTATCCCAACCCCCAGATTTTAATCAGCTGAACTGGCTGTGATCACATAGATGCAAGAACCATTCTAGGGCATTTTAAGGTGGGGGCCATAATTCATGAAGAGGCCAACCTTATCATGCTTTGAATTAGTGAATAACGACAGGGGAGAGGACCAATCAGTTTTCAGCAGGGCCCAGTGTCCCTGTGGCCCCACCCTCATACATGCCAACGTGTAGAACCTGAACATTTTTCATTTGTATGGCTTATGTATAGTCTACGGGGGGGGGGGGGGCTTGTGAATCGCTTAAGGTAGTTATGATACATTGTGTATTTGAACAGTTGCACATTTACAGAAACGTAAAAGCCAACATTTGAAGATTTCCTTGGAAGTTTCTCCGGCCGAGTTCCCAGCTGTGCAGTGCAAGTGCTGAAGGTCTGTCTCTCTCCCAGGTATCTCATGAATGTGACTTATGATGGACGCAACCTGTCGTTCAGCGAGGACGGGTATCAGATTTATCCAAAGCTGGTCATCATCCTTCTGGACAAGCAGAGGCAGTGGGACAGGGTGAGTCCCCCGTTCCTCAGTGTTTACTGACAGCGGCCCCTGGCTTGGCCTGCCCCCCTCCCCTTGTTTCTGTGTCTTTTGTTTTTCTCCTCGAGTTTGTCCCAGTGCCATCAAAACCCATCATCACAGCCCATCATGAGCTCTTCGGGGCCCGACCCCCTGTCCCGAATCCTGGGGGCCGTGTCTGGGCCAAGCCCCGGTCACGGAGCACCGACTCCCACCAGCCCTGTGACGCGCACCCTAACCGGAGCGCCTGCCCCCATGCTGCCTGTTTACCCCCCCCCCTCCATCCCCGCCTTTTCCGTGGACCCAGGTGGGAAAGTGGGAGAATGGCTCGTTGGCGATGAAGTACCACGTGTGGCCGCGCTTCGAGTTGTTCTCGGACGCCGGGGAGCATGCGGACGACCACCTGTCCATCGTCACGCTGGAGGAGGCGCCCTTCGTCATCGTGGAGGACGTGGACCCCCTGAGTGGCACCTGCATGAGGAACACGGTGCCCTGCCGGAAGCAGCTCAAAGGCGTGTGAGTATCACCGTCAGGGTGACGTTTATTACACGGCACATGCACGCACACACGTTTGGAGTCATATGTTCGTCAAGACCGTCCATTCATTTCTGTGGGCAACAATGACAACCGTAACCCAGCCCTAATTTTAACCATAAGTATCCCAACAAAATACAAGTCTTGGCATTTTTAGCTTTATGATTGAGGTCACAGTCTGGCGGCGCATGGTGCAGGCATATAGAAGGCATTGATCCACTGGCGGTTCCAAGACAACACAAGGGGTTTATTAACCAAATAAAGCACAGACCTAGAGTTCACCTACACGACCATATACAGTGACTCGCTGGGGGGGGAAAACGAAGGCAGGAACTTAAATACACAAACCTAAACTGAGCTAATGAGGGCACAGGAATGAAGCATTAGCAGGACATCCAATCAAACAGCAGAGTAACAAGCAACAGGTGTAACTAAAGAGCAGGGATAATCAGAGAACTAGGAAGGTTAACAAACTAGAAAACGTTAACCTAACACAAGGAATACAAGGCTAATTCCAGAATTCAACCAGAACCAGAACCAGAACCACACAAGGAGGGTGGACTGCAGGTGGGAGAACTAAGACAATAACAAACATTAGGAAAATCGTGATCTGAAACAAAAAAACTAAGGTCAACAAAAGCCAAACAAAATACCCAAAATAGGTTGGGCTGTACTTAAGCTGGGTTCAAACCCACACCCAACGGGTTCTCAATCACTACATGCTCAGCCCACTGAGCTATGCAGCTGTCCAGGAGTAGGGAGAAACACAGGAGGATAAAGGATTCAAAGAGGAGGATGGGATGGCCAGCAACACCTACTGGCCAAACAGGGGAAAGACACAAAGGGCAGGACTGGACGGGCACCAATCCTGACACACAGATTGTCATAAAACTGAAGTTATCCTTGTGGGGACTGAAAAAATGTCCTCACAAGGTAAAAAGTTACTGGTTTTTATCATATTGTGCGGAAATCTGGTCCCCACACTGTAATCATTACACAAATGCACACACACAGACATATGGGCAATATAGAGATTTTATCTGTTGTCTTTTGATATAACGCTTCATGCAAACCAAAGTACATAAAGGACACTCCCACAACAATGGGCAGAGACGGGAGTCAAACCCCCCACTTTGAAGGTGTGAGATGAGAGCACTACCCACTGAGCCACCACAACACCTCCCTCAGCCATTTTCATTAGTGCTATTCAATGCCACATGAATGTAACATTGCTGCGTAACACTCCTTAGCTTTCTGTAACCCTACGTTACAAACTAGGTTTACCCACAAGTAATCCCATTGTTTTGGTTTCAGTCATACTTCGTTGCGTGTGATGATCTTCAGGCAGTTAAGGGTTGGCATTGGGGAGGGGAGGGGGTGTTTATGTCATGAGAAGAGCTGAAATGCAAGCTGAAATGAAGATATTATTTGAAATTCGGTTCTCACCTGAAGTTATTCTTTTTTTGTCGCTGCTTTATTGGACTAGGAGATGCTCTGTGGCTGAAAGTGCTTCCTGTTTAATGTGGTTTTCTGTCTTTTGGTGGAAATTGAATTCTGTTACCTTCCCAGCACAATCTGCTGTGAGATAAAAATTTGCAGGTTAAAATATGTATGGGTATACAATAATAATAATAATAATAGTTGTTGATGATGATATTTTTGTCACATTGTGGGGACATCCCAGTTATGACAGCCTTAGCCGCAACCCAGCCCTAACCCTAACCATAAGCAAAGCCTTTTGGCATTTTTAGCTTTTTGATGGCAGTCAGAGATTGTTATAAAAACGGTTATCCTAGTGGAGACTGAAAAGGTGGTCCCCACAAGATAAAACGTTAGTTTTTTTTTATCACATTGTGGGGAAACGTGGTCCCCACAATGTAATCACTTTCAAAAATGCCCACACACCCACAGTCACCCATTCATATATTATGGGCAATGGTGACATCATCATCATCCCCCATTTTTCAGCTCTTTCGCCTTTAGTAGGGTGCAGGGGGTCTGGAGTCTGTCCCAGTCAATGCAAGGCAGGGGTCCACCCTGGATGGGATGCCATTCCATCGGCGTGATAAAAATAACAATAATTATGAACATCATCATAAACCGAATCTGTTTACGCTCAGCATTTTCTGCAAGGTTGCAGTTCGGGGAGAGTCGTTCCCACATCCACTTCCTGCTCTGATGGTTTCATTAGATGCATAGATCACAGGGAAGAGGTGCAGGCAACCCAGATCCTGGTTCTCTGTGGAGATGTGTTATGGATGGTCGTAGGCACATGATTATGCTTGCTCTGGCTTTCGCGACATGGCTGTCCCGCAGAGACACAGCTTGGGTGTTCCGGCTGGAGCTCCTGTTCATGCTGACACTCGCCCTGTGAGCTGGGATGCGTAGGAATCATTAACGGCGCCCCCCGGTGGTTGAACAGGGCTGGCTACGGCCAAGCCCACCGTCGTTAATTCAGCCTGGAAACAGGGAGGTGCCGCTGGTCTATGCTTGCGTCAAGATCTCCTCTCTCCAGGCTTGGGGGCTCTTTCAGACCTGCCCTCAGCCCTCACCCCAAACCTCCGCCCCCCTGTGCCCCCCCCCCCCCCCCCCCCCCCCCCCCAGCCCCTGGTCCCCTTTTCCATGTACACTGTCTCCCTCTTAGCGGCACACCTTTTCTGTTAGTTCTCCCTGGCCATCTTGGTGACAGCAGTTGCATTGTGAGTACTGTGCTCAACCTCGGTTTCTACTGGAGCAGTTTAAGAAAAAGCACATTTTGTAGTGAAGCCAGGAGCGACACAATTTGCGATTTCTGTTCGATTGTACCGGGTTTACAGAAAGGTTTCTGTGTTTATTTTCACTGTCAGTCTTCCTCTGTGTCTTGTCACCATTTCTTGTCGTTCGTTGCTGTAACTGCACCAGTGCTTCCCCTCTTTATTCCCATGATCTCCACATAGTATGGCACCACTTGCATATTTTATCTTCTACTTCTCTTTTTCACCCCCTACTTTACAACTCATCTCAATAAATCATTCTCATTGGCAAACTTCCCCCCCCTTCCGTCAAACCAGTCTCCTATCTTCTAGATCCTTCTCTTTTCTTTGTCTTACTGTCCCTTTCCTTTTGACTCTTGCACATAAACTTCCATCCCTATCCTTGCCATCCATCTTATCGGCCCCTCAATGCCTATTAATTTTCCCCACCGTCTCTTTCTGCCCCCCCCACCACCCACGTGGCCTCCGTCTCTCAGCAATCAGACAGGGGGGGAAACTGGGATCTACATCAAGCGTTGTTGTAAGGGCTTCTGCATCGACATCCTGAAGAAGATCGCCAAGTCAGTCAAGTTCACCTATGACCTCTACCTGGTGACCAATGGGAAGCATGGAAAGAAGATCAACGGTACTTGGAATGGCATGGTTGGGGAGGTTGGTTTTTTTCTTCTTCTGTTGTTTAAATCTCCCACAGTATACCACCCCCCCCCCCCATTTAACAGCTGATGGAAGGAATGTTTTTTTTTATTGGTATTAAAATCAAATAGTGGAAAAATGCTACTGAATCCCCCAAGATTAAGATGAGTAATTTAGATGTTCAGCTTTAGACACAAACGAATACGTGCTCATTCTGGGGAGCAAAATCCTAAATTAGGATATTTAATATAAATGAGTGTGACTTGCATCACGCTGCAGAAACGGCCCTGCAGAAAATGGCTGAATGGAGGGAATCACTTTGCAGTCTGTGGTGATTGAATTAAACAGCAAAGTTAATATCCTGGCACTTCCTTGGTCGTGCTGTTTTATTGTGAGATCACAGTGGAGTAGGGAGTTTTGCCTGTCATGTCGGAGGAGTGGCTAAATTAACACGCTCTTATCAAAGTGTAAAATATCGGACAAATTAATTCGAAGTGGGATTGACAGGGAATAGATAAGAGGCAATTTTAGATAGGAAGGTAAGGAGCCTTTCATTTTTGCAGAGACGGTCTCTAAACTTAGACTCACCTAAACGTTCGCAACTCAAGTCGGTCTGTCCTACTTTAGTTCAGGGCTGAAGGGCTCAGGTATTAACAGCTGAATATACCTGTAGATGGGGGGGAGCTCTGTAGCTCTGTGGCTTCAGAAGGGCGGGGGCTGGAGTATCTATTTCCAGCAGTGTTGACCTACTGCTGTAACCCACTTTCCCTTCCCCTGTTTCCTTATCCACAGTGTTGTGTCCGCCTCTGTTTGTCAGTATTTGGAGACTGTTGGGTGACCTACCTCTTCCGCCTGGATTCCTCTCCCCCCCCTTTTCTCTCTCTCTCTCTCTCTCTCTCTCTCTCACTCACAGGTGGTGTTGAAAAATGCCCATATGGCAGTGGGCTCCCTCACCATCAACGAGGAGAGGTCAGAGGTCATCGACTTCTCTGTACCCTTCATCGAAACGGGTATCAGTGTCATGGTCTCCCGTAGCAACGGCACTGTGTCTCCCTCGGCCTTCCTGGGTGAGCCACTCACGCCCGTACATGTGCATGCACACAGACACACACATACACAGACCTATAATCATATCTTTGTGGGGACCGCACATTCATTTCTATGGGAAAAATATTCTAACTGTGACAACCGTAACCCCTACCCAGCCCTAAGCATAACCATAAGTAACCAAATAAAATACAAATCTTTTGGCAATCCTGGTTTTTTGATTGCAGTCACGAATTTTTAGAAAATTGGAAACTGGAAAAAAACAGGTCCCCACAAGGTAAGGTATACCTGAACCACACACACAGTATGTATTTCTTCAACCTGTCATTCTTTTTTTTACAGTACAGTGTGAGCTAGGACAAGCTGGTCAATGTATTAACCCCCCCCCCTCCCCGTTTCGCTGTCCCCCCAGAGCCCTTCAGCGCTGATGTGTGGGTGATGATGTTCGTGATGCTGCTCATCGTGTCAGCCGTGGCCGTCTTTGTGTTTGAGTACTTCAGCCCGGTGGGGTACAATCGCTGTCTGGCAGATGGGAGAGGTGAGAACGCACGATGAGAAGGCCGGGCCACCGCCCGCCACCCTCGTCATCTGGAACACATTCACACGAAACCCCACGCACCCCGCGCCTGCCAGGGTGGGTGCGGGAGAGCCGGGGCAGGGGGGGACACACATGCACACACACAGACGCACACACACACACACACACACACACACACGATGAGGGGGCAAAAGCCTGTCCTGCAGGCTGACGTTAGCTTCAAAACATCTCAAACGTACTCATTCATCCGGTCCGTTGCATCCAAGTGAACCATTTCTGATTTTGGCTGATTTTGATTTGACATAATTGTCGAACATCTTGTGTACGTTTCACTTTAATGATTCCTGTGATTGTGCCAATGCATGAAACGGACGGCCCGTAGCCACAGCAACCCCTGTGTCCAGCATCGACTTGGTAGATGAACTCTTTGGGCTTGTCAGGGATATTCTAAATGATGAGTGTAACGCTGAAAACCTCTGGCAAGCTGAGACGGGTGACAGATTGCACTAATGAGCGACAGTTCAGCCAACATGAAGCCTCCCTGGTATGGAAAAAAAAAGTCAGAGCCCTGAAAATATTTCTTCACTTAATTAGAGGCAACCGAGTGGAAATGATCTCAGCCGAGTGTTTTGGAAAGCATTATCAATCCTTAAGCTGGCGATCAATACCTCTCGATATTGTTTGTGCTGCACTGTGTATCCCTTTCGCGTGAGATCGAGCACATTGTCGATCTGAATCCTGCTTTGCTTAATTTCCAGCAAGCGACACTCCTGCCTAATCGTCTTGCTTTGTGATTAACAGAGATGAAGATGAGGGTTAAACACATGGGTAGTTTTTTTCGAAGCCTGTTTACTTTATAACTCCCTGTTGATCTCCCTGCACAAAAAATGCAGCTTTTTTTTTTGCGGCTACCGTAACATATATGTGAAATACTTTTGACTTGCGCTGTTATTTAATCACTGAAAATGATGGCAGCACCGTCCAACACTCCGCTGCCAATTTTCGTTCCCGATGCTTTACATTCGGGTCCCACACCGTGTGACGGCCAACCTGGTGCACTGATGAGGCCCCCCTTTCTCGTTCCCCTTCCTCTCTTCTCCAACCACCCCCTCCCCCAGAGCCTGGCGGTCCCTCCTTCACCATCGGCAAGGCCATCTGGCTGCTCTGGGGCCTGGTCTTCAACAACTCTGTCCCCGTGCAGAACCCCAAAGGCACCACCAGCAAGATAATGGTGTCCGTCTGGGCCTTCTTCGCCGTCATCTTCCTGGCCAGCTACACTGCCAATCTGGCTGCCTTCATGATCCAGGAGGAGTACGTGGACCAGGTCTCCGGGCTGAGCGATAAAAAGGTATACAGCGCCCCGCTAACCCCGGTAGCGGTTGCCACCTGTCCATGTCTGGGAGAGGCTACGCCGACCTCTCTGCTCAGCCACATGCTCTCCAGCCCCATGACTATAAAAGTAGGCCTGTGACGCCTCTCAGGTTTCCCCGTCTGCTCTAAGTTGACAGTCGCTCCACCTTCATGTGTCCTCAGTTCCAAAGGCCCAACGACTTTTCTCCGCCGTTCCGCTTCGGCACAGTGCCCAATGGCAGCACGGAGAGGAATATCCGGAACAACTACAAAGAGATGCACAGCTACATGGTGAAGTTCCACCAGAAGAATGTGGATGAGGCTCTGCAGAGCTTGAAGAGTGGGTAAGGGTGCAGGCCTGGCCACAGAATTAGCTTTGTTTGGGTGCCTGTTACATATTGATATTACACACACAGAAATGCAAGACACTTGTATCTCATTGATGCCTTGTATCCCAAAGAGTATCTTAACGTGCTACCTAGCAGAGCAGATCGTAGTCTCTCTTAAGATCTATGAGACATGGCCATTATTGGGTGGGTTGTCCACTGGTTAATGATATGGGTCCATAAACCAAAAGGGAGACTGGTGCGTCCTTCAAGGTACCTAACCTGCAATCACTCCATTACAAACGTTCATGTTGGGAAAATGTAAAATCCTCTTGGCCAACTGAGATGACAATCCTAAGACCATTATTGGTGCATTTGCTGAACCAAAGACAAACTTTGGAGTCCCTCTGACATGAATACACCCTCATTTCCGGGCTCGTTCCTCCCTCTCTGGTCAGCAAACTGGACGCTTTCATCTATGACGCGGCGGTGCTCAACTATATGGCCGGAAGAGACGAGGGCTGCAAACTGGTGACCATCGGCAGCGGCAAGGTTTTTGCCTCGACTGGATATGGCATCGCCATACAGAAAGACTCAGGCTGGAAGAGACAAGTCGACCTGGCCATACTTCAGCTCTTTGGAGATGGTACGGCTGGAGTTACCTGTGTCTCCCCTGTACCATTCAGCCTCTCTTTGTTTTCCTGTTTTAACAAGCGTGCAATTGCTATAGATCCTGATTAGAGGTGACAGGGTGACCTAACCATGTTGAGAAGGCCTGGGGGGATGTGTGTATGTGTCCACAATATGTTTGTGAAAATCTGGCCTTCAGTTCATTGCCGCATTGCCGCTGTTCCCTTTATTAAATGTTCGGGGTCCATGCAGAGGGAAGCTAGGGAAACATCTGTCTAGGTAAAGCCCATAGACTACTAGGAAAATGGCTGGAGATTAGTAAGTGTTAATAATGACAGGTTTAAAGAGAAGGATCTTTTTAATTTTGTTCATGAAGGCAAGAGTCATTATCCTGCAGGTTGAGATACATAATCCAGGAAAGGAAGATCGATGGAACGAGGCTGGGAGTATATGTCATGCTCAGTGCATAAATTATGACAGGTGTCAAAAGTTATAATCCCTTACTCTGTTCGATGTGGATTTGACTTTGATACTGTGTGGCGTGATTTTTGATTTAAATGATGGAGTCTTCTCAAGCGTTCATAAGGTCGGCTGAGAAATATTACACAAGCTTTACAGAAATTAAGAAAGGAAACGTCACTGGACACTTCTGCAAAGTTATTTGTGTGTTTTAGTAAAATGAATCAATTTTATATGTGCCATTGCAGACCACTTTTATGTAGGTGGTGTTAATATGGTATAGTTAGTTTCTAATTAATAATAATTTTTCTTAGGCATGTTCTGTCTTCCATAATTGCTTATCCAGTACAAGGTGCTGATGATGTTTACTTATGCGTACGCTTAAAATGCACTTTCACTTTACATTTAATATTATTTAACATTAAAATATATTCTTCTGTTTAATGTCTGTTCATTGAGCATGGGAAAATAATATTTCAAACAAATGTAGCTGAACAGAATTCTGTATTGACTTGGAGACAATCCAATTTAAACAATTTAAATGGAACCTGCAGTCTCCCAGTGGTGACCACTTGGAATTCCGTGCTCAACATATTTAAACTGAGCACAAGATAAATTAAGGGAAGACTCTCCGACTGCCTCTCACTTGAGTCAATGACATTTATTGAGTCAAGAAAATGGATAGTTAGCAAGCACTTGATAGGCTAATACATAAGGATAATAGAGTATGGGTGACGTTTGAGACAACGAAGGCATTCTGAAGATTTCTGACCTTTTTTGGTGGGCCCGGTTTCTTTATATTCAGAAAATAACACATGATAATATTGGTGTTTTTGTCTGTGATATTGAATTATAGGTACAACATAAACACCATTCTCTGTAAATGGTTTGTTCCTGATTAAGTACAAAAGCCTAGGGTATTGTACAGGAGCTCAGGTTTTCATATATAGCGCTGCCTTTTCTGGGAGCATCGATTTTCAGTTTCGTTTCAGCTTACTGGGCAGTTTACATTGACCATTTTGGTGCAAGGCTTCCAGTACTCCAGTCAAATTCCTATTAGACACCATTAATAAGTAAAAAGGTTTTAATTTAAAAAAATTGTGAATTTGTTGTAGGATGCGTTTCTCCTTCGGAGGCCTGCAGTGTTGCCAGAGCCTTTACGTTACGCTTCAGCCTCAGTCTGCCACCACGTCGCTCCGCTTGGTCAAGGACACATTTTGGTTTGTTCTCTTTAGCTTGCGAATTTGCTCAGCAAACTTTGTATGTGTGTTTTTCCGGCTTTTCCTCCTCCTGGGCCCCATTCCGGTCTCGGGCTGGGCCAGGCCTGTTAAACATACGCAGTATAGATCACAAAGGACGCCTTCAGCATCGCAAGGCCCACTTTCCAAATTCCAAAGCAGCTGCACTACTTACACGACCGTGTGGCTCCTGATGCGACAAAAAGCAATTTCAGGGCTGTTTAGAGCCCATTGATCAGCATCAGAACAATGACCAGATGTGATGCTGTGGAGGATGTCGAAAGATTTAAGGGTCTGGAGGTGTCCAGAAGCGATGGACCTGAGGTCAGAGTCTCTCCGGAATAAATGCAGGCCTCTGATCAGGAGCAGTGGTGTAGACTAGAAATGACAGTACAGGGAGAGGCGGGAGAGCAGTCGGCCAGTGTGGAATGGGAGGATTCAGGAAGGAGTGACCAGTCAGCCAGTGTAGAATGGGAGGATTCAGGAAGGAGTGACCAGTCAGCCAGTGTGGAATGGGAGGATTCAGGAAGGAGTGACCAGTCAGCCAGTGTAGAATGGGAGGATTCAGGAAGGAGTGACCAGTCAGCCAGTGTGGAATGGGAGGATTCAGGAAGGAGTGACCAGTCAGCCAGTGTAGAATGGGAGGATTCAGGAAGGAGTGACCAGTCAGCCAGTGTAGAATGGGAGGATTCAGGAAGGAGTGACCAGTCAGCCAGTGTAGAATGGGAGGATTCAGGAAGGAGTGACCAGTCAGCCAGTGTAGAATGGGAGGATTCAGGAAGGAGTGACCAGTCAGCCAGTGTGGAATGGGAGGATTCAGGAAGGAGTGACCAGTCAGCCAGTGTAGAATGGGAGGATTCAGGAAGGAGTGACCAGTCAGCCAGTGTGGAATGGGAGGATTCAGGAAGGAGTGACCAGTCAGCCAGTGTAGAATGGGAGGATTCAGGAAGGAGTGACCAGTCAGCCAGTGTAGAATGGGAGGATTCAGGAAGGAGTGACCAGTCAGCCAGTGTGGAATGGGAGGATTCAGGAAGGAGTGACCAGTCAGCCAGTGTAGAATGGGAGGATTCAGGAAGGAGTGACCAGTCAGCCAGTGTAGAATGGGAGGATTCAGGAAGGAGTGACCAGTCAGCCAGTGTAGAATGGGAGGATTCAGGAAGGAGTGACCAGTCAGCCAGTGTAGAATGAGAGGATTCAGGAAGGAGTGATCAGTCAGCCAGTGTAGAATGAGAGGATTCAGGAAGGAGTGACCAGTCAGCCAGTGTAGAATGAGAGGATTCAGGAAGGAGTGCGTGAAGAGCTACAGGGTGCTGACGAGGATGCAGGATTCGGCAGATGGTAGATAACAGACACTGGCAGGTGTGATTTACTGATGTGTTCTGAGGATGTGTTGTTGACATTTGATTGAAACTTTGGATCAGGGATTCTTAATCATAAGTGTTTGCTGGTTGGGTCTCAGCTGAACACTTAACCTTTCAGATTTATCTAAGGAATTTCATAAAGGAAGTGGAATATCCAAATCATAGACTGTACAGGCTAGGATTAGGATCTGCGTGATAGGCCCCAGGGCCCAAGGGAAGCTTATCGAGTCTGAATTTATGCCTCAGTTTCATATAACAGGTAACCTGACATATTTGGATTAAGAAAACAAAAGAGAAAAAAACTTTTTAAAAATCATATTAACCTTCTAGAATGAAAATGTTTACATTAACTGCATTTTCAGTCAATGGTACAAATGAAGTTAATGCCTTGATTTTTATTTTTCTGGTTTGTTTTTCAAAATATGCCAAATTTTTGTTTTCTGAGAAAATGGTGTTCGCACTTAAAAACAAAGATTGGATGTTGGGACAGTGTGCGGCAGCCCTCTTTACATTTTGTGGTACAGTATGTACCGTCACTGTTGTTATATTTAAGGTTATTTACTTTTTAATGTTTTTATATTTTGTTTTCATTGACAATAAAATTAATTAGCCCTGGCTGAACTATTGATTGCCACAAATGGCACAATATGACATAAATCCGTATGTCATCTAGGCTTCATTATGGTTTATTTTTTTTTTATGATTTAATCATGTTTCAATTGTTCCTAGTGCGTCAAGTAATCAAGTGAGAGCTTGATTAATCTAAATTGAGCTTAGCACTAATTTAGTATTTGTTTGTTTGGCAAATGATCAAATAATGAGAACATACTTAAGAGAAAAAAAAACTCTGAAACTTTTCTGTTTTGTAATGATTAATCAGTGATTAATTGAAATAATGAACACAGGAAGCTATTACTAATTTTAATGGGAGATCTTATAAAACCAGTTGTCTACTTTATTCAAATTACAGGTAGGCCTTGACTCGAATTCTCAACTGCACGTCTGATTTTAAAGTGACTTGAGTGCCATATATGCTACATGTTTGCAGCAATGGCCCCGAATTTGGTTAGATAGCTACTGGTTCACGTCAGCCGTCTGAATGTAGGTCAGCCTGTGGTTGTTTAGCTTGTCTTAAGTGGGCACCGCTTGAAAATTTCAAAGTCATTTTGTCACACGCTGACAGCGACGCTTGCAGTACGGCCTAGTTACCGGTAGCTGATGTGCTTTGGCAGCGACGGCGGGTTAAGCTCGACGCGTACAGGCGCACAGTGGGAGCTTCTGAAAGACGTCACGTTGAGGCCCATTTTACTTTACACCCCTCACTGCCTCCCGAAAAGGTGCCAGATCTTTATTCCGCGTATTTCTTTTTAAGGGTTCCAACGTGTGCCTTGTAGAGCCAACATGTTTCCAGGGTTGCTTGCTCTCGCAAATAGAACATGACTTTAATGGATCTGCTTTTTATTACAATGCGTCATTCTGGCAAATGCGCAAATAGCTTTTTTCTCTTTTAACTTGTTTTTCTTTTATTCTTCTCTCCTTATTACCCATCATGCACCCTTTCATGTGACACACTTACTACCCCTTTCGCTCTCTACACTTTCATCTCCTTCCTCTCTACTCTTCCTCCCGTTCCCTCAACCTTTTCCATCAACTTGTCCACGTTCTCTCCTGCCAACCTCCGATTGCATCCTCTCTCCCGTCTCCCATGCCCCCCCCTCCCCCCCTCCTCGGCCTTCTGCTGCCTACGCTCAGGTGAGATGGAGGAGCTGGAGGCTCTGTGGCTGACGGGAATCTGTCACAACGAGAAGAACGAGGTGATGAGCAGCCAGCTGGACATCGACAACATGGCGGGGGTCTTCTACATGCTGGCGGCCGCCATGGTGCTCTCGCTCCTCACCTTCATCTGCGAGCACCTCTTCTACTGGCAGCTGCGCTTCTGCTTCATGGGCGTCTGCTCCGGCCGGCCAGGCATGACTTTCTCCATTAGCAGGGTGAGTTGTCCATGGAAACCCACAAGACTGGCTGCTTCGCTGTTTTCCCACACAGCACTACGCGAGATTAAAGAGAACACAAATTCCTTTGACAGACTCCAACGGATGACAAGGTCACATCAGATTACAGCTATTTTCAGTACTAAGACATTCGTAATTTTCTTTTTTTAGCCCTCATCACACTTTGGGTAGTTCCAAGCTAAAAACGTATCTAAAAATGGAGCTTCTTATAGCTACGGTAAACAGAGTTTCTGTGCTTTACTCTCGAATTGCTCGCCACACCACGGTGGAGAATGAGTGGTAATTGATAATGGATGTTAGGTTGCAGAAATGTGTTTAAAGATTCACACCGTGAATGTTAGGTTGCAGAAATGTGTTTAAAGATTCACACCGTGAATGTTAGGTTGCAGAAATGTGTTTAAAGATTCACACCGCAGCTGTCATGGATAACAACATGACTGTCGATTGTCACTCGCGTAGTTCTTGCATCATGAAATAATGCATTAGCCTCATTCCAGCAGAGGAATCCTGTATGTAAATGAATCCTTATCTCATCAGTCACCTTCCTGAAGTCGCTCCAGGCTTTGTAATAGCTAAAGAATATTGCTCTCAAATAAACTTCAGGGGAAGGCAAACTTTTGTTAATTTTTTTAAACTAAAAATAAAGCCTTGGGACATGCATTCATTATCTTGATTATCTGTTAGTAAACAAAACAAAAAAAACAATAGGTAATTCTTTTGTTTTCCTGTAGCAGTGAAATTATGCTATATACCACGTGATACAATGGCAGATGCAAACAAAAGTGCTAAAATGATCTATTATTGATGGTGATTATTAATTGATTATTAATGTCTTTTTAATTTCCTTTCACAAAAACGGAACCCCGGTCGCGCTTTATGGCAGTGGTGTGTGGTTCAGCAGGGTGCCTGTGATCAGAAGGGAGCTAGTTTGAATCCCATTCTTGATGGAGTGGTGATGTTGCTCTTTGGATCCAGTGCTGCTGGATGGCCGGCCCTGTGCACTGTCCACAAGCTTTGCTCTCCTGTCTAAAACTGACACATTCCAAGGTACCTGCTCTCATACTTGTGGAAAGGGTGAATAATTCAGGGCTGGGGATAAGCCAATGAGATTCAACAATGGCACTCAGGAAAAGCCAAAGAGACTGACCAACATCACCTAATACCAGCCAATGAGACTGACAGGCATCACCTAGGACCAGCCAATGTGACTGACCGACATCACCTAGGACCAGCCAATGAGACTGACCGACATCACCTAGGACCAGCCAATGAGATTGACCGACATCACCTAGGACAGCCAATGAGATTGACCAACGCATATAAAGGCAATGATCTGTGACCCTGACCAGAATAAGTGGCTACAAGATTGAGAGATAGATAAAGGGCAAGAGATGGGGTCAATGCAGGTCAGTGCCTTGCAGCAGGTCCTCTGGCTCAGTGAGCCGTGCAGTAGTGCCTACAATGATGGGTGACTGATATCAGCCGCACCCTCCCCCCCCATCCTGACTTGCTGTTTACCTCTAAGTTTCATGGGATCATCATCATCATCATTAGTAACCAGTCTGCAGTTTTTATTTCGACACCTCAAAAATCGAGGGAGCTTCTAACAGCTCAGTTCTGCGGCACTGCGACCGTGTCTTATGTGTGCTACGATATCAGTCCACGCACCTGGACTGTCAGAAATGAAAGCGAAAACTCACTGGTGAAGACTAACTGCATTAACCTCGGTTATGCTGCCGGAATGCATGACTCATCCAATCGGTACATGGGATCAAGTCATCAACATCCAGACTTACCCCCCCACAATGTTAAGGTGGGTGGTGTTTCCCACACCTCCCACCCTCGTTGTTTTTAATATACAAACTCGATGCAAATTAGGAAGAATCATTGCGCCGAGATTACGACTGTCCTTCACGTTAACCTCAACGTCAGCCATCTTAACACTGGCTGGGAGAGAAAATGGTCAGGGAACAGGTGTTTAGTGAGCTGCCCTCCAGCGTTTTTGGTTACAAATTGATTTTATGCTTCGGTAAAATGCTGAAGTAATTTATATGAGCCGAAATGGTCTTTTTTCGCTATGATGATCCACCACACTCACACCAGTGGTTGGACAGATGGAGACGACAGTGGGTGAGACATAAAAGTCATGAAGAGGGTGCTGGGATACAGACTGGACTGTCAGAATAAAAAGTTGCAAAAATAAACAGGGGAGAGTAAAATACCAGCATAAAGAAGTTCATGTGAAAAACTTTTATTCTGAGACAGCGGTGCTGTTAAACACTCAATTCCCAAAATAGAATCATTTGACTTTCCGCTTGTCTGTGCATATTTACCTACAGTCCTTCTGGAATGTTTCCGATTCAGCCAGTCTTGATTTTTTTTAAACCGGTCCCTTAGTCTTAGTGTCTGTTTATTTCTGGTGCCAGTGGTACCTACATACTTGATTTTGTGTAAAGAAGCAATTTTAGGAGTAAAGAAGTTCACAGGAACATCTTTTGTAGTTGCAGTTTACTTGATGTACCTAAAATTAAAATGAAGAGGCAGGATTGCACGGAATAATTTTAAACCCATTGATTAAAATTATTGATTGGCAGTTAAAACCATGCCCTTACAGCATCTCTGTCATTATCAATCATTTACCCAGGCCCCCATCCAAAACTCCAAGAGCTTTTCTAAAAGCACTGTCAGTCTGAGTCCACGCTGTCAGTAGAATATATATTGTATTAATTAGCTTGTCTTGCTCAGTGCAGTACTTAATGTACTGCAGAGTGCGTCCCATTTGCTCGCTGATCTCTCTGTCTCATCTCTCCACCCCTCGTATAAAACAGGGCATCTACAGCTGCATCCACGGGGTCCAGATCGAGAAGTCCAAGTCACCCCTGAACTCACCCTCGACTACCATGAACAACACGCACTCCAACATCATGCGCTTGCTCCGCACGGCCAAGAACATGACCTCGATCTCAGGGGCCAATGGCTCTCCGCACAGCGCGTTGGACTTCATTCGCCGCGAGTCGTCTGTCTACGATATCTCGGAGCACCGTCGTAGCCTGGCCGGACACTCGGACTGCAAGCCCCCCTACCTGCCCGAGGACAACATGTTCAGTGACTACATCAGCGAGGTGGAGAGGACGTTCGGGAATATGCCGTTGAAGGATAGCAACTTGTACCAGGACCATTACCTGCACCATCACCAGGGCTCGGGACCTGGGATGAATCTGGGCCTGACTGGCCCCCCTCCCAACAGACCACATAGCCTGGGGAGTGCCAGTTCGCTGGAAGGTGGTCTGTTTGACTGTGACAGCTTAGGAGGAGGGGTGGCGCCCATATTCACCACACAGCCCCGTGCCTCACTGACACACAGGAACAATAGCAAATTCGACCTCATCGTAGGACACACCCCATCTACCGGTCAAGGGTTCAAGCAAGACATTTACGGGAAGTTTTCCTTCAAAGGTGGGGCGTCCAGCTCTGGCTTCATCGCCGGACATGACCGGTACTGCGGGGGAGGCGGCGGCGGTGGTGACGATGGCAACATCCGGTCGGATGTGTCGGACATCTCCACGCACACGGTCACCTATGGCAACCTGGAAGGGAATGCCAAGAGACGCAAGCAGTACCGAGACAGCCTGAAGAAGAGGCCTGCATCGGCTAAGTCCAGACGCGAGCTGGATGAGATCGAACTGGGGTACCGACGACGCGCCCATCACCTGTCTCATCACCATTACCATGGGCCCGCGATACACCGATCGGCCTCCCCGCCCCTGCTGCCCCTGGAGCAGAACTCGCAAAGAGGGGGAGGGGGCCCTGCTGGCAACTGCTCATCGTACCTGTTCCGCGACAAAGAGAACCTGCGAGATTTCTACCTGGACCAGTTCCGCCCCAAAGAAGGAATACCCCAGTGGGAGCATGTGGATTTGACGGATGTGCCCGGCGGGGGTGGAGGAGGCAGGCTTGCTGGTGGAGGTGGGGGCAACAGTGGAGGAGGAGTCAGTGGTGGCGGTGGGACCAACTGCACAAGTCTGGTGGCGGTGGATGATTTCCTGAAAGGGAAAGGTAAGAAGGTAGAGGGTAAGAGCGGCACGCCCACTCCAGTGCAGCAAACACAGACATGCTGGGAAAAGAATGTGACTGGGATTGGGGGCGGAGGGCTGGCGGGGGGAGACTGGGAGTGTCGAAACTGCCACAGCTGTGGGACCAAGCCGGTGCCTTTGCACAGCGCTGGGGGGAGTGGGAGCTTCTCAGGGGGTGGAGGTCCATGTGCCGGGGGAGGCGGCGGCGGGAACAGTGCTGTTTCCGGGCGGCCCAGTTCGGCGTGTGTGCGGTGCGACTCGTGCAAGAAGACCGGGAACTTGTATGACATCAGTGAAGACAACAACCCTCTTTTGGAACCGCTGGGTGGCAAGTACGAGGGTGGAAAGGGGGTACTGATGAGCAGCGGCAGCGGGGCGGGCGTCCAGTCGCAGACTCAAGTGCAGCGGCGCAAGCCGGGCTTGGGCGGCAAAGTGTTGCGGAGGCAGCACTCGTACGACACGTTCGTAGACTTGCAAAAGGAGGAGGCCAGCGCGATGGGGATGGGGCCCGGGGGTATGGGACGCGGCATGGGAGGAATGCTGCCCCAGCCGAGGAGTGTGAGCTTGAAAGACAAAGACCGTTTCATGGAGGGTCCAAGTCCCTACGCCCACATGTTTGAGAGGCACGGGGGATCGGAGCGAGAGAGGGACCGGGACCGGGACCGGGACCGGGATCCGTTGTTTTTTGGTGACCGGGGAAAAAGTGGGTCCTCCTTTGGGCTGTTTCGAAGTGCAGATGGGGGTGGTTTCCATCGTCGGTCCTTTGGGGAGAGGGACAGCAGGGACAGAGAGAGGGGGATGATGAGTGGTGACGGAGGTGGGGGACGTGGAGGAGGGATTGGGACATACTCCCTGTCCAAGTCCCTCTACCCAGATAAAGTCAACCAAAACCCCTTCGTTCCAACCTTCGGTGATGACCAGTGTCTGTTACATGGTGCCAAATCGCACCATGTCAAAAAGCAACAGCAGCAGCTCATGAGATCCAGAAGTGGAGAATGGAATGACTTGAGGAGCTCGATGGGGGCGACCTCCTTCTTGCCGACTTCTGCCACGGGAGGGGTGATGTCCAATATGCCCACCAGGCTCCCCAAAGAAGTCAGCTTGGGTGGAATTGGGGGACCCCTAGGGAACCACCACGGAGGCCCCACCAACAACAAGCTCCTGCAAACAAGGGAGAGCCTTGGGGGAGGGCAGACACAGAGGCCATTCAACGGCTCCAGCAATGGGCACGTATACGAGAAGCTGTCTAGTATTGAGTCTGATGTGTAACAGGACTGGGGGGGGGCGGGGGGTAGGAGCGGATGTGCGAATGTGGCAATGACAGGGAATGAAGGAATTGTTAAGCACCATCTGCAGGGGTGGAGGGGCACAAAAGATGATCTTGAATGCTGGGAGAGGACCGAGCAGCCAGACAATGGAATATACCTGGAGATACATGCAGATAGGAACCTGCTGAAATGTTACCATGAAATATGTGACACTGGGAAGACTCACCCATGAACATGGCCTCAGGTACTGACGGAGTTAAAAGATGGAAGAACACCAGGCACAACTGGTGGAACTGTCTTGGACATGTGTTTACTCTGCACTTCTCTGCTCTTCACATCTTCCTTCTTCTCATCTTCCACTTCAAAACACCAAAACAGACAGTTTCTCCTGACCCTGGTTAGCTGTGGAAATCCAATTATAACTCAAAAACTACAGGGTAAACTGACAATAATTAAGTGACTAGCATTGTTAATACAGTAAATTGAGTATAATAACAATGTTTTATTAAAATAGCTTTCAGTTGTGTGTTTATGGAGATATTTTATGCTGTTCAATATTTGTAGGAAATTCTTTGTTAGCCGATATAGCAGGAAGCTCATATTCAATTGAAACCGAGTAGCTGTTAGAACAACATTATGGGGTTTCCTGTTATATTTTTATATTATTATTATTATTATTATGGTTATTATTAATGATCTGTGTTCAATTATTTATTTGCTTATTAGGAGTGTTGTGAAAGGTTGTGAAAGGCATGATTTGCACAGTACTGAACTGTACTTACGAAATTGTATCTTGTGGGACGTTTCATGGTATCTCAAATCTTATTGTCTGATAAATATCAGCAAATGTGTTGCTTTGCAGTGGGCTTAGGACATGTCATAGGTTGCTTACACAATCTGGTCGCGCGGAGCTGAGCTTGCTGTTGTCACTGGATAACGACGCAGTGGTTACACCCAGCAATTCATCTCTGCAAGATGAGTAGGGTTTAGAACGTCAAGTGGCGGACTGCTCAGAACTGTCTGAGAGATGACCTGGATCTGCAGAGCACTGTAGCACACATCAGCGTACAGGCAGGACACTTTAGCTCCGACACATTTTTACAATTCGCACGTTCTTTCCGAGTGACCAAAAAATAAAAACACAAGGTGCCACAGGAAGGAGCCCATTACTCTCTGAACCTCACGTCCGCTGACCCGAACGCGTGTTCCGCCCAAGCAGTTGGACTGAGATGTTGCGCATAGCACAGCCAGTGGCCCCGTGGGCTTCAAGCTAGCGTAAGCTGGATCGGACTGGATTTGGAGCTGAATCGGATTCGCCTCGAGCCTGCTTTTGTGTTTCATGTGTCCAGAGTGGGCTTTTAATACCAGGCGTTTTCAACATTCGTCTTTTTAAGGGCTGCCAGTGGAGTGAGGTGTCGATCTTAGCGCCACGCTCCAGCTGAAAACACATTTTCTTTTGCTTGGAGATCATCTCATGATGATTAAAAATAACCACATGTAGTGTCAGAAGTTCTCAAAATATGTGTTTGTAGATTTTAAAGCGAGGCAAATGGGAGGGGGTAAGAGTAATAGTAAATGTTGAGAAAACTAGTCATTGATAGATTAGTTAATCTGCATTGTTTTACCCCTTCTTCATTATCCTTTCCTCCATTTTCTGAAACCACTTGCCCTATTCAGGGTCATGGGGAGTCCAGAGCCTAAGGGTGCAAGGCAGGGAATGACCCAGGATGGGTTGCCGACCCATCGCAGGGCACACTCACACACCATTCATTCACACAGGTACACCTATGGGCAATTTGGTAACTCCAATCTCACCATGTTCTTGAACTATGGGGGGGGGGGAACCAGAGTACCCAGAGGAAACCCCACAACAACATGGGGAGATCATACAAACTCCCCACACGTGGAACCCTGGTGGAGACTTGAACTCAGATCCCAGCGGTCTGAGGCAACAGCGCTAACCACTGCACATGCCGCCCTCCTGTTTTCATTTTTTAAAAATGGAAATTTATTGCGCCTTGTATTTAAATCAGGGTCATTCCATTGTACTTTGAACTTATTTCGAAATATTTTCTCTCTCTGTTGTTGAAATTTTTTATACTACAAGTGTTTGGAACTTATGATGACCAAAAGTGGGATGGGAAGGAGGTGAGGGCATCTATTGTTCTAGTTTGATTGTGTGTTACCTTTGAGCTTGTGTATATAGAATCCTTTTCACTTTGCACAATAAGCAGACAGTCAGGATGTAACTTTCCATAGAGTGTTTTACACAAAATAAAAGGTCGAATAAATATGAAAAATATTTTAAAAATACAAAAAAGAAAAAAAAATAGAACATTATGGGTTTTATTGATACTATGGGTACTTTTGTTGGGATCACATTCCTTTATAATATGTTTTAACTTATTTTAAGACTGAACTTCATTGTTATAAAGAAATGATGGATTTGAATACAGCATTGTTGTGAAGTTTAGGAGTCACTGCAAAAAATCTATATATGAACATATATGTACAGGTGTAGGTCATATATCGATACATATATGCATCTATAAATATATGTATATATGTAACGCAAAAAGTATGGTCATATTTCATTTTGGTAAATTTAGTGAATTTGTGGCTTTATCCATAAATCAAGCACTTATTTATCCACTCTATAAGTGGCACCAGGCAGCAGGGATTATGGGATCCTGCGATTTGGGAATACTGACATATGCCCGTCTTCGGCGTGAAGTGCGAAAAGAGGACGCCTGCTGTGATTAGTGCTCTAATGACGTCACCGGGTCCACATGGCGGTCAGCGTGATTCCCAGTGTTTTCCTGGGTGTTCATGCAGACTTTAAGATTGTGTGCAATACACATCACCTGTTATGTCAATAGTTTATGGCAATCGTTTGTCATTTTACAAGTTATGTACTTATTATTTTCTTTTTTATCAATAAGAAATGTTTAAATTCCCATTTTTAAAAATCACCGTCAAACACTTTGGTAAATCTTTAGACAATCAGCTCTGGGAAATCTTGGGAATTTTTGTTGTTCATTCCAGACTGACATTTTAGTGAAAACTAATGGGTATGTGTGGTTATCTGTGCGACTGTGTTTGCTATTTCGGGAATGGCATCCGTTTGCAACTTTTTAAGCCTCTCTAAACATAAAGAGAGAAAGTGTAAGTGTGCGCGCGTGTGTATATGTATTGAGGAGAATTTGACAGCTGTTCTAATTGCATTTAAAGACACAGGCAGCGAAGCAGTTCTTGCTGTGTACCTCTTGAAACAACGTAAAGCTCACTGCAACGACTCACTGGCAATAGTTATGTGATTTTGCATTATGCTAGTGGTTTATTTCTTGTAATCTCACATCATACATCAATATCAACACTCCAGACATTGCCTGAATTATATTTTCATGATTACATTAATTACATTAATTACCTTAATGCCTGAAAGTCCCAGTGTCCCACATTGCAAAGACTACAACAGCACCATCTGTCTACATTTTTATTCGAGAGCTAAACAAGGCCTATAAACAAGGTCATATATTTAAGATTTGGACAACTCACGTCGTCATTCTCCTAAAAACATGAGAAAATGTTTGAGCTACAGGCAAAATGACAGGAAAAAATGTTTAGAGAGAGGAAAGTGGGTCAAATGTATATATAGCAATCTAGAACTGGCATAAGTGTGCGTGACGTCACATGCAGAGTACACAACGACACATAGTTTTATTAAGGACCGTTTGCAATTTTTATAATTCATTTGCAGTTAAAAACCTAATGTGCGGTGTTGTGTTTTGTTAGTATAGCTTTTACTTCTTTTTTCAGACGTGCGTGTGAAACGAGCTTACGGTAAACTGTATTTGAATTTTGAACATTAAGATACTGTACCAATAATAAAGCGAGAGAATAAATCATGCCATTTATATTGGTCGTTGGGAGGGAGGAGCTTTTATTTGATCTTTATTGTCATTTTGTCTTTTCACCGACTGTACGTTTTCAGTGCTGACGAGGCAAGCGGCGGGGTGCATTTTGCAATCCCTAATTACATTTTCTCCGACTGAGACTGTTTCTGTCTGCTGTCTTCTTTTTTCCTTGTGAATGGGTGAGAGGCAGGCACGTGCCTGCGCGTGTCAGAGGACATAAACGGTGGGTGAATGAGGAATCATGGGAAGGCTCAGTTTGTATTACTGTGTTTTGTGAGCCGGTATGTAAATAATCTCCCTTTACCTTTTAATAAAAATTATATAAAAGTTAGCAAAAAAAAAAAAAGTTCCTAGAAATTTGGGTAACATTTTATGGTCAAGAATTGTTGTGGAGAATGTTTTATAAAAATTAAAATGATCAAGTTACGTATAGTCTCTTATTGCGTTTATTAACAAATAAATGCGTTACAGTACAAACATGCAAGCACAAACACACCATATAGATGCAATAATTAATAGACCTATAGATGCCTGTCCTCAAATTAAGCAATGTTAATTGTAAGCTTTTCCTTGATTTTTTTGACAAGAGCCATTAGTCATATATATTTCTTCATTTCTTCCTTAATCTTTAAAATTTTGCTATACACTTCCATTAACTAACAGTAATTTTGGTGTATGATAAAAATACATCTCTCTCTCTTTCTTTGTACAAATGTTTAATTGTTAATTAAAAACCTCTAATATGATTATATATCTCTGCTTTTGCTCATCCTCCTCCTACCACTCTTCTGTCTCTCTCCTTTTTGATCTGTTCTTTTGAGGCTTTCCGTTTTGTCTCTGGCTACTATATACCCTCTTGATCCACCCACTCTAATGACTTTGCTAGATGGGAGGTAAATGTTCACCACATTTTATAAAAAGACATAAACCTTTTAATATACAACACAGTGCAAAAGTCAAAGAAAATTGCAAAATAAAGTTATCTGGGTTCTAAGTGTATATTTGCTTAAAAAGCAACACAATTTAACATTAGGGTATGCAAATTAAAAGTAACAATAAAAACCAACAAGAATTTCTTTTTCCCTCCAAAAAGTCACCGATGTCTGGTTGAATGGCTAGAAGACCACAGCTTCAGATCCCAAACCTCTCCTCGCACCCCAGCCGTTCCACGTATTCATTAAGTTTCACCACCAGCTCAATTAACTAATTAATTTAATTAGTTAAATGGCTTGATGAGGTATTGACTAGCCAAACATGCTAGTGGCCGAGTCAAAAAATGCATAGACGTATCGATTGCTGTAAACATTGGGGTGACTTCAGGAGAGGTTTTGAAATTAATAAGCTGACACACTTGGACAGACATAATAATATATTATATCAATGTGCAGATCATTTAAACATCATTTTCTTCGACTGCCTTAGACTTTTGCACTGTACTGTGTTTGCAGTGCTAATTTTGTTAGCTGGCTGCTATATCCTGAGCAGCTCACGGGGTAGGTAGCTTTGGGATGTTACACGTTGCCACGATAGGATGCTTTCCTACGGAAACAGCATCGTACTGCTGGGAATCTGCCTTCTGGTCGCAAGATTAATTTTCAAAAGCTATTTCTTCACCACAAGTATGCAATAACTCCAGTGCATATAATTGCCTGAGGAAGGATCGCCCCCTGTTACCCCCGTTTTCCTATTTGTGATCTCCTCGCTCTGTTTCATTCTGCAGGGAGGAGGTGTCCATAATAACGAATGTGTAAACAATGGGATGAGAATGCGGTAAGTGGAGAGAGAGAGGCTGGGGGCCTAGATCTGCCACCCAGTGGCTAAGCTGCCTTGCATGGGGTTGAAGAGAAACCTTACAAAAGGTTAACTAATTAAAAAAAAAAAAAACGGGTTCGATCAGAGAATGAGAATAGCATCCCAAAATCTGGCCGCACTTTGCTCGTAAGCATGTTTTCTCATCAGGATGATGGCCGCGCTTCTTTTCAGCTCCTAATAAAAGTAGCATCATCGGTGGTGTCAGAGGTGGGAGTGCGGCAGTGGAAGAGTGATTAACTGCGGCAGAGTCGGGATAATAAGTTCCCGTCTTCTCTAGTATATCTGGAGCACTGGTGTCGAGTGGGTGCATTTCAATAATGTCACCCCAAGACCTAGAGCGAGAGCAAAGCTGGGTCTTTGGCTTGCATTTAAAGGCTAAGACAAATGGAGCTCCTCTAGATTAGTCTGTAGCAAGCTTTACCTCCTGATACATTACGTTATGTATTCACAATTCATTGAGTAATTAAAATCCCCGTGTGTCCAGTTAAATACTACATGAGATGCGGAGGTGGATCCATGCAAATAGAGGAGGTGGAACCAACCAATCAGATGTCTCCTCTAGTTGCTTGTCCCACCTCCTCTAAAATTTTATTGGTTACCTTGCTGACCAATCATTGTTCCGAACATTTTTGCGTAACTAAAACTCCAACAACCTAAAGTTATTGGGAAATGCACTTACCTACTATATCACCTCATTCTCCCGATGCTTTTCCTAGTGAGGGTGTCAACTTGCTGAGTGGGTCAGTAGCTCAGTCTGGGGGATGTATTGCCATTTGAAGACTTCCCCCAGACATCCATCTAGCATGTCCTGGACCTTCCTGAGGGCTTCAGCCCAGTGGGACATACCCAGAAGAACTGACTTGCATATTTATTTTATTTATTTATTTTTCCTGTATTTTACCAGGAAGGTTCCATTGACATACAATGTCTCTTCTTCCAGGAAGTCCTCCTGAGATGGCAGCAGGTAAGGAAAACAAGATAAAAAGTTTCATATACATTCACACACAGAGGATTAATATATAAACACAAACTAAAACACATACAAATACTCAAACTCTACAAAAATACATAGAATAAAATTAATTTATATGAAACAATGACACTGTTCTTTTGACTCAGAGTTTAAGAGATTTTTAAACACATTCAGAGAAGGCAAGGAGTCTAAATTCAATATATTTTATAATATGTTCCACTCATGTGGTGCATAAGAACAAAAGGCGGATTTCCTCAGTTCTGTGCGTGTGGAGGGAGGCTGAAGGAGAAGTTTAACTGGTGAACGGGTTCTGTATGTATTAGTGCGCAATGTCAGCAAACTACATATGTACTGTATGTATTAGTGCGCAATGTCAGCAAACTACATATGTACTGTATGTATTAGTGCGGAATGTCAGCAAACTACATATGTACTGTATGTATTAGTGCGCAATGTCAGCAAACTACATATGTACTGTATGTATTAGTGCGCAATGTCAGCAAACTACATATGTACTGTATGTATGTCACGCCCCGCTCCGTCCGCTCCTGATGTGTGCCACGCCCACCTCGTTACCTCGTGTTCAGCCCTGATCGTGATCACCTGTGTCTTGTTACGTCTAGCTTGTCTTTTGTATTTAGTCCTCGTCTGAGTCAGTCTTCCCCAGATCTGTCATTGTACAGTATTGTCCGTCGATGTCCGTCTATTGTGGATTAAACCCTGTTTACCTGACTTCCTGGCTCCGATCGCCTGCTTCCCTGCTCACCTCCTTGGCCTGAACGTGACAATGTATTAGTGCGGAATGTCAGCAAACTACATATGTACCGTATGTATTAGTGCGGAATGTCAGCAAACTACATATGTACCGTATGTATTAGTGCGCAATGTCAGCAAACTACATATGTACCGTATGTATTAGTGCGCAATGTCAGCAAACACATGTACTGAGGTAATTTGCCCATTAAAGCATTTGCAATAAAAACCAGACAATGCATTTTCCTTCTAAGATGTAATGATGTCCACTCCACCATCTCATATAGCTTACATATCATCCAGGTAGCATTCTTATTAAATTTGCATTGTTTCTCCTGAATCATTGGGCTAGGGTTCCTGTCCTCTGCCTACCCAGACTAGACATTTCCAGGGAGACTGAGAAATGTGATCTCCTCACGGAGCACAACCCCTGGTCCCCCTTTTTAATAATAGGGACCACCCTCTTCACCAGTACAGACATACTTTACCAGTAACATTGAACATTGAAGAGGTACATCAACCTTGTTACACAAACATCGAGTGGTTTCAATAAAGGTTTGATCTACCCTTGCAGCCCTGCAGGCCTCTGGCCACCATAGCGACTTTCGCTGTAGTAATAGACTCTAACCTACCAGAAGTTTCCAATACTGTCTCCTAGTGGGAGGCCATATTCACTGACTTATGGAGTTCCACAGAATGTTCTTTCCAATGTTCGACGATATCCACAGAGCTGGTCAGCACTTCCCCACCCTGGCCAGATATTGAGTAAGATCCTGCCTTCTCCTCCTGAGACATCAAACAGTTTTCAAAAGCATCTTTGGGGTCATTGAAACTTCTACTCCATGGCTTCTCCAAACTCCTCCCATGCGTGAGTTTTTGCCTCCATGATTGCCGTCGCTGCAACCTTTCTGGCCTGCCAGTAGCTTTCAAGCTCTTTCAGGAGACCAGCGTGGAGGCATTGTCCTGAAAGTCTTTTTCATCAGCTTGACAGCTTTCCCCACCGCGGGTGTCCGCCAGGGGGTTCCTCGGGATACGACCATAACAGGCACTGGCTGCCTTTTGGCCACGGCTTTCTGCAGCCGCTGCAGCAACTGAGGTCTTGAGCATGGGCTCTTCAGGCTCAATGTCCCTGACCTCACTCGGTATGTGGGGGAAGTTTTTCTGGGGGGGTTTCAGCTGAATTTATTTCACACAGAAGTTTCAGCCAAGGGATCCCAGCAAACCCTGACTGTTTACCTGGGACATCCTGGTGAATCAGTTAACAGCTCTACCCTTCTTATCATTCTAGTGTCCGAAACACATAGCCTCGATTCATAGGATAAAACTATAAAATTGAACATTGACCATTGGCTTCGGCTGCTCCAGTACACTTATTAACATCCTTGTGTTCAGACCTGATGTTGGTTTTGAAAAATCCATGGTTTGCTCAGACGTCCAATAACAATTTATGGCTCAGATGTAGAGCCAGGAGGCCATTCTTTCCAATCGCGCTCCCCCCTGGATCTCCATTGTTCCCCAAGTGAGTTTTCCTCTCCGCAGAGAGCCAGCTCGCCTGGACAACCTCCACGTGGAGAACCTCCAGTTGCACAGGCCTCAGCCTGGGACTTGTGAGAATCCCCACACTCGCCGGAGGTCCTTCACCATGGGGAGATTCACAGTAGGAAGACCACAGCGTGGGGTGGAGCATGACTCAGTGGGTCAGGATGCTCTGCCTGGGATCAGAAGGTCTCTGGTCCGAATCCTGGAGTGATGTCACCATCGGGCCCTTGAGCGAGGCCCCTTAACCCCGATTACTCCTACGACCAGCCGACCCCGTTTTCTCAATTTTGCTTCGCTCTGGATAAAAGCTTCCGCTAAGTAAGCAAGTTTAAAATGTAAATGGAGACACTACCTGCGATCAGCTCCAGCTCCATCTAACGTCCTCCATTCCCGAAGCCAGTGTCCATTGATCTGATCCCACTCATGCCTGCTACACAAACGGTCCTGCATCTGAAGCCCATGTTTTATTTCGTACGTGGTGAGTCACATGGTACCTTCACGTAACCATTACAGAGATGGCCCAGCCAGCAGGAACACATTGGTGACCCAGTCCTGGGGAGGTTCACTTATTCTTCATGGCACTTTAGATTTATATTTTGTTAGATGATTGTTTTTCTGGCTTCTCCCCACAAATGGGGCCCCATGCTAGGGCCACAATCCTTGGGGGGACTAATGTAATATATTAACTGTTAGAATGAATAAACTGTACATTTAGCATCATTTTGACTCTGTGCGTAAGAGATACTCATGCCCCGATGTCACTGTATTCAGCAGAAGCTTCTGAACTTGGCAGTGTGCCCGAGTCACCTTAAGAATAAAGTATGTCTCTTTCATCTAGAAAGTGCATTAAATAGTGTGACTGTTTTTCTGCATAGCGTTACACTTCTGAACTGCTACGTATTTGATCAGTTTATCACATGAACGTTTGCCATTTTCTTAAAATCAGTAATGCGGGATTGTAGCTCTCTGTTAACGTACCATGACTTTGCCCGGAATTCTTTCTCAGCCTCGTTTTTTTTCCTCATAAGCACCAGCCATCTACTCTGTGGTTGAGTCAGGCTGGGGTGCTAAAGTCTTCATCTGGTCTGTACAATCAGGGTGGGTGGGCAGACACAAAAACATTCCGACACGTTTTTTTAAATGTAAACTTGGCGCGGCACTTTGACACTCTCGTTTGATCGTTGTGTAACATGCACGGCAGGCTTGGGAGTTGCGAGTTCGGCTCAGAAAAAGTTTGCGAGAGAAGCGGAGACGGATGAGATGTTCTTGTATCCCGTCGATTTCTGCTCGTGGAGGATGCGGGCAGTGATATGCAGCCCCCTCCCCCCGCCACAGTCATGAGTCACATATTAGTATGAATTAAACCTGTATTTTTTCTTGAAAATATGACAGAATATTGGTTCATCTTTGGCCCTGACTGATTCAATGTGTCATGTGGGACGTTCAAGTTATTCTTCTAGAAAGTCAGTGGAATTGCGTTCAAAAATTCTTCAAACTATCAGCAAGCACCTGAAGGGTGTGGTTCTAGGCATAACACTATGATTCTGCATTTGGATTTATTCTAAGAGCATCCTACAATGTCCACTCTTGGGACCACCACAATCCGCTGGTACCCTTATTCTGCAATCAGTGTGGCCTCCCGTGACATTTGGCGGGATTGTGTACCTCTTGCTGGGCTGTTTGATTCTGACCTGAAGCACCATGACAGGGGGTGAGGAGTTGATTTGTTAATTAATTAATCACCATATGCCCCGAGCTCGACGAGTTGATTTGCATCCATGTTATACAAACCTTCATGAACCAGACATAAAATCATGTTCTGTGTTTAGTTATGTATGAAATGACTCAAACAAAGATAGACTGCATGTCTTCAGAATACCCAGTGAAACCTCAAACAAACAGTTGGCAAACATAACCATGCTCACCAAGCAGAGGTGGATTTGGGTCAAAAATCGAATTGGGTCAGAAATCATGCCTCCACACACTAGACGGACTGCCTATTCTGCTTTCGTGTGAAATGAACGATTCCAGCAACATCCCATGAATGCACCTTCCTTGAGTGCAACAGTTCATTTTAGCAAAAAATGAAGAGAACTGTCTGGCAATGGTTGATGACATCACAATAAAACAAACTTCTAATTTGTCAGGTCATGGTGAGAATAAATGGCAAATTTAAACGATGCAGTCATGTGGCCTGCGCAAACAGGTTTCCCAGAATCCCCCGAACACCCGGCACTTCAGCTGGTGTTTCGCCTTACCCGTCTTTGGGATTGAATCCAAAACACTATTGCACTGAGGCACACAAAGATACAGACCCAGCCTTTTCTTCGTTTTCAATTCAGTAAGTGTTTTTTTTTTTTTTTGCCCATGTTCTCATCTCTGGCGATGTTGGCAGCCTGCAGGCGTGTGAAGGAGACTTGTCCCTGGCATTCGTCCAAAGATGTGCTTCACTTTCAGGTTTGCATTCAGTGTGAAAGTGAGAGGAAGAAAAACACAGAGCACCACGTTCTTCCCTGATAACTGCACTGCGGTACATGCGTTCCCAGCATGTCCTCTGTGTAATCAGCAGAAATAATCAATAAAAGTTTATGGAACACACACAAACACACACCCACACACACAAGCACATGTGTGCGGCACAAGCAAGGCACAACACCAGCCTTGGCCCGGCTTGCCAAATATATTTTAGTAAAGATGCTAACTATAGTGCCTATTTTTAATCAGCAAGATAAATTGTATTTGCATGAACCAGTAAATTAGCTAAGCTGGCATTTAAAGATTATACACGATCCCATTTGCATTGTGACATAGGCTTGTGCAGTGTGTGACAGTTAAACTTCATGAAATCTGCAGTAATGAAGGAAGCCCCCCCCCCCCAAACAAAAATACATACAAAGACTGGTATGAAAATAAAATGTTTTTAAATCTTGCCTTTGCTATATGCCATAAAAAGAGAGATGTCCTGAGTGATATACACAGGTGTTTCATAATTAAAAGATAACTACAAAAATTAGATCCTGTATTTCTTGATTGTTTTATGTTCTGAGTCCATTGAGAAGCTTGATGATGCCAGGGTATATAAATGTGGACATTTATTAGCTGGTCCATAAATAGCTGAGATTAAAAAAAAAAAAAAAACTTTTCTGCTAACAAATATTTCTCTCTTCCTTTGGAGTAGGAGTGCACTAACTACGAGGCATGGGAAAAAATATAAAAAATATTAATGATAAGCTTGTCAGCGCTAATGCAAGCAAAGTGTAATCTGTGTGCGTGTGTTTAATGTTTGCATTCTGATTGTTATCCATTCGTCAATTCAGAAAAATCACTACACGTGGGTCTCTGTGTCCTATCAGCACTATGGCATTAGTGTTTTTACTAAATGGAGGTAAATTATCTTCACTGTATGAGCATGTACAGCGAATTTGAAATATTAAAGAATACACTTCCGGTAGCAGATTAGGAGTGAATTCCATGCATTTTAGGCAACATAATATTTCCATCAAAAACGTGTGGCAGTAACATTTCTGGTATGTCTTATAGTAAATTCGGTAAGGTTTTAACCTATTGTATTTATCCGTACCTCGACTGCTTTATCCTCTTTTCTATTGCACTATCCCTCCCGCTCCCACAATTCCTGAACACATTGCAACACATGTCACTACTTCTTGACAATTAACTGTTACCTAGCAACGTGATCTTTTTAGAGAGGGGGAGAGAGAAAAAGGGAGAGTGGGAGGTTAATATGGTATATGTTCGCTGTCTTACTGGATTGGACATAGCAGGGAAGCAAGACACACACACACCACGAAAAAATGCAGCCCGAGCAGGACGCCCACATTGATTTGTGATAGAGACTTCGATAGATGGGGGAGGGCGATGGCAGCATGCAGCAGATGAAGGATGGAGGACAGCGAGAGGGAGGGATGGTGAGAAGTGAAAGAGGATGACGGAGAGAAACGGAGAGCGGACAGATGGAAAGGAAGGATCGACAAGAGCGAGGGAGCATTGGTGAAGGGTGAAAGACAGAAGGTGACATGCAGTGATAAGTAGGGAAAAAAAGTGGGGGGAAAGGGAACGAGTGGTTCTTATGGCAACCAGGATTAATAATCTCAAAATGTGAGAGGTTAAATAGGTCAGAGTCTCCATGGTGGTTATGGAGGTGCACAAAAACGGCGATGGCTCATTCCCCAGAAGAGAAATGGTGCGGTTTAACGCTGAGGGAGCGTGTGACCTGAATCGTTTTCATAAAATATATACAACTAAATTTACGACTGGCTAAATGTGTAAAAAGCCATATGCTGTATAAGTCACCAAGAATAACAATCTGCCAGACAACCAAATTAAAAAATCATTAACCAGAATATTACATGCACACCTTTTTAGATGGATTCTGCTTTTTGTTTTGCCATTCATGGCTGAGAACACTGTGCTTCAGACTTTACTCTCCGTAGCCAAAGGCTGGAGTAGAAAGTAAGGCTGTGAGGTGCTGCCACCATGTGGTGAGGCGCCGCATCGCGCCCTTCATGGAAAGGCGCAGCCAGCCGCCGCGATATGGGACCAAACCAAAGTGTGTTTCCTGTTTAAAATTTGGCTGTTTTTTCCTAATCACACCAATGGACTGACTGGAAAAGTTAATATGGAAGTATATGTCTGATTTTATTGTCTTGTTATGTTACACCGTCAAACATGCACATATCAGTGAACAGTATCAGGTTTTTGATTTAAGCATGACTAGTAAAGATTATAATTTTCTTCTGGTAGTGAATAAAATGTGTAAAAAAGTAACTTAATTCACTTCAAATGGGATACATTATAAGTCCATTTAAAATCTGTAATAGAAATGTAGCATTAATTATTAATCTTTCTGTTTTTTCCCTCACCCCCTCCCCGCTTTTTTAGATCTTTCAGTGACTCTGTTCCCCTCTCCAGGTTCTTGAGTGCTTCTATCTGTCCCTGGCCTGCCCCCCTACCCTTCTGTACACTTTCACTCTCCTCCTCCGCAGTGGTATATTTACTGGACGTACTCTGGCTCTGTACCTTGGGGGGTATTTGGCGAAGCTTGCTCCTCCTCCCCTCATGCTCTGAGGGGGCAATGCCCTACCAACACCTCTGCCCTCCACTCTACCTACTTCCTCACGGTAGCCGTGGCGACGGAGATAAGGTTCCAACGTTGCTAAGCGATTGGTGAGTTCCGTGATGCGCTTCTGCAGGAGAGTGACTTCCTTGAAGAGATCGTTGAGGGACTCTGAGAGTGGGCGCACCCTGTAGGACACAGATGACATAGCAGTCTATGGTTACCGTGTTTTCTGTTTGCTGTGTGTGCATTATGGCGTGCACTTTCTATTAATGTAGTGCTATGTTAGAAATAATGAATTGTAATTCTTTTGATTATCAAAATTCTTTCAGCTGACACAAAATAGCTTTGTAGTGAGGGGTGATGTGTGATTTGATGGGTTAAACATCTATGCTGGTGATCGGAAGGTTGCAGGTTCAGACCCTCTCCTGGTAGAATACTTGCATTTCTGTTGCCCCCCCACGGTGTCTCTCAAAATAGAGCAAGATAAGAGAACATTTCCAATGTTCTTGTGCAAATGGCAAGTAGAGGATTGGCTTATTGCATGCCCCCTGAATTCTAACATTGATTACATGGGTCCTGTTGGCTCCAGCGTTTTCAGGGTCTGTATGCTAATCCTCACAGAGGTCTCAAGGCAGACCACCCAGAATCCCCATCACATCTTTCTACACTACGCTTCGTTAACCTTAAATTTAGTTTTAATGTCTCCTTGCCAAGTAATCAAACACATTTGATTAACTGATCATACAGAGCAGAAACACTTCAAGAAATGTGAATGATATTATTTAAAGATTAATTGAATCTGCCTTAATTTATTGTGCCATTTGCTTAATATATCCATTTGTCACTTGGAACAGAGACTAAAATTAATGCAATACTCCTAAAGGGATATAATTATAATTTATATGAGATCAAAGTTTTGGGTGGCATTCTGGACTGGGTTTGGGGAGGGCACGGGGGGCACTCTCCCCCCAATTGCCTGAGTCAAAAATGCAATTAATTGGCAAGCCCAGCATTGCACGTGTTCTGAGTTGACAGTATGGTATGGTATCCGTAGACAAAATAATAGGTTATGTGTGCATCAGATATGTGCATTTACACATAAGGTAAGCAGGATGCAGTCCCCCCCCCCCCACAAGAGCAAACAACAAACTCAGCCTATGGTTTCTGTTTCCTTCTGTTCGCTTCTACAAAAGCACACATGGTGGAATACTTTGAGAAGAATAGTTTCCAAATGCCTATGCCACATTTTACAGTAAACGGAAATTGCTTTTTGGTGTAATACTTTATTAGGTGGTAGGATACCTATACTATAGGATGCAGTCACACACACACCCTGAACAACGCTCATTTTTCACCGTCGTTATTAAAGGTTGTTTTGTTAGTCCTTTTTCAGCCTTCAAGCTGTGTAGAAAAATGAACTTTAATTGACCGGAAAAGTTACACGACGCTGTATGGCAGACTTGGAGTCGTGCCACTGCTGCTCGGGTACCTGGAATAGTCCGGCAGCAGTGCGCTGGGCTGGGAGAGCAGCATGTGTTTGATCTCGTTAAAGATCCGTTTCCCCCACACATCGAGAACCCGGGTCATGCTGCGTACTGAGGCCACGTTCACGTTGTCCGCTGTCATGGTAACAGAGACACCGATGTGTCACTGACATTTGACCAGTCAAACTGTACTCAAAGTCATATTAACACTGAAAAATAATAATCAATATCAATAATCGACAAATAATCTTGGATGATCACTAGCTAACAATGATACTACAATGTGTTCTTTAAAGTATAATGATTCTTTGATTTTCTTATTTCATGTTGAAAATGTGCAAACAATTAAATGACACTTAAATCTCACATCCTTCTCTGTAGTTCCAGAATCCGTAGTCAATTTCATTGGACTCCGCAGCCAATAGTTTTGCGGGCACCATGACAACCAGCAGCATCATCGTCATGATGGGGGGAGGGGCCATGTTGATAAGATACAGCTGTACATGAGAGAAAATACCAGAAAAAAGATCAATAGAATTCTTTGCATACTGTATGGTCGACCTGAACATTTTTTCCATTCTTGTTTCCAGTGCTCTGGAGTAAGTGACTGAGGCAAAGAGAGCAGTGCAGGCCGACTCCGCCTGCTTTTCCACCTAGTCTGGCCAAGTTATCTCCTTAGGTAATAGCATAATTTGCAATGAATGTGCTTTAGTAAGTTTTTAAAATTTTGATCACGGGGATTAGCATTCTGCTTCCTGAATATGGAGCAGCAAAACGTCGCAGCCACAACATCTATTGAGTGAATAGGAAGAAGTCTCAGCTGTCTTGGTCAAGGGGAATGTCTTGTGACTCGATAAACACACTGGAATTCAGATATTCACAGCTGTCAGATAAATACCATTTGAGTGAGTACTGTAGGGGTATTACACTGAGGGAGCTGTCAAGGAAATGAGTGCAAGAAGGACAGACAAACAGGTAATATGGCTGCACAGGAAGGAAGATGTTGATTGTGAAAGAAGTAATGGCATGCTGACTGTGAAGAAACAGCCACTGGACAAAATAAAATCAAACAGAGAAAAGCAACAGCGATAATATACAAAACTACCAGTATGGCGAATAGAAAAGTTCACACATTTACGTTGCATGTTACACAAGACAGTCTGCATCATACCACAGGTCGAATTAGACTGAAACTCAGAAAGAGATGCAAGGAGGAACTGGGATTTGAAACTTCCCCCAAAGATATCAGACACAACAAAGCAAATAACATTTCAAATTATAAATGCTTTTTCTTTGACCAATGACTTCTTTAAAACGTGCCACTGAATTGCTAGATAGCGCAACATTTAAAATGTGCATTACTATGGCACAAGCATCATAAAATGTGCGGAACACACCATCATGTCTGTAAAGAACACACAAAATATCACCTATAATCAGCATATTTATAGTTCAGTTGTATTCAGGATTCTAATCTCCCAAGTAACTCAAAGAGGTTAATATAAGGAGATGCTAATGCCTGTTGTATGTTTTAGAAACAACCCAAAAGAAAAAAAAGAAAAAAAAAAATGCTACAAAAATGGACATACTGACATAGAAGTATCTATCAAGTATACTCACGCTCTGAAGAGGAGAAATTTCCCACCTTGATACTTTGCACCCTAATTATTGTTCAGATGATTTGGCTTATATGTTTATACAAGGTGATTTTCTCTTCCCTGTGACAGTTTTGTTTTCACTGCACCGTACTCTGCATGCGCTGTCAGCAGCAGTAATGCGATGCGGCCCGATGACAGCGGTCACGCTCAGAGACCCAGCCTCGTCCGAGGGAAGAGACGGCGTGTGAGCGAACGCTGCGTCGACTCCGACACCCAGCTTCCCGTCCTCAGCCTTCCTATCCCTCTCCAGCTGTTACCAGATGTCTGCTTTTCTCTGCATTTCTTCCTTCTGCAGGGCTTTTTTTCTGCCTTCCTTCTTCCTCCTCTCAATGACAGGTTATTGGTCGCCACTACTATTGCTTGGAAGGTGGTTCTGTTAATGCCTGTTAAAATTCATACACCACATGTGCACTCTACTATCTTATTGACGTAATCGTACTGGCAGACGGTTGAGAATGTCAAGATATGCAGTGTTACTTTTTAGGCATAATTCATATCCGGAAGTAGAAAATTAAATTAAATCGATATAATGATTTTCCATTTACATGCATTTCTGTCCAGGTGCAGTTTTCCCTCCTGTAGAAGAATGTGGTGATGTGATTTCAGGTCAACAGGAGAGTGAAAGAAGGAGAAAAGAGACAGGGCTGGAAGAGCCAGCATGTTTTTATTCACTGGCAACCAGATGTTGATCCTGCTCCCACTTTCTGTGCTTTTGTGAAGTTGCTAAATATGAGGTCAGTATTGGCTCCGTTTGTTTTCCGAAACGTAAATGACTGTTTTCTCAGAGAGACTGTTGACCATTGGACTAGTGCATGCAAGCTGCCCCTCATTCAAAGACCAGAGCTGTTTATAATTAAAATGGCAATTGCCAAATTCCCATTGCTTCATCTCCATGAACTCTTCGTTTCATGCCTGTCTGTATATCTCTAAGAAAGGGAGAATAATGCAGAAGGCAGAAAAAAAATCTCACATTTATTCTGAGGGAAATAATGCAACAAAATTCAACAGGGAAAAAAAAAACTAAAAAAAGCAGTAAAGATGAGTCAGCCACAAAATGAACCAGAAAAAAAATATTACAAACGAAAATCACTGCTCTGGTGTTAAATACTGCAAGGAACACACTGTCACCCTAAGTGACTTCTTTTTGATAAAAGCCTGGTTTGATACTGAGCCAGTCCATTTCCCAACAGACTTTCTTTGATTGTTCTATTCATGAATGTTTGTTTATATTTTGTGATAGTTGTGACATTATTTCATCATTAAATGCATGACAAACACATTGAGGCACACGCTAATTTGTCATCATTCGGAGGTTATGCGTGCCCACCTTGTCCAGTTATTTTCCAGTAACATCCAAGGAATTTGAATTAGGTTTTTTTTTTCCCACAATAAATCTCAATTATCATTGCATAACACTGCTGTTTTACAAATTACCCTTCTTTGTGGATGCCGCAGGCTGAAGATCTTAAATAGTAATTGCAAAAAGCTTTCTATTTCTTAAATCTAGACAAACATTCTACTAGATTTTTAAGATATCCACAGCACAGAATGGCTTATAATCCACCAATTTTCTCTGATCACTTATCTATTTGGGGGTGGGGGGGGGGGTCCACAGCCTATCCAGGAGGCTACGGGTGCAAAGCAGGGAACACTGACACATATTGGCAATTTGGCACTTTTTGGACTGTGGGGGGGAGGGGGGGGAACCAGATTACCTGAATGAATCCCTACAACAACACGGGGAGAAAATGCAAACTCCACACGGAGACTCAAACCCGGGTCCCAGAGGCATACAGTAACAGCACTAACCACTGCACCACCATGCCATCTCTGACTCATCATCAGTGTTATGGAACCTCTAATTAAATGTAAATACCCAGCCTCAAATGTGACTATACCGGCAATGTATTACATCAGATAAAGCTCGTCTGTACAATGGTACCAAAAAGCAAAATGTAATGACATTACACATCAACAAATAAATCCAAAAACAAGCATAAACACTAAAATACTAAATTAACAACAAAATAAGGATTAAATGTAGTTTTTAACAAGCACATTATGTCAGCGAGCAAATTAACATCAACCGAAAAAACAGAATACAACTGAATACGTGACATACCAAAGAACACCGATAACACTGACGACAATATACTCCGAATCACAGAAGGCAGATGCAATGCAGAAAATGTTTATGCATTTAACCAAATGTGCCCCTTTTAAATGTCACATTTGCACTGCACTTGTTAGGTATGTTAGATACGCTGAAATGACTTTTAATATGACTGGTCTGTAGAGATCTGACACAGGCTGTCTGAGACTCCTTGGCGAGTGGCCAGTGGTAGGACTGGGCTTGATGCTCTGTGTGAGGGAGAGCACTGGTCTCTAACACCAGTATACCATCACATGCTCCCAGTCTAACCTTGTACTGACACAATAACTTACGCGTATGAAGTATGAGTACCTCATATGCTAACAGATACAATAACAAGCAGATAGGTATCTATGGCAACAATAAACATTTAGAAGATGGATACAGATATTGTTTTTGTCATACAAAATCTCAAAGTATATCATCCATCCATCCATCCATCCATCTATTTTCCATCACTGCTTATGAAGTGCAAGGCAGTGGCGTGCTTGGAACCATTCCCAGGAAAGGCAGGGACAGCACAGGGAGCACGGAGGATGCGATGGACGGATGCCAGTCAAGGCACAACGAACACCTGCTAATTGGCTGATATGCCGCTGAACCTTAGCTGGTTAGCTGACTAAAACCGCGTGTGGGCCGACAGATCGGAGAAGGATGGAAGTGATGTGTGTTTGTGTGATGATGTCATATGGCTCTATCTGCTTCATGTCCCACATACAATGACAGCAAGAGAGAACTTCTACTTGCTTGTGAAAAAGAGGGATGTACACGCAGACGGAGAACTCGAAAGAAGGCAACAGATAAGGCGTAAAAAACAAAAATTCATCAGTAAAGAAAAGGAAGTAATATAGAACCAAAATGTCAAAACATTAAATTTCACTTTAAATGTGACCAATTATTCTACGGTTTAGTTTGTTCTCCCTCTGCATAAATGTGCAAAACTACTTAACGAACTTAATCAATATACCTGCTTCCACCCTGTTCTTTTTTGGAATACCAGAAGGGTTTATTTTCAAAAGTGTGATTTAATAGATAAATTAATTACAACCAAAATTAATTCATCACACTCCTCCACCTAGAATGACAACCAATCAATGTTCCAAGCAATTCCAATTTTTGGTAAAAAAAAAAAAAAATCTTTATTAATGCTTGAACATTATATTCTTTTGAATATAAAATAAACAAAAGACATTTTATTTTTCAACTGAATGTGCATGACTGCAGGCAGTGACTTGATTCTCTTTCCTGTGTGCAGCTTTTTTCAGTGTCCCCTCCGAAAAGTACACCTCAAGTAGGAACCTTTGATTTCATACAGCCATCTTCCCAGCATTTTTCCTGGTCCGGGTTGCAGAGGGGCCTGTAGACGGTCCCAGGCGGCACGGCACACACACTGCCAGACACCAGTCAGCCTTACGAACCCAAAGACCCGGGAGGAAACTCATACAGCCCCGGGAGAGCATGCACACCCCAACCCTGGAGGTCACTGTGCCGCCCCCCTTTCTGTTTCATGTTACATGTAAATATGCGTATTGTTGTCCACTGGTACCTGGCAGGGGTGTTAAATGTTTCCACAGCCACAAACATTACTTGAAAACCTTGAAAAGGATCTGAAGCACGCTTGAGCATCATGAGCAGCCCTTTGTCACTTTCAGTCATTGCATGCGTAGCGGAAATTGTAATTGGTGCCGAACTGAACATGCTTTTGTTCTGCAGCTTGTTCTGTGTGCCGGCCTGTCCTTCTGTTCACTGAGTCCTCAGCCTTGTGCCCTATTCTTCCTGGGACTGGATCCAAGCCCACCCTGACCCGGAGTTGGATACGTGGTTACAGATGATGGACAAAGAAATACAAGCTTTAAAAACTTTATTTTGTAAACAGGCAAAAGGCACTTCGTAGTGACATGACTCCCCCACCCCCCATTCACTCACTGGGCTTATTTCATTGGCTATTCTTTCTCCTCAGATCTGTCACATTACGTTTCACCCGATATGACATAATCTTACCCTAAACTTCGATTCATGCTTCTTCGCTTCGCTCAGAGCCTGTGTACCTACACTATACTTCACTCATCACTTCCATCTTTCATTGTCTTTCTTATTCCCCCCTTGTCTGAAAATTGGTTTGCGAGACTAATCTAAAGATATTACATTCGGTTATGATATTGTAGGGGTTAGCTTTGAATGGAGACCTGGCTACTGTTGTTGTTTTTTTTTTTAAATACATCACATAAAGTGAGTTATTAAGCAAGGGAATGACGGCCAGGTTGATCATATGTAAGTCTCAAGTGATGCAGTTGCCACGGCAACTATGATGAAAATAGTTCTGTGTCTGTATAGGAATGACAGAATATACTACTTTGGACAACACAAAGTGAGAACAGAGACGAATATTCAGTGCAATTTGTAGGGGTTTGTGTCACTTTTAGAGTAAAGCAGAGGAGCCGTAAATGCAAAGTTTTTTCTGAAAAAGTCAAATGCTCCAAATACAGCATCTCTGCTAATCACACTGATACTGGAATTCATTGTTCAAGTAACCTAAACATATTTGAGCTCATATTCTTACAAAGGGAAATGACATCTGTATTCTGCACGCCCGCCTGGACTCTATGGAACTGCTGCTTAAATTGTGACTGACTCCCTTTAATTTGCTGATATGCACATGCAAGATTATGGATAATAGTTTAACTGGAACAATAATGGCAGTAAAATTATGCATATTTTTTCAGCTATACGGAACAACCTTTTACATAACCTTCGTTCCTTCAACTCAAAATGTGCACATCAGAGATATTTCTTTTCATGCATATTCTGTTTTTTATCTGAATAGTTAATTCAACTTTATTAGTATCAGAAAAAATGTTGAGACTACAATTTAAAACGTTTATTCACAGATTTATTGTAGATCGTTATGTGTCATCTTTGAAATATTTATGTAATCCTACAATATAACGTAGAAGTTACGCGTTGAGGTATAATCTAAGACGTATTTTAAAAGGAATGATTGGGAAAGGGAGGGGATACGGAGAGGGATGTGAAGGGGAGAAATGTGGGAGGGGGTGTGCGCGTAAGTGTGTATGCAATTTTGAGGCGGTCTCTCTGTAAAAGAAAAAAATAAGAACAACGAGCTTGTGTATACAAAAAATATGGAAACAAAAACATGGGAAAATAAACTGGGAGACGGGATTTAGTCACTGAAAAACGGAGGGGCAAACAGTTGCGCGGGATAGTGTAAGTGTCAGCGATGCGTTTAGTTTTAAGTGCGTCTACCTAAGGGACGGTGTGTGAAGGAGGGACAGGGAGAGAGAGCTGGGAGAGGAGGGCAGGCTGGGGGGTTTGTGGACCTCTCTGCGCTGACTGACACCTCGCGTCTGCACCCTTTATTATTATTTTTGGAGGTGAGAAGAAAACAAAGGGGGTGAAAAAATAAGTGGTGGGAAGAGGCCTCTGAATGATGTGCATGTAACCCCCCCCCCTCCTCCGGACTCCGCCACTGGTCTGGGTGGTCCCAACGGAAGAGGGAAAAGCGGCATAGCAGTCTACCCGAGCCCGGGGATTCCTGGTACAAAGGTGGGAAAAACAACAACAACAACAGCAGCAACAGCAACAGCACCGCCACGTCTCACTTCCTCCCGCGGGTCTCTGATGGGAGCCGGGCTGAAGGTACCGTACGCGCTTCCCTTTTGTTCCCGGGGATAAGTGTCGGCTCCCTCCTTCCCCTCGGCTAGCTTGTTATTGTTCAGCCGGCTTGGAAGCCGAGCTACCTGGCTAAACCTCCGCTCAGACGGGCCGCTCGTCCCGCCCGCGTCTCCGAAGGAGGCGAAAACCGAGCCGCGGCTTGTCATCTCCTCAGAACGGCAGCCCCGTTCGCTGCCCGGCCGCTTGCCACGAACCAGGCTGGCTCCCTTTTCTATACAGCTTTCTAAAATGGCTAAATGCTTTTATCTGCCAGCCAGGCAGGCAGCCATTCGGGCTGAATGCAAAGTAGTTCAGGAGCTAATCGGTTAATGCGTAAAGCATGCATACAGTAACTGTGTGCTGCTTTTTATCTGTCGGTTGGGTTCCCATTCCACAGACCGCATTTAATGTTGAATAACTACGACATTTCTGTTATATATATATATATTTTTTTTTTCTAGCTTAGCTGACTAGCCGTGCCTTACTGTATGTTTGCTATCCGCTGACCTGCGACGACTCGCACAAACAGCCGCTGTTCCGCTGATCCTGTGCCGCTTTATCAAAATAAAGGAAGCTGCCAAATTACAGCGGATCACATTTACCTGTTCAAAGCGACGCTATCGTCGGTTCCCTAAATTACAGGTTCGTGGCTGCACCGCCTAACTTGCCGTGTACAGTTACCTGTTAACATCCCCAACTTAATAAGTTACTCATGATGGCCAACTGTGCGTTTAATATGGTAATCGCTTGTTTATGCTCTGGCAGACTTAAATGAAATGCGCCACATTCTGCTGTATATAACGTGAAACACAATGCTGCCTTTGTTTACATCGTATAATAATGAATTACGAGTGTCTGGTCGTATAAAATAACAGCAAGAACAATAGCAGGAGGATACCCTCAGATCTGGGGTGATGCATTTCGTGTCACCGGGCTCTCTCATGATTAATGACCCCGCTATGCTGTTATCATTTGCTGATTAAACCTGCCTGAAAACGTAAGTTGCCATTGCTTTGGTCTTTCAGAGGAGCGAAGTTGTTGTGATGATCATAACAGCTCTGCTGTTTTTATGTTCTTCTACAGAGATCAGTTGGGTCACATTCAGACTTTTTGTCTTTGATTTTTTTGGATCAAAAACAATAACAATCATTGTCTGGTACTATATAAAGAGAGGTGCCTTGAAATGTTGGTGTTTTGATTATCCTTTGTTAGAGAGTTGGACACCAGAGATGCATGGGTGATATTTTTCTATTGATCGTCTACCACTTGGTGTTTTCTAAAGAGCTTTCAATCAAACCAGTTTACTGTTTGAAAGGGGTTTGCAGGTTTTTCTTGGTGTGCAATGAATTTTCAGTGTGAATTTTTTTAAATAATGGTAAGTGGCATCCATGCTGATTTTTAAATACATTTTCAGAGCAGTTCAGCTCAGTGCCCCCCAAAATATTTTTAAATTCATGCATATATTACAATATGTACCAGAAATTGATGAAAATATGGAGGACAGTGTGACAATAATACAGTAGACTTCTCCGCCATACCTTGATATAACTCAGCATAAGCAATTACCCATGGTTAGACCTTTGAACTGGAAAGGAGAGGTTGCTATGGCGAAAATGGCTGAACCATAGATGAAGAAACTGCTTTTGCTTGTTGGATGTCATTCTGCCAAGTTGTGCAGCGTTGGGTCAAGCAGAAGTCACTGATCGACTGTTTGCACAAGGAGCTCACTGACTTAAGGCCATTTGTAATATAGTGGGAAAAAAAAGTTTGTGGAATATTACAATTGCAAAATCAGACTAATACCTACTTCGGGCTTCTTTCATCCTTACAAAAAAATTGCAAAAATCAATTTTATCTTTGTTAATTCAATTATTTTGCAGGAGACTAATAACCAAAAGATAATGCTATACATTGTGATTTAGGACTGCCACTAACAACGTTTTTCTATGGAATAATCTATCGACTATTTTACCGATTGGTCGATTAATCCGAACAATTAATTTTCCTCCTTAAAATCAACTTGATCATTAAATTTAAATAAATTTTATTTTGACAACAACAACCTGTATGTGACTGCAGGGTTTTAGATAACGGACGCTGCCTTTTTGGCACTATACAGACTTTATTTTCACCCACAATTCGATAAGCAGATTGTCTGCCTAAAATGGTAATGGGATGCGTATTGTGATACCCAAAAGGTTGCAATCTGTTTCAATTCGGCGTGTCCTTATGATTATTAAATTCAGTTAGCGGAGCCATGGAACCATGGTACCATGGAAGCAATAAGCACAAAAGTCCTAGTGAAGACAGGGACAGTTTAGCAGCCACAACGTTACATCTTTTAAAACAGGAGATATTGTGATTAACTTAGGTTAAAATATGTTGCGGTGTGGCGATGCTTTTTCAGATTAAAGTCCGGCACAGTTTTTTGGGCGAATACGGTTTTCATTTTTATATCAGTTCACAAATTATTTAGTGTCCGTTTTCATATCAGTTTTAGCTTACGATAACAAAACTAGTCCCAACAAGCCCAACGTGCCGGCACCGTCAGTCAAGCCCAGACTTTAGCCTAAATGTTTTCTCAAACATTCAGTGGAAATTATAACGTAGCAGGCAGACAACTTTATGGCTTTAATAAAGAGTGTATTTAGCAACTACAAGGACAAAATATATTAAAAAGCTCTTAGAACTAAAGATAATTTAATAAACATGAATAGACAAAATGTACAATGGTTTTGCTTACTCTAGTGGCCCAGGTGCTCATGCATAGTGCTCGTGCGGCTGTGGTACGCCATCAAACTTTACACAGTATACAAAACACGTCATCGACTTCGTCAGCTAATCGCGGCAGCCCTATTCTGATTGGATTCGAACAAAAGTCATTTGTTTTGGAACTAAAAAAACATATTACAGAGCTGTCCAGTCATAGTCAGCATCCCGTGCCCCATGTGATTCATCAATGATCTCATGGACTGGCGACATAAACGTCTTAGGTAATATATAAACATAAACTGTTTGAAAACACGTGTGCTGTGCATGACCTTGCTGAAGTGCTTATTTTGAAAAATGAGCAAAAGAATTATGTTACTTAGAAACCATGTCGTATGAAAAGTGAACTTATGGGGGAATGAATAAAATAGTGTGACAGTGTAATTGTGGAAGGATCCTGGGAGACTGGATGATGAGGGTGAGGGTGGACTCAGAGATCCCAGGCATACTAAAAGCAGAAGAATGGAAGCTTTTTAGCAGTCATTCTGTTTATGGAGAACTAAGCAATTTTCTTATTTATTTTCTTCTCACTAAAAAATCCTTCTGCATATTTTTACTTTTACAAGTTTTAAGCAGCATTCAGCTGGCTGTGACTACTGGAGTCTAACAAGATTACTTTGAATGACAGGCTTGTTCTAGTATGATGGACTCAATTTGGAACCTTGTAATAAAGGAATACATTTTGCATATACTCATATATATATATTATACATATAACACACACCCACACAAATACAGAGCAGTACTCATATCTTTGTGGGGACCATCCATTCATTTCTAAGAGCAAAACCCTAATCCCAACAATGACAACCTTAACCACTACCCAGCCCTAACCTTAACCATAAGGAACCAAACAAAATACAGACGCTTCTCTACTTATGAACAAGATACGTTCCGAATGGCCTTTCGTAACTTGAAATGTTCGTAAGTCGTTATGCAACATCATTTTAAGGGTATTACGTAAGTACAAAGAACTAGGATGCACGCTGCTTCGTGGCGGGAGTAGCAGCCAAAAATCGTACTAGGCGGAATTGGCAAGCAGAAAAAAAAAATTGATGTTGCGGACAGGAAACGGGAGCCCAATGAACACAATTTGAACTTGCGGTCCTCTTCCTTTGTATGTCTGAAAGTTCGTAAGTTGAGGAACATCTGTACAAGTCTTTTGGCATTTTTAGTTTTTTGATTGCAGAGACAGATTTTTATAAAATTGAATTTCCCTTGTGAGGGCCAAAAAAAATGGTCCCCACAATGTCAAAATAACAGGCTTTTATCACATTGTGGGGACATTTGGTCTCCAATCCAAGTACAGGCCAGGCTCAAAGCTGCTTAACCTAAGGTGGATTACCTCTAGTCTGAACTACAGGTGGTACGGCTTCAAAAGGTTTCAAAAGGTCTGTCAAATGTTTTTAGGAGATTTTTGGAAACTTTTAGCTCTTGGTTTTGTGATAGAAAGGTATACAGCCTCTCCCCGGTTTACGATGGTGTTAGTTCCAACAAACCTATCGTAAGGTGAAAATGAATTTTAATACAGTACACGTAACCTAACAAACATCCTAGCTTAGCCTACCTTTAATATGCTTAGAACACTTACATTACCCTACAGTTGGGCAAAATCATTAACACAAAGCCTAATTTATCTCTTGTTATTTATTAGATAATGTACTGAAAGTGAAAAACATTTACCCAAAGTCAAAACCATAAGGAGCAAACACGCACCATGTAACCCAGGAAGCGTCTGTACTTAGCCTCCAACAGTAATTAATATCCTTTATATAATTCATAGTTTTCAGTATATATTTTTAATTAGAATAAATATTTAACAACATAACATGGAGCACTGTCTTACATTTCACAAGCAATTTCATGGATTCACCATTTTTACATCCTCTTTATTGTATGTAAAATTTCCCCAGCTGCCTCATCTTTTTTTGGTTTGTAATTTAATCCAAAATACTTCAGGGCTGTTTGGACTCTTTCTGTTGCTAGTTGAAGACCCCAACTTTTAGGTCACCTCACCACTTCTTAGTTGTTGATTTAGATATGTGCTCTCATTTATTATCGTTTGAACATTCTATCTGGAGTAAACCTCTTAGAGATTAGAATAATGAATGCTGTAGATTGTGGAACAGAGCATAATGTTTCGGCGGAAGCAGCTGTTGCGAGAACTTAGCAGAACCATAAATCATAACCAGATACACCTTCATTGTACGTGTTTCATTGTACGTTCTTCAACCTTTTGGCAGCAAAGATAACCAATAATCATTAAAAATCTCCATTAACTTTTTTCTTACAATAAAATGTCTTCTCATTTGTCATTGAGAAGATTGTGCTGGCAGGTATAGTACGGTAATTACAAATTAAGTCTATTAAGTCTAAGTTGTATTCTTTAGAAATGTTTAGTCACAGTTCTTTGTATTTTATGAGATCTCCAGCTTTTGGTTGATTCCTGAAGGATTTATGCAAAAGCTCAAAGTTTTATATGTAGCAGCAACAGTCGTTCTCCTTCTTCTACACAAGCTGATGTCCTAGCAGAGTACCATTTCCTCCAGTGATTTAGGGGTCTGGCTCCAAGCCTGAAATGCACACAGCCATGCCAAGGTTTGCAATTAGCCAGCAGAGCTTAGCTCAGTTTTATCATGAGGCATGAGGCTTAATTCAATTTTATAAGGAGGTGAAGCTAATGCAGTGCAGCTGGTGGAACGTGCAGCACTGGTTCTGTTACTAGCTTTTAACGACCAAAACTAAGTGGCAGAAGTTTATATGAGATACTAGCTAGAATTCCAGAGTCATAAAATCTCCAGTGTTTGTTGAATTCTTTTGATTGCACATCAGTTGCTTGAATAAGCTAGGTGACGTTATACCAGTGGTGGTTCTTACAGAAGCTATTTACAGCTTAAAATTGTTGCTGCAATAAATATGGTGGTAAAAATACAAAAAACATTGGTAACACTTGACGGGGCACAAATAATATAGTATTATACTATTATTTATGCATTAATTAACCACAAACTAAGTTTTAGTTACATACTGATCTCATGTTAATTCATCATTAATTAATCGTGACGCATGTTTTATCTCGAGCAGTTACTATATTTTTACTATATCTGTTAATCCTTTGTGAACTATTGAAGCAACTACTGAAAGAACTACTGAAGGAACAAGTAATGAATAATACAATTAAATACTGATCTCATATTTGTTCATTAATGAATCATGGCACATCTTTTATCTCAAGTTAACTATTTTTGTTACTATATCTGTTAATTCTGTAAACCTTTGTGAACTACTGAAGAAATTACTATGGAACTATTGAAAGAACAAGTAATGAATATCACAAGAGAAATACTGATCTCATGTTTGTTCATCATGAATTGTGACGACTTTTCTCACGTAGCAACTATATTTCATGATTTGTTCATAATTTGTACTTCACACTGCTTTTGTATTAATTGTACTGATAAATTTTCACTATAGTTTCGATTTTAAATGTCAATGGACAATGATACTCTCTGACTGTGAGCACCAGTGAGTTTTCAAAACCATCAGGCTGTCTTAAAAATATTTACCCATTTATAAGCAACTAGAAATGTGACAGTCAGTTTATATATGCTTAACTTGAATAAATTGTGCTAGGAGCTTACAGTAAGGTCACAGCTTGCAAAAACTGTGAAACTTAGTAATATTACAATATATTATTTATAGTCTCCTCTCGTGTTACGTGATAAGAATGATGTGGGGAAAGTGTTCTGTAAGACATTTGATTGCTGTAGATATTTAAAATCATTGCTCTGCTTACCACTGCACTTTCTCCTCCTGTTGTACCTCAGTAGAAGGGGTTACGCCTAAGGCGAGCTTTTCACGAAATGTCAACACGGTAACATTCCTGAAGTTAAAAGACGGAAGCTAAATGTGAAGCGCGATGGGCTCACATAGAGAGCCACTGACAGAATACTGTCTGACGAGCTCCATGGCCGGGGAGGGGCCGCGCATCGGTGGGGGCGTCTCGGCCCGAATCGCCCCCGGTAAAATATCCAGCTGTGAAATGGGTTTATCTTAAGCTGCTGAGCAACTTAAAATGAAATGCATCATGCTTAATTTTATTATCGGAGATAGGTACCATTGCTGGTTGTGTGCTTACAACCAACAATGTGATACCCAGACTCTTAGAGTAATTTTAATTAGGGGAGAGAAAACAGGAATTTTAGCTAAAAAGTGTTTTAACGTGACTTTTAAATGATAAGTCCTTTATTTTCCTTTTGCAATAGTACATTGGAATTCTTCACTTCGCCTACTCCATCTTGCTCTCCATAGCTTGGGGGGGTCACAGCACAGGGTCAGCCAATGTGCAGCGCCCCGGAGCTGGGGGTTAAGGGTCTTCTCAAGGGCCCACATGTCACTCTGTGGTTATGGGCGCAGAGACTTAGCCCGCTGAGCCACTCAGCGCAATAACAGCTTAATATTTGTAGTGTCATTCACTGTCTCATCCTCTGGTAATTTGTGGGGGGAGGGGTAGGATCAATAGCTGTATCAGGACAGGTGGGCAGATGTACTTTTATTGCTTCTTACCACTTTGTCTTCATTTTCAGGAATTTATGCCCACATTTAAGGTGTTTTTAAATTCACATTTCATTTCATTTATTTTTTTTTGTCTTCCCAAAACTTTGGCTGAAGGTTTTTTTTTCTTTTCTGGTCAATCCCATTTTAAAATTTTTGTTCTTACATTTCTGTTTCACTGACCTGATACCCACCCCTCAAAGTCTTGTTTATTGTTTTAAAGGTAAAAGTTTATCCAGTGCTGTTCTTTATGACAGCTGGACACATTCAAATTATTATAACTTTAATAAAACTTCAGTAAACATGATTGTTACAGCCATAGGTATTGCATGGTCGAACAGCAAAAGCTTCAGTTTAAGGCCTCAATACTTTACCCTAAAGCAATATTTATGTATTCCAGTGACAAGTGGACTATGATTCTTAAATTATTCCAGCTGTTTACTATGTGTGAGTCTGCAGGAAAGCAGATTTAAGTGGTTATATCTGCATCTAACAGATGGGCTGTGGACCAAACCATGGATATCACATCACTTTAACAGAACCCATTTATGCTCACTATACCCAATATTAGGGGTGGGAATCGGCAGCCACTGCTGGAATTGATGGTACATTGATATATGTTTGCCGATTTGATATGTATCGCACTTTTTAAAAAGATTTTGCTGAAGAACATTTCAGGTCTACATTTAAAGTAAAAACAAGGACTGTAACCGTACACGTATTCATCGTGTACCTTTCGGAAACAGCATCTTCAGTTTGGAACATCCAGTGCAACCAGTTAATACATTTCTTGACACAGCTGAAACCTAAATTCACAAGTAGATGTTCAACACGGAGAACATTGTGCTAATTGTGGCTTCGAGTTACAGCTAGTGCTGGAGAGCTCAAAGACCCTCCCACATTACTAAGTTCACTCTGTACGAATTTAGCCCCAATTTTCCGCTTGCCCAAACTTTTTGGCGATAACAGACACAAGCCTCAGATCAGAGTTATATCGGTGTTCATTTGGCACTGGCAAATAAGCGCTCGATCGCTATTAGTTCAAAGATGTATCCGGATAGAGTTGCTTAAGTGGCCCAGACACCCGTCAGACATCTAGCAGGCTAAATATCTGGACCTGTCTGCAACTCCAGATCTTGTAGTGTGAAAAGTGTTTGACCAGCAATACGCGTGGCGACGAGCTACAGCCAATGGCAGTGCAAGACATTGGGTGAAGTGAAACCAGAGGGAGGAGTTAATAAAGGTGTAAATAGTTCAGTTTAGAAACCGTTCTTGGAGTTCAGGGAAGAGTTATAGAGATATTCAATGGAAGTTTTCGTTTCACACACTTGCGGTTAGTTGTGGCTTTAAATCATGCAGGAACGGCCTCGGCACAGGCTTAGTCATTCATGATGGCACCGCGCTAAACTCAGGCTGCGTGCAACTGGGCAAATATATTAGCAGTAACAAAGGTGAAATACGTAATTGCAGTAATCTGTTTTTAAACCGATGTTTAGAAATCGATTTTTTAACTCTTGCTGCGGTATTAAAATCTCCACCTTGAAGAATCAAGATTTTTAACAGAAGCGAGCCCCCACCCCCACCCAGTATGCTCCAGAGTGCTGAGTCACTTTATAGCTGGAGTAAAAATGGCTGTTTGTTAAAGGTGGAAAGCAGTGTCTCGTGGCCTTTCTGAATCTAAATCGCTTGACATTTGATATCTGGGGTACCAGTGGGATGCGGGTAACATGAACGGTTATCAAACCAAAAGGACCGAAAGCTTTGCCACACTGATAAGTGCCCATATCTGCAGTCAAGAAATGCTGCAGTGAGGGCTGAAGATGACCATTCGGTACCATTAGGCAGCGAACAGTCAACAGAAGGTCAACCATGCCAGGAAATCGCTCGGTGTTAAATCTGTTTACTCAGGACTAGGACTGCGCGATTAATCGCTTCCGAATCAAGATCTCGATTCTCATCCTTATGCAATCTCAGTTTTATACGCCACGGATTCTGCCATGTTTGCATCAGGGGGGGAGACCAGTTCCCGCGTTACACCGCATGACAGGAAGAGAGGGAAGAAAAACACGTGTTATAATAAAGTGTAGACAAGGTTTAAGTTTATGTTTTACCATTTCTCATTGGAAACAGCAGAGCAGAATAACGGAATGATGTTGCATAATTTTTTTGTTCTTACCCTACTCAGGACCATAGAGTTCTGTGCGTTTGCCACTAGGGACAATCTGACCTACGGTTTAAGCAGCTATTTATTACTGAATAAATTCAACCAATATAACACCATTGAGTCTTCCTGTACGCTTTAATTTTAATTGTACTGTTGGCCTTGTACTCTGTATGATTGTTACAGTAGCCTAGAAAAAAAAACAGAAATTGTAAATTTATTTAATTGATTTTTTTATTTAATGAGTAATAGTGTATATTCTGTACTTATTTCCAAATATGAATGGCTCTGCATGAACGTAGGGGATGGATTGTATGCCAACAAACCCGCAATTGCATGCCAGGAACTGAAGGTAATTTTATTAAACAGGCTCAAGGTTGAAATTTGCGATCTGAGACTCTTTTTTTTTCCCCTCTGCACTTCCATTTGCTCTGGCATCATGATCCTCCAGCTGTCATGGTTACTGAAGCTCTCACCAGGCATGACTCTTTCAAAGTCACTCAGGTCTTCCTTTGCAGCCATGATGCCCACAATTACAGGTAGCCAGGCTTGCCAAGAATTTTCTACCTCCCCTGCCTCATATCAGCATATTAGTTTGGAGCCCTATGTGACATGCCCCTGCTTCGCAGTCATTTGGATTTTTTTTGCATGTTTTGGGAATTGCGTGAGTCTCTGGTTTAGGCTGTCTGGGCTCTTAACTGGAAGGTTGCCAGTTCAAATCGTCGGAGCCTTAATCAAGGCCCTTAACCCCAAGGATACTGGATGATCCTGTTTACTTAAGTGTACATCACTTTGAGTAAAAGCATCAGATAAATAAGTAAATGTTTTAAGCTTTTGTGTTATTTTGTCCACAAAATCTCTGTCAATTACAAGTGCAATTGAAGCGTCTAATATTGTTGTAGTGAGTAAATGCATGTATTACCAAAAATAGTAATAGCGCAGTGCCAAGTACTTAAGTTTTTAAGGCATGGCCCAGTTGTTTTAAACTAGGGATTGTGCCGCTTAATTGGGGGGGGGATAATACCGCTAGCGGCAGCTTTCAGTAATATATACATGAATACTTTGTTTCCACTGATAAATCAAATCCCATATTCCAGCGTTAATTTTTACGTAATATTTTAAATATTTATAGTTTTAGGGCCATACAGTAGTTTGCATTCAGCGCAAAACAGCAGCAGGTGCAACACAAGATGTGGGCGCTGGACGGGAAAATATCATCGTTTAAATAGCAAATGAACTTTTGCCCATCTGAGTGTCTGTGGGCGTGTCGCTCTTAAAATAAGGCGGAGTCAGGTGCATTGTTGGAGAATTGCTACCTTGAGGCAGCAGAAAGCGATTGCTGACTAACAGAAACCTGATCTGAAGTAAATGGCACAGTATCGCGCTGTTATTTATAGGGTTGTGTCATCAAGATGGCAACATGCGGCTACATAGGCGTGTGGACTGCTTGTTACACGCAGACGGATGTGCAGGAGCACACAAACCTGCAAAAGATTAAAAAATAAGAAGATTACAGTGTGAAAGATCATTGGCCCCCTCTTCGATATATTATTAAGAAATAAGTCATAAATGGTTAGTCATAAAATTGATCAGAATTAGCTAATTCCAGAAACTTTATCATTTTTAAACCACACACCAAACAATATCTAGATAAATAGATATTTTTAAACAAATAAAATGTTCTCTTTACAGTTTTTGTACAGGTACATGGTACAATAGTTTTTTGTAAAATGTGTGACAGGAGCCTGTGATTTTTCATTGTTCCTATGAGGGACGCATGAAGCTTTGCTGTTATCCTGCTGTTCCTGTAGATGATCTGCTCGCGCAGCTTCATTTCCCACACTAGCAGATTCGTTTTGCTCTTCCAAGAAGTGTTCATTCTACTCCCAGACAAACCTGCCATTACAATAGCAATCCGCCAAGGTGCAAGCACACCTGACTTTTATAGGGAGTGGGAGATGACAGTCTGAGTGGTTTATAGCCTATTATGACCCAAACACTCCCATGACTAATTACGAGACTAAGTACAACACTTTTGCACTTTTCAGTGTTAAACTAGCAAAAGTGGGTTGGTTACACCCTAAAAGAGCTTGCACCGTGCACGTCAGACCGAGCACTTTAAATCATCAAAATAGGGCCTTATTCTTCTGGTGAAAGTCCAATTTTGTTTTCATTTTAGTTATCTGATTTTTTTTAAGTCTGCAAAAATTACAGGATTTTTATTTGATTCAATGCACAGTACATGGCTGTCAATGAAACTAACAGGTTTAGTCTAATATATCATTTTCACATTTCCTTGAAAATTTCACTAACATTTGTCACTGATTTGTGTGTGTGTGTGTGTGTGGTGTGTCTGCTTGTGTTGTGATGGGTTCGGACAATAAAGTGTGGGTGTATATATATGTATATAGTGTATGCATATAGTGTGTGTGTGTGTGTGTGTGTGTGTGTCTGCGTGTCTGCATACACTATATACATATATATACCCACACCTTATTGTCTGGACCCACCAAAACACAAACAGACACACACATATACACTATATGCATACACTATATACATAAACAGACACACCACTGAATGAATGACTGAATGAATGAATGATAGATCTACCTCTATATGCTGTAGATTCCTGAAGGAAACACGTAAAGCTCTTATTAAGGAATGCTGTTAGTCCTTCACATTTACGTCTTGAAGGACACAGATTTAAAAAGGTCACAATACAAAACATTGCACTAATTCACAAATGGCTTTATATGAACCTTATTTATTATTAAATAAAATATAAATGAAACCAAAATATAGTCGCAACCGAAATACTTGCATATGATACGTCTATATTCATATTATAAGAAAAAACAGCAATGCATAGCCATAAACCAAGTAGATTGTTCTGGTTTCTACCCAGAGTTTAGTTTGCGATGGTGAACTTTTCAGACACATTAAAAGAAAAATCAAATATTTGCTTCTATTCATTTCATTGCACTTCAACTTTGTGGTGTTTCTCTCCATTAGTGCTGCTCCACACAGCTTGCAGTTTTGTTTTCTTTTGCATCAATTGTGAAATTTATCCATATGTCAGTATGTTTTTTCTTACCTAAAACTGACTGTGGCACAGACTAGACTTGGACAGTATCGATTTTTTCATGTTGTCATACTGTCCAGAGACTACACAACGGTATATGATCCCCCATGATAAAATTAGCCCAATCCTAGCAGAGACAAAGAGTTTACAGACAGACCTAGAGACAGTACTGCATGGATTACACACTTGTCGGTTAGATCAACATTATCCAGTCATTCACAACTACAATCAGCGCTAACTAAAGATACTAGAGTCAGAATCAAATTCATCTCTGCCTGACATTTTGTCTCATTTTTTATTAATTAATGAAAGTGTCAGGACATTTTTTCATTGTTTTTGGCACTATAAATTAATTTTTATTATCGTCTTATTTTCATCAAAAACCTTCATCAAGGAATAGTTAGGAAAGTTTACATATAACGAAGTTCGTTAGTCTGATGTGAGTTACTTTCTTCACTATACCCATATACTGAAGAGAAAATTATTACTCCATTAGTGATATGAATTAGTATATGGCTTTATGCATACATTACTTATCTCAACAGAGGTACTACTGTTACTTTACTAAGAATTTGAACAAGTTTATTTTACAAACAGAAATTAGACCTTGTTGTTTATTTCTAAGCAGTACTAAGCATTCTGGGACTACCAGAAAGTAACCGGACACATGAAATCGAATGCACGCTTTCCTGTAGTTAGAGAAAATAACGGTGTAATTTCCTCTTACCTATAAAAAAAAAGTACTATGCACTCTACAGTACAGATGCTGAACCTAAGAGTGGGAAGATATTTTTCCGTTGGACCACCATGTTCAGCAGGAATGGCAAGAACAAGATGTGACACAGCAGCACGTAGATTGTGAGGGTCATGGTGAAGGATGACTCATCTGATCAGATTACACCCCTTCACTGCTCAGAAGCCCACTGTCTGCGCACTGCAGTGCTGGACCTGTGAAAGGGAATTGCCATATGTTGTTAATTTAGGCACAGAGACCACACTGTTATTCAGTTCTGAGAAGTTTCCTTCACCATTAAACTATAGGGCCTGCAAGCATTCTTTCCATCTTGTACGAATGACATTTGGATCAGTTGTGCGTTTAGGACAAACTGCTCATTCATTTTATCGATTTTCTTTTTCTTTTAGGTAAAGAGTAAGAAGTATATAAAGGGCAGGAGGCAATATCTGAAGCTTTCCCTTTCATCCTCTTTGCTGTATCGAATGCAGAACTAGCAAGAAAACTTTGTTTCACAATTACAATAAGTTCAGCGTTGGTTTTCGGTTTTTTTTTCAGAGGAAAGTTTAACAGTCCGCAGCCTACCTTCCCGATACAGGGCCCCAACTGAACAGTGCTAGAGTTTCCCTCCCCCTGAAAAAAAAAAATAAAAAAGGAAAAGAACTCAGTTCTGTGGGGCCCCAGCCAGATGTGCCATTCCTGTAAAAGCTGGTAACAATGTGGTTATGAAGATCCATCTAAATAATACCCATTAAATGCTGGCATGTTTAACCAGGAGAAAATATAAATATATTTTAACATAGTATTAGTCTTTTTATCTAGATATTTCTTTTTGTCTCTGTGGATTGTTCCTTGTTATTCAGAGTTGCATGTGTCATTTTTCAGTATCCCAGTTTAGTTTCAATGTTTAGAGGCAGAACAATCAGTACATACAAAAATTTAAAAACCTATGTGTGTGTGTGTGTACATGTATGTGTGTGTATACATTTATTTCTCAATATATGCATGCATTTTCATATATCAGTTCTGCATGCATGTATTGAAAACCTTTGGGGGGAAAAAAGCAAATGGAGGCTGACTGAAACATTTGTGGCTTTTTAAAAATGTTAGTTGGTATTCAGACTTCTTTTCCTGTACTTTCAGGTATTTACTGTCAGTTGCAAGTCTGGCAATTAAATGTGTGAAGATCAGCCTTTGCACAAAAACGAGGAAACCAGAAGGTGTTCAGCTGGCATGTGGGGAAGGACGCCACAATGGGAAAGAAGGATCAGGACACCAGGAATTACAGCATGAGGGATGAAACGTGCACTAAGAGGATCATGAATAAAACATGAAGGGGATTTTTTTTTAAGTAAAAAATATGGAAAAGAAGCAGCAACTCGGAAAAGTGAAAATGGATTGATGGGGGACCAAAGAGTGACTGTTTTATTTTTTTATTTTTTATTTTAATTTTTTCACAATGGAAGAGTCCGCTAAAGCAAATTGAAATGGCACGAAGAACTGCAGTAGATTCTTCTGTAAGCAACAGCTGAGAATGTCAAATTTTGCTGTGTTGTGTCACTAGAACAAAGCAAAGCATTTTATCAGGCTGAAAAATCTATCGTGCTGTATATCGTACAGTACTGCTGCTAAGTCATTACAAAACTGTTCTTTAGATTTAGAATTTAAAAAATAACTGTGACATCTGATTGTCTAGTTTAAACATTTTCAGTGCAGTGAATTTGCAGTGACTAAATGATTAATGTTGGTTTTCCGTAAAAATCACAATCATCACATTATTGCAAAATTTTGTTTGCATCTAAGTGTTATTATAGTCATTGCTAAGGGTAGTAAGACCTTAATTTTACTCCTGTTTTCTTCAGTCTACCTTTGTTACAACAATGATTTAATTTTTTTCTCATTAGTGCCAAACTGCTACATTTGCTTTATCAAAATTACAGCACCTGCATTTCATATTAGTTTGCGATTGTAACTTAAATTTGTGTAGCCACAAATGCAACTTCTACTTTTGTTTAACTTTGCAAATACAAAGTTAACATACTATTTTTTTATTACTACACCAATTTAAAAAAAAAAAAAAAACTGCAGCAATGCAGCTTGCTTGGCTAGGTCTCCAGTGATCAATGTGCTACAGCTAAAACTAATTCTTACAAGTATTGCTGCTATGACTGCCAAAATTGCACCGGCTTCAACTGCATTTACGACAATGTCGGACTTCTTCTGCTTGTGACTGAAATTTTGCCTGTGATTACAATTGAGCATTTTTGTACTGTTACGGCTACGGAAACGGCTGCAGTGTTCTCAGAGTACTCTCACCACAGTGTTGTGTCTTACAGTTTTTAAATTTTGGCAACGGACACGAGAAACAGTAGAGTTGCTTATAATTTATTCAACAAAGGGGGTTTGGAAATGCAAAGTTTCCGTGAGAGTTCTGCTCCCCCTACTCCACATCTGGGGTTCACCAGTGCGATTGATGGAGGCAGGGGGGCCTCTTCCTACCTAGCCCAGCCATTAGGTCCTCAGAACTCCCCAAGAATGCCAGAGGAGTATGTGGGGGTCCAACAGCAGCAACACAATCCTCACTCTATGATGTCCCTCCAGAGCAGCCAAGCAGCCCTTATGCAGGGTTATGGTTCTCGAGGCAGAGGAGGTGGCAGTGGAGAAGCCTTGCCATGTGATGCAAAACATGGTGGTGGAAACGGCACCAACAGCCCTTATCGGAAAGACATGATGGATTATTATTATTCATCGACAAGTAAGGAAGGACACCGAAGAGGGGGCCAAGGATTAGGTTATGGGACAGGTTTGGGTTTTTCAAATATGGATGGACAAGTGCCTCACCAGTACCGACCTGTGAGAACCTCAGGTTCTGCTTCTGGGATGTCTCGCTATCAGATGGACTATGGAGCAATCGCTGGATCTGGTGGTAGTAGCAACAACAGTAATGGTAGTAGTGGTGCTGGAGCCTTTTCTCCCTCCCACCAATATAGTCTGGGTCAGAACCCCCCTGTCCAGACTGCAGCAGGACCTCAGATACCCTTGCGTCATCAAGCCCCAAATTATCCTTCTCATCAGACTTTACATCATGGGCAACTTCAAAGGGGTTATGCTCTCCCAGGACACCGATTCCCACCTCCTTTCTCACACTACCCCGCAAATGCACCCACAGGTCCGGCCGGAGTCTATAACTCTCTGCCACAAAGATACCAGAGTGGAAGAAGTGGTGGCAGTTTTGAGAGTAAAAGTAACAATTCTTCTAGTGCTACTTCAAGTCACAACCTTGGTTTAGCTAATCACAATAATACAGGACTGTTTGACAGTGTAGGGCAGAGTTACCCAATTTCTGATTATTTATACAACTCTCAGTCATCTCATTCTCATCCAGCTCACCCACTTCATCCTCATCGACACCCTCAGCAAAGTTTAGGCCCAGGTTATGACACTCTCAAAACACACCCATCTAATTTGTTAAACCAGCCGGGGCTTCCGTACCCTAAACACCCTTCATCTTCAAAGTCTTCCTCTATGAATCTGTCTGTGCCTCAGTTCCCATCACATGACGTTTCCAAATCTCCAATGCATTCCCAAACTCAGCAGGCTCAAATCCATCAAAACTTTAGCCCAATCTCCAATCCATCTCCAGTTGCTTCTGTTGTGCAGTCACCCAGCTGTAGTTCATCACCTTCACCATTGATGGGTGTCTTAGAAGGAGCAGGCAGTTCTGTTGTACCTCCTACACACTCCCAGTCACATCCCCCTATACAAAAATCTCGAAACAGCCACAATCGTCTGTTGCAGATGATGTCTCAGCTGAGCCCTACACCCAGCTCTAACAGCAACAGCAGTAGTTGTGGCAGCAGCGGTAACATTAGTACTGCTGGTCTGAATGCAAATACAGGTAGCAGTCATTCTCAAACACGCCTCAGAGTAGGAACCAAAGGAGGGGGAAGTGATGAACATTCATCTTCTTCCTTCTACTCCTCTTCCTCACATGATAAGCTAATCTTAGACCCTGGGACCAACAGTTTAATTGCTCTGTCTTCACAGGTGGCTAAATTACCGGATACTGTGCAACACGTGATGCTTTCTGGTTCTGTGCTATCAGACAAGAGAAACAAAGATACTGGGCATCAAATTCAAAAACCAATGCATGCTATGCTTGCACATCAGCAAAGAAACAGTGATGTTAGTGCTCCTTGTGGTGCACCGATAAGGACAGAGCCCAGTAAAAGACCAAATAGTGGGGGTACCAATTCTGAATGTGGAATAGATGAGGACTCTCAGCCGCTGGAGAGCCCAAGAGATGATGGTGGTGATGGGCAGGAGCTTTCAGAAACCCCAACTGAGAAGATGACAACTTTGAGTGAAACTAAGTCAACTGGTAGCTGTCCCCCACCACAGAATCAAAAGAACCAAGCAGAAGTCAAGTCCCAAAATGAAGGTAGTCAGGTTTCACCTCTTCCTGATTCTTCTGCTCCTTCATCTTCCTCATTTTCCTCTCACCTTAGTCCATCTGTACAGCACAGTGCGTTCCTTTCTCCAACGCACCCTCCTTCAACTTCTCTTTCAGTTTCTTCAACTCACTCTCCGACCATCATTTCATCAGCCAAGTCCAGTGTTTCTTGCGTTCAACCTAAAGTGATGGATTGTGAACAGTTGAGCAATAAAAATGAGCAAGGAGTAAACAAGGGCAGTAAAATAGCTGAGGGAAAACATAATAGTGATATTTGTCAAGGAAGAGAAAAATATGGCAAAGAGAAAAGGAAAACCAAACAAAATGAAGAAGAAAGTCACACTGAGGAATGCACCAAAGAAAAGGAGGGTGAAATAGAAAAACTGAAAGATTTTGAACGTTCTAATGAACCAGGTGTTAAACAGAATTCTACAGAAACACATACTGCAGGAGGTGTAGGGGTGATTGTCTCAACTCGGTCAGAGATTACGCAGCAGGAAGAACAGTCAAATGCTGTCATGTCCGAACCAACTTATACGCCAGATTGTCCTAACAACCCAGGAAGTTATAGCTCTTACTCTAAACAACAGACTCCTTCTCAGTTTTCCTTCACAAATTCTAGTAACCACAATGGAGAAAGTAGGGGTAATCTGACTACTAACCCTTCCCCTCACGGAGCAAAAGTTTCCCCTAAATCCTCTGTTGAGCACTGGTTAGCTTCTCATGCCCATTCTGACACTCAAAAGGCACTGCTTGGTTATTCTAAATCACCACAAAATAGTGGGATGAAGAACAGTGGGCGACCTTTGTTGAGTGAAGTAGGAATGGGACCGAATTTTCAATTTCAAGATTACTGCCAACCACAGCGTCAATACAGCCCTGAAGTAAGAAAGACATTGGATATTGATGGCCATGGAAGGAAAGACATAGGATCAGTGACTGAAAGGGGAAGAGATAGCAATGCTCAATTGCAGCAACCATTTCCAAGTCTCTTGCAAGAAGTTCTCCAAGGTTACCACACAGACAAAAATTATGGACGTAGTGAAAGAATTGCTCAGCAATTCCAAGCATCTATTACTCATAACTACTCCCATTACAGACATTCTCAAACTACGATGGAACATACAAGGCCTCATGTCATGACCAGTCAAGCTAGGATGGCTATGAACCATCTTATCCAGACTCAAACATCAGCCTATGAAAAACTGTACCCTCTTAAGGAGAGACATGAAAGTGAGGTTTGCATAGGGCAGGACCCCCCTGTCTGTTCATGGGGTACTGTAGGAGTTGGAACAAAAAGAGCACAATGGAATCATTTAGATAAGTGCAAAGTGGAATCTCCAAGTCACTCTACCTCAACCATGCCACTGTCTGCTGACCTTTCAATACTGCCTCATTCCAGACACATCAATTTGGCCGACTACTCCCTACCTTCCAGGAAACTTTCTTCAAACCATTCAAGCCCCTCTTCTGCAGTACAGCAGCTGCTACTGCAGGAGACTGACCAAATACGCCACAGTGGAATAACAGTGGGACAGCCTCAGAACACGTCACTGTCTGAGCGCCGTTCAGTTATCTGTGACATTTCACCATCTTGTCTTGCTACTCCTGATAGAGAACTTGATGGAGTGAAAGGGGAGAGAAGTAATTGTGAGTCACAAAGTGAGTGCAAAGGAACTTCTGTCATTCAGCAATCAGTCACGTTCTCTGCAACAGTAGATAAAGGGAGCACTAGTAACGGGCAGGGCGTAAAAAGGGAAATGGAGCTAGAGGAAAAACAGCAGGATATTAAAAAAGCCCATCATCTTGAAACATCAGTTAAAAATGATTCTCCCGCTAATGAAAATGTCTCTGAACATGACAATGCATCCCATCAACCACAGGACAAAAAGCCATTTAAGGATGGAAGAGTTAATTCAGAAAAATTAACCCCTTATCAGCCCCACCATCCTCCACATTCACACTCGAACACTCATTCATCACCAGCCTCATCAAGGTTCCAGTCCTACTTTGAAGGATCAGAGGAATCCAACCATTCTGCTGTGACTGGTGGATTTGGGTTTAAAGACAGAAGAAAGGAGACTAACAAAACTCTTCAACATCCACACCACCTTTCCCCGCATCATAATTTTCCTTCTCTTTCTCAAGCACAAAACCCACAGTCTGCTGACAAGTTACAGATGTATCTTCAGTCCAATTCCAGTTCTCTCCGATCTTCTCGTAGTTCAGATGGCTGGGCGGCTCCAAACAATATTCAAAATTCTTCTAAAGACGCGACATTTCCAGTTTCTGGCCAACAACAAAGCCATCTAGCTACCGATCAGCGGCAACTACCAAAGACATCTCCCCATGGAAGCTTTTGCGAGAAAATGCAGGACCAAACATCTGAAAAAGAGAAAGAAGGAAAAAGGGAAGAAGAAAATATTCAAAGACAACAGCAACCTCCTCCATCAGTTCTACCTCTGGCCCCACCAGCAGAGACAAAACAATTAGAGTCAAATCCCTCCAGAGTAGAATCACAAAATATTTTAAAATCACTTCATGGAGCGTCTGATAAAGGAGGCAGTAGTGGTAAAGGCATTAATATAACGACTCATGGTAAAGCCAGAACAGGGAGCTCTGGAGATACAAATCCATTAATGATGAGAAGAAGGGTTCGTTCTTTTATCTCCCCAATTCCTGCAAAACGACAGCACCAGGATGTGTCTCAGCAGCAGCCAGGGACCCCTAGTCAACACTCCAATATTGTACTCAGTTCTGCAACCAGACATGTTTCTTCTGGTCTCTCGAGTCCAAATGCAGCTCACTATAATCTGACCAATCAGAAAACACATTCCACCACACCTCCTCAAAGTGATTCTCCAAAATCTCCATCTTCTTTTGTTAAAACAAAAATTCTTCCACCCAGGAAAAGCAGGGGTCTGAAACTGGAGGCAATAGTGCAGAAAATTACCCCCACTCTTAAAAAAACAGCTAATACTCATAGTAATGTCAGTATGGATTCAGTATCAAATCATTTGTCTCTGACAGAAATACCTTCTTATGGCCCTGATACCCATGACCATGACTCTACAGATGGAGTTTTTATAAGAGCTGGAGCTGAGTCTGAGAATTGCCTGACATACCTGAGCGAGGGTCTCTCTTTAGACGACATCATATCGTACAGAGGTGTTGAACATACAGGCCCTCCACCTCCCGCTGCCTACCCTTGTGACCCTAACCAGGATCAATGCATCCTCAAATGTGATATGATGGGGAACATAGCCATGGGTATTGTCAGAGACCTGGAGCCAGAGTTAGACTTTGGAGTAGGGGCGTCAGGACATCCTAAAGTAGATAATGACTGTGCAGGAGAGAAGGACAAGGATGATTTGCAGGTGCCTCCCGATTTCCCTCTCTTAGGACCGTTACCTCCACCCCCACCTTTACCATGCCCTGTACAGGGTTCTCCACCTCCTTTATCTTCTGGATTATCTGACATTCAAAACTTTACAGCTACTTATCAACAACTGGAAACCCGACGAGGTGAACACACAGCAGCCATGCTTTTGAGACAAAAACTTCAGGAAGGTGAGATGGGAATGGGTACGGATAATTATCCAGGAAGGGACTTCCTTGATACCAAGTCATCACATCATAACCAGAGTCTAGGGCACTGCCTACTGACTAATCCGCCACATATCCAAATGCCGCACCATCATCAACTCTCTTCTCCTAGGAACATTATGACAGGCTCACAATTTATAGAACCTAAGAATGACAATGCAGTGCCTAAAGGCTATTTTCCATCTGGGAAAAAAAGGGGACGACCTGTTGGTAGTGTGAATAAGCAAAAGAGAATTCAATCCCAGCCTCAGAGTTCACCTGTTACCATTCTCCCCAGTTCAGAGACATCGACGCCTGTTCCTGCTGCTACAGCTCCTGTAGAGGCACAGAGTTGTAACACTATAAATATAATTCCTGCAGACTCTCCGCAAACCGAGAACGTGCCGACTACCTCTGTCTCTCCCAGTAATACATCTCAGACGGGAAATGAAGTTGTTGAGGCTGAAGAGACGAAAGAAGAGTTTAATGTGAAGCCCTGCAAGCAGAGACGGGCAGAGAGGGAGGAAAGCTATGGAGGGCTGGGTGAAAATCAGAGAAGGCAAGAGGTAGACAGCATACTGGATAAGGAGGATATTAATGCTGGGATTGGAGAAATTAGCAGTGCGGGCATTTTCCATGGTTACAATAAGTCAGCTTTTGCTCCTTACATTCATGTAGAGAGTAAGCTGGAGATGGGGAACGTGTGCACTATAGTAAACTGGGAAGATGAAAAGAAAAAGTTAGAGAGTACTGCAGATGATGGAGGAGGGAGATGCACAGTGAAGGAAGGAGTATGTGGTGCTGCTCCTCCCAATTCAACCCTTTCTTCACTAGTCAAGAGAGACGGGGAGAAGAGTAAAGTTAAAGAGAAGAAAACGTTAGAAAATGTAGAGATAGCTCTTATTCAGTCTAGCACGACTGGTAAGGCGCTTCCTTCATCTGGGTATGTTCTCTCAGGACCCGCGATGAGTGAGTCAAGCACACGTGGCCATCTCCTTTGCTGCTTGTGCAAAAAGTGGGCTAACTACAAAGATCTGGGTGACCTCTATGGACCCTACTATCCTCCTGATTATTTAACAAAACTTCCTAAAAATCCTCCAGTCACAAGGCAAAGTCAAGGAACAGTCAGGCTAAGCAGTCCAGAGGCAAATTTAGGATCCATCACAGCTGAATCAACCAAACAAGAGAACCCCGAAGTGGCAATCCAACCCCATACATCCCAAATAAGTAGCAATTCAGCAGGAGATCAAGCTACTGACCTTCACCTCACCGCCACTGTAGCAGACACAACATCTGTACTAGATGAATTGGATGTACACTGCGACATGGATGATAATGGGAACAATGTCACTTTACCGAATAACCAGGACTTGGTGTCTGAAAAGAACACCATGGCTGTAGAGTTGAAACCATTAGAGGAGCTAAATAACTGTGATCAACAGTTAACAAATCAACAATCACAAACAGAGGATTCCCAGAAGAGGCCACAACACAGGAAACTGACCTCTCACCCACGTTTCAAACGGCGACATAAATCAAATGAGGACTTGCGCAAAACTGGACCGACCAACAATAAAGCCTTGTTGCCCTTCCAGCCTCCTCCACCTCTGCAACTTCTTAAGCAGGGCGCCTCTGATCTTTCAGCAGCTTTGGCCGTGCTTCCTCAGGTACCCTTAGATCCTGAAGAGCTGTGGGTACATGAGAGCTGCATAGTCTGGGCCAGTGGAGTATTTTTGGTCAATGGGAGGCTCTACGGGCTACAGGAGGCACTAGATGGTGCAAGAGATATGGTGAGTTTCTGCTCCACTATTATCCTTATCTTTCATTTAACTAGACTTTATGTGTGACTTTCTTTTTCAAACAGATGTTTATTTTGGAACTTGTTTATCCATACTTACATTTTTATTTATCACTATGTATTATTTGTTTTATTATTTTAGGGCCTCATTTATTCAGCTGTAGTACTTAAGTTTGATGCTAAGTTGTACATAGATCAAAATCACTCTTTTAGTCTGTTAACATTGAAATTGTTGAAAATATGACAGCATTGACATGACATGACATCATGGGTGTAAATTTTCTATTTTACGTCATCTTTGTTGAGCAAATGATTTTAACATTGGAATTGTAATTGGAATCAGATGTTCCAAACAATTTTGCGGTGGGTTAGACCACAAAGCATTCTGTTCAAGTGTAATATGACCCAGGTGAATCCATATTAATATCACCCAAGTTTGCTAAAGACAACGTGAATGTTCTGCAACACTACTGGATTGATTTTCTATGAAAAAAATCGACTAAACTGAACTAGTATATGTACACATTCTTGGAGGAAACAAAACATTTCAAAACCAACCTTGTCCCAACTGTGAAGTATGGTGGAGGAAGTGTAATGATTGGCCTGTTTTGCTGCATTGGTGCTTGGAGATCTTGAAATCAATGAAGAAAGTTGTATCAGAGAATACAGCATCTGAGTGTTAGGGCATCTGTCTGTGATTTGCAACTCAAAAGAAGATTGGCCGTCCAACCAGACTATGAACCAAAACAGGATTAAACGGGAAACAATTTACATGAATTGATGCAGTTTTTATAGAGGAACTGACCAAAGTGCTTCTTAACCACTGCACATTCTTTCCATCTGTGACCTTCACTGTTTAAACAATTTGGTCAACAACAATGTGGAAATATAAAATATTGTATGCCGTGTTTGTTAAGTAAGACTTTATTATTATGACTTCAGTGAAGATCGGGTGACATTTTAAGAGGTCAAGCTAATTGAAATTGCTGCTACAGTTCTGCGAAATCTTATTCTTAATGTGACGCAACATAAGGTATTATAAGGACTGTATTACCAGCTGTGTGAAGGAAATCACATTCATTTTATATTTAACACTGGTCATGCAGTTTGGACCCTGGTAATGCAATAGAGAGAAGTACAATGTACAGGACTTCTTCCTATTTTTAAAGTGTTTGCTGTCATTTAGTTTAGCTTAACAGTGGAAGTGTGTGTTGTAACAGAAACCTTCCCCTTTTCTCTGGTAGTGCTGCTCTTACTGCGAGATGGTGGGTTCAACCCTTGGCTGCTACAGCAAAGGCTGCACTCTGCGATATCACTACCTGTGTGCCATAGAGGCAGGTCAGAGCTCACAATTGGAACTTTTCTGCATTTTTTACATTACTGACTGTAATGTTTGGACACCAACAAATGTGCCAAATGTACTGTAGGCCTACATGAGCCCATTAATGCTTGTTTTTGTTTCCAGTTAATACATATGGTTGCACGCGTTAGTCCAAGTATTGCATGTTCTCCTGAGATCAAGGGGAAAAGGTTTTTCCCATTTTGATTTCTTTCTGCATCAATTAAGGAGATAGGAAAAATAACACCCCCCTCACATGTGATGTCATCTTAAAGACAAGACTCTCGTCTTTAAGGAATAATGGGATTTAGTAGAGTGGTATGCGTAGTGTAAGAGATAAGAGCAAAACCATAATGTCACTTACAGAGGACAAAAAATAATTACTGGGGGATTTATCTGTAGGCAGAATATGTCCTTGCATAAACTTATCTGTTTACTGCATGTGTTTGTGTAAGTACTATAGCCTCACAGTATATGAGACTTATGTGTATTAATAAGCATAAATTCATATATTAATATGCATATTCCCACAATCTTTCTTTATACCCAAAGACTGCTCTCTGAATGAAGACAACTTCTCACTACGGTGTCCAAAGCACAAGGTGAGAATACAACTAACTTCTTGGCATAAACTGTGTAAGAAAAATGTGCATAATACATTTGTGGAGTTGGCAGATATTTGCTGCGTGTATACATATCATGCATTAAATGCATTAAATCTGTAGCTAAATCTGTAGCCCATTGCTGGACTGACACAACAGGCCAAACTGTCAGTCAGGGTTTGATTTTAATACTAACTACAATCTGCTTCAAAGATGTACCAGCAACACTAAACTTGAGTGGTGAGAGACAGAACGCCACACTACTTCAAGTGTTTACATCAGTCTGCAGACCGCAAATTATCACCAGATTTATATTAAGACGTCCAGGAGGCTTTCCCTGCTCCCCCCCCCCCAACACACACTTCCCTCACCTTTTCTTTCAGAACAGTAATGCACACCTCCCGCTCACACCCGCCGTCGCCCTGGTCTGTTTCCATTTTACACTCAGTGGGTCAGCTGCAGCATCGTAGGGCGCCTTGCTAAAGTGTTAGCACTCATTTGGAGAGTGGTACCTTAGTCACTGCAGGCAGCTGGCAATGTGAAGCTGCCCGTTACCTTGCTCAGGGCTCTAAATGTGGCCACCAGGGATGCCCTTCCATACATCACAGGTCCTTCTATAGCCGTTATTACTTTTGGGGTGGATTTCCTTCAGTTTGGTTAAACGAAGGCCTGGCTGCCGTGACTTGTGCTTATACTCTGTCCCCATACTGTTGACAAAATAGCGAAATCCAATTGCCTTCACATGCGACATGCCCTGGAGTCGGAGCTGTTTTTAACCAATTCCCCAGATCGGCACTGCGCTCAAGCAGTGGCATCAATGCTGTCTTCCATCTGTTGTCCTGCAGTTCCCTCAGAACAGTAAACCAGCTAAGGTTGTGGATCCAGATCAATTGGGGAGAGGCTGAGGGCATCAATGATGGGGAAACGTATGACCATCTGGGATCGGTGAGTCGCGATTAGACTGAGACTGCAGCACTGCACTGAGTAGCTTCACCTGTCAGATTGTCCCTGGTGCTGTGTGACTACGTGTCGATGTCGCTGCTCCTATAGCTGCATGTCCAAACTGACCGCTTGACTTGGAACGCAAGAGCTCTAAGCAGACTGTTCTGTTTTAGGTCAACTGGAAAAAGATGAAGGGATGAAGCCGAGACACGGATGGGGGAAAATGAAGAAAATGGGATTTTATTTTAGTTCTGCCGAACAAGAAAATACATTTTTATAAAGGAAAAACAAAAAAAAAAACTTTTTGAAATGATTTTTCTGTCTTCAGTTTGGACAAAAAATAAAAAGGTGGATTAATCAAAGAAGATAAGTGAGGGGATGCAAAGGGACTGGACGGAGAAAAAAAAATGAACCAAACCCTCAGACTGAGACCATTAAGATGGAAAGACATTGTATTGAATATGCCGAGAAAAAGGAAAGTGGGGCTGTTTCACCTTTCATTCTAATCATTATGGTTTTTTTAATCTTTCCTTTTTAAATCCTAAGTGCATAGGAATTCATAGCGAAGGCTGGAGACAAGGACATTGTGAGTAAGCAGGAGGGAACAGCAAGGGGCCAACTGTTTGAAGGAAATGGGCCAGTGTATTAATGGACTGTTATTATCATTATTAAGTTTTGCTATTGTCATTATAATTTTCTTTATCGCCGTGAAAGCGTTTTAGATTTGAATCTTATCTCAATTTGAAATTTTATAGGGCACAAAAGAAATATCATTTAGGTCTTGTTCACCAGACGTGTGTCACATTGCCTCAGGCTTCAGAAAACGGAGATTCCGCAGACGGGAGTTTTTCCGTGGGCATGTGTAATGTAGGAATGCCTGTCGGTATTCCTTGTTTGTGCACAAGTGCCTGGTTACCTTCAGCGGTTCCATTTCACGGCTTTCCGCAGAGCACAGGAGCGCCCTGCATACGGGCTTAAACTTTTATAGTTTATTATCTACCTGATGGGAAACAAAAAAGATATTTTCGAGTGAAACAAGTGGCAGCATTGAGGCAGAGCCAAATGGACAAAGACGGACTGAGCATTTACCCATTTTACAAAGGCATTGTTATAAATCTGACATGTAAACTGAGCTGTGTTGCTGTCCTCATCATTTTTATTGTTTTTTTTTTATTCTGGTGAAAACAAAGGAGTGACAATGCGAAAGATGAGTTTTGGAGCCTCCTGTAAATAAAAAACATGAATTATAAATGTATTGACTAAAACAGAAAGGCGCATGTGATGGTCTTTGCTTTTAAACAGTGTCTCTAGCCGACTGAGGTGTTTTTTTTGTGTAAATGTCCTTCACTGATAATTCTGTGCCGTTGCATGGAGGCCTCACGACTTCAGATGCGAGAATCTGTTTGAGTTCACGTCTGACTCCGTATGTGTCATCCTGCAAACCAAAAATGTGTAGCTAGTGTAACTGATGTCTCTAAATTGCACGTAGCGTATGAGTGTGCGCCCTGCGGTGGATCGTGGTGCCATCGCTGGTTTCCCGTGTCAGATACTCGTGTATCTTCCACTTCCTTGTACATTCTATAATTTGAGGAAGTGTTTGCGAAACCACACTGATGAACTCGATGCTAAATGTGTGCAGAGCAAAGCAAGGTTCATTTCAGCCGGCAGACATTTGCACTAAGACACATTTCGTTAGCATTATGCGACAGGGTCGGATTTGCTCATGCTGTAGAGTGGGATCCTTCATGGCCGGCTAATCGATACGATGTTGTAAGCTCGCTTCGTCAGCATGGACCAAAGACTCGCTGTGTTGATGTGTGGACTGATGTGCTTTGGAATAGAGGCTCAAGGTAAGATTTACACACCAGCCGCGGGGCAATTGATGTTGAGGTTAATGCGACTGTAGCGTTTTATGTGGGGCGGACTTACTGTAAGGCAAGATCGAGCAGCCGTTTGGAGACCAGAAAATTAGGCGCCCCTTGGAGATAGAATTTCCAGAATTGACATTTGTGCATGTATGATAACATGATAATTTTAATTATAGCAACATGTCTGATTTGCATGCATCGTGACAGTTTTCGGGATAAACAAAGTTGCCCCCCCATTCCAACTGTAATGGACTATTCCTACTTTGAACCTTCATGCTGCCCAGCTTGCTGTTCACCCTGGAGTCTAGTGGTACTGCTGGTATCACTGCCAAGACATTTTGCGCAAAGTAGCCTAACAGAAGAAGGGTGTAAACATACAAGACTAGCATTACAGTTCCCATGTTTTTGGCACTGTCCCTCTAGAGTGGTAGGGAAATTGTGAACAGATGTGGAGAGAACGCAATCAAAGGAACATATGCAAAAATCCAGGGGTGCATTATGGTATAGGCTATACTAGGCTGCAGCATAGGGCCACAGCAAAATATGGAACTTTTTAAACATGGCCGACTGATCCACCACTATGACACCCCCGTCCTCCCGATTGGCTAATTTTATCGACATCACTCCCTCCCCTACCCTGATCAGTAAGTTTTACGTCTAGCACCCCGTACTCTCATTAGTATATTATTGATGTTCCATCCTTTCTCACTCCCTCTTTCCGCTCAAAAAAATATCTCCAATGGTCCACCCATGTCAGCCTAGGGCCCCCAGAGAAGTTCGTTCTCCCTTGGTTTGTATCAATATAGCTTATGTGTCTGGTGGTACTTACAGCATTAATCTGGCATTGAACACAATTTTTACATCGAGCAGGGAAATGTTGGTCCCCTCATTTTCACTGCACTGCACAGATTGGCATATATGTGACGTGTCCTGGTGTCTGTTGTTTTTATTGTTTATTGTAATAGTAACTTTTTGCTCTTTCTGTCACAGATGCGCCAAAAATTGAGCCTTGTTTTGATCCAATTACAGTGGCTTTACGGAGGGACGTCCTGAGGTTTCATTTCACCATATTTGTCCCGAAGAACCAAAGTTTGGAATTGTTTCAATGCAGTCATACTAAGAGTGGCAAGAAGATACTCAAGCACAGATCAGAAATCCTCACCGATGCAGACAAATTCGTTAACATTGTGATATTACCCATCAACAACAGTTCCGATTCAGGAGAATACTTCTGCTCTTACAAAAACACATATGTGTATTGGATGGTTCTGGTGAGAGGTGAGAATTCAGGAAGAGGAGCAAGGGGCTTTGGAGGTTAGAAAGGTGGCAGTCGAGGAAGTTGTGGATTGACAAAAAAGCTGTAAAACAGATATAACTACAATTTTCGATCTCCAGAGGTGTGGTTTAAAAAGACAAACAGCTCAGTCTTGCAAAACAATGTGCAAACTTCTTCACTTCCTGATTAACACGATATCAGACTGGCCGTTACAGGGTAGTGTAATGCATGCATTTGGGTTAAACGCTGCGCCGCTCACATCCACTTACGGCACAACGCTGCAGATAAATGTCATAGGAGTTCATGTCTCCCATTGTTTCGTCATCCTAATTGTTGCAGCCTGTCTATCCCTCTTTCTCAGATGAAGGGTATCGGGAACCAGATCCGGATAATTCCGTGTTCATTTGCATTGGAAGTCTCGCTGCAGGACTTTTTCTGTTCAGCGTCATTGGTTCGACAGTCCTCTGTAAGGATTATAGGGTGAGGGATTTCCTATAACTCACACAGGCCAATGGGACTGCTTCAGAGCACAATGTAACACCAAGATCTTTAAAATAAAGACATGATGCTCTGAAATGAGGATTGAATTAATGTCTGACCTCCAGTATCCCTTTATTGCCTTAAGGCTGCATTTAATAATTAAAAGTCTATTTGGGGGATACACTGAAATAACATAATGACTTTCCTTTTGGGTACACTTACGTGTATGTGTGTTATGTTGTATGTTGTATGTTATTAGTGTTGTCCAAAGGATTCTGAGAATAATGAAGAGGGAATGGAAGGAAACAGAAAAGTAAAGGATGAAAGTATTGAGGACTCTGCAAATGATGGATCTGTATATACGGTAAGTAAATTTCCCTATGAGTCACGTGACTGCCACTAATTCCTTGTTCATTTCCCTGTGGATCATTTGACTGCTAATGATTCGCTGATCATATCCCCTCTTGCGTCCATGATCCACTGAGAAATAATTTTTTCCTGTCCCTCCACTGATGAATATTGCTGAAATCCTTACTCCTAAGGCGTCAAAAATCCTGGAAGCCTCACAACCCCTACTTAATTACTCTATTAACCCGACCCTTTTAATGAGGGAGATCAGTGAAGACCTTTGGTCATGGATAAGCACATGAGGAAAGGTGCAGCACCCAGCCATTTCACGTGGCTGGGGTCCATCCTGCATATGATGCCCGTCCATCACGGGGCACATGCACACTCTTTGGTTAACAAGCTTATCTGCATGTCTTTGCTCTGTGAGGGTAAAACTGAGCACCACGGCCACCCAGGGAGGACCGATAAACTCCACACACCCTAAGCGTAGGCAGGATTCCAGCAGCCACCTGTGAAGGTGTGTGAAGTGACAGTGTTACCTACTGAGCCACTAAGCCACCTGCTGTATTTTGCTTTGGTGATTTACTTTAGGTGTAAATAATACAGATAATTACCCATCAGCTGGACTGAATGAATCAGGAGGATATAGCAATGTGGCCTCATCGCGTGTCAGTTTTGATGCTTGCACCGGGCTGTGTCTTGTTCAACTCTACCCTCCGTATAGTGCAGTTGACAGTGAAAGTCGCATGAAAGGGTCGGCCAACTCAGAGGCACATTGGCAGGGCAGGCAGTAGACTGCGACCCCCGAGGGCGTCCGGCAAATCTGCCTTAGTTTTTTACCCAGGGCCCCAGAGTCTCTAGAATTGCCTCTGGGCCAACTGGTGTTTCTAAAAAGTACCATTACTGTCTTTGTGTGTGTTTTTGGGGGAACAATCCAGTCAAAGGTTTACCCGAGGACAGGATTACTGACTGCAGGCACCCGATAATCTGGGAAAATATGCATCATGCATCATGCAAGTCTGACCCTGAGCTCATAGCCTGCTGATCACATGCACCTGATTCGGAAGCCCTGTTCCCACATCCTCCTTTCATCGTGAAGCCCAGCTGAACGACCGTACAAAACTGAACGACTGTACAAAAGCACTGGAAATAGGAATCTTTTTTTCTTTCCTGTGCTTTTCTTCAGGGTCTTCAGCCCTCCACATCCTCAATTTACAACGTCATCGGTTCAGTCTCCCCGGCTAAGGAGACGAAACAGAAAAAGGAGGCGCAGAGTGCAACCAAAGAGACAAGCAAGGTGAACTGAGACTTGCATTTCAATTCAAAGGCCACACTTTAGTGCAACTGTTCTGTGAATGAATGAATCCTTAACAACTAAAGAGTATCCATTAATAATGTTGCTAATAATAATTAGCATATGGAAGAAAAAACATTTCAGTTCTCCCACTGAAGTAAACCCGCAAAGGTATATTATGCATTTTCTGTCTTCTCTTTTAGATGCAGAAAACACAAAAGGAAGAAGATATCATTGAATCTGTCTATGAAAATTATTAAGTCTATGTTTCCTTTTGTTGTTCCCGCTCGTCTGCTTTGCTCCCTAACACTCTCTTCAGTGTAATTGGTGTCCCTAAATCTCAGCTGCTCGTTCGGTCTTTTCGCCTCAATAAATATTTTAAATAACTCCTTCTTAAGGTAATTGGATTTCACTGCTAAATGTTTTGCACTTTGGAGTACTGATTTTGAATTAACTGGCATATTAATTACAGTTAATGGATTTTATGCCATGACTGTAACCATTACTAGTATGGAGGTGGGCTGTGTAGCCTAATCACAGGCACAACCGATTTGTGCAGAAATCACCGTTTCCAGTAGAAAATGTGTTTCTTCAGATGCCATTGTGTGTTACAGTCACTCCAAACCATCTTTAATAAGGTTTGCTGCATGGTTTTTAGTTAACCAAAAGACACAGGACTTCTCCATTTTAGGGAACCAAAACATCATATTGGAGTTTTTGGGAACGTTCACAAAGTACAAAATGCAGTCTGAACCCCCCTCTCTCCTTATATTGATCACGTGATAGTTCAGGATGCTACAGGCCACAGGGTGTTCAGAGTTGTTCATTAGAAGGGCTACTTGTATTGGCAAGGATTCATTTGGGTGAAGTAAAAACAGGGGATAACATATTGTTTCAACACTGCATATAATGACAGTAGTGTTCAGGTTTAAGTGTTATTGCAGTGCAATAGACATAAATGGGCTGATTGTTGACAAACGTAAAATAAATTTAAATCTCAACATGACATATGTTGATAACATGATATATATATATATATATATAATATAAGAGGTTTATAAACTGTAGGGGAAGGACAAGGGTACAACGTTAATGACTGGAGTGTGCATGACGAGACAAACAGGTGCTTAAATATTTAAAGACTAACAAGGGGCAACTAATAACAGGCATAGCTCATCAAGGCCACATGAGGGGGGGAGACAGGAGGGTCAGACGCACAGGACAGGGAGGACAAAACAATAACCAAACATGACAAAAATGAAGAGGTCTGAATACTTTCTCGATCTACTGCACAACAACATGAAGGATGTTTTCCAGACAATGCAGAGGCACTTACGTTATTCACTCCAACTCTTTTTTTTCCCCACATCCCCGGAGACCTCTCATTGGCCGTATTGTCGCTTTCCTTCTCTTCCAGTCACTTCCACACAACATGGGATATGTTTTGGGGATTTAGAGTTATACAATAATACAGATTTCTTTTGTGACTCATCGTGAATGGAGTTAATTATGCTTCTAACTCTGGCAAAATTATAGCGTTGACAGACGTCTGAGTGAGATGTTTTTAGGTAAAATATATTGTAGAAAGATGAATTGTATCTTATAATTTATCTGGGGCATGTGCACCAGCCAAGTGCATAATAATTATCTATACTGGTTGTCTTGGAAACACTTGTGTCCTTGGGTGAAACTGCACATTTTCAGTTTAGGCGTCACAGTCACACTGGCCAGCACAAAGCTGGTTAAAAACGGTCAGCAGATACTTGCCTCGTAATTGGTCCCTGTTTGCAATAAGGTGGAAGCTGGGGGATTTCCAGTGACGTGTAACAGCACTGTAAAACCGATATCACTGCTTCCTGAAATGGGTGGAAATAAACAAACGTAATGAGAGGCTGCATGGCCCAACCGTGTAGACCTGCAAGAAAAGAAGCGCACATCCTTCACTCTAACGTCACAAAACCCATGAATGTCCACATGTGTACCAGCCCCTTACTTGTGCTCACAGTAAGTTTAGTAGATAGTTTGTGTTAAAGCAGAAGTCATGAATGTCTGGAAAAAAAAAGTGTGATGTAGACTTTCTCAGCTCATACAACTGATAATAAGACCAAGATAATGGTACTGAGGCTCATAAATGATCAGAGGTGGAGATTCCAGGTCCAGAAAGTACAAATCCAGACCAGGATTTTGTTTCAACCAACCAGTTGCGTACTTTGTGACTGGGACTCTTTACGCTCAACTGGTCGGTTGAAACAAAATCCTGGTCTGGATTTGTACTTTCTGGACCTGGAATCTCCACCTCTGTAAATGATACATGTTCTCCTTGCTGCATGCACTAGCTAGTTTTCAGTCTCTGGACATGTTAGTCACGTGCTTACAGCAGCACATCTCCAGCAGGAACTGCTCACCTGGTCCAGATGACATGCTTCTATGTGCTGTCAAATGCAAAATGATTATGAAGGTATTTTAATAATATCACTAGTAGAAGTGTTTGTTTTTGAGTGAAAAGATGTTCACTTCAATACTGCTAGCAGAATTTTTCTTAGTATATGCCCTTGGCATGCTATCCAAGGTCCTGTCTGCCATGTTTTGCACACTTTAAATTCATACATATCTTTAAATCCAAATTGTATATGATTAACGATGTGATATTTTTGCCAGTGGACAGCAGCATGGTTTCACTGGGATCACACTGGGAATCCGTAAGGCTGCCTTGCACAAACTATGCATGCTGTTACTCAGATATTGTATACCTGCTCCAAACCTGCCACCCCTCGGTATGTCTCGTGTGGACCACGCTTACTACATCTGTCCACGGATCCATCTCTTAGGACCATGGGAGGAAGCCCAGGCTCAATGTGAGAAGGTCTAAGGCTCAGGATCTGAGTTTGACAGGAATCCACAGCAATGCTACCTGCTGGGTTGACTTACTGTGGCAAAGGTGGAGGGAGATGCAGGTGTCAGGGAAGGGAGAGTCATGTGACTGAAGTGTCTATGCTGATTAGCTCCACCTACCTCTCATTCATAGTACAGGAATACACTGGTGTATCGTGTTTTATTTCAGTTCCAGCAACCCCTTCTACTGTTTGAATGCCGGGTCCTTATGTTGTGCTATTTTACTGCCTGACTCCCTTGCCTGAATTTTTTCTGCTTTTCATTTGTTTTTTTATTGTCCCCTGAAACTGCTTCTCTGTTTTGAAGTTTGCTTTTATGTGTGGGATTTACCCCCAACCCTGTTCCACCCCATAACTCCATAACAGGAAATATCCTAATATACTGTAATCCTCTTTCCAGGCATCCTTTGCTTGGATTTGTTTACCATCACGACTGAAGGTATTCACACACCTCTGCTCGCTTGACATGGAGAAAATGCACAGAAAAATCCCAGATGTCTATCTGTCTCCCAACCACTTATCCTGGTCAGGAGAGTGTGGAGTACTTATAAGACAGTGTTTCCCAACCCAGTCCGTGGGGACCACCAGACATATGTTTATATATATATATATACACACACAAACAAATTGTTTAAAGCTATCTGGGAAGTAAGTGCACTTTTGCTTCGAACTAAAAACACTTTGTTAATTAAATTAAAATCGATTAAGCGTGACACAATAAAAGTTGGTAAGAATTTTTTTCTGTTCTGCAAAAAGTTACTGATATCTAGTTGGGTGGCTATATGGACACTGCTTCAATTCCCAAACCTCTCCTCAGGGGCACCGCAGCCATTTATTAAATTTCACCACCAGCTCAATTAATTTAATTAAATCAGAAAAGTAAATGACATGTTGATTAGCTATACAAGGTGTGCTAGTGGTCAAGTCAAAAAAATACATGGGTGTATTGAAAGGTTTCGGTAAATGGGGTGATTTCAGCAGAGGTTTTGATGGCTAAGCTGACACACTTTGACAGGCATAATAGCATAGTTTTACACCAATATAAAGGTCATTTAAACATCACTTTCTTTGGTTGCCTAATTATATATATATATATAAATGATGACTGTGTCTGTTCCTCCTAGAATAACCACAACAGGAAAAACATGACATTATTTGAAACTTGCAGATTCTAATATTAGTACATGAATCATGTAAAAGGTCTGAAACAGACAAATCTCATTTGACTCTGCAATGAAAACAAATATATCAGGGGTTAGATTTGAAAATGAATGCTTACTTTATGCAAACAAGGTGCCGAAAGCTTTCCTTAGAGTCAGGTCCATGACATTCTTTCAGTTGTAGTCCTCCTGTTGGCTTTACCTAGCTATACCCCTTTGGCTGCTCTCATTAACAAGGTATTTTTGCCATCAGAACTGCCACTGGCTGCATCTGAGATGCTGGCACCAACAATCATAACACGTTAAAAAATGCTTAGATCACACATATCGTCTGTAAAGCTGTCGAACAGTAACTGAACTCCTCAGGCTGAGTGTACTGAGTCATGGCCACATGATTTTCTCTGCAAGCTCTGCTGGGGGGAAAAAAAAAAAAACAGCATAGACAAGCATGATTTCCATGCTGGTGTAGCTGGTCTATCTGCACATGAAGCTGGATATGAAGTAATATTTCATGGTATATTGGTATAACCGGCATGCATTATGCTGGACATGCTGGTAAACAGCTAAGCTGGTCTTTGTTGTTTTTTTCAGTAGGGGGAGCAGGCTGTGGGCATAAAAGAGGAGCTGTAGCTAATCAAGTGGTATCTGAATATATTAGTTATATTATATTAACACAGAACAGGTGATTGAGCCTAAAGTATTAATTGTACGCAGCCTCATAGCTTGCTTGCGCAACACTGACCGGTGCAGAACTGATGACGTGACAACGCCGAACACCCGCGCAGTTCTGAGCACCGGGTACGCGCTTTCGCGCGCGATCCCAAAACCGTGCAGCAAACATGGCGGCGGAGGGTGACTTCCTGACGCGCTATCGGGCTGTGTCAAATAAGCTGAAAAAGTAAGACGCGAAATAAACGTTTCAAAGAGTATAGGTTGGTTTTTATCCCAATTCCCAGCCGCGTTTTATTGTATACCTTCGCTGTTAGAGGCTTGCTAGCAGGCTGTCTAGCTGGATGTGGGGCGGTCCCCCGGCTGTCAGTGGTACTGTAGCTAGCTGTCCAGTAAACGCTCCGTAATTCGCCTTTCACTCTGTTTATCTAGACGGATAATCAGCTGATTAATTAATAACTAGGTACTTGTGTATTAGCTAACCAGTTGGATGTTGTAAAGTTTTTTTACTAAACGACATACGTAGTCATTATAATTTCTGCAGCTTACAACAAAGGCAGCTAGCGAGTTTAATAATGTGTCTGTTTGTAATCTTATTTACTTTGCTGGCTCATAATGCAGTTTGACAAAAAATACAATAAATACAGTTATCCCAGTGTGTAATTATCAGCTATAATGGGTTAAGAGATTTGATTATTGTGTTTTGCTTTTTTTTTTTTGTCAGGCGATTCCTGCGCAAGCCCAATGTTGCTGAAGCAAGTGAGCAATTTGGTGAGTTCTTTGCATTTCTCAGCAGGTAATGCAATACCTGCTAATTGGCGGTAGTCACTTGCCACTGTAATTTAATGATTTATAGGTGGGCACTGCTCTGCTTTCTCTCCGAAGTGAATCAGATTAACCTTTCTTGCCCTGATTCCGTTCTGTTTGTTTGTATCTACATGTAACCTGTTTTCCTCCTGATCGTCTCTCCTGGCAGGTCAGTTGGCCAAAGAGCTGAAACAGCAGGACTGCTTGCAGTATGCAGCCTTTTGCAATCTGGCCATGGCGAGGTGAGGACCACAGAACCACTTGCCTCTCTGCCTCCATTTAAGGACCAGACACCAGAATCCTCTTGTTCACAGATGGTTTTCATGCTGTGCGTAAGAGCGATGTTGGTCTGTCAGACTGTCAGATCTGAGGAATAATGGATTGTGGTAGTCTGCTGGTACTTGATGTGGCATAAATGGCTCCTTGTGTTGGTTCTCTATCACACTTTCCTTGGCCCCCAGTAGATGTGTCCCTTGCTGGTTCTGTCCCTGAAGATGGATACATTTTGGATATTATGGAACTATGTGCACTTGACATAGAATAAGCCTGGTAATTGTTTTTCCATATGGCTTAGGATTCTGTGTACTTCCCATTGAAAAGAACCTTCAGTTCTTATATTCCCACAAGAACAATAAAAAGGTTGTCCGTGTTATTTATATAATACATGTCTTTTTCAGACTGAAGCATAGGTATGCTAAATTTTCTGTAGACTTTATTTCAGCTGTAATTCATTTTTTGTTGCATATATATTTAAATTGTATAAATTCTGAATCCTGAAGTGATGTAAATCTAAGACTTTTTGTCTTCCTCCTCTTTGTGTTACTGCTCTTGTGACCTCTGTTTCGGTAAACCTGTGTTTACACTCGCGCTGTGTGAACATCGCACCCTCAGGTGTGAGCAGACTTTATTCAATGCGCCAGGAGAGGCCCTGGCACTGACCGAGGCTGCCAGGCTCTTCCTGCTTTCCGAGCGGGAGAATCACTCACTGCAAGCCCCCGGCTTTGATGAGCACCTCCAGGCCGCACTCAACTGCTACAGTTTTGCCATCAAGGTGAATGCCGTCCGTTTGTTTCTGGGGCCTTGTGATGAATGCAGTGCAGAGTTGATATTTCTGGCACATTTGCTGCTCAGGAATCTTGTTTACCTGGCATAGGCACACACTTTGCTCTTTTTGTTTTATTATTATTTTATTTATTTATTTTTTAGCCTGACGCTTCTCCTTAGTTCTGGTTTGGATCATGTTTCTCAGTCAAGCTGAATGATAAATAGTTAGACATACCGAGTAGGTGTATGTTGGGATGGCATATGAATGTGAGGGTATTTGTGTGCCTGGGTTTTGGGTCAGAATTGCACAGATGTTGTCTTTGTTTTTCAGGTATACATAGAGATGAACCAGCCAGTGATGGCTGCCAGTCTGTCCCTGGAACTGGGCAATGCTCTCAAGGTATCTGGTTTATTCTGACTCTACTTAGGCCTGCATATTCATTATTTACATACTGTCATGCTTTATCTGCCTCGCTTGTCTATTGCTTTGGATAAAACCATATGCTAGATGAATAAATGTAAATACATTTGTGTATGCCTGCTCTCCCCACAGTAACCGGTACTCAGTACATTAACGGATATGGTGAAAATGCATGGTTTCATTACGGCAGCCACTTCCCGCTCTGTTCGCACCGTTAAAGTAGGGCTGACTTCCTGTTGCGGCCCGGGAATGTCACGCAATCAGAATCGTTGTATCAATCCCGTATCCAGGAGATGAACCGGCCCGGCGAAGCCATCGTCCATTACCAGCGAGCTGCGGAGCTGCAGGCCCAGACGCCAATCGAGTCCCTGCTGTCCATGGGGGAGATCGCCTCTTGCAAAATCCTGACACGTGAGTGGGGGCCTAGATAAAGCAACATCGAAGGGCGTTTTTGACTGACGCTGCTTGACGTGTCAACTGGCATGACTGTCTGCGTGGTAAATACTGACCTGGGGATCAGATTTAAATGTGAAGCTTGGAGCATGTGTGTGTGTTTTTGCTTTTTTGTTTTTTTTGTTTCTTTCCGCTGGGCGGGGAGCTTGTGTAGTCACCAAGTTTGAACCATGTGCCTTCGCAGGTGATTACTACAGTGCTCTGGCAGTGCTGACGGAGATGCAGTTTGTGTGCCAGGAGCGCGGGCTGCAGGTCCCCGGCACCAACACACCCGTGGGTGAGGCACTCTGCCATTACTCTGCAGTGATGTCACTTCCTGTTGATATCGTGTCTTGGGGTGCATTAGCAGTAACAGAAATTCTATCCGTGAAAAGGACAAAGCAGCAGCACCAAACAGACAACAGGCAAGCAGGGAAGTAGAATTTGATGAGACAGCAAGACGCTGTGAGCTAGCTAACAGCACTGCCCTGTGTCTTAAGCTACCATCACATTATATAGAATTAGGCATAAAGTCTTCTTAAGCTTCTTGTGATAAAATGAGTAAGCATTTTTTTTTTTGCGGTGGGTAATTTTCTTCGCGGTTTATGATGGTTCATCTTAAGGTATTTTGACCTTACAGTGGTGTTATGAACTTGGGTCTGATCCCAGGCCAGCGATATGCCGTGCGATATTTTCTACTCGTGCTGGGCGATGGCAGCGTCCATCCAGCCACACTTAGTCTCTGTAGCTACGAGAGAGAGCGAGGGGAGCGAGAGAGAGAGAGCGATCTAAAATGGCTGCCAAGTGCTATCACGACTGTAAACATCTCATACAGTGTTTAGCAGTGTATTCTGTTTAAATTGTTATAGTAATTATTTGTTTATTTACTTATTTAACATATCATATTCGATGATATGATAGCATATGATGGGTTTAAAATGGGATTCTTTTTGTTTAGGTTAATTTCTATCAATATTTGCCAGCATTCTTTCTAAAAACATTCTGTAAAACCAATTAAGTTTGTTTAAGAGGTGGAAGGGGATGAAATAATTTAAATGGCTTCCAAAACCCCTTGATTGTGTTATTTATATGCTTAAATATTTAACTACAAAAAAAATACTGGGAGCCTTTAATTCCAAAGCTTTTATCCTTAAAGCTGCCTGTTTTTTTTTTTTTTTGGATTAACAAAGTGCAGAGCAGATGTTCATTTTTTTCCTTTTTAAAAAGGAAATATTATTACACTGTCACTACAAGTGCATGCTGGTGCCATTACGATGAAGCTCAGTAAAGGACAGAATGATAAAAGAAAATAAAAAAATCACACGTTTTTAAGAATTTAATGTAAACCTTCCCCACGTCCCTCTGCTGCATTAGTGGTTCCAAAGTGCCTGGATGCTGCATTAACTTTAAGCAGCACCGACACTTTGGGGAAACTTGTGGAACCAGCATTTAAATGTTTTCTGGTTCCTCAGAATATCAGAGAACATAAAACACATGCGAAATGCGCTCATAGCTGTACAGCTCATTTGTTCTCCGGCTGAGAAATTCGGCTGTGAAGCCGGTTGTGTTGGGCAGGCAACTGCACGTACAAGGCCAACAGTTGGAGCTCTCCATGACAGCAGAGCACTATCAAAACATAATTAAAAACATATTAAAAACCCATTTTGCATGGATAATCATGTGTCAAGCATTGCAAGGTTAAAAAAGAAAAACACTGCCCTCAAAGAGACTTCTCCTGAATTGTACCAGCAGTGGTGGTTGGTGGCGGGGTGGGGGTGGGGGTGGGGGGGGGGTTGCATTTGTAGACCAGCTACTGCTGTTACATTGTGTTAAAAAGGTGAACCTCATGTGGAGAAGAATGCCATTAAAATGTCATTCTCTCCTAGCTTTCTGTGTGACTATGAAGGCAGTCAAAGAAGGCAGATTTTTATTTATTTATTTGTGTTTTTGGGGGGGGGAGGGGGGCAATTTCAATAAAATGCAGCGAAATGGCTCCACATTAAATGTCAGGATGTTGCATGGCGTAAAAAGATTCCTCTCTGCTTTCTGGTGCCCTTGGTTCTGTGTGTGCAGCATGTGCAGAAGCTTTCGTGATCACCTCTCTCGTTATGCCTTCATTGAACACGACTTCTATGCTCTCCTTCCTCTTAGGAGCCTTTCTGGATGTCGTGGCCAGATGCGAGGTCACCAGAGTTCTTCTGCTCATGCTGCTTGAGGTACACAAAGACTTGAACCACGATATATATATATATATATATATATATATATATATATATATATTTTTCCTTTCTTTCTTTCTGGACAAAAGAAAAGGGTGGCATGTCTAAATGATGTCTCCCCTGTCCCCCTCACCCCCCCCCGGCCTTCTGCTTCCCAGCCCCCCCCTCAGAAGCTGCTTCCGGAGCATGCTCAGACCCTGGAGCGTTACGCCTGGGAGTCTTTTGACTCTCACAGCCAGGGTAGGTGGTTCCTCTCTTCGGCTGACTATCTCTAGCTTCCGGCCTGTGGACAGCAGGATCTGCCCTGGAAGAAGAGGCGAATCGGAGAAGCTAACCACTGCTTGCACCTGTAAACACTCATGATGCTAGTATAGTGGGGACAGAGTGGGAGAACTGGTTTTGACTAGTACAATAGGCTTGGAATAAAAAATTTTTTTTTAAAAAACGTAATGCAGCTTAAAAAATAGCCCTGCAGTGTGATTTTTAAAACCAGTTTCAATTTCACTTCCATTTGGAGTGACTTTAGATTGAATCCTCCCCTGAGCTCTAATGCATTGTATGTCAAGAGGTTGTCTCTCTCACTCTCTCTCTCTCTCTCTCTCTCTCTCTCTCTCTCTCTCTCTCTTTCTCCCTCTTTCCTTCAATATTCTCTCCTTCAGTGACGTTTCTTCCCGAGAACGTGTTCCTGCTTCTGCAGTCTGTGGTGGTAAGTGCTCGGCTGTCGTGGCGTGACAGAGACGAATCACTGCATCAATGCAGTTTTCTTCCAGCTGGGTTCATATTTATAGGCGTTAAGCATCTTGCTGGCGAGTCGCTCGCGCGGCGCATCTCCCCGCGGCTGCTGTTTGGCTTTCCGGCCGCGCGTCGGTGCACAGGGTGGATGGCTGTGTTCTGGTGTCGCCGAACAGCTGCTCGGCGTGTGGCGGGGTGTAAAACATGCCGTTGCCTCACCCACCAGATGTTGTCTGATTCTTTGACTGTGAAATAAGTTATCTCTTTTTTTTGCAATTTGCAATATTGTTTTTAACATCATAGTATGTCCACAGCCCCCCCCCCCCCCCCTTACGACAGCAAGGCTACACTTGTGAATATTTTTCTGTTCCGTTCATTCAGTTATACTTGTATAGCGCTTTTTTACGACATTATATTATAAAGCACTTTACATTATCCCTGCCCAAAGCCCCCAGTGAGCCAACCACAGCAACCAAACTCAAAACGGAAGCCCATCCTCCAGGGTTTTGAAACAGTTGAATATGTCTGTTTCTGCATTATGGACCTTTTATTGTTTTTAGCGACAATAAGTCAAGTGGCAGTGCAGCAGCTAAAGAGACGTCTTTACTGGGAGACTGGGAAAAGCTACCTGTAAGCTGACGTGGAATGTGGTTGGTTAGTATAACAGCTGCTCTTCTCTGATTGGTTCTGACAGCAGCGCAGTGGAGGGGTGGGTGGAGGGGAGTAATGTTTCTGGGTGTGAGATGCTCCCCATGGTGCCGGTTGCATAGTACTGAGGTCATGTTGCTGCCCTGAGATCAAATATACCTCCATTTATAAATACTAACTGAGCGGCATTTGATTTGGTGTAAGACTGCCCTCAGGGACTGGGTGGGGGCCTGTTTTTCACTGCAAAATGCAGTGTCCTCGGATAAATGTGGGCAAAGGCTGACGTTCGCCCGCTGAGATTAATGGCAAAGTGTGATATCTGCAGAGGAATGAAAATGGGCTCCTATCGTCTCCCTCCAATCAGATAAAGGAACTCATTTCTGATTAGCAGTATGGGGAGATTATGGAGTGAGGTCGTGCTTTATCTCTGAGAGCCACTCGCTCTCCTAATTGGCTGATTAGGTTCTGCCTCACTCTCCCCCGACCCCTTTTTCTCTCCCGGCACACTCCTGAAAGCTGGCTGTGTGAGGCCTGCCTACAGATTGCTGATGTAACAGATTATTATGGCCCAATTGGTGCTGCTTTTCTTTTTTTTCCGGAGTGTGGTGGCCATGTGTGACGCGTATTTAGGGGTGTTATGATATAGGGCGCTGACATCTGTGCCTTGCAGATGGCCTGTCAAGAAAAAGATACGGAATCTTTGAAATCCCTGCAGACCGAGTTGTGGTGAGTGGCTTCTGAATGCTTGCTTATGTAAGCATTATGTATTATTTATCGTGAATCCTACCGGTATGGAATATCAATTGCCTGTGTTCTTTGTCTCCGTCCCTCCCCTTCCATTCATTTGTCCAGGCCTCTGCTTTCTGCAGAACAGAATCATCTCCTCCATTTGGTGGTACAAGAACGCATCACCCCCTCTGGACAAGGCATTTAAGCAATAATGGAACATTCCCATTGTATTCCAGCAGACAGGTTATCTGCTAGGCCAAGGCACACACAGCACGAGTACAATGAAGGTCTAGATCTGTATCATTCCCCTCGAGCAGCCTGGGCCATTCATACAGGGGTGGAGCTTGACTTTTGTCCTTTGTTTATATGTAAATCAGGAGTTGTATAAAGTCTTTAAACGTGTAACTTAATAAATGACTTGAAACGGCACGTTTTGTTAGAATGGGTCTGTGTATTAGGCAGTATGATGGTTACAGTAGCTCTGTTGCATTCGAGTCACGTCTCCACTGTCTGTGTCGAGCATTCCGAGTGTCGTGGCTTTCCGCTGCGTTTCTTCACTCAAGATTCCTCTCAGTCTAAAGACATGCAGTTAGGCTAATTGGTGTCTCTGAATCTCCCATAGGGTATGATTTTGTGCGTGTGTGTGTGTTGGTGCACGTGTCCTGTGACAACCTGGCATCCCATCCAGGATGCACCCCAGCCTTGTGTCCTGCAACACCTAGAATACTTGAATAGGGTCTAGCCCACCCCCCCCCCACCCCATCACTGACCAGGGTAAGTGGTTGGAAAATGGCAGGATGATGTGTTTTAAATATGCTGTCCTGTAGTCCAGACTAGATCAACATTTCTGACCTGAAATTTGTATTTTCCTGTCTGATGGTCACTTGCACTTTGCTGGGCTGAAGAAACAGGAGTGTTTATGTGATGTTCCTGCTCCCGTACTTTTCTGTGTGCAGTGGCGTGACTCCCTCGACGGACACATCGTCCCCGCAGACAAAACAAAACGGGGCATCCGCGGGCGAACGGGAGGCCCTGACGCGGTGCGGTTTGTGCGCGCATACTGTGTCTTTAAAGTGGGGAGGGGAATATTAATATACTCCATAGGCCAAGGGCTGGGGAGCTCTGCTTCCAGGAAGAAATCCTACACCATGGGGTGACTGCACTGTGTGTGTCTTTGTGTGCATATGGGCTACTTCACGGGGGATGTGCAGTTTTCACTAGAAATCTGTGAAAATATTTCCCAGTCTCAGGTTCTGTTTTTTTTTTTTTTTTTTTTTTTAGCTTTTGTTTTTCTTAACTTCCCTCCTCCTTTCACTGAAGGCCCTCATCCTCCACCATTTTGTCGTTGTTAAAAACGTGCAGTTTTTCCTCTCTTTTTTCCTGATTTCATTCACGCCATTTGACTGGTTGTCCGTCGTCGGCTCTCCTCCCTCCCGTGGAACCACCTCTCTGAGAGGGCCTCCCTCAGCCACAAACCCTGACTGTTTATCTGTCTGTCCTGCCAGGTTCTTTGGTCTAGGTCGCAATAAGCGATGGCCCCGAACCACAGAAGCGCATGCTGCTGTTTTTCGCTTGTGAGCAGTAGCGACGTGCAGTATGACCGAGGTGCTGCTCTGTGCTTGTTCCTTCTGGAGAGAATCCACTACTTTCCTGAATCCCCTGAAAGCCTGATCGCTTCTCTATTGACCGCTTTCCACTGCCACCAAGGACCGAGGCAAACCATGAAGAGATGGTTTTCCATTGTATATTATGCGAGCCGTACCTGAGCCGTACCCACACTGACGTGACACTTGCAGGGCTGAAAGTGTGACCAAACAGAGTTGGTTGTGTCACCACCATCTGATTGGTTGAAATGCATGGAGACAAGTAAGAACCGGTCATCAACGTCAATATGAATTGATTATCTAAAGGAAAAAGGGCATATTGTATATATTATTCCTTATTACTAGTATTGCCCGTCGCCATGTATTAATCCATTCCCAATAACTCAGAACTTGAAAATTTCCAGCTACTTGTAAAAGTACTATAGAATGGTTGAAGAGAATGGATTCGTAATGCAAATTTACACAAGCTCACGCTAATTCCTTCAGTGTTTGATGCAAACATAACATGGCGAATCTCACAGACGTGTTAGCGGAATTTAGCACACAATGAATCATGATGTACGCTGTGTGAGCAGTAAACGGGCGTATTCGGTTATGCGTCACTGTCGCTCTCCAAACCCAGCAACGCTTCTATTGAACCGACCCTTCTGCAGTGGAAAACCGAAGCGAGCTGGAACCATGCTGTAATTAATATCTCTTCCTGGTACGGGCTGGTTCCCGTATGCCAGTGGAAACGCACCATATGGCCCTTGACCTTAACCTCCCTTTGCACACAGAGTAATGAATAGGAACACAAAAAATAGGAATGATGAGCAAAACATCTTTTTCTCCAAAAAAAACTTCATAATACGTTATGCAAATTTACACTGATTAAAATTCCAGTAAAAATGTTAGAAAACAAATTCTATATACATGTACCACAACGTGCTTAAACATAGTTGTCCTGTTTTACCTGAATTATTTTTTATCTAGTACAGTTTTTTGGCCTGACTGATCATATATATATATATGTAAAGTAATATATGGCTCATAAAATACAGTCATTGAAATTACATTTCAGCATTATGTATATGTCAAAATCCTATCAATAATGTTCCATGCTACCTACCAGTGACTTATTACACAATAGTGTAGTACACATTGCGACAGCTTGGTGGTGCTCTGTCATGCTTCCATCTCAAATGGAAAACTTGGAACTGTTCTCGTAGAGCAGGGTTTCGTGGAATGTTAAAGAGTATGACAAACACTTATCACCCCTGCCAGTCACACAAGCACCAACATTGACCATAGTTTCATTTTCAGCGAGAGCAATTTAATTTCCGAAACCCGGTCATAGTCTGCTGTGCCTGCTGCCATTTAGTTCAACATTTAGACTTTGTGGAGTTTCTAAAAAACAAGGCTTATTGACCCCTGTATGGGTGAGGGTGGGAGAAAGTGAAACTAAATGAAATGTTGCTTCCCTCCAACAGACCACTTATTAATCGTGGCACATGATTAATGATGACTAGGGTTGGTTTGCCCGTGCCATTTATGAAAGCCATTGTTTTGTGCTCCTATAATGCCCTCAGTGTCACATTTAAACATACCTTGAAAACATGACCAAAAATCACATGCATAATTCAACTTTCATCTTCTACCAAATGAATGAACACCACCGTACAGAAGTGGGTTCAAAGGATGATCAGTCCTGGGGTACCGTACGCTCACTAAGTAACGTTTGTTATATACAATGTGTTTTAGTTAATTCTTTGCACCATCTCATTGTTTGCAACCCTTACGTAACCTGCCACCTCCTCCATCATCACGTTCCCTTAATTTCTACAATTGTTCTAAAATGGATGGAAGTTGTTTCTTCCACCAAGAAAAACATATTGGTACAATACACTTGATACGCTGTATATTTTCATCTCCTCTTTCAGATCTTTATCCTTTGTGACTCAACTAACCAGCGAGTTACTAAGAGACTGAGGAACCTATAGTAATTTTAATATCTACTCTTGGATTCTTTATGAAAGTATTCTTTGCCTTCCTTTTGCCCCGACCTTTTCATGACTCGGTGGTCGTCTTGAGCAGGAAGAAGTAGCAGATACTGGAGATGAAGGTGAGGACAAAGGAAATCCACGCCAGGACGTAGGAAGGGCCGTACCAGCCGTCCTCGTCCTTGTGGAAGGTGGCCGTGTAGACAGACGCAGCTATCATTATACAGAGACCTGGAAGGGTGAGAAACACAGTCAGAACAGTACCGCTCAGATAGGAGTAGGACGACGGCTTACAAGTGAGTACTCTGGGCAATTGAGACGATAAATAGAGATTAAATCATGAATCATGAGTGAAGGGACTATATAATAGATGGGAAAGACGGATATTACTCGAATGGTCCTGGTGCTTTAAGTTCAACTTTAACTGACCTTAATGTCACATGCTTGTGTATGTATGTGTATTTTGGTAAGATTTTTTTCAGATTGTCAGTATATTGTCAGTAGATTGTTTATAGATTCTTAGCATTTTTGTGTGTTGATGAAATTATACGCAGACCTGTAATCATATCTTTGTGAGGGCTGCTCACTCATTTCTATGGGAAAAATGCTAATGCATTTTATTGCTTACCTGCTTGCCTTGAATGTCCCTCTGGGGACAAATTAAGTATTTTGAATTGAATTGAATTGAATCTAAACGAATTGAAACAAAATTAAACGAAACTGGAAGAAACCCCTGACAGAGTGAGCTGCACTCTCAAAAAAAAAGGGTAAAAATTAGTACCTTTGCTTGTCACTGGGGCTGTATCCTTGTATTTGGACATTTTAAAGTACAGACATGGACGCTGAGGAACATCCCAAAGGTACAAAGTGCATTAATGTACCATCAATTGTACAGAAATGTTCCTGAGAGTCCATTTCTCTACCTTAAAAAGTACAGTTACCTACAGCTAAGGGTACGATTGGCAGAGGCACAGTGACAAGCAAAGGTACAAATTTTTGCCCTTTTTTTGAGAGTGTGGTGAGGCTGGTGCAGTGGGTACCTGCCGGGGCGTGTGAGTGTGTGTGGGCCATCAGAGCGTGTTGGGACGGCCTACTCACAGGAGACGAGCTGGAAAACGCAGGAGAGTATGAACTTCTGCCCTTTTCTGAGCAGGAAGAGCTGAGCCACGTACACGAAAAGGCCCAGGATGGAAAACAAACAGGCTAGCACTGTGGTGGCCTGCACAACCTGGAGTGGCTCTGGGGAGGGAAATAGCGGGGCGGGGGGGCGGTGGTATTCAGAAGCAAATGAATGATGTGATTGCTGCAACATGGCATCAGCACAAACATATTATCACACAGCAGTACAAATAACTCATGTATGTGAGCAAGGAAGTATGATCAAAAGTGTCCCCCCCCCCCCCCAAAAAAAAATAAAATAAAATTCAACGGACCATTAATATTACTTAACAATGACTAAGGGAATGGCACTGTCTTAGCATAAAAACAGGGAGAACAGTGTTCTTTATGTGTAGAGTAATGTGGGACATCTACCGTCAGGGTAACTGCCAGGCAGTTCACTGTATGTCCAGCCTCTGCCCACCATTCTCCACCTTCCCCACACATCTGTCGCCATCGTGTCCGTATACCACCACGCCTGAGGGAGACGGCAGGTTTCACTCAGTGAACATAGACACTACAAGAAATGACGTGAATAGATCTCCAAGTGACGGAAGTGTAGCTAGATGAGGCACATATGTCAAATACATCCATCTGACTTGTTCTGAGTGTGAAAACAAATCTCAAGAATGTGACTAAAATGCTTCGTCAGAACCTGAAAGTTGTTATGGCCTCATTGTTAACCGTATTTGCCAAAATACATCATAGAAACAGATATTTTATAGATCCCCTGAAGTCTAAATGTGAGGGTGTGTGTGAACAAAGCAGCAGATTGTCTAGTCTGACGCCAACTGGCGAAGTGTTGACAGGTGGAGGCAGAAAAGTCAACAGCTGAGGACAGGAAGGGCAGTTCTGATGGGGGGAGGGACTCAGAGTCACGCTCACGTTTTTGATGGTGGCGATGAGGAGAAGGATCACAGTGGTGACGTGAAGGGTGAAGATGCTGGCCACGTGTATCCACATGCTATCTGAGAGAGAAGCGCCGAAGATACGTTATGCAGTTACTGGATTCCACTGGATTCAGAGACACACTGGCAACTCTTCCGATGGTATAAGTTACTACAGAAAGTTCTCAGAAGTACTGAGTACTGTTAGATGCCTAAAACATAACGTGTTGCACAGTGTATGAATTCAAATTCATATAATATATTACCTTAAAGTAAATGCATATAAGCTATATATAATATGGTACGTGCCCTGCGATGGGCTGGCTCCCTGTCCAGGGTTGTTCCCTGCCTCGTGCCCATTGCTTCCGGGATAGGCTCCGGACCCCCCGCGACCCAGTGGGATAAGCGGGTTGGACAATGGATGGATGGATAATATGGTACGTGTGATTCTCTACTGCAGCAGAAATTTGTTAATGAGCAGCATGGTGGCATATGTTTAGAATAATTTAAACTACCATGCAGCCTTGTGGTTTCCATACAACCCTCACCAAATGTCCCGATTGTAATGTAAACTAAAATATTAGCACTAAAAAAATGCAGATAGTTACATATTGAAACATCCTGACAAAATACTGTATCCTTAAGATTGCATTTTCCGAGTGACAAAAATCTTACTACACGAGTACGATACTCATGAGAAATATTAAAGCCAAAATATCCCGAAAAGCAAAAAAGTGCAATCTAAATACCATATGTCTTTCACGAAATGGGAGGCAGACTTCATTATCGATCTTCCAAAACATCTGGGAGTGTCCCATTAAATCAACAAAGTCTTTAGACCTCCAAATCTGGCCATATTTGGTTAATATATTTAAATCAGAAAATTAATTAATCAGCAGCTTTTAGCAACACCGTTCGGATATTTAACTGAAAGCCAAGTAGAGTACCAATGATTTTACTAGTATTAGTAAACTACAGGATTACCTACCTGTTAAGGTCCGTTTCCAGAAACTGAATTCGAGCTTCCAAGGAAGTATTGCCGTTTAGAAATGAAAGCAAATCGAATTATGTAGTCAATACAGATTTAACTTTTAAGTATATTTTACTTTCTTTACTTGTAATATATCTTTCGCTTAAACGTTAAACAGTTTCAGATTAACTCGATAAAATTAAAGTATTTAACGATATATGTTGAAAGTACTAAGTACTGGATCTTGTGTCCAATCTGAATGCACTGAATAGATTTTAAAATGGGTGTGCAAGGCAGTCGATTTATTTATTGACGCCCTCTTCGTCGTTTCTAAATTTCAGATACAATATTTCGATCCCGTATGCTACACAAATTCCCATAAACACGAGACCCCACCCCGCCTTCTGTCCTCCCCGCCCTCTTCATCCACCCCTCTGCCGTCTCTCATTTCCCAGTTGGCCATGCACAACTACTTTCTCTTTTATGTCCCAGCTCTGCCTTATTTATGCTTGTCTACATTGAACGATACAATGAAGCGAAAATGCTTCTTTTTTTCTGAGGACATATGTTTGAACTTAACTTGACGATGCATTTTTGTGATTGTTTTTTTTTTAATCTTATAATTATTGCTTTGTATGCTGGCTATAGATTCCTGGAACAGGAATTTGCACTGCATGTCATACTTTTAATGGGATTCTTAAGCTTGCCCTGCCCCCTGTATCACAGCAGTCTGGGCTCAGAGTTCATGCACTTCTTTTGGGTTTGCCCCACCGCACTGGCACGCCTCCCCACGCAGGCACAAAGCAGACCTTTTTTGAATAGCACAACCATGCGCTGCATATTGCTGGGGCCCCACACCCTCAACCCCGCTGGTCAACCCAGCAAAAAAAAAAAAAAAAAACACCCGCGCACACAGCCATTCCTTTAAGCTGAGAAAAGCGTATTGAACCATATGCAAGATGTTGTAATACATGAATCCCGTACATATAAAACTCACCTTCTTAAGGGAGAAAGCAAAAAAGACAGCGTGTGCAAAAGAAATTTTCGTAGATCTGTCTGAAGTCCACAGACAGGCTCGTATTTTATATTTCTTGTAAACACGTGCAAGGGCTTTTTTAAAAGGCACGTGCGTTCCGCAGTGGCACAGTTCAGGGTACCATGTAATGTCTTTTTTAATGTTTTCTTCACGAATAATTTAATTTATATGCTCACTATAGTATTGTTTTACACATTGTTTTCTATAGGTTTCCAAAGTATATATGGCGTCATGTTCCGTATATTCTCAAAGTAAATGGTAATGATACCATAATTTTTCAACGTGGGTAGTCTTTTTTTTCATACATTGTACTTATGTAAAAATTTTTTCAACCGTTTTCACCGGTTTTAGTGTTAGCTTACACGTTTCCCCTCAAACTCTCCCTCACCGCCCCCTCGCCACGCTTCCTTTCGCACCGGCTCCCCTTCTCCTCTCAATGAAATCCAGACACTCGTACCTTGTTCCAAAGATTTTGAGTGAAAACAATACCTCTACGTAACCAGGCAACCATTTTCCGTCACCAGATGGCCACGCCCCTTCTGACTGTCGTGGGCTTCCAGTACAGTGGCCGTGTGCAACCCAGCCAGCCCGCTAGACGAGGAGCTTAAATCGTTTAACATTTGTTATTTTTCTTTGTCTTACATTCTTATGTTGAGGCCTCAAATCCTCAAACCTTAAATTCCATTTTAAATTGTACGTAAAAGCAACGTAGGAGACTTAACAGTAATAAACCTAACACAATAAACTGGAAATTGCCTTTCTTTGCTATATTTGACCGTCTCTCGTAGCCATTTTTAAGGGTCAGGCTTTCCTGCACTCTGCATCTTTCACAAAATATGGTGGAAGGAGGGAGAGGGGGCTGGGTTGGTAACAAGAGACTTTTTCGTCGTCGTCGTCCCCCAGCAAGGCCAGATGTTAAACAGATGTGGAGGATAAAACTACCCCACTTGTCAAGCTAACAAGGTTGTTTCTGTTAACAACTTTCGGCAACAAAACAGTCACATTTCAGTATGATTTTTTTCTCCTATTATAACTGATTTAGCCAAGTCTTTTTAACGATTTCTCTATTTGTTGTTAAGATACATGTATTTCTATCCAGCTGAAGAAAACAGAATGGGTCCACTACTTGGCAGCACATTCCAGAAACACTGAAACAAAGAACTCAATTGTTTTGTATTTTATATTTATTATACAGCCCCGATGTGTATAGTTGATCAAATACAATTTCCAAATTCAGCAACTTTAAGTGGGCGTTAATTAACACACGAACAGCCGGCCGATGAGTGCAATGAAACGAAATGAAAAGTTCTAAAGAAAGCAGTTTTTGCAAAATATTTTTAACTCTATTAGCATGGGTTAGCCATAACTAATCGGAAGTAGGCCTAATGGTTATTTTCAAGAATTTGTCGACATTCAACTTAGGCAGCCACCAGAGTTAATTCTGTTTCCGTTAATAAATAATATATAGCTTTAGGGTGATCGTCGATTTTAACAATTTGATTACATTCACACAGTGGAGATGACAGAACTGAGTCACAAAGGCGTAGCAAATTGGAGCGGCTCTCGAAACGCGTGAAAACGCAAAGCAGCGGCGGCTTGGATTGGCTGCCCTCCCCACCGGGAGTCCGCTTTATGTCGGGGAGCATATAGGCGTCTCTTCGATATTTCGCCCCCACTGAATTTTGTTCCTTTGGCTCGGCGAAGCGTGATTGTGAATGATCGACCGTCTGTGTAAAAATTCTAACTTGTCATGTCTTGGGAGGACAAGCAGATCGTTGTATCAACATGTGCTTTAATTGTAATTCTCTGCATTGTAAACACGTGTCGCGGTTCCAATGCAAGCTTGGCGACACCGAGTGCTTTCGCTCTACGTAGACTATACCGTGTCAGCACCAGCATAAAGCGTAATCTTGGTGGTGGGAATACCGTAACAGATGCCACTTTTGGAAAGCTGGTATTTTCACGCGATTTTAAATCGATGCATGGTGGACGCCGCAATGGCGTCTCTCTGAAATGGATCCACAAAGAGTACGAGCACCAAGAGACCTCGCAGGCCAGTACATTTGTTAACCGCCCTGGTAGGATTTTCTTTCTTTGACTCTCCCTTATTCGATAAGAACGCAAATACCATGTAAAGGATTTCTCACAGACATACAAAAATGAAAGATCAGTTTTATTCGTCTAACTGTATTGGACGTCATTTAAACCAAAATTACTATTGCACTACACTAACTACAGGATTTGCAGTCGCAAGTGGATCGAGTACTTAAGTTTCTAAAGAACCGTTCTCTTTCGCGTTCCTCATGGCTGAGACAGGCCAGGTCCGCGGTTTTCCCGCCCAATTGGGCTCTTTCGAAAATACATTTGTGGGTAAATATTAGATCGCGGGTTTTTGGGCTGATTCATAATGCTCCATGGCAGCAGACTGTAACGAGAAAAAGAAAATAATTATGAATTCAAGAGTCTCCTAATCCTGAGTGATACGGAAAAGTTAGAGACCGACGCGCACAGAAAGCAGGCTCGCCACCTCTCGCGCCTCTGGCGTGACAGTCAAGTTTGCAGACTCACGCAAATTGTTCGGCACAAATGTATATTATTCCACTATAAACCTAAAATTTAGCTACGTGAGAAGCGTTGTTGCATGTAAATGCGCGTGCATTTCTTTTCTCGAATTGAAAATCTCACTCCAGCCAGTTGACCAAAGTTTGCAAAACTGGGAGAGTGCGTCCGTCTGTGTGACGTCATTGCGCTTAACTGTGGTTTTAAAATGTTGAATATTTGAATGCGATCAGCATGCCAAATGCTGGTTTATTTCTGTGAGATACAGTATACTGGAATTTACCTGACAACATGTCAGAAAGCCCCTTATAATGATGGCTATAAGACTAGGGCTCTGGTAAACTTAGGTGATGGTATATTTTTATCCTGGGTCACCTTGAAAGTAATTATCCATTACTTGGTTATGATACGCTTTGGGTAAGTAAGTTGTTGGGTGTACAGCCTTTATCAGTTGCTGCCTAATTTTAACAGGGCCGCGGAACCGCAGGCAGGTTACAGGAAAGGTCTTTGGCCCGTACCCTGGATCTGGCGATACAGCTCCCGGAGAATGGAGTGCAATGAGGCCCGTTGTACAGTGCAAAATCAATTTGATGATGCTCACTGCGCCGGGCCAAGCATACAAACATCTACTAATAGACAGAGGTACCAGCATTGAAGAATGTATAAAGGAGTACTAGCTTAATGGATATTTGCCATTTCTGGTATCTTAATAAGTCCCCTTTGCATTGTTTCAGGAAATACCCCTCCCCTACCCTTTTCCCATCTGCCATCTAGCTGTGGTTACTCTGTGAAGGTGACATGGAGGGATGTGATTTTGATTACACCATATGACGGTTGCTATATCATTCATCAGGTACAGTTCCCCAGATGGCTTCTAGTGCTGCTGTGTATATTGTAATATTAGGTGCTTTCCCACTACAGGAACCTTTTTCAGGGACCAGAAACTTATGTCATGTTCCTACCGCAGGGACTCAACCAGATTGTAGGTCTTAGGAAGTAGTTCCTGGGGAAATAAAAATTAATATATAATTATTATTTTTTTGTCCATATTTGAATAGGTATTCTGCACTCAAAGAACTAGTGAGTGTGGCTTATGGTGATTAACTTTGGTTGTACCCCAATTTAATAGTAAAATTTATAAAAATGTCGTGCCGTATACAACTGCTGTCGCGTTTTGAACCGATACAAAGTTTGAATATGAAGTTTAACCTATGAGCTTTTTGTGTCTCCCCCCCCCTGCTAATTTAGCATAAAGGTCACAGTTCCTGTTATTCAGTGGGAAAGCTACACACACAATCGACCAGGAACTACAAAAGTTTGCAGTCAAGTTAAACCAGGAAATAGGAACCAGAAACTAGGCGGGAAAGCACCTTCTAGCCAATGATATTTTTAATTGTCTTCATTTTTGTCTTGACCCTGATTTACTGTGATGGTGATTGTGTTCTGACTGGTAATACTGTTGTCTTTATCTTTCAGAATGGCACTTATGTTCTGCCGTTGCTTTGGTGGGGGGCTCCTGTCAAGATGGTCTGCCCTGATGTCGTGCCCCCCCCACATGTCCATCTTTCTGTCCGTTGCTGGCTTTTTGGCATGTCCCTGCATATAAAGGCACAGAAACATGAAATTAACAACCTCAGGATCAAATGTAAGTTCTAGTTGAGGTCAAGGGGGAAATGGTTCATTCAAAGACCATCTAACCTTCTGTCTTTTGTTCTGCGCACTGAGAACTTTCTCCTTGGCTCCCTTGGTTCAGTGAAAGGCGGCTGGGTACCGTCTGTGTCTGTAAAGTGTGCGTTCCGTGCAGATGGTCAATCTGGAGAGGTGGTCCTCTATCTCCCCTATGCGATCTGTGATATACCTCTTCAGGTAAGCAGGAGTTTAGGTAAGCGTAAAATCTAAGATGTATGAATCTGGAGATGTAACCTGGTAACTTGAGGCATGGTAGGTTTAATTCATAAAGTATTTGTGTGTAACTTTTGCAGCATGGGGAGACCAGCTGATTAGTTCTATATATATATTAAATTGCCTTAACAAAAGTATGTACTCCAATTTTGTAAGTGTTCTATTTGACGCATCTCCCCCCACTGACTGACACTATAGAATATCAGGATACTTTGTACTAATATTTAAATGAACAATGGTAGCAGAGTAAACGTGGCTTCAGATCTGTAAAAAGCTGTTGACCAGGATGTGTGTTATACTGGATTGACTTAAGTGTGTAGTTGTATTCCTTAAATATTTAACATCTGTCTGCCTGCAAACCCTCTCTCTCTCTCTCTTCTAAGGATGGGTCACACACCCTCTCCGTGTTTTCAGAAGGAGAACACACTTATTCTTGTGCATCGCTCCCTTTGCCCCAAACCTTTCAGCCCCCCCCTACTGCTCCACCTGTCAGAGATCCTCCTTTTTACCCCATGATACCTGGCCCCTTTCCCCCTGTCAAGCCTCTGGTCCAGCCTGCTGCTCCTCCTCCACTTGACATTCCCACTATGGTAATGTCTCGCTATAACTACTATCCCATAATTCCCTTCCTGAGCTCAGGTTCCATTCCTGGTCCTCCCCTGCCCTCTATTGGCTATCCTCCCTACAATCGTATGGTACCCCTGTTTCTTCCATACCCTCTGCCCCCTAACCCTACACCAGGTAGCCTCACGTACACAACCTCCAGCTATAAGACTCCTGTTTCCACCACTTTCATGCCTCCAATCTGGGCTCCTACTGACCCAGTCCGTCCTGTGGTCAGTACCCCGGAAAGACCCATCTGGCAGAAGTTACCGGTGCCATACCCTGTAGAATGGCCTCCCTCCGCTTGGACCACTCCTCCTCCATCAGTGACCACATGGGTCCCTGAGTCTCCTGCAAGTCCACCCCCTGGTCCTCTGCCAGTCTCTGTGGGCGTCCCTACAATCCCCCCTCAGTTCCAGCCCGCTCTGATGTGCAATACCAACTCGATGACCATCTCGCTGCCCTCTGCCCGGCCCGGATCGGTCAGAGTCTTAGGTGAGCAGTGTTGCTGAGTAGTGATCGATGGACTCGTCGGCCTGTTGTAGTAGCCTTATGTCATCATGGTAAAAGTCTGGCATGATTCACGATGGTGCTTCCTGGTGTCACTTGAATGACAGATTCATTTTGTTTAAGCGGGAGTGTGAGATTTTATTTATTTTTTTATAGAAGGAACTGGCTGATGGCACTGACTGTTTGGTTGAGGGAAGTCAGTTTTAAACATTATATATGCTAAGCATGAATCTGCTGTTCTAGGCCGAGAGAATGTTTGGATGCCATTAAAAAATGCCCCAGCGAACTGCTTTTACAAGATCCAGGCCACTGGCACCCGTGGGCTGAGGATCTCATCCCCTCTTCCTGCTTGTCACACGCGTAATCAGGTAAGTACCCCCCCCCCCCCCCCCCCCCCCCTACACACACACAGGACCTGCTGCCTTCTGCTGCATGTTCTATGCTGTTCAGTTACTCACTCGTTGCTCCTCCTCTGTCCCAGTCATCCACTTCTTCTGTCGTCATAAAGTTCTGGGATGCTTTGCTGAGACGACGCCGGATCCTGGAGATGCGTTGCCCACTGCCCACCAGCCTTCCCACGTTATTTCCATCTCCACCTCCTCCCCCCGTTTTGCAAACCTCCTTTAGTCCTGCCCCACTCCTCAAGCCCCAGGTGCTGTGCTCCGCCAAGGACATGCATGTGGAATTGCCCCCAGGACCCCTCAGGGCTGTAGGTCTTAAGGGTAAGAACATGGGAGAATGTCAGAGAACCTGCATATAGCTCATTTTGTGCATATTTTTAAATATGAATTGGCAAAATAACTGGAATACAAACTTAACCTTTGGTCCCTTGTGCGTAGCACACGGTGCACGTAATGGTGGATTTAAATGTCACTGGTAAATGTGCTTGATACTCCTGTCATTTTGCACGGCCATCCAGACGGCGAGGGCGCTGTGATTCGTCTGAAGGATGCCCCCAAGCATTGTGGGTATGCAATTAATAGGGGGAAAAATGGTGTCATCTCACTGATGCTACCCTTCAGTTCCTGTCACATGTCTATGCAGGTTTGTAGAAATGAGGCTATCAGGCCTTACCTTGTACCCAATAGCGGGAATGAATGAATGAAGCAAGGACCATGTGAAATTTTATCAGGGTGATAAGTACAGAGTTGACGTGACGTATCGAACTGCCAATGGTGAAGAGGAAACTACATTATCTTGCCCGGTCCGCCTGCCCTTCACCAAGCAAGGTAAACACATTGTTATTCTGTAACACTGTATTCCTACTCTAGATTAACTACAGAAGGCCTTGTTACTACAGCAGCTCTTGTAACCTCTGACTACTACTAAAATGGAAGGTCCCCTTTAGGTGTCTGAAACTGGTCTTCATCATGAGAACCCTTCCAACTGTCCTAACCAAAGAAGGCGTCAGTTCAAATCCAGTGACCTTCTGTAAACATTAAGGGAGTGGTTTACGGCTCTGTTCCTGCTGTGACTCTGTAGATCCTGTTTTTTTTTTTTTTTGTTGCAGTGAAACTCGCAGCAAAGCTAACATGTTTGCGTATTGTTGGGTCTGTTGACGTTGTTAAAATACCTCTTGTTGGAGTGTTTAGCTGGACCCCTGGTGTTCCTGTTACTGCCTGCCTATAAACGATTTAAGTGAATGAATCGAATTAAGGATGCTAATTTAGTGCCAAATGTAGGAATGATGCTAATATAAAATGATGACACCCCAATGTCCATTTAAGGTCTGTATTCTCTTAAGACGGACAAATTGAATTGGGTCTTGATTCCATGTTTTAGTTGTCTTCTTCAGTCCTGTAAGTACTGACAATCTGTAGTCCTGCTGTCCCTCAGAGTGCGATCTCTCCATTGACAAACGCATCCCTTGTGGGTCCGAATCACCCCCTCCTGAGGAATGTCATTCCAGGGGCTGCTGCTACTCTTCAGACTCTGGGGCTTGTTTTTACCCCATGGATGGTCAGTATCTCAGTTCGGAGTGTCATGGTGGTGGGTGAGAGGCCTGGAATACATTCTTCCCTCGGACCCAAGGCGCCGAAAAGACCTGTAATTCTCAGCCGTTTGGTACTTTTTAAAATGGGTACCGCTGACTTGTTCACTTTTTTTTTTTAAGAGTGCACGGTGGACCGGCATTTTGTGTTCTCCGTGCCTGCGTCCCTCACGGAACCTCCCCTCTCTCCTGCCTCGCTTTTTGTGGCCGGGAACTCCTCCTGCACCCCTCAGACTGTCACCCCCAACTTTGCCTTGTTCAGGGTTCCTCTGGACGGGTGTGGGGCACACAGATACGTAAGTGTCGAGGCGGCTCGTTCTGTCGCGCCGTGGCGACCGGAAACTGGCACCGTTTCCCTTGTGTGGGCAGGAGATCGGACAGACGGTGGTTTACATGTTGGAGATCGTCAACACCATCCGGTCCATTGCCCTCAGCTATGGCGCTATTACAAGGGATGCTCCTCTCAGGTAAAGCTGAAGATCACAAATGATCTCATTGGCTCTAGCAGTGTTTCCCGGCCCGGTCCTCAGGGACCTTGGTCAGTCCACATTTTTGCTCCCTGCCTGACATCAGGGGTGGACAGCCTGATCCGTTGAGGCCCGGTGTGGGTTTTTTGGATGGCCTCTCAATCAGCCAATAATAAAGCAGTGACTCTCAACCCTAGTCCTGAGGACCCACTCTTATTGGCTGTTATACGCCATCCCAAAAACCCGCCCCCACAGCGGCTCCCCATGGATCAGTTTTGCCACCCCCGGTCCACATTTTTGCTCCATTACAGGAGCAGGGAGTGAGCAGGCCCACTAGGACTCGATTGTGGAAAGGCTGGGTTATAGCACTGTAACTATTCCTCCTTTTCGGTGATGAGGTGTCTTTGGATATCCCCGGTGTGTGTTGGCTGTGGAAAAACCTGCTTATTTAAATATTACTTTTTGGAATGTTAACAGAGATGCTTCAATGCATTACTCCCAAAATCATGGAATTTCGATTTCGTGCTGCAGGCGTAATTTGACTCTCCGCTTCTCCCCCCCAGATTATTAGTGGAGTGCAGGTTTCTTCCCGGCTCCCAAGTCACCGTGGGCTACTTGGTGAAAACTCCGTCTCTTGGCCCTTCCATCCAGGCTCAGGGCCTCTTTGGTGTGCAGCTGAGGATCGCTACAGGTGCATGACATCTGCCATCTTCTTGCATCTCACTGTATACTCTGTAGAAGTAATGGTAAACGGACTGCATTTATATAGCGCTTTTCTACTCCTATGAATACTCAAAGCGCTTTACAATTTATGCCTCACATTCACCATCCACACTCACACACCAGTGGCGGAGGCTGCCATGCAAGACGCCAACCTGCACACCGGGAGCAGTTTGGGGTTCAGTGTCTTGCTCAAGGACACTTTGATGGGGTCAGGAAGAACCAGGGCTCGAACCTGCAACCTTCCGGTTGCCGAATGATAGCACTACCTCCCGTGCCACCATCTTCACCATCATTCCAAGTGACACAAAGAACATTTTTGACTTTTAAATTGCTGAATGAGATGCATTAGAAATGGACCATCTGATTGCTTGTCTTCCCCCAGACCAGGACTATACAAGCTACTACCCCCAGTACCACCGTCCTTTGCACCTCCTCCTGGGGAAGGTGCTGTACCTGGAGGTGCGCCTCCTGAACGCCCCTGACCCGGATGTGTTGCTTCTGGTGCATTACTGCCTGGCCTACCCTCGCTCGGCACAGTCTGCCTGGGTGCTCATCTATAATGGGTGAGACGTCCACCTCTTGACGTACAATGCTAAAAGATTCTATGGGTCCAGTTCTCTGGGTCTCAGAAACTGGACAGGGGCCACCAGCTTGGATGGATTTTTGTTGACCTCCTTGCACTTCCAGCTGTCCCAATCGCCTAGACTCTTCCCCACCACAACTCCCGCCACCATCAACTCTTCCAAAACATACCAGAAGGTTCACCATCACTACATTCCAGTTCCTCTCCCCTGATAGCAATTTTATATTGGATGAAGAGGTGAGAGCGGCTTTTCGAAATGTCAACGCATGTGTTGTCCATTCAGCCTTAATCTGTTCCTCCCAACCCCACAGATCTACTTCATGTGTTCAACTGAAGTCTGCTCGCCCTCTGAAGGCCCTTGTGTGGAGGGTTGCTTCGGTGGCGAGAACAATGTAAGCAGGGCAAGGCTCCTGTGAATCCCCGTGCTTTGGAAGCACTTGGTGTTGGGACAGCTGCACTTGCATATTAGGAAAAACACTTCATGCTGACTGGTGGAAAATGAGCACATTGATAATTAATGACACCTCCTGCATGTGTGATTACCCCCAGTCTGCCCAGAGATCCAGTTTTAGCAGGAGCCTGAAGACCATTAGCCACCAGGATGTGACTGGTAAGGGAAGCTCAACGCAGCCTTCAGCTGCAGAAATTTAATCTTGCGAGTCTTAAAACTGCATTAACTACTTCCTTTCATCTGCAGGCTTGGCATTGACTACCAAAAATAAGACGTTGTGAAGACATCCTCACGGGCCTTTGTGCCGCTGTTGATGGGGTATTTCCCCCCCCCCCCTTTCTCTCTGATCTTGAACAGTCACCTGCCACAACCATCTCAAATACAGTGTATATACAAAATCATCTGGGAACTTCTTGGCTTTTGTTTAGATGTGTTAAGAATCTGCTGCTAAATGAGGGGGAAGTGTGAAATGGGTGCTATTGGGAGGGGGGCATACAGTCATTGCATGATCTTTAGTGGTGGAAAGGCTGCTGCAAGTCGTGTATTTTGGAACTGGAAATAATGGTGATTGAACTGGGTTAGGAGCTCATGTGATGTGCTGTGATGTGCTGTGACCCACACAACAGTGGGGAATTCCCATTTGTGTGAAATGCACAAATTGCACAAATGTATCCCCCCCCCCCCCCCCACCCCCCCCGAATTATATCTCCAGGATTAGTCATATTTCCCCGGGACCACAGATGTGGCCTTCCGCCTCCATGCCTGTAAACGTTACATCACGCATGGGGCCCAGCATCCTCTGAGGGGAGATGTGATATGAAAAAGAAAGGGGGGGGGGGGAGAAATGTTCCTGCAGTTGGAGAGAAGTAGCCCTTCTTGGTGGGTGGAGAGGGGGCATTTAACATAGATGAATGTTTTATTATCCGCAGCCCTCTAATTGAAAAATGCGCACACCGCCCTAAGGGGGTAGCTCCGCACCGCCCTAAGGGGGTAGCTCCGCACCGCCCTAAGGGGGTAGCTCCGCACCGCCCTAAGGGGGTAGCTCCGCACCGCCCTAAGGGGTAACTCCAGTTTATTGGTAGGAGGTGAGGCGTGCACCTCTCATTGCTCTGCCTTCTGATAGGGTGGTAAGAAGCTGTTTTGCAACCAAGTAGGTCTAGACTTCCAGTTTACCTACATAAACTGAAAATTAAGACTGATCTAAACAGATTTTACTGTGGAAATGGATAAAGAACACATTAAAGCACACATTAAGTTTTTTTTTATATATATATATATATATATATATAAATAAAAAAAGGGATCCCTGCTGACAGTAGTTTAAATTGATTAATCCATTCATCCATCTGCTTATCCTAGTCGTGGTCATGGGAGTGAGGAAGGAGTGAGAGTTCGTAAGGTAATGCAGCTGCTTGCATGGATAATGGACTGATCTCCATGGCTCAAGGACCTGAGTTAGTTCTGATTCAGGAGTAATGGTCAGGCTTCAGCCAGACACACCTGACCCTCTATATTGCAGCCACTCTGAGCCACTTGTAGCGCATTATGCTAACACCTCTCAGACATTTTCTTATGACCCTTTGAGAGCTTGAAAGGAAAGTCACCTGTAAGCCGGAGCCCTTTTTGTGCTTCTTGTTAACGGCCATGACAATCCTTGGTGAGGCTGCTACATTCACTGTATGGTCATCTAGATAAATTGACACATGGGAGCTATGAATTAATGCAGCAGTTTAAGCAATGGATTTATGTGCGGTTAATGTGACCTTGGTGCCTGGGGTTTGTAAATTCCATGCCTGGATTGGGTCAGATCAGTTCAGTGGAATATTTGGTCATCGAAAAGCAAAATGCACCAAGTAGCTGGTGCATCTTTGATATTCTGTGAGTAAATACAGCCAAGTCCCACATGATATTTGCGAATCGCGAAAGAGGACTGATATCCCAAAACCCAAACAAAAATCAAATAAATTTTTATATAGTGCATTTTCACAATGTTACATTGTCCCCACCCAAAGCCCCCAGTGAGCAAACCAGAGGCGACAACACCAAGGAAAAACTCCCTAGAAGGAAGAATCCTTGGGAGGAACCAGATTCAAGGGGGGAGCCCATCCTCCAGGGGCAAACGAAACCCAAAACAAACAAAAGTTAGCTTCATATATGAAAAATGGCCATGGAATGAGAGAATTCACTCACTCATGGGACCTGGCAATTAGGTGAATGTGAAGTACTGAGGGAGATCTGCCAAACCAGGACGTGGATGTTCAGACAGACATAGCTGCACATCGAGCTGCACATCGGCCCACCTAAGGGTGACACATGGAGGTCAGACTAAACAGGCTCAGGGCCCAGCGATTGAGGAGACGGTTTGGGTTTGATGCTTTTCTTCTGAAGATTCCAGCTGGACTGAATTTTGCTATTGTGTTTTATGTTTTTGTTTCGTGTGTGGGCTGCTAACTTTTTCTTTAAATACCACCCAACCTCCCACTTGCAGTTTCAAATCAAACAGCTGTGGTCACAAGTAAAGCTGTTAAATTCAACTGAATAGTCACTGTAACTACATGACTAATGATGTTAAACATGACAAATTTGCACAAAGAGACTCCTTATTTTAGAGAACCGTGATGAAGATTTTTTTCAGATAATATTTTTTAAAATGTGTATTTCTTTCCTGTCATTTGCTCATTTTCAGTGTTCAGTTATTTTTCATGGTTTTTTAGGACCAGTGGTGGAATTTGTGATTTAATTACATGAACCACATTGATTGGATTGACCCATACATTCTTTTCATTACAGATCTGTTATTGTTCTGTATATTGAACTATATTTTTTATTGTTCTGAGATTCAAACTTTGATCTCAAGTTATTTCTCAAGGTATTTATCTAAATCCATAGGAAACGGTTGTTGAAGGTAAACAGTTTATGAAGCGCAATTAAACATTTTAATATATACTGTTAGTCTAACAAGTGTTCCCTGTTACAAATTCAAGTAATACACTGTGAAATTGCCATGTCTATATATGTATATTTCGATATTTTTTTCACAAGGAGATATGCACTTTTTACAAGGATTTTCACTCAGTATAGATTAAACAGCAGCGAATAAAAATTATCTAACAGCAATGACCACTTACGTCCACCAGACGTCGCCCCAATACTTAAAATTCGGGAAAAACAAGGCGGTTATCTGCGTTTTCACTACTATGAGTTGCAGTCAAATACATTAGAGCGACTCAACCTTCGCTTTGCATGTTGTTTTCACTTACGTATTTATCTTTTCATATTTTTGCGAAAGCTTTCATTGATCTTTTCAGACCGTGATCCTTGTTCTTTCATTTTCTGCAACACCGAACTGATCCTGGGTTCTGCTCTCCCGAAAGCACGGAAATTGCCGAAGATAAGTAGCCGAGTTACCTTCGACTCCCCCCCGCCCCCCGACCCGATAATAGGAGGGCACGTCCCCCCACCCTCTTATCCCGCCACGTTAGCCCTACGAAAAAAAAAACCTTCCGTACGAGATTCTAACGAAAGTTAATTATTTTATTGTATTTTACACTAGGAAAAGTGGGGAGGGGGGAAGATAATTTCAGTAAAGAGTTGGCAGAATTAAAAAGCCGGAGTTTAGGGCCCAAAATCCCACTTTTGGGAGAATGGGAAAGAGGCAGATTTTCCACCAAGCGATAAAATCCAATGTGCGTCTGTCTGTAAAACCCAACCTCAGTGTGGATTGCGGCGTTATCGCCTGATAGCGCCGCCCGGATACTGATATTAGGTGTAGCACAAATTGCACTGGCGCAATCCTTTCATTCCCAGTTTTAATGCGTAGCGAAGAAAATGTATAATGATTCATACGTGACTGCTGTTTATGTGTTTGTGCGCTGAGAGAGAGCAGGAGGGGTGGGGAGAACAGGAGCATGACCACCGAGGAAAAGTAGGAAGAGGAATCAAGGATACAGTATAGAGGAGAGGAGGGAGGGAAGGGAGGGAGAGAGGAAATCGCACACGCCGCAAGAATTCACCGAACGGATTGGGAGAGAGGAAACGGAACGGGGGGAAGAAAGGAGACGGTGGACTGCTTTGTTTTGGGAGATCATCTGTAACGACAAGGAGACCAGGGGATCGTATCCAGAGCTGTTCGCCTGCTTTGCTTTTCTTTAGCCCTAGCGCCCGAAAGGGGAGCTTGCTAGCTAATATAGGGGAATCTGCATGGTATGGATAGCCAGTAGCTAAAGATATTTGCCATGTCGTTGGGGTAGGATCGGCAGCCTAGATGATATTTCGCTTAACATTTTGCGTCATAGGTAAAACGCATATGGGGCATGTTTTTTTATTACCGATAATGAGACGCAATCCGTTTACGTGCGTGTGGTTCTGACAATGAAACGGGCTATTTAAGTGTTTAAACAATCTTAATATAGCCGGACACGATTTTGTCACCTTGTCAAATATCACTAATGATCAGCATCATTTAGACGTTAGTTATGTTTTGTTTTGACAACGCATGTTTAGCCACAGTTTTACTTTACATTGATGTTTAGGGACAGGATCACCAATTAACAGCACAACTACGGAAACGACGGGGATCCGGATTGAGCCGCGGTCCTGTCCGGAGACTCCGCATAATAAACAGGAATCCATCACATTCGAAGCCTCCGCAAGGCCCGAGTTACAAATGCTATCTTTACAGGCGTTGGAAAAGCGCCAGCAACATTATATTATTATTGTGCCGGTCTCCCTTTCGTAAGGTATTGTGCCCGTTACATCGGCATTCCGCTCCAACGTTGTGCTCCATGCGGTTCAACAGATCCAAAGGTATCCGATCGTGAGGAAAGAGACTCGTTAGGGACGGGGAGAAGTTGCTGAAATACGTAGGTAAAACGGCACATTACGAGCAGGAGAATAAGGGGTAAGGAAAAGGCAGCCAAGGATTTAAATAAATAAGTTTAGGACGGGATCGGCTTTCAATGTTAATGTCGACCGACGTAGCATCAATTATGCTACCCGTATCCCGGGGATTAATGGACCGGGAGAGGGACTTGGACGCGATGGTTCACCCGAACGCTGCCGGTTCCTCGGCGGCTGTCAGGGGAATGAAAAGGGGGGATCCGGAGCCCGACGGCCAGACCACGGCGGCTTTTACCGAGTCACCGGCGGCGGAGTGCAAGCGACCACGGATAGACGGCTCGATCGGAGCTGAGATCGGCCAGGTGGGTTGCAGGATCGCTCTGCAATGACAAAGGGTTTTGTCCGCCACTTCTTTTTTTTTTTGCACTGCCAAGCACACTGCGCATATTTTTAAATAACCCACTGCATTATCTTTGAAGGGCAAGTGTCCGTATACAATACGCTTCAAATACGAGATAATGTATCAAAATGCAAATCACAGCTAATAAACAGTGTTGACGCTTACGGATAGTCACTTAGCCCCGCTACAGTTTCGACCATTTTGCAGGTATGTTGTTGTAGCCGGACTGTTACAGTTACCGTACGTTTAACCCATTGATCGTTGTTATGCAGATCATTCTAACTAATAAAACTGCTGCATTTAAGTATTTTAGCCAGAAATCTTTTTATCAACAGTCCAGTTGTGCTGAAACATACCACAATGTTTAACTTAATATCTTATTCTGTGGTGCATGTCTTGTCTCTTCGCCTGTGTGTCACTCGCTATGTCCTGTTTGCTCTCTCGGACCCCTTTTCTCTGCACGAATTCGGATTAAGGAGAAAGCACTAAGACCGGATTTGTTTCGGTTTAGTCACGTTTCCCTTTCACCAGTTCACCACCAAGTCGCTTGTTTGTCTGGTATGGGTGCGATACATGTGATGTCATGTTACCGAAGACGGTAGCAGTTTCCGGTCATCCCATGTGTGATTTGGAAGGGGAGTGAAGAAAGTGGGGGTCAGTGAAGGCGCCCAAACAATGAACTCGTCTGAATTTTAAGTGGGTGAAGATACAGCGCTAGGAGGAACACTGTGTCCCGAGACCTGGGTTACTTAGGGTTCTGCTGCAGTCTAGCAAAGCAATCTGCTCTTCGCTCATAAATTCATTACTGTCGTACAGATGTGCCTATCAATTGAGTAATGCGATCTGTGTGCTGGAGTCTCCGATTATTTGCTGAGTCGTCGTCATACAGCAGGGGCCTCCTTTGACCCTGAGGCATGTCATAATCGCAGGGGACGTGTGACACACTTGGAAACCGCGAGCTGAATTCAGGGATGGGGGTGTGTGTATGTTTGCTGGCATTCCATTTGCTCTGGTGACCCCCCGAATCCTGGGCTCCACTCAATGGTTCGGTCTATTCCAGTCTCCCTCCCACACGTGTTTTTTCCCAGACCTAGAGATCAATGGTCAGTCCTCACTGCTCCATCTAGGCTCAGACTGAAAGGATTAAAGGAAACACACTGAACCTTAGTGTGTCTGTTTGCTGTGGCCTCTGGTCCAGTGGAAGGTCTGGATCACAGCAACGAGGGTTCGAAAGGGTACGGCAAGAGCTGAAGGGAGCTGGGAGACATGGGGTGGTTTTCCCATTGTGTGTGTCGGGGGGGGGGGGGGTGAGAGTCAGGGATGTAAAGTAAACCACAGGCATGACTTAAGATGAACGGCGGTAATGAAGGTCAGGATTTTTGAAGAATGTGGTGAAAATCAGGCCCAGACATGTAATAGATGAGATTGTCGCGGTGCCACAAAACATCGTATTTAACAGAAGGCATCTTTAAAAAATGTAAAAATAGATAATGTATTCATGTGCCATTTTAATAATTAGAAGCACTCGTGACCTGTTGGAGGTCATGCAAGGAAAAACATAATTATTATTATTCCCTTCTAAGTTCTGGGAGGGGGGGGGGGGCAGTGGAAATGTGCGCTGCAGCACGGGGGAGAGGGTGCCGTTCCTGCAGTACCGCGGTCCTTCAGGCTGCTCACTGACTGTTTACTCTCCGCTCTGCGAGCTGATCTGCCCGATTGCTGGTGGTAAAGAGGCTTTGTGCCCGGCTAACGAGATCACTGCTTGTTTAGAGGAGGGCATTAGCCGTCTGATCTGACACGATTATTGGGGGGTGGGGGGTGATACGGTGCTCAAGCCGTCTGAGTGGACCCAGCTCACAGGTAGTTTATTGTGCTGGAGATCCTTCGCATTGTGTGCCCGTTCTCACCTTTCCTGATTTTTTATTTATTTATTTTTTTCTTTTCTTTTTTTCTTTTTTTTTATTATATACGCTGCTCATCCCGACGGTTTCCGGGCGTGAGTCAGCGGATGTCAGCGCAGTGTTTTCATGCCCCTCAGCCTGGTGGGGTTGGGGGGAGGGGGAGGGGGGGGTGGAGACAAGGAAAAAAAACAGAGGCCCGCAGGAGTCTGCCTGCACTGGGCCGGTGCTCATGTCCGGGCCAGATGTTGACGTCACCCCACTTTTATGACGGTTAGGGTCTGGAAATGTCAGGCTATTTTTATAAATATATTCAACTCTCCCAAGAAACCGTATAAAAATGTGGTACGCCGTTTTCTTAGTGTGCCTGATTAGGGCGGAGAGTGGAAAGTCTGAATCCCAGTTGAAGAGGGCCGTTTTTTCTTCGAGGGCTGCCCAGTGACGTGCCGCTCCTGGCGGATGATGTTTGTGTGCGATGCGAAACCACCACTTTCAACTGTATTACCATGATTGTCGCGTTGTGGGGCTTGTTTGAGCCCTCGCTTGATGGCCGGGCAGTGGGCAGACGTGTGCTTGGGTTTACAGAAACCCCGCTATTTGGTTAAATGCCGTCCGGCTCGCTTGTTACCTTGGCTGCGGCTGGTGGCCATCCTCATGACCTCGTGCTGACAGCTGACACCTCGGAAGTCAAGGCCTGCTGTAGAAGGGCAGTAATGGCGGGTTTTGTGGAGGGGGGGGGGGGATTTTGAGAAACAAATCATCCACTTTTCCCTTGATAAGACTTCATGGCGATAATTAGTACTTGTTACTACGTAGAGAAGAGGGAGTTTCCCGTGCGGAGCGATATGCTTTATCCAGGATCGCTTTGCTCTTGTAGGCCTACTTGCAGTGCATTGACCTAGTCAGTGTTCAGTGCCAGTGCAGCAGAGGCTCTCCGGGCAGCGACCGGCCTCATTACCAGAAGGTGGTTGGTTCAGGTACCAGGAAAAGTCCTTGCTGTTGTACCCTTGAGAAACTGAGATGCTCCAGTAATCTATCCAGCTGTTGAAATATGCAAAAAAAAGAAGAAACATTCTAAGTAGGTTGCGTGTAGGTCTGTAGATTCTGAGTAAGTTTGGAGTTGTAAATGTAGTGAGATCATGCAGAATGTGTGGCAGCAAACTCTGAGGACCCTGATTTTGTGTTTAGTGGTTGTTAATAGAACCTCTTGGCCAGGCGTTGGTGTAAAAGCAGAGTTTTTTTCTGCACATGGTTTTTTTCTGCAGACATCTTTTGCTTAGCACTGTCTCTTACTGATGTCGTGCCCCCCCCCAAACTTAAGCCCCTCTCTCCTTCCCCCCCACAGCCCCTCCCTGCTTGCTGCTGTCTCTGCCACATGTCGACTCTGTTCTCTGTTTGCTTTTCATTTTTCCCCTCCTCAAACTTTCTTCCATCGAGTTACCTTCGCCGTGCTGCCCGATGTTGCAGATGCTGCACCCGTTTGCCACGGAGTCCTGTAGGAATGTCAAGCCACATGCTGCATGAATTTTGTTTTTCTTTATTTGTTCAAAGTTCCTTGGTAATTATGCATTTAAGTGTAGCTGGAGAATTTAAGGTTGCTGTTAGCAGTCTGCTTTTAAACGGCAGAGAAAATTCATGTATTGCTTTGTGGTGTTTGGAAGAATGTTGTGTGTGTGTGTGTGTGTGTGTGTGTGTGTGTGTGTGCGCGTGCGTGCGTGCGCGTGCTTGCTAATGGTAGAAGGGGGGCCTGGAGCATGTCACTCACCCCCCAAGTAATTTAGTCATATTTAAAAGGAAAATAACAAACCGTCTCCGTCTAATCCTCTGGTCATTCTTGTAGCCCGCCCCACCCTCGCCTCTTTTTTGTGGGGGGTTTGCCCCTCCTCCCTTTTATGCTGTAATGGTGTTTTGTATGTCTTCCCTTTTTCCCTACATTTTTCACACAAAATTCACTCCAGATGTTACCAAATCCCAGCCACCCCCCACACCTCTCATCCTGCAGCTGTTCCCACTGAGAATATCGCTGCTAGTGCAGTGGTTGAGCAGAGGAATTTGTCTTTCACGTTGCACTGATATATGATGCATTGTTGGAATTAAGCTGGAATTTGTGCAGGTAATGGAAACCTTCCCACAAGGGACATGAGAGAACTGCGAGCCGTAAGCCCTAGAATTAGCTGGTCGTTTGCTACAATTGTGCATTTGCTGTGGAAATTACTCTTAATTCTCAAGGACTTTCTCATTGTCATAGCGCTGTCATTGTACTCGATTGTAAAACTCAAAGATATCTCTTTCCTTGTAAGATAATGTGGTAGTTTTGAATCATCTATTATTGAATTTTAGCAGTCGGTTAATGTCTGAAATGCGTGGCGCTGTTTTCTGGGGTGTGCGCTGAACTGAGTTTTCCCCCAAGGAATAAGTGCAAAAGAAAATTGGTTCCAGATAAAATATGGACAATTACTGCACTGAGCCAAAGAGAGAAGACGTGAAGGCTAGGGAAGGAACCAGTGATGCTTCAGGAAATTTTTGCGATGCCATTTTTAGCCATGCCAGTGTTCTTTATCCTTTTGTTCTCACGGAACATTTCATCTATAGCAGGCTGATTGTGATTTCGTGTGAGCACTAAGCCTGCGGGCGGTATTCCCATATGTGCGTAACTCTGGACTGCGTGTGCAAATTCGTATAGACAAGAAACGTTAATAGTTTTTGCATCTTGGTTTGCTGCCATCCTCCTACCAGTGGAAAGGAGCTGAAAGTATCAAGTATGGTGGGGAGCTGTAAACCAATGCAGGATCTGTAATGGATCCCACTTACTGTCGCCATGGCACCCGGCCTGACTCCGATCCATTGATTGGCTAAAGGGAGACATGTGACACCACACAATTCCCTGCAGTGAATGGGAAGGAAGGCTAATCATATTTACAAAGGTAAGGCAGCGAGTGGACATGCTCCACGGCGCGGCGGCCTCTAGTGGGAGAGCTGAAATTTCAAAGCCACGTGAGGTTGACTCGTTTGATGAATTCGTTACTAGAGAATGATGGGATTGTATAGTGGGCTTTGCTTTGTTCCTGACTGGGCGCTAATCAAATTAAGTGCTCTGGCCATATTTGACAGCTGTCCCTTGCTGTTGTTTTGTGAAGTATCGCAGTTTTGACTGATGTTTTAAAATTAACGTTGTCCCCCCCCCCCCCCTTGGCCCGTGCCCCACCACCCACCTTTATTTCCTGTTTCTCGTCTCGCTCTCTGCCCATCGCCGACACAATGGCTCCAACGGAGTGAGAAATAAGATGGAGAGAGAGAAGCGGGCAGCAAAAGAGGCTGGAGACAGAATTAATCTAATTAAATGACAATTAGGCAGAGCGTCAAATGAAGGGACGCGGCAGCATGATAGCGGCGGGGGGGGCGGGGGCAGTGGGGGGAGGAAGAGTCCAGCGTGCACGCGTGCGTTTTGACAGCTACCCAGATGGGCTGCGGTCCGCGGGACAGGGTGTCTAATTGACGCAAGCGGCCAGGAGCAGCTCGCTCTTCCGGTTTCCGGCCTGCAGACCCGAGGTGCTGAGGAGGTTTTTCCATCAAATCCGAGTGACGCACCCCCTCCCCCCCCCCCCCCCCCCCCCCCCCCGCCCAATACCCTAAGCTGCCAGGGCTGGGCTTCAGGCCCCTGACCCTGTACTGGTAAAGTGGTTATGGGAGAATGATGGTTGTTTTTAGCCAAACGCAGAGCTGAATGGCGCCCAGATCTCATCACTTACTCTTCACTGCTTCTTATCTGTCGTCACACAGAATTTTTTCCCCTTAATTAGCCTCTTGAAAACTCTTCAAATTTTTGCTTCAAATGTTGTTTTTTGGGTAAAAGGAGATACTGCACAAATTCCTCTTTACACAAGAGTTGTCAGGGTGCAGGAAGACCAATAGGTTATCGGCAGCCGCTGGGGCGAGTCTGCGTTAGCGCGTGCTAAGCGTGAGAGCCCTTCGGCTGTGAGTATTGACGGCTAGCTTAGGGTGCCCTGGGGTGCTGGCTGCCGCGATCAGAACAGGCTTTAGTAGAGCCGGCCTGCAAAGGACCCGCAAGTGGCTGGAGACGTCGGCATGCAAAGGATGCATGGTCACATGATGTGAGCGGAGGTGGCGTGCAGGCGGGCCGTGGCAGCTCAGCGGGTGGGGGGTTTAGTCCGCGGGTGGTCTGGCCATCATGCTCCCCTCCACAGTCACACATGTTCTACAGCTGGGGCAAATGTCTAAGTGAAGTAGCAGGCTCTGACAGAGCTGTACTGAGGAGTCGGCCATTTTCTGCACCAATCTTGAGGGACTCCCCTCGCCCCCCCCCCCAGTTCTGTGGGGACGCCTGATGTGGGAGGTGTGTCCATGATAACTGCGTTTTCTCACATGGAGACAAAGGTATCTCTGGGAGCCCTTCATAGCCCTCCATGTCATAGCCCTCCATGTGATAGCCCTTATACCATGGGCTACCTCATGTATCATTTTGAATGTAGTCATAATATTTATAATATTTGTAATTTACATTGTGTGGAATTTGCATGTTCCTCCCGTGTCATCGTGGGGTTTCCTGCCGGTATTCCGGTTTCCCCCCACAGTCAAAAGAATTGGAGTTGCCAAATTGGCCATAGGAATAAATGACTGGTGTGTGCATGGGCCCTGTGATTGGTTGGTGCTTCCTGGGTTGTTCCCTGCCTTGTGCCTGTAGTTTCTGGGATTGGCTCCAGACCCCTGCAGATCTGAATAGCGGTTACAGAAAATGGATGGATTGATGGATCGATGGATAATATTTTTTGTATTTATTTGTATATCATTTTTGTGTGCCTGGGTAGATGCTGACAGCGTTTTGGTGGCCCTGTACCTGCACTCAGCACAATGACAATAAAGCTGAATCTAATCAAATGTAATTTAATGTCGAGTAAGCAGTGCTCCGTCTGCCGACGAGGGCTCACCGCTACTCCTCCACGGCAGGGGAGCTCGGCGTAGCTGCCGGCGGTCGTCCCAAATAACACCCTTGTTTTGCTTTGATCCTCCTTACTTTCTCTTTTTGAGCGCCATCCCTCCCCCCCCCCCCCCCCACATCGCAATTGGAATGGCTCATGTCTCGGGAAACCCAGAGTCTCAGGGGAATCTGGGAAACGGAGGTAGAGAGAAATGGGTCTCCTGGGGGGATGGGATGACAGCTGAGGCTGTAAATGCCGTCTGTTCGCTAAGCCCTCCGCCCATCGTGTTTCTCATCCATAATGTCTTTGATTTACATTTTTTCCCTTTTTTTTTTTGCTTTGGCTCGGCCTGCGAGCTGCACACCTCCTTTCTTGATTAATGGCATCTTCTGACTCTATCATCTTCTAGATGATAGGGCCCTTTATATAAAGTGTGCATGCGTCTGCATATGGGCTTAAACGACGACGACGTGCCACGTTGATGCGTATCTGTGCGTATCGGCGCTGAGCCCGCTTTAATTCCGCATTTAGTCGGCGTCGATAATCCTTACATCATCCCCTATTCATCCGCTCTGCCTCCCCAATTAGGCCCTAATCCTGACAGCCCCGTTTTTTCCCTCGCTCTCCTTCTCCGTCCGTCCTGCACCCTTCCTGATTGTCTTCCACTGCTCTGTGTGCGGGGGAGGGGATCAATGCGGAGGTACAGTTTGTGTAAACGGAAAAGGGGCAGAATTAGCAGCATGACTTTTTGTTTAACGCTGCGTAACTGTGCCATGCTGCCGTCACTCGAGTGTCACCTTCCACGCGGTTTCTGTTAAGCTGATGTCTGTAAATCTCTCCAGCCACCATCAATGGAGTTCATACATTTATTCGATCAATTAATTCCATTTTATTTTTCTCCCCCCTTATTATGACCTTTATATCAGGATGGGGGGAGGGGTGAGTGGGCAAGACAGCAACATAAATCATACACATGTCCAACAGAGCGTATTCAGTTCAGTTTATATAGTGCCTTTCACAACATAATTGCCCCAAGGCGCAATACATCATTAATACATAAAAGAGTAACAAAAAAGATCAGCAACATAAAAGTTAAAAACAAGAACAGTGACACTTAAACGTCAAGGCCGCTCATGAGTGATAAAACCCCATGAAAAAGTTTACAGGAAAATGAGAGGAAAACCTGGACTATCATTTCAGAAAATGCTTTATTCGATAATTTAGCCTGTATCTGTGTGGGAGACACACTCCCTCATTCAATTTGGCCGAAGTGCATTCTAAATTAAAATCTTTGAAAGATTAGTAATCCAAGATGCCTTAAAGGAGCCCTCTGGATTCTTCCTTGTGGCTGTAAAGCTGACCGTAGGCATTTTCTGCTGGATCACACAGAAGTTAAATTCAGAAGCGTGTTCTTTTGTCTTGAATCACGCCCAACTTGCTTGTCGTGGCTTCTGCCCTTCAGAAGACGGCTTTCAGGCTCTGTTTTGTTGTGCTTTTGTTTGTTTGTTTGTCCGTTCGTTCGTTTTGCCTTTATCCATGCGATCTCCGCAGATGAGCTTGCGCGTTAATCCCGCATTCGCTGCGTGGAGTTTGGGCTGCGGCTGCGACGGCAGGAGCCGGCGGCCCATCATGCTCGCTGTCGCTCAGCCTCTCCGGCCGCACTGTGCAGGCTGAGGCCCCCGCATAGTGAGTCCCGAGCTCGTCGTTCTCGCTCGGAGGGGAGCTGGGAGCCGTGACATCGCTGAATGGTTTGCACACCTCGGTTCTGCCTTTCGGGCCCCTGCTGCAAGGGCGGATCAGCGCCGTGGAGATGAGTGCTAATTACCTTGAAGTTAAGCACGGGGACATGTTTGCATTTATTTACGTTCATTTATTTGGCGCTGTGCTTTTAAAAAGCAGAGCGGATCTGTGCGTGAGGTGGGTAGGCGTCGAGTCCACAGGAGCATAATAGAAGGGGAGGGGTGGGCGGAGGGGGGGGGGGGGGGGGAGATCGGAGGCATCGGGGACAGGACGCTGCCGTGGCTCGCAGCCAGCACTGGAGCAGAAGGCACAGAGGGTGCTGAAAGCGGGACGGCAGGAAGAGAGTGACGGAGACAGAAGGGGAGCCGGAGGTGGGCCGAAGGGAGGGGGGGCGGGGGGAGAGTGGCTCGCGAGGGTCAGCGAGAGCGAGAGGGAGAATTTGAATGTGCGGAGGAGAGCGGAGAGGCAGAGACAGCGAGTCGGCCGGGCGGACTGCAGGACGGGCCTGGGCGTTCCCCAGAGGAGCTGTACCATGATGGGACTGTATTACCCTGCTGTGTTAGCGGTGAGTGAGCTAATGCGTTATGCTTTTCATCGCATTCAGCGTTTAATTGGCCTTCGGAAAAGTAACGATCCCTTAATAGCGTGCTGTGTGCCGCATGCCGCGGACGGCTTTATTTTAAGATGGTTTTGGTAATTTTTATCTGTATTTATTGTGGGACGGGCGGCTTTGGTCCACCGCGTACCAAATTTCAGTGTGTATGACTGACCCTGCAGTGAGGTGACGTGACTCGGCACAGAGTCAGCCGCTCAGATACAGGAGCAGGTCTTTAAATCTGTAGTGTAAGCTTAATGGGGATGGGATGTTCCGGCGCGGGGAAGCGTGGGGGGGGGGGCTTGCAGCCTGATGCCGTGGGCTCGCTGTCCATCCTGCGGTAAGACGGCGAGCCTCTGTACCGCACGGCGAGCCGAGACTGACAGAGCCAGACGCGGGATCTGTAACGGCGTCCAGCAAGGTGGGGGTTGGGGTGGGGGTTGGGGTTCGTAAATAAATTCACTGTTGTCCTCCCAGCTGTCATTAGAGTGAAAGGAGCAGGTGCCGAGCAGCAGTTGTCAGTCTCCTCCACACTCTCTCATTCCCTTTCATTCCTCCTGTTATCTCTCCATTTGTCTGTCGTTCCTCTGCCTCTCCATCTCGCGCTGTCAGCCTGTGTGGCTGGATATTCAGATCCTTTTTAAAACATATATAAATGAAATGTATATATAAATTTGTGGCTGTGCCTTGGTGCCATTCTCTCTCTCTTTATGTTTGACCTCCCCCCGTGCCCCCCCTCCCTCCCCCTCGGGCCCAGCAGCTGTTATCTTTATGTTTGTCTTTTAAGAGCGTGGTGGAGGGGGGGGGGAGGGAGAATCTGCCGGAAAGGTGCGCTGAATGGAGGTGACCGGCCCCCACAGCGTAGCGCTGAGCGCAGACAAACACGGCTGTGTAAACACGCTGGCGCGCTCGCAGGTATCATGAGCCCGGCGGGGCGCTTGTTCGCGGCCCCGTTTGGCCGGTCCTGCGCTCCGCTCACGCGTAAACAGATGGCAGGCGGCGTCGCACCCCCACCCCACCCCAGCAGGTAAATGCGGCGAACAAAAGGCGAGCGTGCAGGCGAGGAGGTGCCCCCCCCCCACCCTGGTCCAGAAGTGCCGCCTACCTGCTCAGAGGACACACCGGCATGCGGCGGGATCTCATCACGGGCTGTGGGGACAGTAGGGGGGGGGTGGACAGTAAGGCCAGATGCTTTGCTCTCCCTGTTACGGTGCCACCGTCTTACCCTGCGTGTCGCTTCCATCCCGGATGTGTTCGGCATTTTGGGAACCATCTGGCTGTGTGGATTCGCCGGGATCTGAAGCAGCTCCGTGGCTCTCGGGCTGCTGTTTGGCTGCGGATGATGTGATTCTCCCTGAAGTGATGTCGCCTATGTTTTGGCTTCCGCCTCATTCACCGCCCTGGTTTGACGTTCGCCGGGATATGCTCATCTGCCGCCCCCCCCCCGCCCATAGCACATCAGAGAGCGGAGCGTGAGCGGAGCGCAGGACCGGCCAAACGGGGCCGCGAACAAGCGCCCCGCCGGTCTGTGTCTGTCTGTGCACCTTGGGCGGTATTTCCCAGGATGCCCAGGGAGACACCGTCCGCGAACAACTGGCATCCATTTTATACACACTATCATAATGGTACCAAGGTAAAATTGAACTCAAGTGGGTCTCCTTTAAGAAGAGTCTCCTCTGTGATGTCATGTTTTGTTTTTTGTTTTTTTTGTTTTTTTGCAGCAAAAGGGGGTGTGGCCAGGCTTTGTGGGTGGGGCATGATAGACGTATATGGCAATAGGGAGTGGGGATATGGAGAGCCAACTGACAGGCCCTGGCCTTATTTCTGAGTGGTCAGAGGCGGATAGGATGAGGGGAGAGATTCTGGTTAGGGTTTTATGAAACACATGGTGGGTGGGGGAGGGGTGTGAAGTGGGGAAGGGGGGGGGGGAGTAGGGAGAGGGGGCAGGATCAAAGAGGGGGAATGTCTTTATGGTCACTAAAGGGTAGATGGAAGTGTTTCCCAGGGGACAGGATTAGAAAGGTGATGCAGAGGGGGAGGGACAGAGAATAGCCCCATTTTCGGGGGGTGCGCGGTATTGATCGCTTAACCGGCCTCTCGGCCCGTGAGCGGCGGCGATAACGATTGCGCCAACGCTGGCAAATAACACATCGGCCTTCAGGGCGCTAGCTGACCTGTAAGTAAGCGAAGCAGTGCTTCGGATTACACGCTCTAATACGGCCGAACGCGCGCGCGCAACTTCATTAGCGCATTTAGCGGTGCGTCCTCTCTGGGCGTGTCCCTCCTCCTTTCTCTCAGCCCAGGAAAACACCGCATGTAAGCAGAGGATGGGGGGCTGTGCAGAGTGTCGGTTGCCACCCCCTCCCCCGTCAGTCAGTGACGGGGTTTCCCCTGCAGGCGCGTGATTGCCGGCTGTGCGCCGTCCTCCGAGCCGCGGCTGGCATCCCCGTGGTCTGGGGCTCTCCGTCCGCGGTTATTCCTCTGCGTGTGCCCGCCGCTCGCGCACCGCGTCGCCTCAACCCTCTCCTGTCGCTCTGCGGGGGGTTTATTTTTCACTATGTGTCTTGGCAGCGTCATGCCAGCTGCACGATATAAATCATAGCGAGAGAAAAGCCTCCATGACTGCGGCCGATTAGAGGAGCGGGGCGAAGGCGGTTTGGGACCCAGACTCCGCCGATACGCCGGATCCATATTTTGAAAAATCCCGTGTAGTTTTTGCAGCTCGTGCTGCCGGCCTTCGTGCTCCCATTACACCGGCGGTACAGCAGCCGTGAGGGCTGGCACCGGGTTCGATTACCCTGTCGCTGTCGACCTGAGAGTACTTTACTTAAATTGCAAAACATCGGGTAAGATTTCACACCTCTGTGCGGCTGCCTTTGCCCAGGGACATGTCAGCTACGTGAATAACAGTAATGAGCTGCTGCATCTTCCCGGTAAGGCGCTCTCCTCTCCTGCTTGTGATCAGTCATTAATCTTACCTTTGTTGTTGTTCATCTGCCATACCGGCTCTTGCTCGTCTCCCTCTGAACCTGCCTCAGCGAAATACTACCATCTAGGGAAGCGATGCCCTTCCTCAGTGGGTCAGGAATGCATGTTTGATAAACCGCAGTGTGTGTCTGCACCCCCCCCCCTCTTACAGCACCCTTGTTGCTATGAGTCAGCAGGGCAGTGGGCAGCTCCGCCCCACCCCTCCCCCCCCCCCTCCCCCCCCCCCGTGTGCGGAGCTACAGTGAGGCGTGGGGGGGGGGTGTGTGCAGCGCTACAGTGAGGTGTGTGCGGAACTACAGTGAGGCGTGGGGGGGGGGGTGTGTGCGGAGCTACAGTGAGGCGTGGGGGGGGGGTATATGGTACATGGATAAGTGTGTCTCAGCCGATCTTAAGGGATCTGTTTCCCATCAAACTAAACCTCGGTTGGCTGTGCAGTAGACAGTGCGCTGGGGTGTTTACACACTTTTAGTGGTGCAGTGGCAGTGCGCTGGGGTGTTTACACACTTTTAGTGGTGCAGTGGCAGTGCGCTGGGGTGTTTACACACTTTTAGTGGTGCAGTGGCAGTCCAGGCCGCCCTCTCGCTCTTGTGTTCGGACGCATGGATCAGTGTTTCAGAGCCTCAATAATAGATGTCGCCTTCGTGAATAATTCACGCACGACCGATTGAACTCTGCTTGCTGTCGCCAAGATGTGGGGGTCCGGGGGGGGAGCTTTGACTTGCCCGTCTCTCTCCAGGTGGCGTCCGGCCCCGTGTGGGGGGGGGTATCCTGTGTCCGTCGCTCCTCTTCACTCTGCCTCTTTCAGGGCTCCCAAGATGCAACGGGAGGTCAGGAGGGACTGGTAGCTCCGCCCTTCTCAGCCTTCCCGCCCCCACCGCCGCCCCCGCCCCCTCAGAACGGCCTGGGATTGGAGTTCGGCAGTGGCCTCTTCGGCGCCGGGGGACAGAGGCCAGTGGAGGGCGGAACTGGAGTTGCTGGTTCCACTGGCACTAATAACGGCTTGAGCGCAGTGGTGAGTGACCTACTCTGCCTCTGGCCATGTGTTTGTCTACAATAATCACCCGGGGGTGGCCATGGTCACCCGAAACCTAAATAATAAAAAGGAACTATGGATTATTTTGTTTCCCTAGTGGAACCATAGAAGAGACACGGTAGAAAGCTTCCCGGTGAAAATGTAGTGATTGACATAGATATTTTCTGCTTTTAATTTTTATTTGTGGCTTCATTTGTGAAGGTACGCTCATTAAGTTCATGTTTGCATGGCAATAAGAATGTGCAGTGAAATGTCTCTTTTAGGATTTCACCTTCTCTGAGTTTTATTTTTTATCAACGATTATAAACTTTTACATGTAACCCCTAGGTTTACATATACAGTATAGTCCTAGTTACTTGCACGTCGCGGAAACTCGTCTAACTACTTGTCGGAATGTGAAGTGAAATGAATGTACTGTTAGCAACGTTTATTTCTGGATTAGCAGTCGTACTGCAGACACTTATGTGAGCTTCTCAAACAAAGTTGGTTGGTTATTCCCTTTTTTGTTCCATCCCTCCTCCACAAATATAACTTTTCTGCTGGCACTGCTGATTACCAGCCCACTGATCATGTTCTCCCTGCTGTATTGTCCGCTGCAGACGGATGGAACCGGCCAGGTCGAGGCAGGCAGTCAGTGTGGAGTGCGGCCTGGGGGCGCGGCAGTGGGAGGAGCCTCTGGGGGCGAGGGGTCAGAAGCCAAAGGCACACCCAAGCGTCTCCACGTCTCAAACATCCCGTTCCGCTTCCGGGACCCCGACCTCAGGCAGATGTTTGGGGTGAGAGCCGCCACCCGCCCTCCCCCGAAGCTGTCGTTACTGGGGCATCCCAGAGGGTCGGGGACTTGGAACAGATGTAGCCCAGCTGTCATCTTTTTATCTTTTTTTTTTGGGAGGGGGGTTAAAAGATGGAAGATTCTTTACAAATGAGCATTCATCAGTATTGATATCTGCAGTAAATTGATCAATGATGAGAGATTAACTAAAATAAAAGACACAACCTACAATATGTAACTAACGTTCTTGACATTATATTTCTTCCTAAAAGTAAGTTATAAAAGGAATTCTCTGTTTTAACAAAAGTCTTTTTTTTTTTTTCTTTTTAGCAATTTGGAAAAATCCTCGATGTGGAAATCATCTTTAACGAGAGAGGGTCAAAGGTAAGCTGCTGTCGGCTGGTGACGCGTATGGGCACAGCGCCCCCTATCGCATGCCCGCAGTCCCAAGACCTTGATGCTTGTCTGTGGTTTATCAGAGCTGCGAAGGACGGCTTGATGATGCGATGGGCAGTGTGCTGAGCTGGACGCTGAGTCAGCACATCTGCATGGTGTTTCTTTTCAATACGAAGGTGTCGGCGTATCACATTGTGTGTGGTCTGGGCCGGAGTGTGTGTGTGGTCCTCCTAAAATGGCACCAACAAATTAATAGACTGAATAAAACCATGATGACCGCTAGAAATGCTGGACAGAGAGGATGCCTGCATTCTCCACCCCGGCCTATAGGGGGCCTCAGTGTCACTTTTTAACTCTGTATTTATAAAATGTCGCTTTGAACAGTGAGCTAAAGACGGCTGGGAACATGGGTGATGCGAGAAGTTTTGGGCCCCATGAAGGCATAGCATATCGGGCCCCCAAGACAGACCAATCCATTTATGTTCCAAATCTATTAGGGCCCCCCTTCATTCTGCCCCCCCCCGGCTGCAGTGCCCCCAAGTCGTGTGGCTCAGTATTTTTGGGGGGGGGACTGCACCCCCTGCCATGGTCCTGCTCTCTCTTGGAATACTGTCATAATTCTCCTAGTGCCCTGCTCTCTCCTCTAACCCCGCACCTAAATTCCCTTCCTGTCCCGTCCCGTCCCCCCGTCCCCCCCCCCCCACAGGGGTTTGGCTTTGTGACATTCGAGTCCAGTGCTGATGCGGAGAAGGCTCGTGAAAAGCTACATGGGACCCTGGTGGAGGGTCGCAAGATCGAGGTAATTTCCCCGAATGTCACCACAGTGTCACTCTTTCACTATGGACACGTTTACCAGTTTTAACTCTGATGTCATGCTGGAATCGGTACACGTGATCCGTACGCCGCTTTTCTATTTTGTCCGAGCGTGTCGGTCCTGCTTAACTGTGGGAATGGCACCAGAGCATGCTGGGATGGACACCGCCCCCCCCCCCCCCCCCCACCACTATCACCACCACCACCCTCCCCAATTTAATTTTGCTATGGATATCAGCATCGGGTACTAAGCATGCTAGGGAACGTGTCAATGTTGAGGGCATGGCTGATTGGACACAGGGAAATCTTCGGCGCGTCAATGCTGGAAAACTGAAGGGAATTAGCATGCTGCAGGAAATGCGATGTGCATGCTTTACTGGAGTCCGTCCTTACTGTGCAATTCAACAGACCCCCTCCCCACCTTAATACAACCCACCTTAATATCCCTCTGGTATCTGCTGTTACTTTTCAGCTGGAGGTGTTGTGGTTCATGGTTCCTTAGTGCAATAAAGGGTCTGTTATCTTCCCCCTCTGCTGCAGTGACGCATGTTTTAATGCTCTTATTGTCTGCCTCTGGCTATTACTGCTGCAGTCCTACCACAGAAATGGCAATTGTGCATGGGGTTTTTGAGCATTGTTAGGCTGTGTTTTATTGGTATTTTTCAGTCTTGTTATATTGGCATGGATCTGGTTTTCTTTTCTCTCTTTTTTTTTTTTTTTTTTTGGTCTGTCTGTGTTTTATTTCCTTACTGTTTTTAAGTATCCTCTTGACGTTCACTGGGTCCTGACCTGTCCAGCTCTGCTGGAGTTGCTCTCTCGATTCATGGGGTCGAACGGCCGAGGTGTGCGGGGCTGTCCGTTTGGCCCGCCAGCCGAATTGCGGGGAATGTTCCAGATTGCGGTCATTTGCGCAGAGGAAAGACGTCAAAGCCTTTTCTTCCCCTCCACCAGTAGCTGCTTTATTGTCAGCATTGTTAGTCAATGCTGGGGTCTGAGGGGAATTACCCACAATCCCCAGGATGCTGGGGTCTGAGGGGAATTACCCACAATCCCCAGGATGCTTCTTTGCTTTTGTGGAGCTAGTAAAAGCGACTTGTATGAAATTCAAGAGATCGATAGAAACACAAACGCAGCATATTTATCAACCTGCTTTTTTTCAGGGAATATTGCATATTTTACCCGCACTGTGTCACACTGTACAGTATTAGGAGGGCATGAATCAAAGGTTGCCATCACTGCATGGATTAATACACCTTATCTGCAGTATGCCTATTAGTTAAGTAAATAGAATTTTATATCTATATTATAATAGGCCTACATTTTTCCAACATTCAAGTTAAATTTTTTCCTCTATTTTTGCCATCTGCAAAATTGCATCTCAAATCCTGCCTCCCTGACCTAATTTTAAAAAATTTCGGCTTATGAAATAGATCCAGTGCACACTTCTGTCGGAAGTGCAAACTTTTTTTTTCCCACCAGTGTGACTCCGCGGATTTCCATGGCAACAGCTCCCGTGCGCAGGAAATCCCGCGATCTGCGATGCATCGAGTGGAAACGCAGAAACCGACAGCTCAGTTGTCAGGCTTCGCTCCGCATGTTTAGGTGACTGTCTGCATGTAGGGGGTGATCTCCACATCTTGGGGAATGTCAGGACACGCCTGACCTTAAACTACCTCAGGGAAAAAAAAACTTTGTCAAGAGTTTGAATTCCTTGATCCAATCTTGTCTTAATGTAACTGTGTTCTAGTCCTTTCACTTGGATGAAATCTGTAATAAGGCTTTCAGCTGAGTCGTTCTTACCCTTTTTTCTGTGTCATGTCTGCATGGGAAGCCTACTATTCTACAGGTGGCTGTTAAGTTGTTTTTTTTGGTCGCGATGCATGTGCCGCGATTTAACTTGAGTCGACGTGGGAGACTTTGCAGTGTCGGCGCTTATAAACGGACACACGCCTCCCCCCCCTGCGTCTTTCTGACCATGCTGTGTGTCCTTGACTGGTCGCTTATGCATTGCATGGCATTGTGGCGGTGTTGTGTTTTTTTTTTTATTATTTCGGGGGTCCGATAATGTTTGACCGCTGCCTTCACTACACTGCGCTCTGTTCCGCCATCCCTCCCCCTCTCAGATTTCTGCATCTTCTGTGTCCTCCTCAAATAACTGGCAGGTGTTTTTTTTGTTTTTTTTTTATAAATGTCTGTTGGTTGATTATTTATGTTTGTTCATGTGTTAGACGCAGCGATGAGGGGGTGTGCTGGTGTGCGGCCACGCTGTCTTTCTGAACATGCATGGACTCTGGGTTTTGTACAGATTACCCTCTGTAGCCAGTGACCCGTTGTGTTCCATTTAAGCTCGCTCGTCTGTCCGCTGAAAACGCCGCGCTTTGAAGAAATCCCCACATCCCTTACGCTTTCAAACGGAACTGATAAAATGTACCAATGTAAGTGGACGAATCTGTTTTGTGAGCTCTCTTTTTAAGTGTCTGTGTTAGTGGCGTCCACCCTCCTTCCCATCTGTTGGCGTGCTGTGTGTGTCCACCCCTTCTGCGTGGCTGCCATCGCCCCCTTTAGTCCGTGTTTGTCGGGATGGGATCAAGCCTTCGCACCGTTTTATTTCGGTTTTTAATTTTGTTTTCTTTGTTTCGTTTGTGGTTTGGTTTTTTTATATAGCGGAAATGTATCGTTTGCATACTGGCTCGTCGCTGCTGCATGTCGTTCAGAGCAGATAGCAGCGCAGACTAAACGCGCCACCTCACTACGGTTACACGTGGGAACGTATGTAAACTAATGCTGACTTGCGTGTGGACCTTCATCTTTTTATCGGCTTATTCTATCTATAATTCTGCTTGGCTAATTATGAACAATTTTGGTGATGGGGGCTCTGTTATCCTAAACTACTGTCATTTATGATTCATAAATAAAAACACAATCACGTCTAATTGTTTGACAGTGGAGCTTAATGTTCGCCCGAACTTTAATTGCGAATTGCAATAGTAAACGGATCACATCGGCATCGTCTCGCATGGCGCTCTCTTATGGCCGGAGCCAGAGCTCTTCCTCGGGTTATGGTTGGCCGCTGAAATGGTCACTCTTTCTTGCATGCATGGTTTTTGCAAGCTGTTTTGAGTGCATGCGCATACAAGGGAGGAAGACCAAAAGAGCGACAGTGATCTCAAACCCTTTATCTTTGCTTCTGTGCGTTTTCCATGGGCTTTCCCCGCCGTATGGACAATATTGTCCCCGTCTCCCGTTACATGGCCCACCTTCATGCCCTGTTAGTGTCCCCTGGAACTTCCTGTACCTTTCCTGTTGGCTGTCTGCTTTTGTCTCCTGTCATTACCTGTATTTCGCTGCACTGAATAAGATCAACAAAACATAGACAAATTCACGATTTATTTGATTGAAATTTAAGTAATGAATTAACTCTACGGATGGATGTTGCCACCTGGTGTTGTCAAGAGGCATTGCATTTTAATAGTCACGGCGTTTTGCATACAGTTTATTCAATGTGTAGAGTATTTATTGTTAAGAAATTACATTTGTAGAATTATTTGATGTCAAATAACATGGGAACTTTTATTTTGCAAAAATATTAACTGTATTTATTAACTGGTTGTAAACCCAAAGAGATTTTTGATTAACACATTTACATTCGGTCTAGCATTACTACCATACAAGGTACAATAGTATTATTAATAGTATTATTTTATACATTTAAGGCACTTTTAGTCTCTAACACTTTTAGTACAAGCTATATATGAGTTTCTGTCTTATAATTTTCTAATTAAATAATTAATATTATGCTAATATAACCTTGCAGTGTAATTACATAAAAACTGTACAGACTGTGTTGTACTCTTGAAGACTTGGCCTCACACCTTCTATGATTAATGAATCTATCATATCTCTGTCAGATTTTATAATATTTGTCCCAAGTGACCAACCTTAAAACTGGTGAAAAATTTCTCCCCTCATTACAAGTTATAGATTTTTAAAATTAATAATATTTCTCTCCCCTGTCTTTCTTCTGCTGTCTCTCCGTTTCTGTGTAAGCTAATAGAGTTGATGTGGTAAACCCTCCCTACCTGGTTGTTTTGTGTGTGTGTGTCTGTGTCTGTCGGCTGTTGGTCCACGTGCTGCCCCTGTGTCTTACCTGTCTGTGATGTTCCGCGTGTGTGATGTGAGTTGACGGGCTAAGTTGGCCACATCCTTCTCCCAGTCTCTGTTTCTGCCGTCTTTCCCCTAGCTTGTTTCTCTCTTCTTTCCCCTGTGTGTTCTTCTCATTCTTAGGCAGTTCGGACCGAATGCAACGTAACCAGCTTGTGTACCGGTTCCAAGATCTCAACCTTTTTCCGAAATTGATTTTAATTTTAAAATTTGCAATTTTCCTCGTCTCCATTTCTGTTTTCTGTGGTAGTAGTTCTATTTATTTGTTTTAGATGTTTGTTTTTACTATTTTGTGTTACTTTTTTTTTTCTGTTTCCCTGACGACGTCTGTGTGTGTTGTTGTCAGTTTCCACGGTAACCGCTCACGTATCCTCTGGCCGTTTCCTCAGCATGGGTAAGTTGTATATACATGGTACCATCACTGCCTGACCTCCCCACTTGCCTAAAAATGTAGCAAAATGCATTAAAACAAAAATATGCATCTTGATAAAAGCAGTCTGTAGTAGTTAGGAGTAGATGACTGTTGCAATGTTTGATCAACAGTATTGAGAGCTTTAAAACAACTAGACAAACCTTTACTCTGTCTCACTTTACAGTGCTTATGGGTAACTTTGCCAGAGTGTCTTATTCATAAAAATAGCGCTCCCCGGAATAGCGCTGCATTCTGTATGTCCCATGGTGTCACTCTGCACTGTACGCTGGAGTACAGGGACCCCATGACCTGTATGCACGCATTTGGCAGAACGGAAGGTGCCGGAAACATGGTCGGGTGTGATTACTGACACCTCAAGCGCTCAAATGGCACCTTTTAGGGCCTCGTAAGTGTGGAAGAATCGTGGGATGGTTAACAGATCTAAAAAGCACGGCCTGTAGGATGGACTAGGGACATTTTAAAGGGAGAGGAAAGGTGAGCTCAGAAAATGTACAGGATCGTGGGCTTTGCTCATCAAATTGACCGAACTGCAAACCCCAAGATGGGGTTGTTGCTCCTGGTCTCTCTCCCTCAGCGATTTGAAGGCTTTGACCTTGATCGAGTTGAGGGGGTGGCTCTGTGGGCCTTGTTCCCACCCCATGACATTCACCCCCTCCCTGCCTGTCATGCAGATGTTTGATATCAGGCCACTATTTAGTCAAATAATCTGTCTGTTTCAATCGCAAAATGATCAGTTCCATAAATGACCATCGTTTCATATTTGGGGAGGTGACATGACTTAATAATTTAAATACAGAGGTCTGTTTATTGGGGGGCGGGGGTTGAATAAATCCAAATTAAATATTGGGGGTGCACCCCCCCCCCCTCCTGCCTCTGGTTATAACAACCTTTTTCTTACCAAATGGCAGACAGTTTGGAGGAAAGTTAATTACTACTTTTTCTGATTTCCCTTCCTGTATTTTTTTAATTATTAGGCAGGAGACAAACCGTGCTTTGTTTGGAAGCTCTTCCTATATCCCTCTTTTGTCCTGTTTGTGCCCCCTGGTTTGGTTTTGGTTTGGACATGAATAGTTTGTCTCATTATTAGTGGCTGCCATTGTTTTCTCCCTGTCGCATTTATTTTGGGGTGCCTCTCTTTCTCTCCATCTTCCCTCTCTTTTCGGTGCTTTGAAATGTCTTTCATCCGAGAGCCATTACTAATTTGAATAAACTTTTTCTTTGGTGTGCACCTTTAGAGAGCCCCTGATCTGTTCGGTGCTTTGCTTGTCTGAATGAAAACACATCCCCCATGTAATTTCTGTGCCTGGTGTGGAGAATGTGGGCCTTGTCAGTCTCTCCCCTGCATCCGCACCACACACACACACACACACACACACACACACACACAAACTTGCGCATTTGCGCACCGTGTTCCTTTCTGTGTATTTTCAACTTCTCACCCTGCTGCACCTGCTGCTTGCTGATTGGCTGATCTCCGGCCCGTTACTCTCGCTCAGCTATGCGATGTGCCTGTCTGCATCATTTGCTGATGATGGGTTTTTTTTTGTGGTATGCTAAACATATGGGTCTCCCCTTCTCTCCCGTGTCCTGACCCCCCTCACAGGCAGCAGCTGGTTGTTTTTATATGATCTCTACTGCTCTGTCAAGAACTTTTCATAGGTTGTTTTAACCTGTGAATAACTGGTTATGTTTGAAGGTTATTTTCTTCCCTTTGTACCCACCTCCCGCATGCCTGGTTTCTAACAGGAACTGCTCTGTGCGTTTATGCCTTTATGATTCTGCTTTGATGTATTATTTTGGTGCCTGTGGTGATTATGCTTTTGTATGAAAAGATGCGAGTGAATGAAAGATCGGATTTATTTTATGCAATGTAATGCCACACCTGATCTGGCTTCGGCACATTTTAATTCAGTAACTCGCTCTGAAATGCAGTTTCATTTCTTTTTTGTTGTTGCTGTGTTATTACAAAAGAGGAAGAGGTCACGTGCAGTCAGATTTGGTTGACCACCCACATCTTACCGAACTTTTGTCCTACTTGGCAAGACAAACCTCAGTCAGATGTTTTTTTTTTTTTTTCCTCAGTAAGCTGAAGATGCCCCTTTGAAAATGAGGTCTTTCCATTTGAATGACCTTCCTCGTTAATATGGCGTCTTGACGTGATACATTTAGGATGAAAAGAGGGGCCTGGATGCCTGCGATTGGCTGAAGGGCAAACTGCTGTATCTGTATTCCTGCCCCCAGTCAAATATAATGATTGACATCATTCAGAATCTTCACCCCTCTGTCTGAGGTCATCACCACTATGTTCCATGCCTAACCACCCCAGCCCAGTAGGTGGCGATATGTGAAATGGGCAGCTGGCCGGCCACAGCCCCCCGACCGCATGCTATTGTCTTTGCAGACCAAACATGTTTGCTTTCTCTTCATGACCGCATGCATGTACATGACATAGCAATGTTGTTAAAAAGGGGCCTCAGAAGGCAGTAGAGGCTATTGCCGGGATTAACGCCGGCGTTTGTATTTAATGTCTGTTTGACGTTGGTCTCTGGTTTGTCGGGGTCGTTCCCTGGACCCTCGGCTTGTCTTTTAATGTGCCTGATGCTCTGTGGTGATTGGCTGGATGTCTGTGCTGTGAGTCTTTCCCTCTTTACCTCCCGTTCATCCCCTCATCTCTCGCTCCTCTCTCTCCGTCTCCCTCTCCTCCAGGTGAATAATGCCACTGCCCGGGTGATGACCAATAAGAAGCTAGTCAGCCCGTACACCAACGGGGAGGGGCTGGGCTCGCTGCCATATGGTAAACGCCGGTCTCATGGCTGATGTAGAATGGGGGGGGGGGGGGGTTTATCTCCAGGGTCTTGAGAGAGAGTGTGGGGGAACGGAGGTGTGTGTGTTTGCCGTGTAGCGGCTTTCCGCCCCCCCGCTGTTAATCGCACACCTCTCCTGGCGGCCCGTCTCACCGGTTCCGCTCTGCCTCCCCGTCTCTCAGCAGGCTGGAAGCTGAGCCCCATGGTGGGGGCCGTCTACGGGCCCGAGCTCTACGCGGGTGAGCTGCCGCCTCCGTCTCTCCTCATTTATTTCCTTGCCCCCACACCCCACAAAGCTGCCTTGTTAAACTTGGAGCAGTTGTCATGTTGGCCTAGCAAGGGTGAAAATTCAAGAAATGCAAATATGTTTTGAACCACAGGCCTTTTCTGGGATGACACACTCACGACGGTCGCACGGCACATATTCACCCCCCAGATTTATTTCTAGAGCGATTATTTGCCCCCGTTCACTGACTTTGACATTTGTTTTGTACTTGCGCACTTCGTATACGTCATAGAATCAATGAATCCGTTGTTATTATTGTTGTTGTCGTTGCTGTCGCCGTCGTCTTATTGATCTTAGCGAGTCTTAGTAGTCTTAGGTCATATCTGTTCATTCGCCCCTCCAGTACCCGGGTTCCCGTACCCCGCTACCACGGCAGCTGCCTTCCGTGGGGCTCACCTGAGGGGTCGGGGTCGCCCCGTGTACGGCGCCGTCCGCGCCGCCGTCCCCCAGCCCGCCATCCCCGCGTATCCAGGGTGAGTGTCGGTGTCGCAGATTTACATGCATGCCGGGTAGATTTAACCCCGCAAACTGCGTGACGTGTCCGTAAGTGATGTGATTGGCTGCCGTGCTCTGGAGGACCGTACCACTTCCATGCTCGACGAGGCCAGCGACAGCCCCACACTGTCGTTTCCTTGGCGATGCTGATATTCCTCACTGCGAATGCGGGTCCTTTGGGGCCATCTGTCACTGGCTGGGGTCCGGCCAGTGCTGGGTAGTGGGAGATGCCTCAGGGCATTATGGGAGTTGCAGGGTGTCGTGCTTATGGAAGTTGTATCTGTTTGTGCATGCTGCATGTGTGTGAAATAACACTCTCTCTCTCTCTCTCTCTCCCCCCCCCTCCCTTCCTTCCCACCTCACTGCTGTTTCCTTTGTACCACATCTTATTTTCCCCACTTCTCTCTTTTTTGCTGCATTCTGACTTCTATTCTTTCTCCTCATCCTCCCTTCCGCTTCTTCATCTTATTGGCATTTAAAAATTTTCTTCTGTCTGTGCCCATCCATCACTGCTGCTCATTTGTCCTCTCTCTCTCCCTCTCCCTCCATTTCTCTCTCACCCTCCTCTGTGCCTCCTTTCCCATCTGCGCCTGTGCCCCCCCCCCCCCCCGCTCTCTCAGTGTGGTGTATCAGGATGGGTTTTATGGAGCCGCAGAACTATATGTAAGTAAAGTCTCGCTCTTCCCCCCCCCGCGATCACACTCTCCCTCTCTGCCTCACAGTGTTCCGTGTGTGTGCGTGTGCATAAACTGCATAGAGCTGCATACTTGTGAATGATATAGCATATATACAGGGTTTTATCCCAATATTACTAAATGGCATGTGAATTTTTAGAATTTACATCTATAGAAATGACCCAGTGTCTCGATACATCTATTTTTATGGCTTGTAATGGGATTTTCCACTGTAGTTTCAACTAATATGAAAATAAATGTGCTTTTAAGATGCCTTAGATTCATATGAATTTTATCCTCAAAGATGTAGTGATTCATCTAGATGTTTAAGTAACATTGTGAGTGTTAGGCTCCATGCAGGCATTACGCCGGACAGCCCATCCTGCGGCCAACACGTCCGTATCAGATCTATACATTCATAACTGAGCCGCTCTATGCGTGTCTATTTGTGTGTGTGCGTGTGTTTGTGCGTGTGTGCGTGTCCAGGTTGACAATAGCTGTTTCTGTTTTCTCTGTAGAATAGTGTTTCAGGACACTGTCCTTAGTGCCAGATTGCCTCAGGTAGGGTCGGTATAAAATCCAGTATGCATTTATTACCGTCGATTATTGTTTTGATATTGATCATTTTTAAATTGTGATGGCATTTCTGTACTAACTCACTGGAATCTGACACTGGCGGAATTGGGGAAGGGGTTATGCTGTCATCATCATCCCCATCATTTTCACCTTCATCATTTTATAATAGAAACACACTAGTGTAGTAACTTTTAGACTAAGGTCTTATCACATGTAATATAAATGGAAAGGAGCTGTACTTTAAGGTATATGAATTTCATTTGGGAAATTTGACATTAGGCCTGAAAGTCTTATAGTCTGACAGCCTGTCTTTCGGTCTTGCTCGTAAGAACATATCGAACTGTTTTTTTACGCAACATTAAGTGCATGGCTTGCGGCAGTTTGCGTCAATAGCATTTCAGGCGTGCACCCCATAATCAGTGCTGACAGATATCTGCAAACGCTCTGTGAACTTTTGGGTTTGTTACTGAGAAATAGCTGGAAAGGCTGTAATCAGTAAGAGTCAGGGGTAGGGGGCAGGCTATGAAATTGGCTTTCAGTCCCATTTATTCTGGTGAATAAATGTTCAGTATTTTGTAGGAAGAGTGGGGGGTCGACCCCCTACAGAATCTGTTGGTAGAGTTTTGTTTCCCTGCGTCTCTCTGGCCCGGGGCGGTTCAGCTGGTCACGTTAACCTGCCTGCCCGGGCAAGAGCGGCGCATGTTTTAGCGGGACTCACAGGCCCAGCTGCACCGCGCCTGTCGCATTAGGGTGGGATTCTCAGGCCCAGCTGCAATGCGTCTGTCGCATTAGGGTGGGATTCTCAGGCCCAGCTGCAATGCGTCTGTCGCATTAGGGTGGGATTCTCAGGCCCAGCTGCAATGCGTCTGTCGCATTAGGGCAGGACTCGCAAGTCCAACTGCACTGCACCTGTCACACTAGGATGGGACTTGCAGGCCCAGCTGCACTGCATCTCTCGCATTAGGGTGGAACTCACAGGCCCAGGTGCACTGCATCTGCTGCTTTAGGGTGGGATTCGCAGGCCTAGCTGCACTGCATCTGCTGCACTAGGGTGGGACTCGCAGGCCCAGCTGCACTTCATCTGTCCCATTAGGGGACGACTCACTGGCCTAGCTGCACTGCATCTGTCGCATTAGGGCTACATCTGCTGCACTAAGGCGGGACTCGCAGGCCCAGCTGCACTGCATCTGTCGCATTAGGGTTACATCTGCTGCACTAAGGCGGGACTCGCAGGCCCAGCTGCATTTTGTCTGTCATATTAGGGCGGGACTCGCAGGCTCTGCTGCACCACGTCTGTCGCATTAGGGCTGTCAGGACCCACCAGCACAGCTAGGACCTCATCCCTAACCCCTTCCCAATATCTCGCTCTATTGGTTCGCTTCACCTGTGGCATGCTGAAATGAAATCAATGTGAGCATGCTGACACCCATACCCCACCCTTCTACCCCATCCCCTCCCCCCAATTTTACCCTCTTTCCATCTCACTCCCTCTGCATCCCTCCCTCCCTCGCCTTAATTCTGCTACCTTTTACCTGTCTACCCGAATTCTCATTTCCTTTTGGTTTCTCCAAAATGTCCTCCTCTTCTTCCTCCCCTACTCTACCCACTTCTCATCTCTTGGACCCCCCCCCCCCCCCCACACACAGGCATATGGAGGAATGCTGGGAGTCGTAGTTAATTAGGGTAGAATGCAGTGGTGTGTTTGATTGGGATTGCCTCTCTCTCTCTTTTTTTCTTAATTTGGGATGCATGCTGTCTTTCTGTTGTGGCCACGTTTCTGTTCGTCCATCTCTGTCTGTCTCTGTCCGATCGTCTTTTGGCACAGAAAAATGTCCTGTTTAATTTATGCATTTGGGAAGATAACACGGGGGGTAATTTACACCGTTGGCTTTATTTATTCATCGTCCTGTGTGTCTTGGGGGCTTTTGCCATGAAACAGCCCTGTTACATTCTCCTTATGTCGTGTCTCTTGTCAATGTCTCAGTCCCCTGTCATTTATTCCCCTCTTTTTGTTGTTTATCTCTTGCTTCGCTTGGTCTCATGACGTCTTTCCTCTCGCTGCTTTAGCCCCAGTCCTGAAGAGCCGTGGGTCGGACTGCGGGTTCTGTCCGCGGGTTCTCACACGCGGTTCTTTATCGCTCTGCTACATTTATAAATGAAGTACCGCGGCTCTCCGGGACTGGCGCTAATGAGCCCGACGTTGCGTGCTAAGCGGCGTCTCCCCCCCCCCCCCCCCCCCCCAGTACAGTTTGCCCACCATGCTGACCTCCTCGCTCTCCTTCTGGCAGGGGGGGTACACGGCGTATCGCTACGCCCAGCCCGCCGCCGTAGCTGGAGCGACGGCTGCCGCAGCCGCTGCCGCCGCTTACAGCGACAGGTGAGGGCCACAGACACATGGGATTCCAGTCCTGAACAGTATGTTCCTCTCCCCTTCTGCGGGGTAGTATACGATGGTGAGGTCACAGGGGGCAATGGCCCCAGCTGAAAGCTGATTGGTCCCCAGAGTGCACCATGCCCTGTCACTCACCAATACGAAACATATGATTGGCTAATGAAAAGGTTGGCCCCTCTGTATGAATTATGGCCTCTATCTCCGCTATCTCTTATGCCTCCCGCTTTAAAAATTCTAGAATCGCCCTTATCCTCCTCTGATGCGACTTCTACCTTAAGATAGACACTAGGCCTTTATTACTGTCTCCAAACTGTGCGTCTCCTTTAATTCCTGTGTTCTCGAGATGTGACATCATTTTAATTGAAAAGCAGGAAGCCGTAGTCAAAGCAAGTTTAATAGCTGGTGTCTATGCCGCATTTGCTCCCGCCTGGCGCCTGACGGTGCCGTCTCTGTCTCCGTCCCCTAAGTTACGGCCGAGTGTATGCCGCGGACCCCTACCACGCCCTGGCCCCTGCCGCAGCCGCCGCGTACGGAGTGGGCGCCATGGTAAGAGTTACTCTACCGAGGCAGTCACATGAACAGAAAGACCACTGCTATCGCGTGTAATTAATCTGTAGTTCTTTCCCTCCATTTTCTCACTGTTAGGGATCGTGGCTAAATTGTATGACAGGAATAAAATGAAAACTGTGCTATTTCCTCACTCTTCTCTCTGTCTCTTGCAGGCCAGTTTGTACCGGGGCGGATACAGTAGATTTGCCCCTTACTGAATGACCTCGACGTCTCTGACCCCCCCCCACGCCCCCTCCCCCCTTCTGTAGTTCAGGAATCAAATCTCCATCTGTCTCCCCGGAAAGGTGTTGTCTGTTAGAGGCACAGCCCGCAAAGAAAAAAGGCGTCAAATGTAATTGTCAGTTACACCTCCAAACCATGATATTACAGGAAATCAACCATCCAGAAACTGCTGGGACGTACCAGGACAGCCACTGGCAGAGGCTCTGGACTTGACAGGCTGTGGATAAACAGAATGGCCACCGTCAGGCCCTGCGGTCATGCTGTTCAGCTCCATTAACACCATCCTTTAAGAGTAGAACATCTAGAATCAACCAATGCACAGTTGCAAATTACACTCTTTTTTTCCCCAATATATCAGCTTTTTTTTGTCAGTTTGGTGTTAAGCGCACACCTCTTTGGAAGGTACCACTTTGGGTGAATTTTTTAGGGGGGGTGCAACCGAGTTAATAGGGCACAGATATTCAAGCTCATATTGAAGTGGAGCAACTTTAAAGAAAACTTTACAATGATCAGCTGCGGAAAAACACAAAACACAAACGCAAAACTGACAATGGGAAAAGAAATGCAAAAATGACTCTTTTGATATGCATTACCTCATTCGGGTTTTTGTCTATGGGGAAAATTAGTAGTCGAATAATAGTTACTACAAAAGGCATTAACATAAATTAGATGCGTCACACCGCTCGTCTTGCGTTTTAACAAACTTATTGTTACTGTTATTATAATGATTATTATGATTATTATTTACAATTTTCTCCTGTGAAATATTCCTCTTTGTTCCTGAGTATCTGTACCACAGTTATGAATATAATTGCTGTCTCTCTTATATTCTGTTGGCATGAGTGTTCGGTCTGTACGATGCATTACTCAGCACAAGCGAACCTTGTAAATATGCGGTGGTCCCTGTGACTTACGGACATGACGACACGCACCCAGAGCGCGGATGGGAGTGCATGTGTGGGGTTAGGGTTCTGTGGGTGGGTGGGCAGTGGGGGGGGGGGGGGGAGGCCACAGAGAGATGCTACCTACCACGACCTGTGCTGGGTTACACTGCGCCATCAGGGCAAAACGGCATCAACGTTTTGTTTTGCCTGGGAAACGTCAGGGGCGCTGAACAGCCCCGGATTAGGCTCTGTCTGGTCATGTGACATGACCTTTTTAAACACAGAGGTTATTTTTGTTAATGGATTGTTACCTCTCTCCTCTCTAAGTCCAACAACCCGCTTCCCAAGCTGGTTCCCCATTCTCTAGCTTTGTGAGAGTAGTTATCTATGGAAGACACAGCCAATTCCTTACTATTATTTGTCTTTTTTAATTTTTAATAAAGTTGGCAATTGTGGGGTAACGAGGAGATCTGGACAGTGACAGAAAGATGTTACAATGTATAAATTCTGGTTGTAGAATCGCTGAAGCTTAATTCCATATCTTCTAAATTGTATGTTTTTTTTGTTTTTTTTTTTGATTCCAAAGATTCTTCAAAAGCACATTTCTGGCCACACGTAAACGTGTTATACTGTATATTATTGTTGCTGTTATTATTATTGCTGTTATTATTATGGATGTTTTGATGTTACGTTATTTTTTTTATATTTTTTTCCTTTTTTTGTGTGTTGCCTTTTCAGAGAGGTTCATTTAGATGCGACTTTTTAACTGTAGTCAAGGATTAATACTTTAGACGGGGTTCTCAATGCTAGCAGATGACTAAAGGCAAAATGAATTACGTAACCGCAATCTTTAGGAGGAATATCGACAATAAAAGCTCAATTTCATTCTACATTATATTTTTTGAGTTTGAAACATTGATTTTTACCCTTGTTTAGGCCGTCTTCCTTTTCGTTGTAATTGAGGTGGTCGACCTTATGAAATTGAAATGTGTCATTGTTTCATGCGGTGAATAACAGGTCAAGTGGTGAAGATGGGACACTTTTTCCCTTTTCGTGGCAATGAGCCGTGTTTAAACTAATTTAATTACCTGCCGGATAAAAGCTTCTCTGGAAAGCACACTTTTCCCCTCCTCTCGTTTGTATTTGGCAATGAGTCTGGTTCTTTATAATACACTGATTGGGTTCTTTGTCAGGCCAAACCACTGAACATTTTACTGGAGATTGGAGGGGGGGGAGCCTCTGATTCTATACGTGTGGCACAAAGGTGAAAGGTCAAGGGTGAAAGGCTGAAGCAATATAATTGGTTACTGATGTGTCTGGGATCATTCCGCTAATGAAGTGCTGTTACCTTTTTAAGAGTATTTTTAGTAAAACGTTAAGAGTTGGCATATATCAAAGTTTGGTTAGATGTGAGGTTGTATATCAGACATGTGCATATTATAAATGTACAAAAAAAAAAAGAATCGCCCTGGGGTGTAAACAAAATGTTCATATTGCGATAAGTTATGGGCGTATCCCCATTTTGGCTATCGCGTGGAGGGTGCAGCAACATCTCATTTTGTGTCTTTGTTCATTCGTTTGGCACAGAACATGTGACACGTACTCATGCATTCACCAGTCATGCTGTACGTTGTGCGTAGCATGACAAACGGGCACAAATCCTGTATGAAAACATGCCACGTGATCTCAGATGCAGGGCGTGCTTTTGTTTTTTTTTATTATTCCCCATTAAGAATGTCATTGTCTTTGTTTCTTTCCCTTGGTTTACAGTGAGTGATATTGTGTATTTTCTCATATTTCTTTCGTTATGTCTCTTTTTTTTTGGTCTGTTTTCTATTAAATGTACATAAAGGTTTTTTTTATATCTTGTCAGCTGTTTATATTGACAGACATCGCAAATGATCATGTGCTTCACCTAAACGACTGTGTATGGGGAAACTGGTTGCAGTTGGAAACATTGAAATATTTGCCTTTAGTGAAAAAACAGGAAAATCGTAGACTTTTCCGAGAGTAGTGGATCAATTAATAAGCAATGGGCGCAACATCCCTCTCATTGCAACGTAATGTTGTTTAAAACAGCAGGGAGCGGTCGCTTAACTGGTCTCTGTTAAATGAAAAACAGTTTTTCTATAAAACGAGAGAATCCTTTGTAACAGCTGTCGGGACGATAACTAAAGCACATGGTTTATCTTAGAGCTTCACTGCAGAGAAATATCTGCTCAGTGGCGTCGATCTAGTTAAGCACTGCTGCAACAAAAATGCGGCGCTTTAGGGACCCCGTACCGCACGCGTGATTTCAGAATCAAAGGACAATTAGAAAATCATTAATAAAAAGAAGCACGACATCTAGGGAACGTCTTCGGCAGCCGTCATTAACTAAATAAATCTAAATAACTCAATCTCCCGTAGATGCCACCTATTTCACAGCTTGCTGTTTATGACAACCATAACAAAAACTGCCCCTTATAAGTCGCCGTTTCATAAAAGATCGACATCGACACAATTGCATATGGACATTTACATACTGGTTTGGGCTTTTTCTTCTGCAGAACTCCACAGAACTTTGAGTAGTCTGACATTTTAACTCCCTTTATATATAATGATGTCAAATGCTTCTGTTTATTATTTGTTCGTTACAGCTGGGACTTTGGTGGTTTATTAGGTAGCACTGTGATATTTTTCATGCTCTCTGCGGCGTCCTGGCAGCCTGTCCTGTACGCCGGCCCCACGTCCCCTAAGCTCCCTGTCATGATTCCGGACATCGGGTATGTGAAGCGAATAGACGTTTAGTGTAACGTTTCTGAATATTTCGAATACATTTGCTCCATGTGCGTTTAAATGGTGTGTGAGTGCGCCCTCCGATGGGTTGGCGCCCCCTCCTGGGTTGTTCCCAACCTTGCGCCCGTAGCTCCGAACCCCCTGCGATCCTGAATAAGACAAGCAGAGTTACTGAAGATGGATGGATGGATGGATGGGCGCGCGGACATGTGCGTTTACCTGCATGCAGTAACTTTCTCTTATTTTTCCTTCGTGGAAACCTGAATGATATGGGATTTGAGACGTGTCTTGTTTGTGTTGTAATGACACTGACAACCACCGCGTGGCAGTATAACTGCATTAATCATCGCTAAGATCGGCGGCTCATGCTCGGCGCTATATTACAACAAATTTGGGGTTTAAGGCTGCACGGTAGCCACACACCAACCTCTTTGAGCTCGTGTGGATTTCCTCCAGCAGAACAGAAGGTCTGGCCATTTTGCAGTCCCTTGATGAGGCGGAGGGTTGAGCCGGGAGGATATTAGGGGACAAGTCTGCAATTCTACCGTCGCCAAGCATTTCTCAAAATGAGAGGGATAGTTTTTCACATTGTTAAGATGAGCTTGAGACTCCCCCCCCCCCCCCCCAAGATAAAATACTAAATTATTTATATACGGCACAAAGTGTAAATGTAAATGCACATGTTCCTTATAGGCTAATAAGATTTTTGACGCTAACAGTCTACAGTTTTTGCTCTGCTCAGTCTCACCGCGGCGGTACAGTCTTGCCTGTTATTGACTACAGGCGTATATGTATTTGTGTATTCAGATGTATCCCTGAATACGACCTCTCTCACCCACTCAACCTAATTTTCCCCGTATCATCCCATTAAGATTAAGCGGGGAACGGCCATGACGCTTACTGTGTTCCAAGCAGAGCTGTGCTAAGGATGGCGTAGTAAACGCCATACACGAGTGACCCAGGAGTCCCAGTCTTCTGCTCAGAGGTTATCAATCTTCAGACTGACATGATGTTTATTCCCCAGGAACAGAAATAATTGCAATCATGTATTCCAGTGCTTCATTATGGGTCGGACCAAAGCTTTGTGTGAGCATTATGCATTTTACTCTGTCCTGAATCAGTATTTCTCTGACTGGTTTCTACCCTTTTCGTAATTTCCTCCTGCCCCCCCCTTTCTGTAATTTGGGATGGCTCTATTAACGGCATCCATCCTTGGTGCCGTCAGTATATATTGTTTGGGGACATGTACTATATTAAAATCCATCTGGATCAATTTCCTGAGGCTTGCAGTGGCCTCAAATTTACATAAATTACATATGTGTGTAATTTTAGCTACATATAATTATACATTGTAGCTACATTGATGACCTTCACATATCTCCTAAATCAAACCTAACAGCATCAGCATCTTTGAAATTCTACACACTGGTTTAATCCATATTTTAAATATGGGGAAAGATATTACTTTTTTTTATTATTAGTAATCAGCCTTAGGGTCTTGGTGCTCAGTCAGAAACTGTTCTATTGCATAACTGGCATGGAATAAACAAAGGAACAGCCAGTATCTGATAATTATTTTTAAAACATTTCCTAGAAATTCTGTTGCCTATAAAATGACTGTGTGGTGAGTGTCGGTTAATCCATTTGGTGACAGAGGCGTCACCTAGACTGTCATGTGCAGAGGGGGGCACTACATGGGCTTTGACTGGGCCTGTGTGTGAGTGTATAGTCTGAGATTATATTAGGACTCTAGCAGCTGGTTTCACGTTCACACTGGTGGAGATTCCACTCATGACAGCATCAACAAATTGATATATCATCATGCTTACGGCTTTAAATAAGCAATGCTGTTATTTTGTTTCTGCTCTTGACTTTGGGGACCCCAGACTGACAGGAAGACTTTAGTATTCCATCTCTTCTTTTGCCAAGAACATTGTGAATGAATGAATGACCGTCTTTGGTTGACTCCTTTGAGTTTTCGTTCACAGCCTTGCCAAACTCATTGCTGTCGTCGTCGTGCATTTTGGCGTCTTGAATGTGGGACTCGTTGGGTCTCTTTTTAATAGCATTGGCTAAAAGTCACTGTCACAGTTACTGCGAATAGATGGATGGGAGTTTGCTTGTAGGCTCTGTATCCATATTCTCCTTGGAGTTTTGATGATCCTCGCTGTTCTTCCAGTTTCCGGTTCATAACGTGAGGTACATGACAGTCAGCGTTTTCAGCATGTGACACGTGCTGCACACGCTGATTGGCCGTCATCTACCTTAGTGACACTCTACACTTATCTCATTGATATGCAGTAATGCTTTTCTTGTCCAGGATCTCAGCCGAGGCTACGCCCAGTGCCAATCAGCAGACCTTCCTCTTCATACCACTTCACCCCACCTCTGCTCTCTATTGATTCTGAGATTGTATTTTGTATTTTATTTACTTAGCAGTTACTTTTATCCAAACTGATGTACAGTTGAGCAGGTCGGGGTTAGCTAGTCCCTGGACCAATTAGGGTTAAAGGTCTTGGTCTGGGGCCCAACAATGACATCACTCTTCTCACCAAGGGATTTGAGCTGACGACCATTTGGATTATAGACACACATTCCTCACTCACTGAGCCACACGCTGCCCCTAAAGAAAAGCACTTGACTCCGGGCAGACTGGTATGAGGACTAAACCGCCCTCTATTGGCTTCCAGTCCCAGTCTCTCACTGGTCCCTGCTCTACACAATAAACCAAAATTGGGCCAATCTGTGATGGACCCTGCCGTTGGACACAAAGGCCACATTTAGAGTCTGGTCGTCCCAGACAGACTGCTGGCCTGTTTTCCACGTGCCCAGAGTCAGCAGAGTTACTGCTAAAATGGGTGTTAAAGAGGCAGACTGGCATAGGTTGGCTTTGGATGCGTCTGCATTAAGCTGTTGGTAAAGCAGGGGTGAGATACAGGTGATGGTCAGAGTCACCGCCGGTGATTGGCAAGCATCACTATCAGCCATGCTGTGTCATTGATCACTTGTACAGCAGCGAGGTGAGAGAGACCCCTGCCCCCCCCTCTCAAGCCATATGATTGAGGACCCCCCAGATGTCAAGATTTTGTTTCAACCAACCAATTGAATATAAAGAGTCACAGACACAGAGTACCCAACTGGGTGGTTGAAACAAAATGTTGGTCTGGATTTGTACTCTCTGGACCTGAAATCTTCACCTCTGCAGGCAGGACAGATGCAGTGAGAAGATCCCCCCCCCCTAAGGACAACAAAACAGGTCTGTGTCTGAGGTAATGATGAAGAACAGTCAGAAAGATCAACCATCTCTGTCCCGTCTCTCCCCTCTTTCTGAAAAAGGGCATTTTTTGGTCATTCTGTGTGCATGAGAATTGAATAAGTTTCTCTGAAATGATAAAAGCGGTTTCTAATACAGCTGAGTGTTGCAGCACAAAGAATATACATTTTTGCCCTATAAAAATATATAATACGGCTCTTCTGCATTAATCCAATTTTCATCAAATAGCAATTCAACCCAGAATATTTTAAATCATCCCGTAGCAGAATCTTATTTATTTGCAGAAAATTTCCATTCTGCCTCGCATTGTTCAACTGCTTCCTGCTAATTATTGCCACCGGCTTCAGAGGCACATAAGCTTCAGAGCCACATCAGTGGTGCCCCCATGAATCCTTAGTGCCTGGATGACTTAAGAGCTGACTGAATCGTCAAAGGAAATGTACGGCATTTCTTCCACCTGGCTGTGAGCCCTGTGCCGGGAAAATGAAAAATAAGGATGGTTATTTCATTACCTGTTACATCGGTTTGTGAGAGACTGCATGCCAGAGGTCATGGTAAAGTAGTCAAAATATAAACAGGGCAGAGAGGAAAACTGATTATTTTCAGTCCTGATACCTGACTGTCATTTACTACAGTTCAAAGGGCTGCCTTTGTGACAAAATAAGTCTATACTATTATTGAATGAAATACAAAATGCTTTTCCTATTGTTACACCACACATACAATGGCATCTCAAAAGTGTGTACTCCTCCGTATCGGGGTGCTGGAAGTGCTCCAGGTTCCTCCATCAAAAAAAAAAAGATGCTGTTTGAGATTCTGATGCTTAATTGAGTGTTGGGTGTGAGGATCCTGCGATTCCTTGTGCAGGATCCAGGTTCTCGGTGACCTTGCACTGGACGTACAGTGTAGCTGCATAAGGAAGTGTGTGGCCGTGTGGGTATCTGTGAAAACACCGCTGAACTGGCCACTTGATCAGGGAAATGTGATGAGAGAGATTTCAGGTGCTTCCATTAAAATTTTTAATCAAGAATTCACATTAAAAACACGAAATACTTCCCGAAATACAAGAAAACACAAGGTAGCAAAAATACATTTGTTTTATGGAAAAATAATACATTTGTAAACTATAGATTGCTATTCGGAGTTGTAGTGGTAAGGAAAAATTGGCTCTGCATTGTATGCTTTGATACACAATAATTTCATTCACAGTGACATTTAACGACACTTTTACGGCTGCACAACTCTTCCTTTGTTACAGGTTGCCCTTGAGGGTGGTGTTGTCTGGGGTAATCAGAGTTTGGTACGTATTTAATCAGAACTTCATTGTAATCTGGGGTCCCAAAGGCAAGGTCCATATGGAAAGTGTGGATGATGTAGCCTGGGGTCCAACTGGGGAGTCCATGTGGAAAGTGTGGATGATGTAGCCTGGGATCCGACTGGGGAATCCATGTGGAAAGTGTGGATGATGTAGCCTGGGATCCGACTGGGGAGTCCATGTGGAAAGTGTGGATGATGTAGCCTGGGGTCCGACTGGGGAGTCCATGTGGAAAGTGTGGATGATGTAGCCTGGGGTCCGACTGGGGAATCCATGTGGAAAGTGTGGATGATGTAGCCTGGGGTCCGACTGGGGAATGGTGAGTGACGTAAGAGGTGAGGGTAGAAGAAGGAGGTTCAGATGATGCCGAATTTGGCCAGGTCACTGAGCTCCATGTCACCGAAGGCTTCCCAGGGACAGATGACAGTGATATCTGAAAGAGCAAGAGAGTGTCAGGGCTGTGAACTGTGCACTGTAGGATAGCCATTATTATGAGTACTATGGGTACTGTGCACCCTAGGATAGCCATTATTATGAGTACTATGGGTACTGTGCACCCTAGGATAGCCATTATTATGAGTACTATGGGTACTGTGCACCCTAGGATAGCCATTATTATGAGTACTATGGGTACTGTGCACCCTAGGATAGCCATTATTATGAGTACTATGGGTACTGTGCACCCTAGGATAGCCATTATTATGAGTACTATGGGTACTGTGCACCCTAGGATAGCCATTATTATGAGTACTATGGGTACTGTGCACCCTAAGATAGCCATTATTATGAATACTATTGGTACTGCGCATCATAGAGTAGACATTATTAAGAGTACTTTTTTACTATGTATCATAGGGTAGCCATTATTATGAGTACTATGGGTACTGTGCACCCTAGGATAGCCATTATTATGAATACTATTGGTACTGCGCATCATAGAGTAGACATTATTAAGAGTACTTTTTTACTATGTATCATAGGGTAGCCATTATTATGAGTACTATGGGTACTGTGCACCCTAGGATAGCCATTATTATGAATACTATTGGTACTGTACATCATAGAGTAGACATTATTAAGAGTACTACTGGTACTGTGCATTATAAGGTAGCCATTATTATAAGCACTATCTGTACTGTGTTTCCTGGAATGACTATTATAATAGAGTACTTATATGTTCCATAGCTTGGCACTGACAGGGATTTGTTACCTGTGCCGAGACCCTCCATTCCTGGGATGTCATCTCCAAACCTGAGTGCCGGTGGAGGGAGGAGAATTGCATGAGCACAGAGAAGTAAGCAGTAAATGCTGGTTTAGTTTGATTATGCAGCTTAATGTGAAGTTTTCTGATTGCCTGTTACTACTAGACAGCATGTGCAGATTGTGACAGCAGAGGTGAATGTGCATGAATGCGTTTATGCTCCTTAGTAACCCTCCAGAGAGATGCCGTGTACTTGCTGCCTGGTGTACTTGCTGCCTGATGTACTTGCTGCCTGATGTACTTGCTGCCTGATGTACTTGCTGCCTGCTGTACTTGCTGCCTGATGTATTTGCTGCCTGCTGTACTTGCTGCCTGATGTACTTGCTGCCTGGTGTACTTGCTGCCTGGTGTACTTGCTGCCTGGTGTACTTGCTGCCTGGTGTACTTGATGCCTGATGTACTTGCTGCCTGGTGTACTTGCTGCCTGGTGTACTTGCTGCCTGCTGTACTTGCTGCCTGATGTACTTGCTGCCTGATGTACTTGCTGCCTGGTGTACTTGCTGCCTGATGTACTTGCTGCCTGATGTACTTGCTGCCTGCTGTACTTGCTGCCTGATGTACTTGCTGCCTGGTGTACTTGCTGCCTGATGTACTTGCTGCCTGATGTACTTGCTGCCTGGTGTACTTGCTGCCTGATGTACTTGCTGCCTGCTGTATTTGCTGCCTGATGTACTTGCTGCCTGATGTACTTGCTGCCTGATGTACTTGCTGCCTGGTGTACTTGCTGCCTGATGTACTTGCTGCCTGATGTACTTGCTGCCTGATGTACTTGCTGCCTGGTGTACTTGCTGCCTGCTGTACTTGCTGCCTGATGTACTTGCTGCCTGATGTACTTGCTGCCTGCTGTACTTGCTGCCTGATGTACTTGCTGCCTGATGTACTTGCTGCCTGATGTACTTGCTGCCTGCTGTACTTGCTGCCTGGTGTACTTGCTGCCTGGTGTACTTGCTGCCTGGTGTACTTGCTGCCTGATGTACTTGCTGCCTGGTGTACTTGCTGCCTGATGTACTTGCTGCCTGCTGTACTTGCTGCCTGCTGTACTTGCTGCCTGGTGTACTTGCTGCCTGATGTACTTGCTGCCTGGTTTACTTGCTGCCTGATGTACTTGCTGCCTGATGTACTTGCTGCCTGATGTACTTGCTGCCTGGTGTACTTGCTGCCTGCTGTACTTGCTGCCTGATGTACTTGCTGCCTGATGTACTTGCTGCCTGATGTACTTGCTGCCTGATGTACTTGCTGCCTGCTGTACTTGCTGCCTGGTGTACTTGCTGCCTGATGTACTTGCTGCCTGGTGTACTTGCTGCCTGATGTACTTGCTGCCTGGTGTACTTGCTGCCTGATGTACTTGCTGCCTGCTGTACTTGCTGCCTGGTGTACTTGAGAGCAGCTTTTCCCGGTGGTCGTTTCCCGCTCCTGCTCCCCACTTACCCTTTCTGTCCAGGCTTCGGGGCCTTGCTCTTAAAGGTGCGAGTGGTCCTCTGCTTGAACTTGGGGGGTCCCTTCTTGGGACTGCTAGGTCCTGCCACGGCAGTGGGGACAGATAGGGTGCTTCCCGTGGGGGCCTCTCTGCTCATCTCTGGGGTTTACTGAAAAGGTTTGGGGGAGGGGAGGGTGTGAGTGCAGTACACACCCCAGGAAACAGTAGCCTTTTAACTCAGCATGTACTTTGTTTTTTTACCCTATACTGCCCCCTACCTGTCACTTTCTTCATACTCATCTATTCACACTTACTGCTGTTGCATGCTGCTAATCCTTAATCGATATCAATCCATCCATTCATCATCTAATCTCTTTATCCTGGTTAGGGTTTGCAGGGTTAATCCTTATAGATGACCTGAAATTAAACCCTGTTGAGTTACATAACCCTCGACACTTTCCAGAACAATCTGCGCTATGTCTGTAATTACAGCCTATTTTTGGATGCCGTCAGACACAGAAGCACAGACGCACAAAAAGGCCAAAAGCGGCCTGTTTCTATTCAGGGCTGTATTTTCTGAGATTAGAATGTTTTATGTAACATTCATGTTTTATATAAGCAGGTCATCCATAGTCAGCAATCCTCACTCTTGGATACTTTGTAACACAGGTTCTTTGTAGGTCTGACCCCCCCTTGGAGTTTAATGTTCTTTCATCTCTACATCCCTTCTCCCATCATACCTGCCTTCTATCCCCACATAGACAGGCAGGGGGCAGCCTAGTGGTGAGGCTTGTTGTGTTTGTGACTTAAGCCTAAAATGGCTAAAGAACAAACCTAGACTGTGTCAAACTGGGTACGAGATGATGTCTAAAAAACCTGATCTCAAAGATGACAGCTGTTACAGCCACTTCTGTGCTGTAACTGAAAATGCACATTTGAATATTTGGATCTAATATTTCATTAGTATTTGTAGCATAATTTTGAGTTATATTTCTGACATGGATTTTTCTATAGTTTTGCATTTCTTACAGTGTAAGAATTAGTAACCTTAACACGTAATTGCTTTATGTGATGAATTTGATTGGCTGCTGAGTTTAGTGTAACAGTGTACCCCTGCCCTGTGCCCTACGTTGGCCTGGCATCCCTCCCAGGGTGTACTCCAGCCCTGTGCCCTATGATGGACTGGCATCTTGCCCAGTGTGTACCCCTGCCCTGTGCTGCCTAGGACAGGCCTCTCTGTGACTCTTAGAAGATAGATAATGTGTGACACATAAAGTGAGTAAATGTGAGCGAGAGCTTCCTCTAGATAAATGACATAATTTTTACGGCTTCACCCTCTCCGCATGATAGCACGCTTACCCAGGTGTTGCTAATGTACAGGTAATTATGACACGAAGCCAAGAAGAATTGTTTAATTAAAATCACATTGATTAATCTTTTCATAATGCCATTTCCCCGGGTCTGTTATGGCATTTGTGTTATTCTCCTCCACGCCTAGTGAATAAATACACAGCAGGTAGGATGGAGAGTAAATTGTACCTAATTGAATTTAGTTAACATAAACTCATCATTCCTCTTAGTATATGTTAATGTACCCTGTCTGCACCACAGACTTTACTCTATGCTGTTTTCTCAATGTACCTCATACTGTGACGCAGCTATCAAAGTAGCCTAAGGTTGCTAAGCTAACAGCCGAGTTGGAGGCTTCCACACTTTGTGGATTCTCATTGTGCTGCCCCATTTCTACCAGGATCTTAAGCATCCAGCATCTCTCTCTCTCTCTCACTGCTGCTCCTCTTACCTTCTTCCTCGGGGCGTTTGTTCTCCTCTTCCTCCCTCCCTCTGTCTTCTTTCTGAGAGCAGGTGTAGTGATCAGCCTCTTTGGTCTGTGGATCCTCTTTACTTCCTCTTCTCTCTGCTATCTGTTGTTTCTCTTCACCTCCTCTCAGTCCTACCTTTTTATACCCATTCTCCTGCCCACATCTCCAGCACCCCCCTCACCCCGCATGTACAGTGACAGGGATAAGAAGGTGTATTTTAAGGCCTGACTTACGGGTGGGTAAGCCTGCATGTGTTTGCAGGAGGTCTGTTAAAATCAGCCTCCTTGAATTGAGCTTCAGCCCTATTCTCTGAATCCCGCCCTAAATATAGCCTCGTCCCAAAATAAACCCCACAAATATTTTTATTGCGTTTTTTTCCTTTGCTTTTGTCAACAAGCATTTATCCATCGTCAAGGTTGAAGAATGTTTCCATAATTTTTGTCCGTGTCCATCATCTTATACCATGATAATGTAGACTATCAGTGATTCTCTAACACTACAGTATTATAATTAGGTGCTGTCAAGTCTGTATCGCCTCCTGCTGGTCATATACACAGCACTTGTCTACAGTGCCTGTCCCCTTCGGTGTTCCAAACCTCTGTCCCTTTTTGTGAGTTCATCTACCCTGTTTCCGGTTTTGCTCTTTTCCCTTAATTGTATTTGGCACCAGAAGGTTATATGTTTAAATACCAGGACTGCTTCTGTACCGTAGAGCTCTGTGTGTTAGTGAACAGAGCCAATAAAATGTTACCGAAGATGTAAGATCTGCCGAGGAAGCAGAGCAATGGTGGAATGTGTTTGCCCACTTTATGTAACTGAAAATTATTTCAAATTGTAGATTATAGACTGAGCAGCCGCTGGTTTTTTACCAATCATATGCTAGTCCAGTGATGCCTGTAATCCCATTGTGATGCACCTTCAAAGGGTTAAATACTAACTAAGTATTTACCATATTATCCCACTTACTGTTACCCATGGTGGCTGTGCAAAACACTGGTGATGCTTACCCAGAAAATAATTCCTTATTTTGTTTTTCTATCTCTCCATGCTTTTACCCTGACAAAAAATCTGCAGCACGTTTGATAAAAAACAGTACATATGCGCTCAACAAATTTGATGTGACTGTTAAATTATTAGCTTTCAAAGTCGATGCATCAGTTGTCACCAGCCAATGAAGAGCAGGAGTATATAATTTTAATGAAATTTTATGATGCCTGTTATTTAGGATGTTTAATAATGAATGACTTGTGCTGGGAGTTGCTGCTGGGGAAAATTTTGAAATCTCAGTAATGTTTGGTGGACAGAGGTCCACTAATGGATGGCTAAGAGCCAAGCATCTATTTAAACTGGTTTTAACCGGTTTCATGCATTAGAAATGTAATCCGGGCATGGTCGTGCATATATTCTCAGATATGTACAACATTACTTTCTTGTTGAGGTCTCTGTTGGCGCAGAGGATGTCTGTGTGTCTTGGGCTGTGGTTTGAATCCTGCCTATAAATGTTTCATATTTGTTTTGTGGTTTTCCCTTTAGTACTCCAGTTTCTTCCAGCAGTCCAAAAACAATGAAAAGTTAGGTGAATTGGTGTTTCTGTATTGCTTGGAGTGTGATTGTCTGTTTGTGTGTCTCTGGTGTCCCACTCAATGTGTCCCATCCAGCGTGTCCCATGCAGTGTGTCCCATACAGTGTGTCCCATCCAGTGTGTCCCACGCAGTGTGTCCCATCCAGCGTGTCCCACCCAGCGTGTCCCACCCAGCGTGTCCCATCCAGTGTGTCCCATGCAGTGTGTCCCATGCAGTGTGTCCCATCCAGTGTGTCCCACGCAGTGTGTCCCATCCAGCGTGTCCCACCCAGCGTGTCCCATCCAGCGTGTCCCACGCAGTGTGTCCCACCCAGCGTGTCCCACCCAGCGTGTCCCATCCAGTGTGTCCCACCCAGCGTGTCCCACGCAGTGTGTCCCATCCAGCGTGTCCCATCCAGCGTGTCCCATCCAGTGTGTCCCACGCAGTGTGTCCCACCCAGCGTGTCCCATCCAGTGTGTCCCTGCCTTGTGCCCAGTGCTTCCTGATGTGGGCTGCAGCCTCAGTGTGACCCCAAGCTGCTCAAGCCATTATCAAAAATAGATTATACTATGTATAATATATATAAAACATGTATGTATACAACAAGGATGATAATACCACTAGGGTGGAGGAAGTGGAGGAAGTTTAAGGCCAGAGGTCTGTGGTCCATGTCCCAGAAGGACTTTGAAGAAGAGCTTCATCTGATCTGCTCCACCTGATCTGCTCCACAGAATGGTTATGTGTATATTCATTAATATATTTGATTTATTGATTTTTTTTGTTATTGTTTATTAATATTATTTATTGGTATTTTAAATCCTGGTTTAGTCGTGGTTCTGCTGGCAGAAGGCTACGCTGAACAGCACGTTGCTTCCAGGGTCAAAATTTCTAAGACGGCAGTGCACAAGAATTAGGTGAAATGTACACTATTCTGATAAATAAAATCTTACAAATTAAGCACCATAAATTTCACTTAAATAAATTAAGTGAAATGAAAAATGATTCCAATCCAAGTAAATGTTAAAAAATTCCAAAAATTCTCAAGAAAGTTTAATGATATTGTTCGTAATTGTGTTAACTATGGGAAGGAACTTCTGTACCGAGATTACAAAAGGCGTTTTGCCGACCAGTCAGCTAACACATCATGAAAACAACTAAAGTTTATTAAATAAATGTCGGAGTGCACTAGTGGAGACTTAATCTGCCATCTGCTTAAAAATGCTTAGCGAGAAAGTAAAAACGAAAACAGTGCCAAGTGTAACCGCGTCAGCACTAAAGCCTCATTGTGTAATATGTTCCACGCCTCTATTTTAAACCTTGTTTTTATCGGTTAATAGCGGTTACCTTAATACCAAGCACACAGGACATAATCTCCTCTAAGACATCGTCACGTTTGAGCTTTGCAGCCTCTGTAAGCTAATTTGTAAGCTGACTGCTTATTTTACCCATAACAGTTTACCTAATATTTGGTGGGTATCGCCTGGCACTGTAATCCATTAGAGAAATCAGGAAGTTTGTCTGTTGTAAATAATTACCTGGAATAAAGTTCTGTGGGCGTCGTGGGACGTATTTGCGGAGAGTTTTGTAAGTTTTCATGTTTCATGTTTACGTGTTGTAGGCAGTGATTACCCCTAGGGGGCAGTATCGACTTTCATGCTTACGTGTTGTGGGCAGAGTGATTAAGTTTGTTTTGGTGGGGGCAGAGGGGTTCAGTGAAGGAGCAGGATGAGGTTCACAGCCTGCTTTTATTTATGAAAGATGCAGCCAAAATAATAACAAAAGATGTGTACAGTTGGTATGCCGGCCATTTTTTGGGACCACCCCAGATTTTGGTCATCTGTCCTGAAAAAATTAATTTCATTCCGGGACACGGACCTCTGGAATGGCGTCACTATATGCAGTGACTGGGTGTCCAGTATTCTACAAGACTGAAGTGGCAACCCTTGTGTACAAAATTATTGCCAGGTCTGGACATCATCAAACAGGTTATCTATCATTCTGAGACTTTCAAAAGAACAAAATAGCCACAAACAAACATTATTAATGCAGGTGTCTATTTTGGGGCATTGAAAGTGCCTTTTCTGGATTAATCAGTAATGTAGACCAAACAATGCAGCCAAATGCAGACGTCGAACCCCGTTTGTCTGTTTTGCCCCGTTTGTTTGTTCCATTCTGGCTTGTTTAGGCTGTATTCCTGCTGAAACCCAACCGTGTGTCACACTCAGCCAGTCTTTTCACACTCGTCGTCATGGAAGCTCCCTGCTCTGTATCAGAATTTTATTGTCAGCCGCACCTTGAATCTTGGTTATTTAATAACTTGTTTTTTTGCTATGCCTGCTCCTTTGTCCATGTCTATGTTGTAAAATGCCAAGTGCTTCCATTACATTTTTAAATACGGATACTCATCTTGGCTAATGATTTAAAAATGTACTTGTTTCCCAGCGCTGTGGTTCGTTCATTTAAGAAGCGTTTGGAGATCTTAGCTTACAAAGTGTCCCGTGGGGCTTGACGTCCTTCCGGAAGCTGACACTCCTCAAGAAGCTCAACGCTGAGGGGTTTGATGAGGGAGGCGAGAGCAACAGAGGAGAGGGCACACAGAAAGCATGTCTCTGTGAGTGACCTCCCCCCCCATGACTGTTTGAGAAAACATGGGAGGAGGAGGGGTGGTGGGGCAGTGCGGAGAGGGGTCAGGTGCCAGGAAGAGGCGAGATAGCTCCCGGTTTGGGCTCTTCGTGGGTTTTAAGGAGCCCAGATGGATTTACTGAAAGGTTCAGGAGAGGAAGGTGGGGAGCAAACAGATGGGAAAATCACTGCCCCCCCCCCCAGCCCAGTGGTATCCGTCTGGCTGGCTACCAGGCAGGCAGGGATGAACTGGAACGGGACCAGAACTGATACACATCAGATGTTAGTTGTCAGTGAAAACTAAATGGCTCTCTGCTTTCATCCATTTGAGCGGAGTCTTTAAAGTGTTGCACTTGGCACAAAAACAGTCCCTCTAACTCCTAATGTACAAGTATATTCTACGTGTTTCTCTTTGTTTTTTAGATTAGAGAGGGTTCAGGAAATAAACGCAGTGTAACTGGAATGATCTCGCTGTCCCAGGTGTTATTTTTTTTTTAATATTTATAACGGGGGGAGGGAGGAGCAGATGGAAAGGAGTGAAAAATGGGACAGGCTGGGATGGGGGGGGGGGGGGTGGCTGCCCCTGTATAAACTCCATGGGCATTGCTGGGCTGCTGCAGCTGAGTATAACATCTCCAAACACCCCCCCCCCCCAGTTAATACCCATCATCTGTTTAATCTGTTTACTGGGAGAATGATGCTGTGGACTTTGATCATCCAGCAGCTGGACTCAAGACCTGCAAGTCACTGATTTTTAATGATCCATCTGTTCACGCGCTGCATTGGAATTTATTTCGCTGGCAGTTGTGACAGTTTCGCGTGGCAGCGGCGCGACACGCTGGCAGGTCCGACCGAACGCAGCCGCGGTGCCTCCTGGCCCTCCAGCCATGGCGGGAATCAGGAGTGATTCTGGGGATCTGCCGAAATCTTCCTGGGAACCTGGGAGGGAAAGAATACTTTACTGGAGATTTTATTACATCCGGCCGTGTGTCTTCAACACACGGTGTTAGGGATGCACAGAAAGGGGGGGGGGGGGGGAGCATGACAGCCTCTGTATCTGTATCTCCCCGCTTTGCAAGAATGATGCAGGAAAACGAAGGACCTCGAATCACCTGCAGTGGACTGGCCTGACCTCTGAGCCTCTGCTTCTTTTGTTTTCGACGGTCACTTAAATTATAAACTGGCTTTGTTTTAATTTAGATTTAACTGGCTTTCATTGTACATTTATATACTTGTCTATATACTTAAAGACAGTTCTTCCATTCTGATCCAGTTTAGAAGTCAATTTGGTAACACTACACAATCTGTTACATCTGTCTAGCAGCTATTTTATTTTATTTTATTTTATTTTATTTTATGTATTTCATTATATATTTGCTGTCTTAGACTTTGCACGCTTACGTTTGTTCCCCCTCTTCTGCAGTTGACTTTGGCTCCATATAGAATCCGGTTTTCTGTTAAACTGCACCTAAAATAACACAGCTGTCTTCCATGATTTCATTTTAGCTTCCCGGCTCCCGGCTGATCTGTGTTTCTCAGGAGGGTGACGGGACGCACACTGTATCCTCACTGTATCCTCACTGTATCCTCTCAGATTTTGCTTGAGACGCCTGACTCGGCATTTCGCAATGGACTGCCGCAGTTTCATTTACATGCCATTTGTTTCTTATTGATGTTGATCATCTAAAATAGCCATCGGAATTATAGGAGTTGCATCTTCAGTTCACATCTATTTCTCCAGAAATATGGGCTATTAAACTAATGGCTTTAAATGAGTGTCACAAGCTGTGTGACCTAATATAATCATCTCTGAATTCAGCCAGCTGAGTAGTTAATTTAATTCCATCTATACAATTTCCTAAAAAAAAAAAAAAAACCAGAAAAACAAGTGGATGTTTGTCCAAGTTCCAGTAGAGGGAATGAGGGTTTCCTGAGGCTCTCGTTAGAATCACTTATTGGCCTGAATAATGATGCAGAACCTTAAATATGTATGATCTAGAACTTTCTATTTTTACGCACCTAGTTTTTCTAAGGTGTATAATGTCACTTAGTGCCACTGGAGAGACACAATGCCCTTTCCCCATAGTCAGGACAGAAACTGTTAGTAGAGATGCATTTCACACATCTTAATGGGAGTTTTTAAGTGCTAAAGTGTAAATATCAGCCAGAATTTCTCAGTGTTGTTTACTAGATGAAGACTGAAAGATAAGCCAATTAAATGCCATCTATTCGAATGTTTACTTAATTGACCTCTATATACACAAAATGAACGAAAAAACTGTATATAAAAAGTTCAAAATTGTTTCAAAGCATAAAATTATAGGTTTTCTTTGAATATTATTTATGATACTTGAGACAGCCTTTATGTGGGGAGGCGGTAGTGATGTATGTGTTCCATGTGCTTGCATGCAGATTTCAGTCGAGTGAACAGTGCCCTCTGGTGGTGAGATTAGCGTCTACCTTTTCTCTCATATCCTGCTTCAAGTGGAGCGGTGTGTAAGCAGATTTGCTAGTTCTCTTTAAACCTCTCACAGTTTGATACTGAGGGGAGACTAAATGTAAGAGCAATGTATACAGTGCCTTAAATGAGGCGGAATATAACCTCAATTTACATCCATATACACTTTCATCGGATCTCATCTCCTGGGCTACAATTGGGTACATAATGAAATTATGTCAATTAGTGCTTTTTTACTGAATCAGAAGACCATTACGTCTCGTGTTATTGTTTCACTAGTCTAATCCATTAAGTTCCTGATTAGACTAAGGTGGAAGTGTGGGACAAGTATGATACTGGAAATGAAATGTAAACCACTCGAAAGAGCATCTCAACTGGTGATGACGCTACATTACCCATCCCCCACACTGACGGGGGGGGGACACGTACTCCGACGTGCGGTTACCTCACCCCACCAGTAACACCTGCCGAGTTCACACGCAGGGACCAATCGGAGTCACACGGCAGGTCATGTGACGTGGGCAAGTGAGACCGACAGATATCCATGCACTGGCACGGTCCAGCAGAGCAGGAGATACGACGTTCATGACTGTTTTTGTTCTCAGGGTTTCTAAAGTTCTCGTAAGATTTCTAAAGCTACCTGAAAGCTACGATGCTGTTTACGCTGCTGCTTGCCTTAGTCATTGTGTCAGTCACTACAGAAGAGAAAGGTAAGGTGTGCGTTTGAGTCTCAGCACAACCCTGATAAGAATGAACAGCTATCTCTGTATTGGCCTCCTTCCCCTGCATTGGTTCCTTCGATTTTGTTTAGATATTTAATTTCTTATGTCGAAGGAAACCTTTAGTTTTTAATGAGGACAATTCAAGTTAAGCATCTTATTCAAGAAGCCAACGTGGATTTGAGTTGACGACTTTCAGGTCACGAGTCCCTGTCTTGGCGTAGTTGGGCTACCATCTGCCTGAAGGCATGACAATATGAATATATAGAAACATTCATATGTGTGAATTGTATTTGTCATCTAAATTCGCAGTTGTCTGTATGTCTTTTTCAAGACTGTTAGCTGTGTTACAGTAATATTGTTCGCACTGTGTTTGTCGGGGTGTGGGTGAGTGGATTAGGACACCGTGCCTGTGATTGTAAGGTCTCTGATTCAAATTCTGTGGTCGGCAGAGTGATTTCAGTGTTGGGCCCTTAAGGTCAATCGCTCCAGCCACTGGTTGACCCTACTTTCACTTTTCTATGTTGGATAAAAGCATCTACTAAATAAATAATTGTGATCGGCTTCTGGTTTTATAATCGTGAGGTAGGAGGTATGTGTCACTGCCCCGGTGGACAGGGGATCGGTCCCAGGTGTGGAGCTTGCTGCCTGCTACCACCACTGACCTTCTGTGTGTCTTCCTGCAGACAGCGCCCTCCCCAGGCTTGGAGACGTCAGCGCAGCCGAGTCCTTCATCGATTCATCTGAAGTGGTGGTCGTCGGGTTCTTTGAGGTCCGAGGTGACATAGGAAGGAGAGGCGGAGTGGGGAGGCAACCGGACGTGGATCTGGGCGGGGGGGGGGGGGGGGGATGGTGGCAAGGGGTGGCCGTGGTCATCTTAGACTGAAACCTGGCCACCTCAATTTTGCATTTTTGTGGCATTTTTTTCTTGCCTAGATTTGCTTCTTTTAGTGGCAGAATTTTCTCTACAGCCACAAGACACCTGGGAACCAGTTACTGAATTATAAACAATGTGGACGGATGGCGTTTAGGTACCTTAAATATTCCTTTATTTTCTAGATGCCTTACATTCACATTTAGATTTATGTGCCCCCCAAGATGACCTCTGGTCCTACCCTGGCCACCCCACTGAAACATTTCTGGCTCTGCCATTGGTGGCAGCACCCGGAGGACAGGATCTATCGCAGAGACACCCATGTGCCGGGATACCGGCACCGAAATTAAAAGTGCAGCAAAAGTTTGGGACTGAGAAAGAGGGACATTCTGGGTCGTTTCGCATTTATGGGCTGAACCGTAATGATGTTGTCCACTCTCGCTTGATCTTTCTCAAAACCGCAGATTTGGCAGAGAAGCCGTCTGCCGCTGTGGTCAGGGAGAGTGGGCACCTGTCCCAGAATTCCGCGCCTCTTGGCCAAACTTCCCGTGCGGGGGTTGAGGGCTGGTTGGACAGGAAATGAGGGAGCTGTGGAATTGGCGCGGCCTCCTGGTCCTCCCAAACCACAGTAAACATAAGAGGTGCAGCAGAAGGATGGAAGAGGCAGAGGAATGGATGGAGGTTTTCAAGAAAGAGGTTGTAGGGTACATTGCAGTAGACAGGGAGGAGATATATATAATTTGCACATAAATAAATCACATCTCTGAGCGTCAGTCTTTGCACGATCCTGTTTGTTCCATTTCTATATGTGTCTTGATCACTCTCCTCCTTCTATCCATCCCTCTCCATGTCCCCAGGGGGGGGACAGTTTTGGCTATAAGGAATTTGTTACGGCCGTGTCTGAGCTAAACGACGTCCCTGCAGCCTTGTGCCATGAGAAGGAGGCGTGGCCCCATTTCAACATCACCTCTGACACCATCTCCATCTTCAGGAAGGTAAACCATCGTCCTGCTGCAGACACACGGCCCTGGATCTCGGTTTTGCGTTGCGTGTCGTACCTTCCTGTGATCTACTTGACACACAAGGTTCCTCCCTATCTTTCCGCTTGCGGACACGGCGCCCTCCTGCTTACCAGGCCGATCTTCACCGGGAGGACCTGCTGCTCTCCAAGGCCCAGGCGCTGGACGTCGACGGACTGACACGCTTCTTCAGCATCAATGAGCTGCGCTACGTCACCGAGTACAACCAAGTGGTACGTTTTTGTGGCGGTCATCAAGGCATCCCACAATGCCCTAGTGTCAACGCGGTTCTCTCGTTCCGTCCCATCGATGCTGCGCTAATCGACCTATGTGCAGGCAGTGCTCGGCCATCCGGCAGCTGCGTTCCTTACTGTTTAAGAGGAGAGAGATATTCATCTCTTCAGATGTAAGTCCATTAAGGTTATTACCCTCAGACGTGGATCATGAAGAATTCAGCCAACACCCCGTATGAAAACGAAGCTGAAGGAGGGCACAGCTGCAGTGACACCCCCCAGAGACCAAAAAGCTCACACAGAGTCTATTATGTTCATTTATTTTATTTATTCACACCCCCAGACAGCAGTGGGCCTCTTTAAGTCGAAGGTGAAAACGCACCTCCTGCTGCTTGCCAACAGAGGGAGCCGTGATTTTGACGACCTTAAAGACGAAATGGTGGCTCTCGCTCCTGCATACAGCGGCAAGGTCGGTGATGGGTTACATGCCAGCGAACAATCAATCCCTACTTTAATGCCGCCGTCTGACGGCCCTCCCTGGTCCTGCTTACAGTTCTTGTTCGTGCTGGTGGACGGGACTGTGAAATCCAACGCCCACTCCCTGGGCTACTTTGGACTGAAGCCGAACCAGCTTCCCAGGGTGGCGATCTACAACCAGGACTTGGACAGGAGCTGGCTGCTGCCCCCGGGGGAGATCACCCCAGAGCGCCTGAGGGAGTTTTGCGACTCCTTCCTGCAGGGGGAGCTCCAGGTGAGAAGGGAAGCTGAATCAGTCACCCTGGGATTCAGACGTCGACGCACCAGCTGCCCACTCTTTTCTGTCTGGTCTCTCTGGCTATTTTCTTGACTGTTTTCTGTCTGGTCTCTCTGGCTGTTTTCTTGACTGTTTTCTGTCTGGTCTCTCTGGCTGTTTTCTTGACTGTTTTCTGTCTGGTCTCTCTGGCTGTTTTCTTCACTGTTTTCTGTCTGGTCTCTCTGGCTATTTTCTTGACTGTTTTCTGTCTGGTCTCTCTGGCTATTTTCTTGATCCTTTCCCTCTTCTGTCCATCCGCTACACACCACTTACGCTCTTTGTCTCTTCCCCTCAAACCTGGCTTGCTCCTTTAAGCTACTGGCCAAATGAGTCAGTCACATGACTGGCGTACTTTCATATATACTGCATGTGAGCAAACTGATGTGGATTTTGTAATCATACAACAATATTACATTTATACAACTACTCATATATTGCTTTCCAGGAAAATCTTACTCTGTAGTTTGAAGCTTTTTTTATTTATTGATTCTCTTTGGAAATTCCACTGTAAAGTGCTAAGCCACAGTTTGCCTGTGAAACTGCTCTATTATCAGAGATGTCAAGCATGAATCGGAGTGACAGCCCCTTTTCAAAACCAGGCAGTTTTAAAATTTTGCAGACCCACATATTCACGGCTGACAAGACCACACCTTTTACCCATCTTTTTTTTTTTAACGGACTTCCATCCATCTCTCCATCTTCCATAACCACTGATGTAATATGGGATCCAGTTAAGCCTGTAGCCTTTGCCAGGAAGTATTGGGCACAGGGCAGGGGACACCCTGGAAGGGATGCCAGTCCATCACAGGGCACCAGGAGGAGGTCACCCTGGATGGGATGCCAGTTCACTCTCTCACATGATTTTGGAGAAACCGCTTCACCTAACTGCATGTTTTTGGACGGTGGGAGGAAACCAGCAGAGGTGTAAAGAGTACCTGAAAACCATACTTGAGTAAGAGTACAGATACCTTACTGTATAAATTACTCCATTACAAGTTACAAGTCACCAATTCCAATAAGACTTGAGTAAAAGTCGTAAAGTATCCAATTTTAAAAGAACTTAAGTATTTTACTCGTACTGAATGTAGGCTCAAAGAACACCAAGAAATGTGGAAAACAAGGAACTATTTATTTATGAGGCTTTATTTCCTAATATAGACATTAAATTGAACACCTCAATGTTTCAAAATGGCAGAAGAAGAAAATAGAACAAAAAGTCAGTCTCAGTCAAACTCAAATGTTCAAAAAAAAGGTAAAACAATAAAAAAAACTAATAAAAAAACAAATTCAGAGCTGACTTTAATGGTGTTTTAAGGGCAATTCTTAAGGGCAATTCTTAAGGGCATTTCAAGCAAAAATGGAGCACTCATATTACTAAAATAATGACTTGAATTACACCATGATAATTATCAATATCGTTTGATATGATCATGATAAAAATATTTTTGCTATATCGCACAGCCTTAATGGATGCTACCACAGTGGCTTTGCTAACTAGCTAATAACTAGTAACCCATAGGAAGCAAGCTGAACAGTCGTTTGAGCAGACAGTAATATCTGATGACGCACAAAGTCATTAAGTGTCAAGTCTTGTTAACTACATGGAAGCTATATTATCAGCAAGAAGGTCTTTACCTAGTTACCATAGTTTTGGTAGTGAGTCGGCTAGATAGTCAGCTAACTGATGGAAACGTTTAACCAGCAGCAAAACAACCACAAACAACCATGCGGGTCCCACAGTAAAATCTTTGTGCAGTAATTGACAGTCAATAGTGTGTCTAGCAGAAACATTAACAAACAAAATAATAAATAATAGATAGCACTGTTATTACACTGGGACACTAAAGATTTTTAACTTAATGACATAACAGGTACTACAACGATTCCGTTCTGCGAGTTCGCTTTGGCTTCCGCTTTAAGACGTGTTGGACAAGGGCGTGGCTTTCGCGGTACGAATGGGCCGGGTTGGATGTGGGCGGGGTTGGATGTCCAACCCCGCCCTCCTGCAGGCTGCAGCGAGACATACTTGACGAAATTAGCCGTGGTAGATAAAGATCCTAACTTGTCGCATGCAATCACAATGTAGCGAGTAACGGTAAGCGTCCGTTCAAATGTAGTGGAGTAAAGAGTACATATATTCAGTCACAAATGTAGTGGAGTAGAGAGTAAAAGTTGCTTATATTTTTGATACTCAGTACAAGTACAAAGTAGCCAAAAAAATACTTAAGTACAGTAACGAAGTCCATTTACTCAAGTACTTTACACCACTGGAAACCAGAATGTCCAGAGGAAACACTGGCAACACGGGGAAAACATATTCCACACATGCAAACACACATGTGCGAGCACACACCCATGCACACACATATATACATGCACACACACACACATATACACACACCCACACACAAACAGACATGCATGCATGCATACATACACACACGCAGTGCAGCCCGTGCTCCTAGCAGTGCTCAGAAAGCAGGCAGTGTGGCCGCACGTCTTCCCCTGCAGGTGGTCTGCACTGCGGCGTATTTCCCAGACTGCCGGTTTTGCTTTGTAACTCACACACGTGGCTAAGTGTACATTTATCATATAACTGCTCTTACAGCCCCCCCCTCCCTGCCCACCTCCCCTCAGAAAGTCCAGGCGAGGCTTTAACGGCTCCGGTCTCCCCCCGGTGCTCATTTTCTTCGCCCTGGCTTCATTCCCTCGCTCTCCCACAGGTTCCTCCCCCCCCCCCCTACTATACAATAAAAATATATCTGATCTCCGATTCTCGCTGAACTGGCAACCTAAATCATACTTTGGCGTGTAAACTGGCATGTAAACAGTGTGTAGAGTTTATAAAATGTTTGGACAGGGAATCGATCACGGTGTTTATATTTGCCGTGGGAACACAGTGAGAACACAGTGTAAAGTCTGCAGAGATGATGCTGAAATATCGTCCTTTTTTTTCCAGAAGCAGACAGAGGAAGAAAAGAAACCAAACTCAAAAACTGAGCTCTGACGCCGGACTGTGATTTGAAGCAACCATCAAATCTTTCTCTTGTTTTTATTCGATTGTATACACTCTGTGGCCACTATATTAGGTGCCCCTACAATGCACCAGATAACCCCCCCATTTGCGTCTAGAACCAGTTCACGAATAGGTGCATTGTGCATTCAGAGATGATTTCTGCACCATGCTGTTACACTCACCGGTTATTGGGCTCCCTGTTACCTTTATCAAGTCTGCCGCTTCTCCTCTGATCTCTCTCTCATCCACAAAGTGTTTTTCAGTCACAAAAATGCCATTGATTGGATGTTTTTTTTTTTTTTTGACTTATCACTCTATTGTCTGTAAACTCTACGCACTGCAATTTGTGAGATGCTGGAACTGTCACGTCCAGCACTGGCAGCCACAGCGCATTCAGAACTGGGCAGCCGCTCTCCTGTTTAGTCTAACAGTCAGTGAACCTCCTGACCCGGCCTGTGTGCTGTTTATACTCATTTTCAGCCAAATGATTGGCTGTTTGTGTGGCGGAGCAGGTGTAACTAATAAAATGGCTTCTGAGTGTATGTGAAGCTGTATGTGTGTGTGTGTGTGTGTGTGTGTTATGTTTATATTACATTGTGGGGACCAAATGTCCCCCACAATGTAATAAAAACCTGTTATTTTGATGTTGTGGAGACCATTTTTCAGGTCCCCACAAAGATCTGTGAATGCAATCAAAAAACTAAAAATGCCAAAAGTCTCTTATTTAGTTTGGTTAAGGTTAGGGCTGGATAGGGGTTAAGATTGTCATGTTGAGATTAGAGTTTTCCAGATAAAAATGAATGCAGAGTCATCACAAAGATATAATTACAAATTTCTTGAGAATCAGAGTTAGAAAACAGGAGGGGAAACTTTTAAATATATGGCAACACACCTTCGGGCTGAACTTTTAAATGCCCCACAAAACGATTAGGTAGATCTGCAGAGATTCAGCCAGTGCTAATTAAGATAATTAGCAGGATTGTTAACCACAAAGGAACAACCCAATTGCAAATGTTAGAGGCATGTATGGACCATGGAATGCATCTGGATGGGGTGGTGGGGGGGGCACCGGGGGGGGAGGGAGAGGAATTAAGTAATATCCACGTCATAGGCTTCTAAATTTTCAAAACCTGCTAACCTTGCGATACACTTTTTAGCCTCTGGATGTTGAGAATCAGTTGAATCATACCCAAAAATGGTTATTTATTTCATGATTGACACTGCATTCTGAACGATCCCCCCCTCCTCACCTATTATATATCTGTGTGGGCATGTCTGTGGTCATGCATCGCATAAAATGTGAGGGAACAACCTGAAACCTACCAAATTGTACTCGTTGGGCTCTCTCTCTGCCTGTAAATATTTATTTTATTTAAACTTAAAAGCAGCAGTAGAGCTTTGAAATGTTATATAAAAGGAAATTAGAAAGTGAAATGGAAATCGACGGTTACCCACACATGTGCGCCATTTTGTTATACAAAACCACAGTACTATACAGAACAAAAATGAAATTACATGCATGAAAAATATGAAATTGTATAATAATAGTACAGCATTCCAAAGTTATATTCCATGAGTGCATGATGGCACAGTGGCAGTTGTCAGATCACTGCAATAATACTAGTACCAGTTTGGTTACACTTCCCATTATGTTTATACCAGTGACAGATCTCTTCAGCTTTGGGCAGAATGCTTTGGGGTCTGGAATCTGACTGTGTGGGTTTGTTCTGCAGGGAATAACAGAACAGAGACAACAAGATGTTCTCAACTTCAGGGAAATGGTCAGTTAGAAATACTGAGACTTTTCCCAGACTACTTAGGGCTCTGCCCATCCATCCATCCATCCATCCATCCATCTTCCACAGCTTGTATCCATTTCAAGTTTGCTGTGAACATGGAAGTTGTCCCACACAAGGCAGCCCCCCCCCAAAAAAAATTTCACTTCATCACAGGGATCTCAGTCATGCAGCTGGAAACTCACTGAAAACTTTAAAGTGCCCCAACCTCTTGGGATCCAACCCAACAACCACCTGGGCAGAAGAGCAGGAGCATCTTCCTGAAATGCCTTTACAAGAAGGATTTATACATCGTAGGAGAAGCAAAGCCTGTGGACCAGCGCGACATGATGTTCGGGTAGTGACCATCAGATAACCCATCACATTCCTCTGAGATTGTACCCAGCAGGCTGGGCTGAGACCAATATGGAAAATCTCTCCTCAAATAACCCCTCACCCTTCAATAACAGGGCATATACACACTCTTTCTGAGTACAAGCAATAGTCTGTAAGGGATTCATAGCCACACATTCCCCGAGCAAAATACACAGCTAACTAGAGGCATTAGAGTCTTAAAAACAACTGAAGAGAATTACGAGAATGCAATTATAACTACAACAAAGAAAGACGAACTCGGCTGCTGCCATCACAGCTGACAGACCACCCGTGTTCTTGTTTATAGACTGTCCCAGTTGAACGAAATTGCCCCAAAGTAGTGTAGCAAAACAGATGGTCACGGGTTTGCTAGGAAGGACCGAGCGCCGTTCCGTCATGTTAGCATTTTAGCATGCATTCTTTAAAAATCACTGTGTGGGAGATTGTTTATGACATAGATTTATATCTGCAAAAACACCATATGGATGTAGAGCGACGGAAAGAGTGGGAAGCTGGAAAGGAGGGCCGAAAAGGCATCCGTCACAGACATTATATGCCACAAACAGCCGTTTGCTATAAATACTTTGCACACACACACACTTGTCTCATTATCTGTCATGGTACTATCAGTTTAAAGCAGTTGTGGGACCATAAGTGTGGAGAATTTATTGTGTTTGTATTATTACAAGCCTGGCAGAGGACACGCACGCGCTACGCTGTGGTTTCCCCCAGACCCCACGGGGCCGTTAGCCCCCCAGTCTGCATTTGCCAGCTTCAGCTCCACTTCAGCTTTTCCTCCAGCTGCTCTGGGCCTGAGTCCACAATCCCTGGCTGTGGGACTGATGTCTACAGGCCTGTGGATGTGGAGTGGGACACAGAAGAGAGTCTCCCGGCGCCTGCATGAGTGCCACACTGACAGTAGAGGGTTATGAATTGATCTGGGAGGGCATAGAGGGTGACCGCTTAGAGATAGAAAGTGATGAAGAGGAAGACAGAATAAAGAGGGATCTGTCTGTTCTGAGTGGACAGGGCAAACAGTGCACTATTTGTCAGAGGTGGAAAGTTCTAGTCCAGAAAGTACAAATCCAGATCCAGATTTTGTTTCTACCAACCTGCTGAGTACTCTGTGACTGTGATTCTTTATGCTCAACTCACTGGTTGAAACAAAATTTTGGTCTAGATTTGTACTCTCTGGATTAGTACTTTCCACATCTGCTAATTGTCCACATCAGTGTTTTTTTTTTATTTTCAGTTTGTATACATGTATAGAATAAGCAGCATTTCTGACTAGATGATTCCATTCAGTCAGGTTACTTCTTTATAAGCTGAGGAAAAAAAAACTCACACAAGACTAAATCCACAGGACTGTGTGCGTACAGTAAATGAACAAGATGAGGAAATGATAAATCCTTCGTTAGAAGGACGTGAAAATCCATTTAAATGCCTTACATACAAAACAAAATCTCCAGAGAGGAACGGAGATATACACAATTAACTCGAAGAGCTGAACCTGAGGCCTCTTTCACAAAGCAGGATTTCTTGCTTAGCCAGATAACTTGTTGGATTTAAGGTAGTCTGTGCTAACTGCACAGACTAAGTGAATGAAGAAAAGGTCCATTTAACTCAGACTACATTAAATTCAACAAGTTTTCCATCTAAGCAAACACCGTAAAAATCTGACTCCGCGCCCAGTTGAGCGCTCAATCTCAGCAGCTGATTTTGTGTTTTCCTTCACTATTATTAGACTTCAGATAAAGGCTTTCCAAATGTCTGCCTGCAGACTGTCAATGTCCACATTGTGGAATATTTATTTATCCAAGGAGTCCAGGATGGAGTCGTCACATTATGCCTGTGGTCAGATTCATGTCCCAGGAGTCACATTACGGTTTGTCCCTAGAGAAGGATGCTTGGCCTACTGGCTTCAGTTAATATCCAGATGTACAATCAGTTTTAATTAAGAAATGTGCAGGTGAGCATAATATGGGTTCACATAATAAAACCCAGTCTGTCTTTGTCTGACATACAGTGGATTTTGTGTCCTATGGGAGCTGAAGGGCAGCTAAACTTGGATGAAGGTTGGAATGGGAGGGGAAAGGGAAGTAGATGGAGAGATACTTAAATAGTAGATGCAGATTATGAATAATAGGGGCACAAGCACAACAAACGATCTGAAAACTGACTCTGAGTTAACTTAACATTCTCAATCATTTAATAATTCATGCAAGGAATGGAAACGCCAGCGTAATGGTATGGTGACTCATTTGGCAGGAATGTTGCTTCTCACCTTCAGGGCTGGGGGTTTAAATGTCCTCCCTGCATCTTCCTCCTGTAGTTAGGTTAATTGGCATCTGTTACCTGTATTGTGCGACTTTGTGCCCTGTGATTCAGGGTGTATCCCGGCCTGTGATTCAGGGTGTACCCCGGCCTGTGATTCAGGGTGTACCCCGGCCTGTGATTCAGGATGTATCCCGGCCTGTGATTCAGGGTGTACCCCGGCCTGTGATTCAGGGTGTACCCCGGCCTGTGATTCAGGGTGTACCCCGGCCTGTGATTCAGGGTGTACCCCGGCCTGTGATTCAGGGTGTATCCCGGCCTGTGATTCAGGGTGTACCCCGGCCTGTGATTCAGGATGTACCCCGGCCTGTGATTCAGGGTGTACCCCGGCCTGTGATTCAGGGTGTACCCCGGCCTGTGATTCAGGGTGTATCCCCGCCTGTGATTCAGGGTGTACCCCGGCCTGTGATTCAGGGTGTACCCCGGCCTGTGATTCAGGGTGTACCCCGGCCTGTGATTCAGGGTGTATCCCAGCCTGTGATTCAGGATGTATCCCGGCCTGTGATTCAGGGTGTATCCCGGTCTGTGATTCAGGATGTACCCCGGCCTGTGATTCAGGGTGTACCCTGGCCATCTGCCTGAAGCTGGAAGGGATAGAGTCCAGGCCCACAGCCCTGACTGGGGTAAGTGACTGGAAGATGGATGGGTGTGTGAATTGGATACGTCAGACTGGGAAGGCTTTACACATTGGCTTCTTGTTCATGTTGCAAGCATTTTGTATCGACCTTCTTACATGAGATAATTTCTCAAATGAATCTTTTTTTCTGTAGTGATGCACACAAGTGTAGATGATTGCAGATATCCTCATTAGTAAGACTGGAGAGAAATACAGGAAGTAAATGAATGAAAGTACAGAGAAAAAATTATGTAACGAGGCGTCAGTTGGAAAAATTGTGCTAATTTCACCTCTTATCTTTCTGCCCTCATCCTGCTTTTGATCAAACTCCCTTCCTCTGTTCGTTCCTCCTGACTTTGACAAATGGGAGGCTCTATTGATCGAAGTCAGCTGACCCTTCTCTGTCCATCCATCCACGTTCATCTTCACAACATTATTTTAGTTTGGTAACTATGATCTCACTGGATGAGATAATGGTTTACAGTAAATGACAGTGTATGCGCCAGGGAATTCCTGACTGGTTTCAAAGGACAGAAAAAGGGAATATTCTCTTCCAAAAATGGTAGCACAAGAAGTCACCAGTGTCAGAAGATTCGGACATTGAAATACAGCGTGAGCTTAATAATTAAGGGCTAATTAAGGGCAGATATAGAATTATGAAGTAAAGCTACTGATATGGCTGTCAGTACTGCCATTTACTCGCTTTCGTCCTCCATCTCCCTCCTTCACTCTTCCTTTTTTGTTATCTCTCCCTGTCTTCTCCACCACCAAACCATGATTTGTCTGCATCAGGAGATCAGCCAACTGATTATGCGCCACAGTGCCGACAATAAACGAGAATGTAAACGTCTCATCACGATGTGATCTGCATTCCTTGTCTTCCTGTTGGTGTTTACATCTGGAGAGAGGGGACCTTCAACAGCTCCACGTTGGAGCCAAACACCATGAAACCACAGACGCATATAGTGCCCAAACTGGCCAGATCCCGGCTCCTGGAGGGGGGGAATGATGAGTCCTTTGTGGTTATCTAAGGGATGATCATAGGTTTATGGCCCATCAGTGTCAACCTCCAAATGCAATTGTGCCAAAATTAGAATAAGCATCTGCATTTGAGTGGTATGGTGGCTCTGTGGGTTGCCTTGGTGCCTCACACCTCCAGGGCTGTGGATCTGTGGAGATTGTGCGGTCTGTCGTCCTGGTTTTCTCCTGCAGTTGAAAAGACCACACTTAGGTTACCTGGCATTTCGAAATTGCAGATAGTGTGTATGTGCCCTGCAATAGACTGCCGTCCCATCCAGGGTAGACTGCCGTCCCTTCCAGGGTAGACTGCCGTCCCTTCCAGGGTAGACTGCCGTCCCTTCCAGGGTAGACTGATTTCCCTTCTAGGGTTTACCCCAGCCTTTGCCAGCCTGTTGACCAGGGCCAAGGAGTTAATCAATGGATGGAACATGTCAGAATTGTTTCTTCTCCAATTTTTTGTATATGAAGCCTCTTTTTGATCATTCAGGCTAATGGTGTGGCAGATTACTGTAGTACTGCTGTAATATTACTAGCATTTGTTAAAGTACTTACTGAACGAACAGATCAACAACACTGGTATCGTGAACAGAGTGTCTTGAATTCCTGTGGACTTCCTGTTCCTGTTGTGTCCGAATGGCCCGACTGTTTTTGCTAAATGTTTTGGGGGAAAAAAAACACTGTGTGGACAGGTGGCTAACTGGGCTCCTGTGGAACACTCTGGACACACTATCTGAAGGGGGGGGTGGATAATCTGACTGTAGCTAGTGAGTCGGTGGGTTGGATTGATAGGTGAAGGGAGGGGAAAGTGAGAAAAGGGAGTGAGTGAAGGAGAGGTGCAGGCGAGTCCATGTACGTATAAAAGCCAGGCTGTGAGGACTTTCACACCCTGGCAGTCAGAAGGAAAGACAGAGGGAACGTTTAATTAAAGCGGTCTGGAAAAACACCTCAGCGCAGCTTAACGGTAAGTGACACGTGAAACGTTTCTCTGATACGCGTCTAACATCTGCTGATGGAACAACATGCTATTAGCCAGTATTTTCCCTTATTTGTGTGGAAGTCATTTTTTCCCACCTCTTCTTCACAAGTTTTCACAAGTCATGTTTTGGTCGTTAAAAAAAAGACATTTGTGTATGTGTATGTAATATATATATATATATATATGTGTATATATATATATATATATATATATATATATATATATATTGCAGCTTTATCTTGAAATCTCTGAGCATTATGGTATAATGCTATTTACAAGTAATCCAGGTTACCGTCTCAAATACACACGTATGCAGCTGTAGCTACTCTCGGTGCCGAAGATGCATACTGCAGGATTGCATTGAGAAAGGCCTGATTCTGTAGCACAGATGTCTCTGGAATGTAAAAGTCCATGCAATGTAAGGAGACCTTAGCAGCCTCTATCCCAGCCTGACGTCCCAGGCTTTATCTGTGCTGAGGGAGGGACATGGATCAGCCGAAAGACTGTCTGACAGGAGGGACCCTGGCGTAGGGTCCCATATCAGGGGGCGGTGCCCTCTGCGGGGAATCTCCTGGCTGACATTGTGTGGTTCCACAGTGGCTTGGCAGGATGCAGAGCCCTGCCTACGATGGGGCCTCAGCCAGCATCTATGACCTGCAATCTGTGTCTCCTGCTTTGTTCACAGTCTCCACAGACTGTTCTCCTTAAGAAAACTGTTTTCTGTTTAATAATTATATTATTATTCTTCATTATCTCTCCATATCAGTAGACATCTCTGCGTAAATGAAAGCCTCTCTCTTCAAACATCCAGTCTCAGGCATGGAGGGCCCTTGTTTCCATCTTCCATCTAATGGCATCTTTTATTCTTTTTCAGGCAGAATGAAGGTCGCCCTCCTGTTTGTCGCACTGAGTGCGATTCTCGCTCTGAGCGCCTGCTCCGGTATGACATCTCCGTGCGGTCGGACCACGCGACCATTTAGTCAGAGTTTTCGTTGCCCTCTAGTGGACAGCTGTAAAAACGCACGTAGATCAGATGTATTTTTTTATTCCGCGTTTTTATCTCGGATATGCCACGTATTTCCATGTCTTGAGAATGAAAACACGGCTCAAGTTCATAAAGTAATATATACAATGCAAGGGTTTCCTGCGTTAATTTTTGCATCTAATGAATTGTGCTAAGTATTGTATATTTTATATACTTAATTGTTCCACATACACATTCCTTTGCAGAATCGCAGGAGAGTAATGAATCACCCGAAGGTAAAGAGAAATGTTTTACTCCTGAAGTACAAATGCGTGCTGCACGTCTGTTCCTACAGAGAAATGTCCTTGCGTTACTCCTGACGAAAAGCTTGACAGCTATAAAAACATAAACAGACCATGTGCCCAGACATTGAAACCAGCACAAATATGCAATGAAGAGTACCAAGCCGAAATGCAGAAAATAACGCATTTTTCTGGCTTTTCTTACAGCTCGGCTGGTATCGTACTGAGGTTTTCCCTCTTAAAATAAACTTTTCTGCTTGTCACTGACATTTATGTAATTTATTCCCACGTTATTCTTTGAAACCGACCCTATATGCCTACTGTTTACTGGAAATTGTATATTTTTAATTTTGATTCATCGTATTCTGATGTTTTTTAATTATCCAAATTCCAGATCTGTTTTCCAACCAAGAACAGGCCAACTCGTTCTTTGACAACCAAGAAACACGCAACAACAACGGAAGGTAAAACTGTCACGCAAGAGTAGTAACCATCTTTCTTTTAACGATCCGATTAGCCGGTAGCGCAACATTTCATTATTATACCTGCAGGACTACAGAGGGCGCGTACAGCCTGACCCCCAGTGGCTGCTGTAGTGATTGTAGTAGCATAGTTTAGCCATCAGAGGCGCACTCTACAAGCTTGGGTAACTAGAGATTTTCGTTTCACCTGAGCCATTATTTACACTAGAATGATATGTCCGTTTAGGGCACATTTAAAATCATTTTGGACCCAAAGCCCTGACTGTGTAGTCATGTTAGTAAGGGTGAAATCCACGGCTCAATTCATTTTATATTGTTGATAAATAATTTATCGGTAAGTAATTATGTGTTATTTATCAAATTACAAATAATGTAATAATAGTATGTGCTTTCACCACAATTTAAAAATGTTGTCTCATAGGGGTGCAGCTAGAAATTCTGGGCCCCATTTTGTTGAGCTGGGGGAGTTGCCTTGTAAGCTAATTTTTTGGGGCCCCTAAATAGTGCAGGGCCCCCTGGATCTGTCAGAATATCCATGCTGCTCCAATGCCCCTGATCCTTGGTTTTAAAATATCCAGTTTTCATCTCTCCATACTCCAGCAATTGATGTAATGTAAGCTGGTGCTTTATTTACTGAGCTGATATTCTTGTGCCTTCTGAAATATTTAATCATAATGAAATGGGGGATAGAACAAGCCACCATGTGTTAAAGGCAGTTAAAGACACCAGCATTTGAATTTTCATCTCAATAGCCACATTCAGATAATTAGTGTATGAAATGAGCTGCTTCTCTGTGCTGTCTCTGTGAAATTAGCTGCTTCTCTGTGCTGTCTCTGTGAAATTAGCTACTTCTCTGTGCTGTCTCTGTGAAATGAGCTGCCTCTCTGTGCTGTCTCTGTGAAATTAGCTGCTTCTCTGTGCTGTCTCTGTGAAATTAGCTGCTTCTCTGTGCTGTCTCTTCCTCAGGGTCCAGAAGTCTCCAGCAGAGAGACAGGCAGAGATCTGCGAGAATTATGCTCCTTGTCGTGCCGATGCCTATCACTACGGCACCCAATATGCTTTCAACAGATATTTCCCCAATCAAAATACCAACAATGGTAGAAAGTAAAAAAAAAAAAACAACATAAAAATGAAAAAGCACATAAAACACATTTTCTTTCTCCTTTTTGTGTGCTGTATACATAATATATGTTATTATCTTTCTTGCTCATATTATTAGAACTTGATGATGCATCTCAACATTAATGATCTAAACAAACATGTCATTTGCAAGAAATACTTGCTTTTTTAAAATGTCTGAAATCCAATGCAAGGCTTTGGGTGAGGAACAAGTCTACAAATTCTAACATAACAGTTATTCTTCCACTCTTTTTTGTTTATTTGTGTCAAATTCACCAAGTGCACCATGTTTTTAAGTCAAAGTGTGTCACAACTGTACTCTTCACCATATTAATACTGGAGAATGCCCACACAGGGGCCTTGTTATGGAGACTTTTCCAGATAAGAAGCAGTGGCTTCTGGGAGATATATGCAGTGTTTTAGATGGGATTTTGCTGTAGTGTTATTTTGTTGACGCGTGAAACATCGGCGCAGGTATCCTGAGCAGGTCCATGTGCGAGATTCTCTGAAATATCAGGCACAATAAATCAGACTGTGCATATCATCCTCTACGTGTTTGTGTGCGTCTCTGTGTTTCTATACACTGAAAATAATCCGTTCCCGGCTCAACCGCCGCCTCCGGGTTGGCTTCGGACCCCGAGCCCGAGGTCAGTCAGGAAAGCCTCCTCCGACTCTGTGCCCCCGTGCCAGAGTGCACGCATGGCAGGGACGCTAAGCCAGACAGGAAAATTACACCCCTGTCGGGGCCAAGGCAAACGAGGAAGACCAGGAATAACAGAGGGAGGATGAAAATGAGAGAGGTCAGAACGCAGAAGGGCCGAGCTCGTCTGGCTCGGCAGGTCTGAGGGCTCGGACGCGGGGGGTCCCTCTGCCTTCCATCAACAGCCTTCATTTAACTCACACCAGTCTGTCCATCCAGACACTTTCCCCTTTGTATATTTACCCAAAATACAGGGTATTAAGGTAACCTGCACGCAGCATTATTAACTTACGTGCATCTCAATGCACTTTTACTGCAGCTAATTTATTTAATGCTTTTTCATTTGCTTATTATTCTATAACATCCAGGTGTCTATAAGTTCTATGCTAACAGACTCTTTGCTGTGATTGTGCAGATATAATGTGGCAAAATTAAAACGTGTGATAATCATAAAACAATCTCATATGTACTTAGAATGTTTTGGGGTTTCAGTTTTTACTTAAGCTAAAAAATGTTGTGCCTATAAAGGGAAAAAAATAATACTTTTAAAACATCCCAAATAAGGTTTGCCTAGGCCACATATTGCTCCAGCGGATGCTGTGTTTACCCTATAGTTTGGGGTTTGTGGGAGAGAACAGTCAGTATAAAAAAAAAATCCCAACACAATGATTACAAACACTGATGGCAAATGCCAGTGATTGGATAGCATTGGGGCATTATAGCCAATCACACAATATCAAATCACACAATGAGGGACAGCGAATGACAGAAGAGCAAAATAATTCAGAGGGGTGTGACTCTGGTATTGGTCCCACTGGCTTTTAACTAATGCTGCCTCTGGGGCAAATATGTGCTGTTTTCTATAGGCAGGACACAAGGATAGTGTTATATGCCTTAAATTGGCATTTGTGGGTGTATGTCACATGATTCCCCAGCCAATCATATGTCAACAGTTGGAGGATAGAACTATATATTCGGGCAGAATTTAGGGGAGAGAGAGAGTGTGTGTAGGGCTCACCCTTGCCGAACGTCCAGAAAGAGCTCAAGAGAAGACATAGAAAGAAAGAAGGAAAGATGAAGACTTTTGCTGTCCTGGTTATTTGTGGGGCTGTGTCCATCTGTCTGTCTACTGGAGGTAAGGGAGAGGATGTGCAAATTTCCATCAATGTGGGGGAGGGCATCTATTAAAGTCCATTAATTGACTCCAATAAAAAAGACCCTTGTCTCCATTGACTTTGATTACATCTGTCATGTTTGTTGTATTTTCTCCGATGAGCAGATTTTGCAGACCCTGACTTCCCCTCCGCTGAGGTCGATGTCCCTGATGCTCCTACTCCCGCTGACTCCAGCGCCTCATCTTCTGCCTCTGACTCCAGTGCCTCCGACTCCAGTGCCTCCGATTCTGCCTCTTCCTCAGCTTCTGACTCTGCCTCTTCCTCAGCCTCTGACTCCTCATCTGCCTCAAGCTCTGCCTCTGCCAGTGCCGAGGGTGAGGAAGCTGGTTCATTTCTGATTCGCCACAAGCGTGCATGTGAACTTGTGGCATCTGTGTAGATAAATAATAGCACGTGAAGCCGGCACTGCTGCAGAATGCAAGCATGCAGAAAAGTGAGAGGGTGCAGTGCATGCACTGGTGAGTGACAGAGGTGTGTGTGTGTATTACATTATGGGGACCAAATGTCCCACCAATGAGATAAAAACCTGTTATACTGACATTGTGGGAACCACCTTTTCAGTCCCCACAAGGGGAACCTCACCCTGACTCTGAATCTTTGTGCCTCAGAGGTTCTGGTGAAGCGGGACCTGGCCTCTCAGCTCATGAAAAGGAAGAGAAGAGCAGCTGCAACTGCTGCAGCCCTGAGTCCCACGCAGCTCGAGAGGTACGCAGCTGAACATCTGGCAGAAACTCTGCAGATTGGCAACTATGATCTAACTGGATCATTTACATAAAAGCATTCATTCTGTGGATTTGTATAATTAATGCTTATAGATGCCATACAGATGTATCTATAAGAACATTAATTATATTATGAAATATTCAATCAACATGCTACAATTAGGCACATAACCTATCAATCATCTTTCAATACTTTCTTGATAAAATATTGCATGCCAATGTATGATAAAAAAAAAACTATCTAAAGCATCGCTTCCCAATCTGGTCCTCAGGGACCCACAGATAGTCCATGTTTTTTGCTAAAATGTCTGGCAGGGAGCTGAGAGGGAGCAAAAACGTGGACCAGCTGTGGGTCCCCAAGGACCGGAGTGAGAGACACTGATCCAAACCATCGCAGCCCCTTTAAAACAAACTCTACACCCTGATTATAAAAAGCATCTGTTTGTTTCATGTGAATGTGTTGTGAGAGTGACGCCCTGCTCCCCTGTGTCCCCCAGTCTCAAAGAGGTCTGCGAGGTCAACCTGGCTTGTGAGCACATGGCAGAGACAGCTGGGATCGTGAGCGCTTACACCACATACTATGGGCCAGTACCCTTCTAGAGACTGACTTGTCAACCAAGCCATTCCTGAGAAGACTCTCAACCCGATCAGTGTTTGATGCTTTTTAATGGCAGGGAGTTTAATGCCACAGCAGGTTTTTCGTGTTTACAGTCGGCCAAGTGCCACTTATCTCATGCCATCTTAGGGTGTAGTTGATGTAGAGTAGAGTCTGTACTTCCTAATGCCTGTCATTGTACTTTTTTATTTGTGGTAGCATGTAAACACAGCTCATTTTTTATTATAAAAATGAGAGTTTGAGTCCCACCTTGCTTCACGGTTATTGATAAATTTTGCTCCCATGTTTTCTTAGGAAGCAAAAAAACAACAGTTTTAAAATATATTCTTATATGACAATTTATATTTTTTTAATAAAAAAAACAGTCCTATTCACTAAGACATTTTCATGTGTTAAATGACTACAACCTGAATATATCACTGTACAGCTGCTTAATGAAAGACCAGCCTATAACCTCCTAGTGTTCTGGTTAAGCTGATGCATTCATTTATGTCTGTAGAATGTCCAATTATTACATTAAAAGACACACTTTTGTGTATCATTATGTTTCATTCCTTGACTGTTGCTATTCCTCATAATGTATGTGAATGTGCTGTTGAACACAATTATGCTGTAGTAGACAAAAAGAAAGTGAAAAAATAGACCTTAACCACTTCACGAGGTCAGAATGCTACCTACCGCTGGACACACACACACACGTTTGTATTCCAGTCTTTGTGGGGACTCTCCATTCATTTCTATGGGAAAAACCTTAATCCCAGCAGTGACAACCTTAACCCCTACCCAACCCCAACCTTAACCATAAGTAACCAAACAAAATTCCAGACTTTTAGCTATTTTAGTTTTTTATTTACATCCACAAGTTTTTTTATAAAATTGAGGTTTAAATTGTGGGACCTGAAAAATGTCCCCACAAGCTAAAAAGTAACAGGTTTTAACACAATGTGGTAAATACAAACCCACACACCCATATCAGATATCAATATCTGTGTGGGGACCACCTATTAATTTCTATGGGCAAAACCGTAATCCCAACTTTTTTCAATTTTTTTTTATTATTGCATTCACAGATTTTTATGAAATTGAGCTTTCCCTTGTGGGGATCGAAAAAATGTCCCCACAAGATCAAAATAAGTTCTTAGCACAACCTTATCCAAGTTTGGTTGAAAGATAGTTAATCGTCTTAATTTTACCAAAAAAGATTCAGAAAACACACTTAAATGTACAAATACTGAACTTTTCCGCATTCAACGACCATAACGTCCTATTTGCCAGACTTGCATATACATTTCGGCTGCATTTTATTATTATTCTACAAGCAAGTGCTTTATAGCTTTGCCTTCTCTTTTGACACAAAGCTTTCAATGAACTGTTCTCCCCCTGATGATACCAAAGAAATGCACAAACTAGCTTTGCGGAAGTGACGTCTGACACAGCGCAGGCCTCGCGGCTCAGGAAGTCAGTTTGTCTATTTCCGGTTATGACGCCGCAAAATGGCGGAGCGTGCGTTTAGCTAACACGTTAGCGCGGCGCCCAAAACACAGAGCAAACATTGTCTTGTATTTTTATTGAAAAGGAAAAGGAGGAGGAACTTTCTGGAATAGAGGGCTGTGCACCCTCTAATTATTGTATAGAGAAAGGTGCGTAGCTAGCTAATATTCGGCATATTTTACCTATTGGCCCGTATTGATTATTCAGCAAAGAACGCATTGGATCTTTTTTACTTAAATATTCAGTGCGCAGTTAAGCATTGTTGCATGGTTAGCAGGACGGAAATCCTGTTAATTCGTTTTTTATTTCATGTAGATGCGAATTGTGATAACCCCAACCCTTCAGACAGTAGTTTGATTGGGTCTTATGCTAGCAACCCAATCGCGACAGTTGGTTCTGCATGTGGTACCTTTTCGGGCAGCTGTATTTTTGAGTCGCTTTCAGTTGTCTATATCTAGTTTGTCCCTTGTTTTTTTCAGGGCGAAAGAAAGCGTGGAACCATGGGGAGACGCTCAACTTCCTCCACCAAGAGTGGGAAGTTCATGAATCCCACCGACCAAGCCAGTAAGTAACGTATTAGTGTTATGTCTGTGTAGACAAAGCTGCTGTGTTAGGTATGATGGATGTAATAGACTAGATCTCTATGATCAACTCAGATATAACCCCGTTTGGTACATATATTGCTACGATTGTTTTGGCATGGGTTGTCAGCTACTCTGGGCCAATCTAACTTCTTTGCTGTCTTTCCCAGGGAAGGAGGCTCGAAAGCGGGAACTTAAAAAGGTAACGCCATTTTTGAAAGTCAGAGATTACTTTTGAATGGAAGGTTTTGCACAGAAGATGTCATCTACTTCTTTATTGTATGAAATTAAGTCTTGCACATTGGCCTCCCATCTCAGAATAAGAAGCAGCGCATGATGGTGAGGGCGGCTGTGTTAAAGATGAAGGACCCCAGGCAGATCATCCGAGACATGGAGAAGCTGGATGAGATGGGTAAGACCATCCAGTGCATCATTATTGGATGTGTGGTCCACAGAATCAATACAGAAAACTCTGAGAACTTCATGGTTAGTAGCAGCAAAAAAAAAACGTTGAATTTGGTGGTTTAACTGTGACTGCAACTGAAGTCAGTCCACACCCGTTTATGTGGATTCCTCCTTGGTCCTGCCAGAGTTTAACCCAGTGCAGATGCCCCAGCTGAACGAGAAGGTGCTCAGGGACAAGAGGAAGAAACTGCGGGAGACATTCGAGCGCATCGTCCGCCTGTACGAGAGGGAGAATCCCGAGACCTACAAGGAGCTGCGTAAGCTGGAGATTGAGTACGAGACCAAGCGGGGACAGCTGTCGCTCTACTTCGACTCCGTCAAGGTGTGTGTGTCTGTGGATTAAAAGAGGCTTGTGATTTAAACTACCCTACATACCTCCCACTCTTATTTATTATTGTGATGGTTTTACACACTTTCTCAAGCATGCAGTGTTCAAGTTCAGCTGTACACATCCTCATTGGTTGCCTGCTGTGCTGGTTTAGCTTCAGATGCTCTCCTTATGTTCCGTTCAGCTTGATAAGGTAGCTTGTAACAATGTAATTAGTAGCAAAAAGAAGTGCAGTCCAGGTGGTCAACATCTCCGCTGCATTCTTGCCCCTGAGTGTGTTAATCTGTCCTTCGCCGTGTTGATGGGCCTGTTTGATGCTTGACTTTTTTAACAGAATGCGGAACTGGTGGAGGTGGACAGCATCCCCTTGCCAGAAATGCCGCACGCTCCCTCCAGCATCCTGATCCAGGATATCCCCCTTCCCGGGGCACAGCCCCCATCCATCCTGAAGAAGGGCTCCTCGTTTGGGTCTGTACTCAGCCGCCATCCTCCAGCCCTCTCGCTGTTTCCTATTGTGCACGGTTTCCCAATCCGATCCTCAGGGAGCCGCAGACGGTCCATGTTTTTGCTCGGTAGCTGGGGGGGGAGTGAAAACGTGGACCGTCTGGGGGTCCCTGCGGACCTGATTGGGAAACACTGCATATCATCGTCCTCACAGTTAGCATTTGTGTTCTGTTCTATCTCCCCTCCTCAGTAAGGGACCGTATGTGTCTACATCTGCCCCCACGGTGGCCTCGCTGGCAGGGGTCCCCCGACTCCCCCCAGGCAGGAAACCCCCAGGCCCACCCCCTGGGCCGCCTCCCCCCCAGGTGCTCCTGTTGTACTCTCGCAGAAGGCAGCACTTCAGGAGGGATGTGGAGTACGGTGCAGACACAGGTGCGCCTCTCTCCTTTTTCTCTGACCTTCTTTCCTGTTCTGCAGTGCGGTAAAGCCGTTCACCTGCAGCTGGGAACCCAATATCTTATCGTGGTGAACGGAGATGTACTCACTGCTCTTTCTGGGCAGCCCTTTCTGCCTGTTGATCATGTCACTGTCCTGCAGGCTGAGTGGGTTTTGAGACTCTGTCGTCCCTGAAAGAGGAGATTAATGGTTATTTTTTCCATTTAATGCAAACTGTTGTAAAGCACATCAGTCCAGGGACATCGGGAAAATCTGAAGAGAGCGTTGGCCCTTCAGTGCAGTGTTTTCTAATCCGGTCCTTGGGGACCCCCAGACCAGTCTGGGAGGCAGGGAGCAAAAACTTGAACTGGCTTGAAATCCCTGAGGACTGGGGTAGGAAACACTGCTTCCGAGTCACAGGATGGACACGAGATCTGTGTCAATCCCTACCATGCTTTATCTACCAGATATAGCTGACCCCCTCTCGGACAGCGAGGGGGCGATGGATGCCTCACACATGGGGGGGAGGGACAGCGGGAGCGAGAGCGGCGGCGACGGGGACATCGGCGATGACAGCGACTCCGACGACGGCGGCGACGGGGACGACGGGGGCGAGGAGGAGAGGAGGCTCATGTCCCTGATGATGGGGGAGCGACTGGAGATGGAGAGGGAGCGTGGGGATGAGAGGGAGACGTCCTCCGAGAAGCCTACGGGTGAGACAGACAGCTTGTGTTTCCCTGCGCGATTGAGTCTCTCCGGCTGCGGCTCGGTTCGGTTTCTGATCTCGCTGCGTGACGCAGGACGCAGCGTGAGGTTCGCCGACATGCCGCCACCTGCTTCCAAAGACAGGAGGAGGAAGAAGACTGTGAAGAAGAGCAAAACCATCACCCCACTGCAGGCCATGATGCTTCGGATGGCGGGTAGGCGTCCACCCTGCACCCCCCCCCCACCATGCAGGCATCTGCACAACATCGCAGGTTCACAAACTTTTTTTTTTTTTTTATTACAAGGATTTGCTCTTTCTGTTTAGGTCAGTCCGTTCCCGATGAAGAGGAGGAAGACGAGGACGAAGATGACGAGGGATATACTGACCCGTCAGATGAATCGGATACCGACGAAAGGCCAGTGTCCGACAGCCAGTCTGTGGCCTCCGTCGGCACGCCTCAAGTCCCTCCGCCGTCCGCACCAGTCGGCGCGCAGCAGCCTGTCCCCCACATGCAGGGTCCACCTATCACAGGTCCTCCTCCACTGGGTCCACCACCTGTTCCACCAATGAGACCACCTGGCCCACCCACAGGCCTGCCCCCAGGACCCCCTCCAGGTGAGTGATTGGATGGTACGGATGTCAGTCAAGTAGATCAGTTGTCTTGATAATATCATGCTAGCATGTAATTTAAAGCTGTGATCTCTGGTATTTGCCCAGAGGCTCTAACACTTAGTCCATTTAGCGATGTGACATATTTAATCTTCTCCCCCCTCCTTAGGTGCCCCACCTTTCCTGAGGCCACCAGGAATGCCGGGTACAATCAGGGGGCCCATGCCTCGAGTGCTACCCCCCGGACCCCCACCAGGCCGGCCACCCGGCCCCCCACCTGGTCCCCCTCCCGGCTTACCTCCTGGCCCCCCACCCAGAGGACCGCCTCCCCGACTGCCTCCCCCAGCCCCCCCAGGTAAGTTTCTCAGTCTGTCCCTCGTCCCTAACCATACATTCATCGTTGGCTGTCAGTAGCTGGAAAAATGGTGCATTCCCCTTTGCTTAGCCTTAATGTTTTGCCCCCCCCAGGAATTCCTCCCCCGCCACCCCGGACGGGTCCCCCGAGACCCATGGCCCCTCCCCTCTCACTCTTCCCTCCACCACTCAACCCGAACGTGCTGAGTGCCCCCCCCAGCATCGTCCACCGGCAGAAACCCACCGGGAACCCCGAGAGCTCCCTGGCCACCCCCAGCAATCCCTCTATGCCCCCGCCCCCCTCTATGCCCCTCACCCTCCGCCCGGGGGTAATGCAGTTGCCCCCTCCTCCGGGAACCGGTGCCCCACCCTCGGGCGCCAACCCGGCCGGTCACCATCACGCACCGACCATCGAGAAGCGGGCTAACATCACGTCACTGTCTGCCGCCGGGGGCCCTGCGGGCCTGGGCGGGGGGCCGGCCACAGGGGGCGCCACCATCTCGGCCAAGCCGCAGATCATCAACCCCAAGGCAGAGGTTACGCGCTTCGTGCCCACGGCGCTGAGGGTGCGACGTGAGAGGGGCGGGGCCATGGGCGTGGACAAAGGCGGCAGGAAGTCCGGGGAGGACGGGCTGAGCGGCCAAAAGCAGCAGCAGCTCCTGGGGGTGTCCACAGGCTCCGGGAACCCCGGGCAGGTGGGCTCTCTGGCTGGGGCCGGGTCGGTGTCTCAGGCCAGTATGCAGACCAAGGACCAGGTGTACGAGGCCTTCATGAGGGAGATGGAGGGCCTTCTCTGAGCCACACGGACACCTCAGCCGTGAGGGGGACGTGCATGACAGGGACAGCATGAGAGTGGAAGGGGGGGGTCTTTCTGAGAAACTCACTCCCTGAAGGACTTGGCGACCTGCAGGCCGTAGATCTCCTATGTTTAATCTTAGTTCATTTCGCTTTCCCCGTATAGACCCCCGGTTTGAATGGGGGTCACCTCATCTACAGGATAGCGGCATCAACACACAGGAATGCTAATTTGCAGAACTGAGCTACTTGTTCCTTGAAGGGGCACCCAGTGGTAATACTGGAGGTTTGGGAGTGAGAGTTGTGGCCTGGGGGGGGGGGGGGGGGGTTGTTTTTATATGTTTATCTTCACATAGTAATGTGGCAGTAAATATGATTGGTTATAGGACAGGAAGGGGTTGTAAGTCAGCTGTGTTAATAGAAAAATTACATTCAAAAGGCTTACAGAAACATTGCTGTGTTGAAATATCAAATGAGAAATAAACACTTTAAATGCGGCCTGGTGTCATTTCAAGGTTCAGTTGTTGGTGATATGGGCTACATGTCAAGATCATTACGATAATGCTTTTTTTCCCATTAAGCACGTAAATTGAATAGTAGGTCTTACGCAGTCCACGTTATATAATAAGACTCAACTGTGTGCCGACAGTACATGGGTTTATGGATGGTGGCCGCTGGACAACATGGACTTTAAGGCTAGTTCAGCCTTGCCGACGCCCCTACGTAACTGGTCAAGGTTCGCGATAATATTCTAAATACGAATGACGTATTGTCCGGAAGGTGCACATGGTTTTAAAACTAAATATAAATACACTAATAAGCATAAGTGCTTGCTAAATTGGTGCAATAACATTTCAATAAAATCTAATCAGCATTCACTGGGACCGTTCGGGCACCGACCAATAATACAATGCAGCTACAGTTCAAGAGTTCAAATATATCACGACTCAAAGTTCCCCTTCTAACACAAAAATTCCCCTTAAAACTAAAACCCCGCACGTAACCAACAAGACGAATTGTTGCTATCTGCACGCCAAAAAAAAGAATAAGGAATAAAGGAAAATACAGCGAGCTGTTTTTCTGTAGTCTTTATGCGCCCGTGTTTGTTGGCGCACATTCTCTTTTATTCGGCTTTCACGTGACCGCGCGTACACAGGTCGCTGCGCGCTCCCGACGCCGAGCGGAGTCCTGGGGGGTTTGGGGAGTCGGCGAGGAGTGGCCTCAAAGGCAGAGAAAGTAAAGTGTACGCCAGCAGCAAGATGGACTTTCTTATAGGGAACCCGTTTTCTACGCCGGTCGGCCAGCGAATCGGTAAATATTAAACTCTGATCTCGGTTAAAGCTTTCTCCGCCAATCGAAAGTAACCTAAAAGAAAATGATTTAGGAAATAATGGGAAAACGCAGCAAAGACGGATGCTTCATTTTTCATAATGAATACAATGTTACTTATTATTACTGTCAGATACTTATTTTCTGACCCTGATCGGACAGTAACACGGCGTTGTGTTTTAGGACACCCCCGATCTTCGTCTGATTTGTCCGCTTGTGTTTTTTTGGGGGTCTGAGTGTTTGAATTATGGGGAAGTTGGTCCGATCATACGCTGTCGTTTGGTGGGCGCCTTCATTTTACGGTCTACAGGCAAGAATAATAGTTTGCATATTTCGCAGAAACTGCATGCACGTCTAAAACGCACATCAAAGCCGGGAAAGGTTTTGCACTCTGTTAGGCGGTGCTCGTTCTCTCTGCAGTCGCGCTGGGGGCGGGCGTGATGCGGGCGTGATACTGACACCCGGCATAAACATGCCGAAGTTATGTGGCCCCCAGTGTAACTTCGACACGTGTTTGTTTTATCTGACTAGGGCTAAAGTAAAATGAATTTGATTGCCCGATAATCAGTTAAAGGGAATAGCGATAGGGATGTGCCCTTTGATTTTCCTGCTGACGAAATAGTTTCGGGAAGCTGTGTAGCTCTTAGTCACTTGTGCTTGGGATTTACCCGTATCCCCCTTTATTTTCAGCAAACGTATAAAATACCCACCACGTCTACAATCGCTAAATTGCGCTAAATTTCTCTACCCGCGTCTACAGTCGCAAAACGGCCCCTTTTTCTGTCCCCTGCGGACCGAGTGTGTGTATCAAAGCAGCTGACGGTCACATGAAGCGGAGGGAGAGGGTGAGATCCAGCCAAGGAGGGGTGGAGGCAGCAGTAACGCAGGATCTGCTACAACAAACGGCAAGAAAAGCGGAATAGATGTGACTTTTAAACAGGAAGTGAAGTTACAAATCTAGCAGTGCATAACCATTCTCATTTCCAGTGCATGTAAAAATAAACTTTAATAAGTTATTCTCCCTACATATCCCATTACGTCAGTCTTTAGTTTTATTTAGCTTCGTATATACTTTTAGAGGTGCCAGTTTGTCTTGCAGCCATAAAATATAGTACTAAAAAGGGTAGATATGTCTTAAGTCACAGTTGTATGGTAGAGTTGTAGTTCTTTTATTTTTTCCACCACGACGCTGATCTATTACATCCTAGTCGATTTTTAAAAGTCATCCATCCATGATCCATAATAGCTATCAGCACGAGACAGGGGACACCCTGGATAGGATGTCGGTCTGAACAATGGCACTTCTGGGGACTTCTGAACAATGTGGAAAAACATGCAAGACCCTCAGAGACAAGCAGTTTATGTGAGTCTGAAACAGAGGCGATGTTTAGCCTGAAACCTTGTGTTCTTGTTGCTAGAGCGGGCCACGAGCTCCTCTCTCCCGACGGAAGACTGGGCCCTCAACATGGAGATCTGTGACATCGTCAATGAAACGGACGAGGGGTAGGCAGTCGCTGGCCGAGGATGACGCGGGATTTGCTGTCGGGCTTCTGAACGGTTTCCGTTAAAGTGCTTTTGACGTCACCGCCGTGATGCACACAGGCCGTCTTATGTTTGTGTCGTAAGCTATCAGTTTTGTCGTTATTTTTGGTGCTGCTGCCAACCTTTGTCTTCATAATTTGCATTTCAGGCCAAAAGAGGCAGTGAGAGCAATAAAAAAGAGGATTGTGGGTAATAAGAACTTCAGAGAAGTCATGTTTGCGCTAACAGTGAGTGTCTGTTCCGTCCATGTCCTTATGCCGCCCTGTCCTCTTCCTCCATGACATGTCTAAGTGAGAATATCTTCTGGCCTGGTTGTGCCCCTCTAGGTTCTGGAGACTTGTGTGAAGAACTGTGGACACCGTTTCCACGTGTTGGTGTCAAACAGGGAGTTTGTGGAAGGAGTTCTGGTCCAGGCCATCCTGCCTAAGAACAACCCGCCAATGATCCTTCACGACCGTGTGTTGAGCCTCATACAGGTGTGTCGTGTTGTGTCTGTCTGTGAGTGTCTTTGCTTCTCAGAGTGTGCGTGGGAAAACTGGGTGGAAGAAAGCGGCCATTTTGTTGGATAGATGAGCTAAGCAACATACACAAGATCCAGAACGCGGGCTGGACCAAACTGAAACTGGACGTCCAGGCTGTTGCTCTTTTTGCTCCAAGCAAAACTTTTGCCTTGCGTCCTTGGAGCCTGATTGCAGCTGAGTTGAGCGGCTGGGCCCCCAGCTGCGGCCCTCCCCAATACTCCCGCACCCGCCCCACGTCTCCTGGTATGCGTGCAGTTCTGTCTTACTGAGCAGTGTGATTCACTAGGCTGCCTGGCCCAAAACACCTTCAGGATATTTAGCATACAAATCAAGATGGCGTCATTTTTGTAGTTTTTCCCGAAATGTACGCAGGGTAACAGTCAGGCAGAATTCATGCAGAAAGTCAGCAATTAAATAGTTTTATTTTTTTATTAAAAAGTTCTCCTGCCAGTCTATTAGCCCTGTGTGTCTGAGTAGTGTTGGCCAATCAGAGTTGGGAAAACCATCGACATAACTGGGCTTGTCTTCCATACTGCCCCTGCCCCCCCCCCCCCCAGGCCTGGGCAGATGCCTTCCGGAGCTCCCCGTCCCTGATGGGCGTGGTCTCTGTGTATGAGGACCTAAAGAGGAGGGGGCTGGAGTTCCCCATGACCGACCTGGACGCCCTGTCCCCCATCCACACTCCACACAGGGTGCGTACATGCGGAGACTGTAACACACTGACATCACAATGTCGTCCCCTAGGAAACCACTGTCACCAAACTTTCTTTCTGCAGAGTGTGCCAGAGAATGAGTCATCCACCACGCCCCCATCTGGATCCTCTGACACGAGGCCACCCCAGAATCCCCCACTCGCACAGAACACCGGACCAAGCATCACCACGCCTGAACAGGAAACGGTAACACCATGAAGGGGAAGCACCCTGCTTCAGGAGAAGCTTCGTTGTTTTCTGCGTCCGTAACATATGGAAGAAGGTACCGGACGTTATAGCTTCTTACTCGCACAGGTGAGGAAGCTCAGAGCCGACCTGGAAGTGGTTCGGGGCAACCAGAAGGTGATGTCAGAGATGCTGAGCCAGCTGACCCCCAGCAGCGCACAGCAGTCAGACGTGGAGCTGCTGCAGGTTCGAGCCGGTCTCTCTGCTGCTGGACACCTCCTGGCCGGATGCTGGCCCTGTGTGACTCTCTGCTGCCCCCTGTGTGTCAGTAGCAGCTGTACACAGTGTGCAGAGACATGCAGAGCAGGGTGCTGGAGTTGATCCCCAGGCTAGCGGACGAAGGTCTGATAGGGGAGCTGTTGGCTGTCAACGATGACCTGAACAACACCTTCCTGAGCTACCACAGGTCTGGGGTCGCAAACCGCAATTCTGTTCGGGCTCCATGCACATGGCTGGCTGGGAGTTCACACCAAGTACACTTCTGCACTGTGTCCCTTGGATTGTTCCAGAAACCAGCCTTATTCCCTGTTTGTACCTAGGTTCGAGAGGCTTAGCAGTTCCCCACATGCTGCAGAGCGGGTAAGATTGGCATGAAATGATTGTTTTTGTACCTGGTCAAAATAGCTGCGGTATTGATAGTCTTTTTTTTTTTTCCTTCCCCCGCTCCAAAGCGATCTGACACAGTCTCCACAGACCTGATTGACCTCAGTCTTGCTCCTCCCACCTCTCTTGCCAATCAGCCCAGCAGCCAATCGGACGCCACCGCTTCACCCAAACAGACGGCCACACGCAGTAAGTGCCACAGCGAGTCATTTTTCGGGGATGTTTGTCATTCTGTCAGGTGAATTTGTAAAAACCACCTTGTTACCCATTTAACACCTCCCCCCCCCCAACCCCACCCTCAGGCACAGAGGTGGAGGATGAGTTTGACATGTTTGCTCAGACCAGGAACAGCTCGCTGGCGGAGCAGAGGAAGTGGTAAGGGTACTCAAGACCCCCTAACTCCTCTGTAGCTTTTGCGAAATGGACTCCTGTCGCTTCCGCTGCGCTGGTGCTTGGCTGCTTCAGGTTTTCACATGCACTTTTTATCAGTATTTGAAATTTGAAATGGCTTCACACTCATGACTGAGGTAGTAGGCCTAAATAGCAGATCTAAAACTTCCCGGACTGATTGTGAAAATAAATATGCTGGATGGCAAACATCAGATTTCGTTTGTGTTCTTAAATACATATTTGCTACCTAATGGGATGTATTGGTCCTGTAATATCAGAACTGGTAATATTTATATACTTCTTAAAAATGTCTTCTTTCAGAATAACATGTTCAGAATTTGTTGTAAACAAGAATAACAATAGAATATTTATGACATTATGAAACCGAATTTTGCTGTTTGGCTGCCAGTTGTTTTTGAGCCTCGCCAGCTGTCTCTTTTTAATGCAAACTGAGCACGTCACTTTAGCAGGGATGCAGGGAGTCTTTTACAAACTGGGGTACTCCGTTAGCTGGCTAGATTGCGTAAACAGTTTTGACAGGTCAAGGCTTTCCTGTGGGAATTTGGCGAGCAGCTTAATCTTGTCATGCTGCCTTTTGCCAAAATGTTTACCAAAGTTACCCAACTAACAAGATTATCCCCTGCAGCTTTTTATTTTTTTTTTATTTTTTATTTTTTTAGCATGTCAAAACTGACTCAGCACTTCCGCATTGGGCCGCCTAATCCAGCTCAGAAAGCACGCTGGCATGTTTGTCCTGCAGTTTTTCTGAGCTGCACCTTTAATTTGTGGAGCTTTTGCCCTTGAGAAGAGGAAACCCAGAGCCTAAAACCCTGTAAAAACAGCTTTTCTACTGTATAGGCATTCTAAGGACATACGGTGAATCTCAATATGCACACTTAACTGTACTTGTGCTCCTGTGTACCGGTCTTATGTCTTCTTCCGTTGCTGAAGACCAGTTCCAATACTCAAGAACAGAAGTACATGAGGACGGTAGAAATCCCTGGATATTGGCTCCGCCCCCAAAAATATCAAGGATACATCAGTTGCATTCTTGCCGAACGAGGCCAATCCCATGATTCACTGCCGCACAAGTTCGTTCTTGGAAGGCGAGTTAGCAAGACCGGTCTTTCCAAGGCCACAAGTACGATCTTGGTATTGAGATTCACCCACAGTCATCAATGGCATGTCGTGCTAGGAGTTTAAGGCCTAGTCCTGTGTTTGCTGTTAAGTGTCCGGTACGAGGACCCTGGGGCTGTAGAGGGACTGGCCGGAGCCCTGGACAGCAGACTGCACGTCACAGGGGCGGTCAGTACACTCTCCCTTACATAACCATGCAATTTTTCCAGAAATGATTTAGAAATCCTCTGTGATCAAATACCAGTCTATTATTTTATTTCCAGTGTTTCCCACTTTGGATCAAAGTCTTTCTATGAAATGTAAACATGCAATATGACATCAATGTGTATGTTCTCTGTTCAGATGTTTAAGTCTGCCGTGTGAGTAAAAATCTGTGTGCATTTTACGCATGGTGTTTGTTAAAAATGCGTGTATCCTCGCATACTGGTTTCTGTGTGTGTACATGTGTGTTATCTTGCTGACCATGTGTCTGTACTTCAGTGCTTTAACACCTAAATAACTAAAAACAATCATGTCTGGGTGTCTAAAGGACGATGCAGATTGATTCTTTTCTTCCTTCTCCCATTCTGATTGGTAGATGAGGAAGGGAATTATGGGTCTTATGCGCTAAAGAGAATTTGCATGGAATTGTTTGCATGCCGTGCAATAATCCCTCTCATGCGAGAGTAACTTTTATATCTGAACTAAAGAGATGTGTTCTGCTGTCAGTGTGTAAAGGAATCTGTTATGGGATAGATTTCTGGTCTAATTGCTCAGGGAATGAATCACAGTGCAGGGCAGATATACCCTAAAGGTATGTAGAATTTTTCCATGCAATGGGTGCAATGCAGCAGAAATTAATACTTTATTGTTTTGCTCGGATTCCTGTCTCCTATCCTTCTCTGTTAATTGGAGTTGCGTTACAATGCCGGTTGTGAACCATGTTAACCCATAGAGACCCTCCCTCCCTCAGATCCCCACCCCCCAGACAGCGGTGATGGAAGACATTGAGAAGTGGCTCTCTGAGGATGTGGTAAGAGATGGCAGGTGCCCTCCCCACCTCCCCCTAAGTACTAGGCAGCAGGATCCACTTATTGCAGTATCCAGTAAACATTAACCAAACAGAAGTGTGTATGTTCATTTTGATGATGCAATACACCATTTTTATCAAGCGGGCAGTTTTTTTCCAGCTAGTTTCTGTCATCTGCATTTCCATTAGGCAGAGAACTATAATCTGTTTGCATTCATGAGTTTTGCATCTAATTAAATATAGAAATTAGACGCATTGTGGTGATGCTGTGTCTGAATTATGGTTTATGTTCTTTTGCGATGCAGAAGGACGACACTGGAGAGACCGAGGGTGTCACGAGTGAGGGTGAGTCTTCATAAAAGCTATTGTCAACATGACGCACAACAAATGTCAACGTAATACCCATTGTGCAATATTTATATCTCAGTCCTCACTGTGGAATTCTGTACAATACTTTCCCTGATGTCTCTTGCACTGTATTGGTTTGGTTTTGTATTATTTATCGTAGCAGTCTATTAATGTGCAAATGTCTGCCTGTGTTATCTAGGGAAAAAAATATAATTTTTCTGAGAAGGGAAACCATTATGTTTGCCAGTGTATTGACAGTTTTCTCCTGTTCAGTTAAATCCATCCTGTGTGTGTTTTTTTTTTTTTTTAAAGAGTTTGACAAGTTCCTGGAAGATAGAGCAAAGGTGGCTGACCATCTCCCCACAGTTCGTAACACAACCCCAGCCCTGACTCGACCCCAATCACAGCCCTCCCGCTCCGACGAGACGGCACATGACCAGCTGTTCACACTCTGAGATGCCGACGGAGCCGCAGCCGTTGGTCTGCAGTTAAGGACGTGCAGAGTAGTGGACGCATGGAGTGAGTGTTGGACGAGTGTGCTGTAGAATATGCGATCGGGGTGACCGCGTACAGCATCACACCCGTTACAACAAGGAGGTAGACAGAGGCAGGACTGTTAAATTGATGGAGAAAATGTTGTAACTTACTCTGAAGTATTATGAAGTAGTTGCATGCTGTTGGAACATGCCTAGTGTGTTTATTATGTAAAAATGCAGCTAATCTTTTGGTTTTTGGTGATATTCTTGACACATGAAGAATCAGTTTAATTGGATGTGGATGCACTATTGTTAATGATAATTATGATTCTGGTGAATAACTGTGTTGTTTGGGAAAAATGTCTTTAATCAGGACTAACTGAATTTCTGTGGGGATGTTGCTTTTTCACAGGCATAAAACATGTTTAATCAAAAAAAATATATATATATAATAAATGGTATTGGTGTCTCCCACCTGAAGGTGGCGCTGCTGGAATATGGGGTACGTGAGTGATTACCATGTTCTGTTTGCTCTTTGTATGAATGTAGTGCCTCCAACAATGCTGCATCTCGTCTCCACTCCTGTTTGATTTTTTTTTTTTATGGACAGGGTAGCATCTGTAGCTCGAAGGGCATCCAATAGGGGGAGCTAGAGGTGACACGTCTACTTTCTGCAGATTTTTTGCAGATAGGTTATTCTTGAGTCTGGAGTGGTAGGGATGAGAGTCGGCACCTCAAATCAAAGTGATGCTTTCTTGGGGGAAAAAATGAATAGGACCTTTCAGTTGAGGAGGGTTAGTTCTTTGGTGTTTAAGTATTAATAGGATGTTGAACTTGAATTATTAGGCGAGGTACCATGAGATTGACCAGTGAAATGGTTTGGTTACTGGTTTTTGATGAAACAATATCAACTAAATCATCATTTGAGGCTCGTACTTTACTGGTCAGTCTGTGTCTTTGTTTTTACTTCTGGTCATGTGCAGTGGATAAACACCAAGATAAAGGTCAATAGTAAAAAAAAATAACCAGAAATGATGTTTCTACACAGGGTTACTGGGCTCACGTTCTGTCATAGCATGAGGACCTTCCAGAGACTTTGAAATTGAGTCATGGTTCTTTTGGGTTGACAAGGGGCCAGTTCAGGTGGTTTGGACAAACGAGCCGTCACACTGGGCAGAGACCTAGGGAACGCTGCTGGGATTATTTCTCCCGGCAGGTCTGGGAATGTTCGGGAATCCCCCAGAATGAGTCAGAGTATGTGGCCTCGGAAAGAATGGTCTAGCCTGACCTCCGCGTGCTGTCACCGCGACCCTCAGCAGAAGTGCTATGGAGACGACAACAACAGAGCAAAAGCACTACAATTAGTGCTCTAGCACCAGCTTAAGCAGAAATTCTTGAGAAAGTTCAGACTTCTTACGAATTGTTTATGTGCATGAAGCAGACCATGTACAGGAAGTAAAAGGAGGTGTTTGGGGGGGGGGGGTATTTTTAAGAATAAAATTATCATTGTTTAGAGGTCACTTGATACCACAGAATTAAGTCCTCAGCCCCAGTTCCAAGAAAACAGACGCCAGAGTCACTGTCAGTTGAAAATAAACAGCAAATCCTTGACTACCATGTGCGGCTGTAGACTGTATTGGCTGTTCCTACCATAGCAGATACAGTGTTTTTCACTTGATAGTCCCCTCTTCTTTGCTGTGTTATTGCATTTGTGTTCAAGGATGTCTGAACTGATAGAAAGAGCACATAATGACTTCAAACAGCCCAGACACGGAGAGAGGGGCAAACAGTAAGGCTTCGACACTAGCCGGGGCTAGGAGGAGGAGCATATTGACATGCCTTTCTGGTTAGTTCTCAAAATTTTGAGCTTCAGTGGCTGACAGTACCGTTAAAGAGGGAGGTGGATGCAATGGATTGAAAACTTATACTGGATGCAATTGAAGGAAAGGGGAAAACTTTGGCGACCACTTGTACTGCGGTGTGATCGGTTTTGCGAGAAAGGCTGAACTTCAGGTCATCCTCCACTTCACCATGAGTTGCTTTCTTGCCTGGCTTGTGAGCGTCGCCTTTCTGATGTGCTGGACTTTCCCGGGTTTCTCCAGCAACCAGTCGATTGACGCTTCCTCCGCGTCTGTACACCAGCATAAACTCCACTCCGAGAGTCTCCAAAGCCGGGGTGTCCTTGGGACGGACTTATCTTTCCTCCGGTCCAGGTCCCAGTACGTCTCCTCGGTGCTGCCGGTCCGACCGTACTCGCTCTCCATAAATGCGGACGACTACCATTACACCCCCAAACCCAAACACCTTCGGCCAGCCAGGCTGCTGCGAATTCTGGGCCCGTCCTTCGATCCGTTCTGGATGTCGATCGAACGTCCCGCCGACGTGGGAATGTGGGTCTCGGTAGGGGTGATTTCGGGGCTGCCGTCAGAGGAGACTGCTTTCCGGGACACCAGGGCATCCGCAGTGACCAATCACGTCGCCAGCAGCAGAGGCTTCAACCTGAGCACCTCCCCAGAGCTAATGGAGGGGGCGGCTCGCTACCAGAGGAAACTGGAGATGGAAGCAGAGGAGCTGGATCTGCATTTCTTCACCCGCGAAATGGCCGGTTCACTCCGGGCCTGGCTGGTCCGCACAGCCACCTGTGGCCTCCGCTACCAGTGGGTCGACCTGGGCCCCGTGTTTTGGCCCCGGTGGCTCCGGCACACAGACTGCGAACAGTCAGGGACCTCGCCGAGCTGTTCCTTCCCCAGCGGCATGTCCTGCAGACAGGCACAGGTCACGCAGATTAAAATCCTGGCCTGGCACTGCTGGGGCAATGAGGACAGAGGCAGTGAGGTAATGGGGGAAGCTGATTCGGGGGCATCCCTGTTCGGCAAGCGCTGTGTTTGGCGCCAGGTGCCTTATCCTGTTGTCACGGCCTGCAAATGCTCTTGCAAATAGTTACGTAGTTAATGATACGTTCAGATAACTTGGGGAGGGGACCAACTTACACAGTCTCTCCCATGCAGTGCTGTCTCATACGAATCTCATGTTTTTGACTTCTTTTATAAAAAACAGATCCTCGTAGGTTAATTAAATCTGACTGACATTATCCATATCTCCATTGACTTCAAACTGATAGCTGTGCTTGCCATTACTAGCCGCTCGTTTTTGCTTGTCACATGAAATGATTACTCAGTTCAATAAACTGTAAATGTCATGTACACAGACATTTGTGTTTGGATACATTATATCCATAATGTAACAATGACAATGGAGCTTAATGATAGCAACGATATGGGGTGTGTGACTGTGTACATTATAAATGAGAGAAGTTATTGTTCACGTCTCTAACTGGAAGTGCTACAATGACATTCAAAATGCTGACGTCTGACACTGATACACATTTGTTCAGGTGTGTACACTTCTTAAGTGCACCTTCTGACACTAGTGTACTTTACTTTTTGTCGAGTTCTTTTGGTAGCTATTTTAAAACACGGTGGTTTCTGTCGAACTAAGGAAGTACAGCGTGAGCTGTCTAGCGACACTAACTACCCATCATGTCACTGTTATATGAATGAGAGTGGCAGAGGTTAGGGGACTAATTGGAAAAGGGATACAGGAAATGAAACAGGAACTTCAAACAGATGAATGGACCTTCAGTAGGTGACGCATTGGTCTGTCCGCGGTCTTTTGATTTTTGTTTGATGAATTGTCCAGTGGCAGACTACAGGAGATTTTTCTGACAATAATGTCTAGTAAGCATGGTGTGTTCGTCAGTATATGTCCAGTGCTGGATTGCCGTCTCGTCCACAGTTTACCCAGCCTGGCTTTGGCTGGAACATTGGGGGGGTCGAGGTCTCCACCCATTACAGGGGAAACATGATTATTGGGGGGGGTCATGACCCCCCCTACCATACCTGTCAAGTTTTGGATTCGAAAATAAGGGAAATTTTCCGGCACCCACCGCGAGCCATCCCACCACCCCAACCAAGCTCCAGTATCCCTTACGTTTTAAGACAGGTGACAAGAAATCTAAAATAACCACTTGTCATTTACATTTTTTTTCATTACACATTTTCTTTTAATTTCTCATGTTCATTCGCTATAACTTATTATACAGATTTGTTGCCGACAAATTAACGTTGTTTTTCGCACACAGCATTGCCATTTTAACCTCCGCATTTATGACCTGGTTAATGTTGTAAATGACCTGCAGACTACTGCAGCTGGCAGTTTTCACAAGGCTACTGACAGTTCAGTTTGGAGAGGCAGAGGATTTAAAAAAAAATTATATTATACGGGAGATTTACGGGAAAATACTAATACGGGAGGACGGCAGGAAAGAGGGGTAAAATACGGTAGTTTCCCGGCCAAAACGGGAGACTTGACAGCTAAGCCCCCTACACCCCTGGAAATTATGCCCATGGCCCTATACTGCTTAGGAGCCAGCAGACCGCAGAACCCTGCACTGGATAGATGGATGGATGAAGTTAATAATCCAGTCATTCTAGTTCAGTGGGATCTCAGTCCGGCTATCATGTCAGTCAAAGAAGAATAATGGACCAAATGGGGCAAGCAGAAGGGATCTTTACAAATCTGCGGTAAGATTAAGGGCCGCAGGAGGGATGCCTTCATTTGCAGAGTCAGGAGACGGTACAGTGTGTCCATCTGAGGCTGCACTGCTTAGTCATTTTCCCGCTCGCCAGTCTTGTGTAGAAGCCAGTAAGCAGGTAGAAACTGCATATCAGCTGCTTCTGTTTGCCAGCTGGCCTATGGAACGCTGAACAGCTCTCCCACGCTGACTTTACCTCTGTTTACATTCATTTGTTCTTGCTTTCTTTCCCTTTTTAGAAACCATGACTTGGTTTTTTGACCTTGTATATCTGTCCTCTCTCACACCTCATCACCCCCCCATTGTTTTGTCTATCTCAATGCTTCATTTACATGCTTCCGAGTTACCCAGCCGATACTTATCTAACATGAAAGCCCTTTTATCATTAGCTGCCATCCGGTTGCCTTGGGTTGAGTAACTAATGTTTGGCAATTCATGGTTTAAAAAAAATACTTATTGACAGCGTCAATAGGTGTAACGTGACAGAGGGGGAGCTTGAAATGACGACCATCGGCCATTAGGGGTCGACAAATGCGCATAATTAGGTAGGCATATATTTGTCTTGGGTTGATGTCATTTCACATCGTTAAAGGTTACTTAGTTAATTATTTTGTTCTTGTCGTTTAACCTTTTCCCTTGGCTAAAGGATGCACTTGGTTACCGACAGCTTCGATAGATATGGCAACGTGAGACGGAGGAAAATAAAGAAAATGACAATTTTTTTGTAAGTTATTGCTCATCTGTTGGCGAGGCTTTTCCACGTTGTTCAATAACGACAGCATAGATTAAACGCGGATTTTATAGGCGGCTGATCGGTAACACTTGAGGGGCACAAGTCGCCTAACTTAGTAACTCAATTACTAGTCAAGTACAAATCATGAACCGTCCTGATTAATGATTAACAAACATGGCATAAGTACGTAACTAGCATTTATTTTCTGGTTAATTAATACATTAAGTGTATATTACTACCTTTGTGCCCCCTCATGTGAAGTACGTGTTACCGGCTGTTTTGGGCGTAAATCAATAGAAAGACAAAACATCAGTATATCATTCAGCATTAAATTCGGCGTTGATCAGTCCGTTTTTAGGCCTATTAGACTTCTTAAGTTAATAGATAAAAGTGTAGTGAAAACAATACAAGTTTCCCCTTACATTCCTCTATTTCCGGTCAAACGCTTTGGATAGATTCCCAGGCCAGTGACGAATCATCGGTTCATCACCACTATTCTGAGATATGTCCGGAAGCCCAACGCAACCCGATTTGCCCTGCAGAGATCGCATATCAGTTAACAACATGAATGTGCCCCGTCTGGTTTGTGCGACTATGTTTATTTCCTTTACCGTCACTGTCAGCAATCAAGAACGCTCTAGTGCCCTATGGACTTTATACCCTGCCCTGTCAGAGGTACACAGATTTGTAGGGTGATGTCTGTTCCATTCGATCGGGGTTTACTATGAAGAACATAGGATGTTTATTTGTCTACGTACGCTTTGCTGGCCTCTTTTTGAAAAGGTGTCAGGTGGGTGCTTCCGAGTGCAGGTTTCGGGAATCCATCTTCGCTCTCCATCCCTTAACTGGCGTTAGGATAATGGGTCAGGTAAGTGCATTACGGTAACCGCACCTCACAGTACGTCGTGTGTGTGGTTAACTTGTATAAATACCCAGTCAAAACCTCCTTATTTTCATAATTGTACGTTTTCCATCCATCCATTTTTTGAAGCTTCAGTGTTGTGGGGGTCCGGAGCCTATCCTGGAGGCTACGGGTGCCTGTCAGGACAGTTTTACATTTTATTAAATGTAGCTGTGTACAGATATTAAGTGCGCTCTGCTAATCAGACGGGTTTCTTCCCTCAGATGTGTATCAGTATCCAAGGCAAACGAGCGTTTCTTTGCTCAAAGGGCCCAAACAAGGTCACTGAAAGGGACCCAGCCAGTGGTCTTTGGTTGTTATTTTTATTATTTTCAATTGTGTTATGTGCCGTAAGTTTGGGGTACGTGCCTGGAGCGTAACAATTGTCATTCGCGATCCAGTTTAGTTTTATTTTAGTTTTCAGCGTGGCTTTATTCATTGTGATTTAGTTTTTAATTTAAGGCTTTTTTTTAGTTTTCATGTAGTTCAGTTTAAGTTTTAGTCATATTACTTCTAGGGATAGACTGAAATACACAGTGCTCATTATGTACTAATTACCGCAGGCCAAAAGGCGTTCCAGGTATTATTAATGGTAATTAAAGAAATCATTACTCTAGCTAAATAATATTTTAAAAATGTAACTAAGTTTCACATTTGTTTTATTTTATTTCAGTTTTGGAAGCAGTTTATGAAAATGTCCTTATATTTTATGTTTAGTATTTGTTAATGGTAATAACCTTGGTCCCAGGCTGAGGACGAGCTGTCATTTAGGGAGGAACACTCCGAAGCACTGGATGGCTGAGATCATGTGCTCACTTGGCCCATAGAGGTGAGCAACATACCAGTATGTCAGCCAACCATCATGGGAAAGGGGAGATGAATGAATGCAGCTGTGATACCAAAGCTTGATTTGGTGCTGTATTCACGGGAAATCGTTAATCACACATAGGCTCACACATAATGGAATAATTTTATTAGAAAATATAAAGTTACTTATTTCTGTTGACACACAATGTTAAAAACTACACAATATTAAAAACAAACAAATGCATGATATCCTAGCAGTCATCTTTCACAAATCATTTTTAGAAATACTGTATCAAAAGATATGATCAGAATACATTAAGTCTGTTTTAAATGCATTGATTGGTGTCAAGACACAGTGTACAAACTGCATAGGTTATTCCAGCCCCCAACCACACACACACACACACACACACACACACACACACACACTCCAATTGAGTTATTTGCATACTGGAGCTACATATTACACTAAAAGTGCTGGGTTATCATTAAGATACTACGTTTCAAACTGGAACAATCCCAGAAGAGACGAGCTATACTGTTCAGCCAAGTACTTTAAAGGGAATGTGTAAATGCATCATTATTTTAAGCAACGTTTGAGAAGCAGCTAAGAATCAGCAGCTTTAAGTGCCTGTTACTCAGTTTCTCTATTCTGCACTACAGGTTCAATAAAAAGAAAAAAAGAAATGTATCAAAATTTGTATATTCCAAGTCCCACCGTTGCTAAGGCAACGCAGATGCCCAGAATTAACCGAAGAAGAGAAGAAGGGACGAGTGAGGTTGGGGCTTGTGCTTGTGTCAGCAGGTTACCTCCTGCAAATGAAAAAAATAATTACTGCTTCATGTTTTTGCAGTTTCTATACACGGTTATATCAGGGGTGTAGCATGATGACCACAAGTAATAGTTTAAAGCATATAACCACAGTCAATGTAGACTAATTTTTTGTAATGATTTTCATTACTCAAGGGTACATCGACGGAGCCATGGGGGACTTGTGTTCGTAAAGTCAGGCTCACAATAACTGACGTGGGCTGGGTGGGACGTCTTTCGGCAGGGAGTCTTACCCCATGTGTCGGGAGTAGAGTGTTTGTGGCTCACGTCGGTTCTGCTCTCGGTAAAGCTCAGCATCTTCTGTAGATCGTCAAAAACCTAAGAGTACAAATGGTAATCGTACCCAACTCTACTGTACAGTGCTCCACTCGATAGAATGATAACGCATCCCATTTAGAACAGCACTTGTAGAACACAGAAACTATGGTGTGCCCCCCCTCCCCCTCACCTCGACGTTGAGCTGGAAAGCTCTGACCGCCTCCTCCAGCAGACCCTTCCTCTCCTCCTCCGTCAGCTCGATGCTGTTCATCCTGCTTCTGTACAGCTGCTTGAAGCGATTTGGGCTGCTCACCCCAGGGAAAGAGAAGAAGGACAGACCCTCCCCATTCTTCAGCCCCAGGGACTTCTGGGTAATGCGTCCCAGGACCTGCCCCCCTGACAGGTCTCCAAGGTAACGGGTGTAGGCATGGGCCACTAGATATTCTGGATTTTCTTTGCCCACCTGTGAACAAGAGGCAAAGATTCTAAGTATGAAAACGTGGACAAAACCTTCTGAAATACGTACTACAACATAAACAAAGTAAATTAAACTAGAATAGAGGCAGTACCTGTCTCAGCCTCTGTGTGTATCTCTGTGTAGCTGCAGGGACAATGACTCTCTCCCTCCAGTTTTGTCCATAAAAGTGTGCGAGGTCCTTCTTCAGTGACTCAAGTCGGGCCAGTTCTTGGGGAAAGTATATTGGTGCCACACTTGGATGGGAGGCATTTCTGTCCAGTTCTTCTTCCAAAGTGTTGTAGATTTCATACAGCGAGAACAGGAGCAGCTGTGGAGAGGGAGGGAGAGAGAGAGAGATTAATATTCATCCTACATGGTGGAAGTAACTGACTCCACACACTATTAACCATCACTATCTTGATCAGGCTACCAAAAAATTAACACCAAATTACTAAAGTCAGATGAATCTAACAGCTAAATTTATATGTAGGTCATTATTATCATTTGGAGAATGACAAGTACTTATGCATTTGGAGGGAAGAAAGCTCAAGTGATGATGAAATGTGAAATAGAAATATGAATCAATGAATGTGATAGAAGAGACCAAAGCAGAGTGTGTTTGTGGTACGAAGTAGATACAGATGGAGATCAGTGTTACCTTATACTGTGGCAGGGTTATCTGCCCCCTCTGGAAGCTCAGCATGAGTTCGGTGTTCTCCGCCCTGACGTGGCTGTCCTTTGTCACGGCCTTGATCTGCTCCGACAAATCGCTGGGGAGAAAAAGAGGGATATTAGTTTAGGAGAAGCTGAAACTAGAGTAGACACCACAGTATTGGATCTTTACAGTAATACAAGCCATATGGTGGTAGAACAAGATATCTAATATGGGGTCTTGGTTGTTTTTGGTCTTTGTTAGTACTTTAATGTCCAGAAAGTAGCGAAACAATGTTTCATTGTACTGAATATATAATGACAATAAGGTTTCATTTGTTCATTCAAAATAAGGGCTAATATACAAGCTTTTTCCAAGTAAGCACATGCATGCTGTAGACATGCAAGAGGGAACTGAAAGGGAGGTTATTACCTGCCACTGATCTGAACATCTTCAAGATGGTTTTTGTCCATCTCTGTATACAAAAAAACATTAGGAATGTGAGTCAATATCATGTCAACACAAAACTATTTGAACACACTTCAGTGTAGTCGTATGAGCAAGGATAAAAAAAAAAAAAAAAAAAAAGTTTTGTATGGATGGCTTGTGTTGGCATCACAAATGTGTCAAACTGCTTTGTGTGACGCCACACAATGCGTGACTTGTGCTGGAGTGTCTGCTGAAGCCAACGCCGTGCTGAGCGTCCAATCAGAAAGTGTGGTTCCCCCTGCGCCGCATCTGCGTTTGCCTTCCTTACCTAGAGCGGTGTTGTTATTTTGAATTCCGTGTCTCCGCCGCACGCCTGCTTCAGGCTCTGCAGCAGTCTGCATCTTCAGGAGGTCATCAAACACCTGTCAAGAAATTATACAGGGGATTCGAGCTGCGCTCACCGACAGGACCCCAGCACAAGCTGCACAGATGCGATGTCTCAGTGCTTTTCACAGCACAGTGAACAAGTGACCTCTATCCATCGCAGTTCCCATTACAATGAAAAGTACACTTGTGTTTTCTGTGGCTGCTTCCCACTTAATGCCTTTCTCTTCCTCTTTTTCTCCTGTTCTCTCTCTTTCTGATACACTGTCAGAAAAAAAAGTACCTACTTTTACCCATCAGGGTACAATTACTTGCCACTGCGGCTGTACCGTCAAGGGTCTGCCAGTTGTACCCTAGCTGCAGGTAAATGTACCCTTTAGTCTAATTCTAGGTACAGAAATTGACTCTCTGGACCATTTTTGTACCATTGGGGGTATATTAATGTTGTTTGTACCTTGGGGAACAAAACTACCAGGATTGCACTGTTTTTTTTCCTGCCAGTGAAACTGCAATTCAAGTCTTGAACTGAAGTAACTTCTGTCCATTAAACATTTGCATCCTCACACTTGTTGTGCTCTCTGATCTTGCCCATCGCTTTCAGGCCCCCTCCCCAAGCCTCCCCCCTCCCCAAGCCTCCCCCTCACCTCAACGTTGAGCTGGAAAGCTCTGACTGCCTCCTCCAGCAGACCCTTCCTCTCCTCCTCCGTCAGCTCGATGCTGTTCATCCTGCTTCTGTACAGCTGCTTGAAGCGATTTGGGCTGCTCACCCCGGGGAAAGAGAAGAAGGACAGACCCTCCCCATTCTTCAGCCCCAGGGACTTCTGGGTAATGCGTCCCAGGACCTGCCCCCCTGACAGGTCTCCAAGGTAACGGGTGTAGGCATGGGCCACTAGATATTCTGGATTTTCTTTGCCCACCTGTGAACAAGAGGCAAAGATTCTAAGTATGAAAACGTGGACAAAACCTTCTGAAATACGTACTACAACATAAACAAAGTAAATTAAAGTAGAATAGAGGCAGTACCTGTCTCAGCCTCTGTGTGTATCTCTGTGTAGCTGCAGGGACAATGACTCTCTCCCTCCAGTTTTGTCCATAAAAGTGCGCGAGGTCCTTCTTCAGTGACTCAAGTCGGGCCAGTTCTTGGGGAAAGTATATTGGTGCCACACTTGGATGGGAGGCATTTCTGTCCAGTTCCTCTTCCAGAGCGTTGTAGATCTCATACAGCGAGAACAGGAGGAGCTGTGGAGAGAGACAGAGGTTAATATGCATCATACGTGCTAGAAGTAACTAACCCTACATGGAGTGACAGGACATCAATGTGTCTGATCAGCAGTAACCGTGGAAAAATTCTTATTTTCATCACAGTCATATTCGAATTTATGTAAACGTGACATCTGTAAATGGGATGTACATTTGTAACCTTAAAGTTGCAGGTTTGAGTCCCAGGAGTGACCTTGCTATAGTGCCCTTCAATACAGAATTTGACATGAACAGCTACATAAAAACACTTTTTTTGCATTGGATTGTCAGATAAGTAGCTTAATGTGACTGTGTGAGGTTTACGTGGCATTGCACAGTACTATGTGCTTAGTGAAGCATAATTATTTACTTAAGATATCTGATTATTACCTTATACTGTGGCAGAGCTATTTGCCCCTTCTGGAAGCTCTGCATAAGCTGCGTGTTCTCCGCTCTGACGTGGCTCTCCTTTGTCGCGGTCTTTATTTGCTCTGACAGATCGCTGGGGAGAGGGATAGATAGAGACACATGAACACAAAGGGACACATTGATGGCCAGGTGTCGGGAGAATCAGCGCGGCGCTGCGAGAGACCGGCTACAATATAAACAAAGGCATGCGGATCCGGCAAATTTACAGCGGCGAGAAGCAGAACAAGAACAGAGGACAACTAATGCGCATACCGTGTGGTGGATAATGCATTTTAACACCGAAGTGCTGTGTTTTTTTTGCGGGAACGCCCGCAAAACCGTTGAAAAAAAGGAAATTAAATCACTGCACATAAATGTAACAAGGAAAAAAAAAAGATTATAAAAATAAGATTAACAGCTGTGGAAAAGTTTTGAAAGAAATACCTTTCTGTGCTCTGGACCGTTTCGGTCTGTCTCTTGTCACCACTGTCCATCTCTGTTAATAAGGACGTTTTTGTCAGTGCGTTGAACAATTAAAGTTAACAAAGTTTTAGTAAAATTACAGTATATTTTAATAAAGGTGGCATTCAAAAATACAAATATACCGAAACGTAATCATTACATTTCTAGTAGGCTATTTTCTTACCTGCGGTCAGCTTCTTTGTCTTTTCTGTGTTTATTTGTATAGGTTTCTTTGGCAGGCTCTTCTGAGCTCTTCTCGGCGGCTCTTCTGAACTTGAGTCGACTGTGTTACTCGCTGTTACAGTCTCCTTTTATACACCGTGTAAACTCTCCTCCCCCTCCTTCCCCCTTTGTAATAAAAGGAAGTGAGATTGTTGACTCAACAGTGCCATAATACGCCGCAGAAAGGAAAAAGAAGGCAGGGACCGAGAAAACCGTGACGGCGCATATTTCTGCAGCCAGAGGACGGGGGCAGTGTGATGAAACCGTGACTCGGCAAAAGGACCGGTCACACGAATCACATGGGTGTGTTTTCCCTTTTGTGTGCTGCTATACACAGTAGTTCTATTTCTGTTTGGGTTTAGTGTCTGGTCGTTTTACACTGCGGAATCGGGAAGTTAACATATCAAATTGCTTATAAAGAGAGTTCACACGACTGTTCAAAACAACCAAATAAACTGCATAGTTGTCTTTGTTTTCTGAAATAAGTGAATATTAGAAGTTTGGCAATTGTATTTAAAAGTAACTAATGCAAAATGAATATCATTTAACCGTAGAAAGAATTTCTATATTTCACGTTTTGATGTTTTTAAAGAAAGATCCTGCTTTGTCGGCTTCTTTATTGTTTATCTGACATTAGTAGGCTACTTATGGGCTATAAAACACTAATGTGAAAGTTAAATTAAACTGATCACGAGGTGGTTCCACGCTGCAGGTCGTACATAATGAAGCATAAAACAGTTTACAGGCTGATTAAGTGTCCGCAGCGCCGTTTTGTCTGGCGCTGAGATTCACCGAGATTAAAAAAGGTCTGTGACTTTAAATCTCTACCATGACGCAGCATTAAGGGAGGGAGCTTGAAGGCATGGGGAGAGGAAAGGGAAAGAGGAAGGGGGGGTGAAACCGTGACTCGGCAAAAGTTGCCAGAGGCAGGGGAAGGAGGCGGGCTGTCGCGCTCCCACAGAAACAAAGCCGTGTTCGGGCTGGTAGCGGCATTGATCCAACAAGTTTGTCTTTCTCATTTATATTTCACTTTAGCTAAATATTGTATTTGAAAGCTAATATCTAGTCATAAGCCTATTGGATCTACGACTTGCCATTAAGTTAGTTTGCTATTTAAAAAGAGACGTTTTTGTTTATATGGAAGCACATGGAAAACTTCATCTCCCTTTTCCTTGCAAAAAAAAATGTCTATGCAAGGTTTACAAAGAAAAAACCGCCAGCGGCTAACACAAATAATGTTTTCGTTAAAATGATGTGTTCTGTCACACCTGCTTTTTCTTGCTTAATCGGGTGTGACGCCTGCCCTGTGATCTTGCTCTGATCTCTCAATCTCATTTAAACGGGGCAGTGATTATTGCTTACTGGCGTGGCTGCACGATTCTGGATAAAATATGAGTCGGGATGTTTATATGTTTATATGTTTAAAATACACAAGTAGGCCTAAATGTAACCCCTTTTTTGTAGGAGCACTAACGGGTTGGAAAAAAAATCTACTGTAGCTGTACTGGAAGGGACGTATCAACTGACAATCATTTTGTTCTTGTTTTCGAATCTTTTTCCTTTCACCTTGTCGCACACATTAGATTTCCTTTGAGATCTACCGCTTTTCCTGTGTTCAGTTTGCCTCGTGCTGTAACGCAGAATGAGATCGTATAGTGTGTCTTTTGGGGTTTTGTCGTCGTTGCCAGCATCATGGCATTTCAGGTCCCAACTTTTTTTTTTCCACTGTCCATGGCTTTTGTTGGCTAGCTAGTGTTTTTTGGTATTAGATCTTCCCTGGTGGTCTAGTGGTTAGGATTCGGCGCTCTCACCGCCGCGGCCCGGGTTCGATTCCCGGTCAGGGAATGAAAGCTTTTCTCGTGTTTGAGCAATTTCCTTCGGGATTAATAAAGCCTTCTGATAGATGCTGTCTTGTTTGTGGGATGATGGTCCTCATTACCTTCAGTCCCACATCCGGAGTGCAGGATTTGTTCTTAGGTTTGACATGAGTATGTCCCGGATTTGTCTTTCAGCCCCACTTCTGGTTTCCTGATTCCTGGTTTTCCAGTCCTCTGCACTGGTCTGTTTTTTTGTGCACCTCATCTGAGAGCCGTCCATGCAGGCGGCAGCCCCAAGTCCAATTCGTTACCCATTTCCTGTGGTGAGCTGTCTTAAGGTCTTGGGGGCCATTTGGTGGAAGACCTGCCATTATGGACGGAGGTTTGGGTGCTCTGTGACAGTGTATGTGAAAGCCAATAAATGTGCTTTTATCCAAATGCTGAGTCCTAGTCATGACAGTTTGACAAACATGGTTATTTATATCAGCTGTTGTCTAGTTTACGCAATATTAAATGTCAAACATGGGTAAAGAGAGTTACTTTTTTCTGGTTCTTCCAAGGTAAATTTGCCTTTTTGCTTTTCAGTTCTGAGATACTGATACGGATGTGAAAAAGGGAAATTAAATTTTGGAGTTCTGAAGTTCATGTATATTTGTATGTAAATTGGCAATACACTTAAAGTAGCACAGGTTTTTTTTTTTGTTTTTTTTTTTAAAGATATTTACTTATTTATATTTTTCATAGTTCAATAATATGGCCTTATGTTGTTTTAACTTCCATGAGAAAATCTATGTACTGCTGACCTGTACCTAGCTACGTGTGTGTAGATGTATTTTTAGGAAAATTGTTAGCCATCTCCTTACAAATGAGATTAAGGCTGAGTCACTTTATTAGAATGATTCACGTGAACCTTAACCGTATATTTCTGTTGGTCTGGTGGATAACCTCAGAAAAAAAGTGGAAATTGCACTATGACTTTTCTCCTGCAGGGGGAGTGCAAGAGCTTGATGACTACAGGCCAGGGAGGTTGCATGAGGTACATCTTACATGGAGATGAGAGGGGAAATTGAGCATTAGCTAAAAGAGAATAAAATAACAGTAAGCCTTATTGCTGAAGAAACTCGTACTGGACCTTGGAATGAGGTCAGTTCACAGATCTTGGGACAGTTTCAGGTACTTTTAATAAACATGGTGCTAATGTACAACTACTAATTAAATTGATAAATAGCCAGATATACCCCAATGATAAACCACCAAATTATTTATAATAAAACACTGGTGACATGCTGGGGCATACCTAGAAATTGTGTGCTCCCTGTCAAAATTTCACCATGGCCTGCTTACTTCGATTGGTACTTTCAGTCTGAAGATATCGGGCCCTGCATAGATTTTGCTCCGAGCAGGGGATGCTCGACGGTAGTTTTTGGGGCCTCTAAAAAGTACTGGACCTCCATGCCCGCCGACATCCTTGGTTATACGTGTAATTTAGTTAGTGGCGTATCTGTATTCTCCTGTATTGATCTTATTGTCCTCTTGTGGTCAATTACAAAACATGTTGTAGAGTGCTTCTTTTACTGTTAATAATATTTACATTCTTCAATTCAAACTGAAAATTGGTAGTATTAAGAGCTTTTTCTATCTCTCCTTTGTAACAATATGCCTAATCATTAAAATGTAGTTGCTGAGTTTCATTCATGTTGATATGTTTTTCCTTTTAATTATCAAATGTATTTTATGGTTATAAATAAGTATGGAAGCCCAGGACGGGAAAGATGTCTGTGCATAAGTCTAACAGAATATGCTTTAGGAAACATCAATTTATTACACATCTTAACATCACTGTACAACAACTTTTTGGTTAAGATTATGACTGGTCCAATGAACAATGCAAACTGCGACTAAGACACAAATTATGAGTGCAGAGTCAAAGCTTGACTTTTCTGTTATAAACGCAGGAATTTTTATTAAAATAACGTGAAATTTAACGAGGAGTGCTTGTGAGGCTGACCGAACCCCTCCCAGAGCATCGCGCTCCCTCCCTCCGTCTCCACGAGCAGCCATTTGTTTACCGATGAATACAAAGATGGCGGCTGCCGGCGCGTAAAGTGGAACGCTGCTAAGGTAGTAGCTTTATTTTATATGAACCTTCGCATCCCTCGTTCCTGGCCGCCGCTGGCCTCGGCGTGGCCCGGAGAAACGCACAGGATGTAAAACGGAGCACTAGGCGTGAAGCCCCGAGTTTGATTTACTCGAGCACCGCGTTGGCCTATTCCGCGCGGCGCCGAGCGGGCTCGAGTGGTCGGTCTTGACCGGGTAGGTGACACTTCCGGTTCGAGGCGGCCGAGTCGGGAAGGACCGACCGGGCGAAAGGGGGTGTGTTTGTGTTCAAACGTAGGCGGGAAAAGATATAAACTCAATTAAATCCGTCACCGCTTTCGTTTATTTATCTTCTTTCGTTTAATCGGGTGATGCTGTAAATCTCGAAACTATAGCTTAACGGGAGTAAAATACATGCAGCTATGCAGAGAGAGGCTGATCTAGGTCGCATGGCTTAAATGACAGACACGAACCCTACCATCAGCTGGGCGTTTGACAGTTTCGAGCCATTGATTATTCGGATAACGTCAAAGCGCAAGTTACCGCCTCTTACATGTATTCTGCTAACGGCATTTTAATGTCTGTCCCCGAGCTTGTTTGTGTTAATTGCAATTCACGGCGTGTGGTCAGAAATAAATTTGCACCCGAGTATGTGAGAATTTCTGAAAGCAAGAATGTTCTGAAATCTATTTGTTGAAATACTGTTTATATTCCTGTAATGTAATTTGTTATGCAAATGGACGGGTTTAAGTCAATGGTGTATATGATGGTCGTGTTGGTAATGAAAGAATATTATGGCTTTTTGTATAACTTCGTCGTTACCCAACTTCTAAGCTAATAAGGTCTACTACTGTTTCTTCTCCCGAGTCAGTGAGGTAGAGATTGCCCGGATGCCGCTTTGAATGGGATCATGGCATTTGAGGAGATAAAGAAGAAAGGCTTGATCGGTAAGGGATCTGAGTTCACTGACATGCTTCCTGCCTTCTGGTTTATTAAGGCTTGTAGGCTTCATGCTAAAGGACAGTTATGACATTGGTATGGCTCCGCCCTCCTTTCTTTGCCAGAGGTGTCAGGTATGGAGGGGGATGTGGGTCTGGTAGCAGGACGTAGTCAAAGAGAGAAGAGGAGATCTTACAAAGACCTGCTCCGAGAGGAGGAAGAGATCGCCGCTCAGGTGCGCAAGTCTGCCAAGAAACGGCCCAAGGTAAAGGATGTGGGTTTTTCCATTGTTTTTTGCTTGTTTTTCCCATTGTGTCTGTGCTCTCACTACTTCCCATTAGTGATTTTTTTCCCCTTTCCATAATTTTGCCATTGTGGATGTTGTGCTTTACTGCAGCCTTATCACAGCCATGCACTGCTTTACCTGCCTGGACTGATATATTCTAACGTATCTGAGTTAAAAGTTTGAAATACATTTAATGTGTTTCTTGGTTGTATTTTACCATCATTTCTCCTTTCAGGACTCTGAGCTGTTTTTACTGGGGGGAGAATCTCACAAGAAGAAGAAAAAGCACTTTGATGAAGACTTCTTTTACAGAGGTGAGGGGCTGCTTTTAGGCTGATACACAAGAGGGGGGGACGTGGCAGATCTGGTGATGGGAATTAAATTGACTGAGATTTATTTGGCCCAAGGGTCCCTGGTATATATTTTTGTTTTTCTGCTCCCTGATCTTCTGAAACATCTTCTGCAGACCTCCAAGGATCTGGCCTCCCAGTGCACAAAAAGAAACGCAAGTCCTCCGACGGCTCCCTGCCTCTGTCCTCCTCCTCCCACCCCCCTCACTCCACAGACACTGCCATGGGTCTCCTGCAGGCCATCACCTCCCCGATGGCCACGGGCTCTGAGCCCAACCCGCACCTGCACAAGAAGCCCTCCTACCCCCCATCATCCTCTCATTCCTCCTCCAAGGAGCGGAGGCGCGAGGGAGGGCATGGAACCAGCAAGAGCCACTCTTCTTCCCACTCCCGCTCACTCTCATCGTCGTCATCCTCCTCCAAAAAGCACTCCTCTAAATCGACACTGTATCTAAGCGGGGGTGGTAAGAGCAGCAACAGCAGCGCGGGGGGGGGCGAGCCCCTGACCCTCAGGGAGGCGGAGGGCCTGAAGATGAAGCTCATCCTTTCACCGAAGGAGAAGGGCGAAGGAGGCGCATCTGAGGGATTCCCGTTCCCGCCACACTCTTCCTCATCCTCCTCAGCCTCCTCCAGTGCCAAGAAAGGGAGCTCGAAGAAGGAGAAGGACAGAGATAGGATGCTACTGTCCAAGTCCCCTAAGAAGAGGCAGCAGAGCAGGGATCCTCTTCCTGTGGTGGGGGAGGAAGTGGAGCTGGAAGGTAAGCATGCTCCTCACTGTCACCCACCTCCCACTCCACCTCCACACAATTACTTTGTATTTATGTATACAAGTTCAAATTCTACTAAACCATATTGGGTTATGAGTGACTGGAAAAAGCTGAATCTCCCCCTTTTCAGACTTATTTTTATATGCAGGCTATTCTTCAAAATCTGTCAACATCGTGTTTTAATGTTCGGACATAGCATTTTTACTGAATTCAATTTGACCTTGGACAGTGTTTTTTTTTCTAATCTTGGGTATCAGATATTCATTTTCTGCTTGGTCCCACTTTAGGTGAAATGTTCCACCTTTTGTAAATCATGTTTAGTTTTATACTGTGTGAGTTGGTTCTTTTAGCATCATGTGAATTGTTCTTTTACAATATTAAAGTCATCGAGGTCTGCATTAACCTATCAGGGCACTATGGTGGAGCCCTTGGCTTGATGGGTGGAGAAACCTCTTCTTCAGGCGGTGAATTGGAGGCGGGCGAGCTGGTGATAGATGACTCATATACTCAGCTAACCAAAAAGAAGAAGAAGAGCAAGAAAAGCAAGAAGAAAAAGGAGAAAGAGAGGGATAGGGAGAAGGATAAAAGTGGAAGAGAAAAAAAGCACAATCGAGCGGGCAGTAAAAAAGGTTTGTCAGGTGAGATGCTGAGTGTCGTGTGGACAGGCACGACTCGTTCTGTGTTTTGTTTGCTCAGGTGTTATTGAAGTGTGTACGCAGAATAATAAGCCCTGCTCCTGTTTCCTGTACAGGAACGTCTCTCCTCCTGTCTTCTGGGGAGGTTTCCCGGAGCCACGCCCATTCCCATGGGTCAGCCAATCACAGCACGGGAGTCGGACTTTATGCGATGGCTTCTCCGGTCTCCGCTCACCACCACAGTAGTGAATCACAGAGCGAGAAGAAGAAGAAAAAGGAGGATAAAGATAGGGAAAAGATGGAGAGGGAAAAAGAAAAGGTCAGAAATGCGACAGAAAGTTTGGGATTGTGTGCGTGTCGCCGTCTGCTCTCCATATAAAGGTGTTCTTTTGTTTTGGCAGCCCAAGAAGAAAAACATGACTGCATACCAGGTGTTCTGTAAGGAGTACAGGGTCAACATCAATGCTGAGCAACCAGGACTAGGTCTGTGCCCCTCATACCGCTTCCTGCCTCCTGTCATGATGACCATCACCATTGCTCTCTGTAGAACCCCCATAAATTGCATATCAGATAAAACAATGAACCACGCAGAGAACAGAAAGATACCATGTGTATGTTTCTGTATAGATGTATATATGAAATATGCAGGTCTAATTTTGTTTTTATTTGCAGTAATAGAATACAATTTATGGAATTCACAAAAGTTTTTAATACATTTAATGTTCTGATTTATGTAAACACAATTTGTAAAGTGTTTTGTTTATTTTATTGCAGTTTTCGGGGAGTTGAGTAAAAAACTTGCAGAGGTGTGGAAACAATTGCCTGAAAAAGACAAACAGGTTAGTTGTTTTGAGAGATGAAATAAGACAATTTGCTGTGTTAGCCTGACCACTGCTGGCAAAACTGTCTCTTATTGTGACAGTTTTTCAGCTTCTTGTTTCTTATATTTTAATACGACTACAGTTCAGCCCAGTATATTTCCATCCATCCATCCATTGTCCAACCCGCTTATCCTACTGGGTCGCGGGGGGTCCGGAGCCTATCCCGGAAGCCAACCCTGGACAGGGGGCCAGCCCATCGCAGGGCACACTCACACACCATTCACTCACACATGCACACCTAAGGGCAATTTAGAACATGCAACATGAGAACATGCAAACTCCACACACATGTGACCCAGGTGGAGACTCGAACCCAGGTCCCAGAGGTGCGAGGCAACAGTGCTAACCACTGCACCACCATGCCGCCCCAGTATATTTCCATCCTAAATAAATCAGTACAACAGAGTTCAAACATTGAATACTGACATCTGATCAGACTCCTGACTGCTTCTCCCTGCCGCCTTCAGGTGTGGAGACAGAAAGCTCAGTACCTGCAACACAAGCAGAACAAAGCAGAGGCTACAACGGTCAAGCGCAAGATCTCGGGCTCCGAAGGCAGCAAAGTCAAAGGTAATCATGAGCACTCAGGCCCAGAGACCCATCAACCATCAGCCAGCCTTTTAGGGGAATGTTGCTTATTTCGCGTCAAGCCACAGTATAGAGATTAAAAACATTTGTACAGGTGGAAAATTAACTGTTTAATTGGCAACCCTCTACTACAGGTTTAGCATTTTTGACCCGAAGTCTACTTCCCTGACCTGTAGAAATGTCATAGAAATATGTGACCATATGGTTTCAGAAAGAGAGCACAGAGTAAGCATGCCGTCCCCCATTCTCTGTCCCTTGTCCTCTTTCCCAGGCCCACTGAAGGGGACAGCAGGAGGAAGCGGAGGGGGATCTGTTGTTCTGTCCCCCAGTCGAACCTCCGTGGGGGTGTCCCTGTCTCCGGCACGTGTCCCAGAAGTGGACCCCATTGACGCTGCCGCTCACCTGCAGTTGCTGGGAGAGTCTCTCTCGCTCATTGGGCACCGGCTACAGGAGACAGAGGCTAGTATATGTCATGGAGGAGCAGAGCTTATGCGGGGGGGCAAGCAAGTTTGTCTGGTGATATTTTAGTCAAATTTGATGGCAAAACAGCAGAAGAAACATGTTTAATGTCAAGTCTGGGATCTTCCATCTGTTCTAAGTTTTTTCTTGCAGCAGTGATGTTGCCATAGAAACACTGGAAAGGGACTAAGCGCATGTCCTCCCCCTCGGTGTCCCACAGGGCATGGTGGCCGTGTCGGGCAGCCTGTCCGTTTTGCTGGACTCCATCCTGTGTGCCCTGGGTCCCCTGACCTGTCTCACCGCCCAGGTCCCAGAACTGAACGGCTGTCCGCGGCGCGTGCTGGTGAGGTGTCCACCGTGTCTCTCACACCATCTTTTTTCATTTTCCCGTCTCCAGGTAGTTACACTGAAAATATGTCTAAACTTTATCTTTTCATTTGTGTAATATGTGTTCTTTAGTATGCATTACTGGTAAATTGTTGGGTAATGTGTGTTTTGCTATTTTGTTCTGCTTGAATGGGGGGGTGAATCCGACATGCGTAAAATTTGACTTGCTTAAGGTTCTGTGGAACGGATTACTTGTATGAGGCAAGAACTGTCTGTATATCTAAATTTCTCCCTCCTTCACAAAGTAAAAGAGAGTCCGACCCTTTACTTCCTGTTTGTCTCTGTTGTCTTTCAGTCCAACACTCTGGACAACATTGCCTATGTGATGCCAGGACTGTGAGGACCATGGGGAATCCCCGATAGTGCCAGGCAGGAAGCGGTACCATGGCGACGGAGCGTGCCCACCTGACACCTCGGGGGGGGGGGGGGGGGCGTGCAGCCACGGTCCAGCTTTGGATACGTGTGGACAGTTGTAGTTTTAAATTTGCTTTTAATCCCTTGTTTCATTCTTTTTAATTTTTTGTTTTATTGCTGTTTTTTCCAATTAAACCTATTTTAGTGAATATTTTTAAATTCCCGTGAATAACATTTTTATTTGTTAAAGTGTGTGTGTGTCCTTATTGATTTCCTGTCATTGAAGACCAGCGACGCCAGCATAGTTCCCCTGAAGTGTAATATTGATACACAAGATGTGATACACAGTTACCCTCCAAATAATACATTATCATCTTGATAAGAGCCCTTGTCTGTGGCACATGTGATCATTATGAATGTGCTCACCCTACTTTTTTCACTCAGGTTTCCAATCTTTCGGTGTTGTAAACTAATTTTGTTTACATACAATGGACTTGGTTTCCTTTTGAAAACTTGGTATTGGTTCTCATCTCCCAGGTGTGGTTTCTCCATTTTCCACCAGGGGGCAGCCCTGAGTGAGACTTGGCTTTGGAGGGCAGCAACCTGAACCAAGATATTTTAGTCAAGCTTTTTGGATTCAGTTACTGTATGGAGCAGCAGTAGAAAGAATAAGTTAGAACATTAGCGTTTGAACAGGAATAATGTTCTTCTAGTTACAGGCACATTTCATTTTTTAAAATGTATTTTTTAAGTCATTACATCCTATTAGGCCTGGGGGTAGGGCTCGATGGCGAGCACCTGGTGGCGAGGCCTGCACCCATGGGGCCTGGTTGGGTGCAGCCCGAAGAAGGCATGTGGCTCCCCCCTCCAATGGGCTCACCACCAGTAGGAGGGGCCATAGGGGTTGGGTGCAGTGTGCGTTGGGCAGTGGCCAAAGGCGGGGACCTTGGCGGTCTGATCCTCAGCTGCAGAAGCTCTAGGGACATGGAATGTCACCTCTCTGGCAGGGAAGGAGCCTGAGCTGGTGCGCGAGGTGGTGAAGTTCCGACTAGATATAGTCAGGCTCACCTCGACACACGGCTTGGGCTCTGGAACCAATCTCCTCGAGGGGGATTGGACCCTGTTCCATTCTGGAGTTGCTCGCGGGGAAAGGCGCCAGGCATGGGTGGGCATATTGCCCCCTGGCTGAGTGCCTGCACATTGGGGTTTACTGCAGTGGACGAGAGGGTAGCCTCCCTTCGCCTTCGGGTGGGGGGACGGGTCCTGACTGTTGTTTGTGCTTATGCACTGAGTGGCAGTTCAGATTACCCACCCTTTTTGGAGTCCTTGGAAGGGGTGTTGGAGAGCACTCCTCCTGGGGACTCTTGTTCTACTGGGGGACTTCAATGCCCATGTGGGCAATGACAGTGAGACCTGGAGTGGCATGATTGGGAGTAACGGCCCCCCTGATCTGAACCCGAGCGTTCTTTTATTATTGGATTTCTGTGCTCATCGTGGATTGTCCATAATGAACACCATGTTCAAGCATAAGGGTGTCCATACGTGCACTTGATCACTACCTGGTGGTGGGTTGGCTCCGCTGGTGGGGGAGGAAGCTGGCCGGACCTGGCAGGCCCAAGCATATAGTGAAGGTCTGCTGGGAACGTCTGGCCGAATCTCCTGTCAGGAGGAGCTTCAACTCCTACCTCTGGCAGAGTTTCTTCCATGTCCCGGGGGAGGCGGGGGACACTGAGTCTGAATGGGCCTTGTTCTGTGCCTCCATTGTGGAGTCGGCTGACCGCAGCTGTGGCCGTAAGGTGGTCGGTGCCTGTCGCGGCGGCAATCCCCGAACCTGCTGGTGGACACCAGTGGTGAGGGATGCCGTCAAGCTGAAGAAGGAGTCCTATTGGGCCTTTTTAGCCTGTGGGACTCCAGAGGCAGGTGACAGGTACCGGCAGGCCAAGCGGAATGTGTCTTCAGCGGTCGCCGAGGCAAAAACTCGGGTGTGGGAGGAGTTTGGTGAGGCCATGGAAAACGACTTCCGGACGGCTTTGAGGAGATTCTGTTCCACCATCCGGCATCTCAGGGTGGGAAAGTGGTGCAACATCAACACTTTATGGTGGGGATGGGGCACTGCTGACAACTCGGGATGTTTTGGGTCGATGGGGGGAATACTTCGAAGACCTCCTCAATCCCACCGACACGTCTTTCAGTGAGGAGGCAGAGTCTGGGGACTTGGGTGTGGACTCTCCTATCTCTGGGGTGGAGGTCGCTGAGGTGGTTAAAAAGCTCCTCGGTGGCCAAGCCCCGGGGGTGGATGAGATCCACCTAGAGTTCCTTAAGGCTCTGGGTGCTGTGGGGCTGTCTTGGTTAACACGCATCTGTAGCATCGCGTGGACATCAGAGGCAGTGCCTCTGGACTGGCAGACCGGGGTGGTGGTCCCCCTCTTTAAGAAGGGGGACTGGAGGGTGTACTCCAACTATAGGGGGATCACACTCCTTAGCCTCCCTGGTAAGGTCTATTCGGGGGTTCTGGAGAGGAGGGTCCGCCGGATTGTCGAACCTCGGATTCAGGAGGAGCAGTGTGGTTTTCGCCCCGGCCATGGAACAGTGGACCAGCTCTATACTCTCCGTAGGGTTCTGGAGGGTTCATGGGAGTTTGCCCAACCAGTCTACATGTGTTTTGTGGACTTGGAGAAGGCATTCGACCGTGTCCCTCCGGGACTATGGGGTGCCGGGCTTCCTTTTAAGGGCTGTTCGGTCCCTGTATGACTGGTGCCAGAGTCTGGTCCACATGGGCGGCAATAAGTCGGACTTGTTTCCGGTGAGGGTTGGACTCCGTCAGGGCTGCCCTTTGTCACCGACTCTGTTCATAACTTTTATGGACAGAATTTCTAGGCGCAGCCAGGGCGTTGAGGGTGTCCGGTTTGGTGACCTCAGGATTAGGTCTCTGCTTTTTGCAGATGATGTGGTCCTGTTGGCCTCATCGGACCGTGACCTTCAGCTCTCGCTGGGACAGTTCGCAGCCGAGTGTGAAGTGGCTGGGATGAGAATCAGCACCTCCAAATCTGAGACCATGGTCCTCAGCCGGAAAAGGGTAGAATGCTCTCTCCAGGTCGGGGATGGGATCCTTCCCCAAGTGGAGGAGTTTAAGTATCTCGGGGTCTTGTTCACGAGTTGGGGGACGATGGAGCGGGAAGTTGACAGGCAGATCGGTGCGGCGTCCGCAGTGATGCAGGCGCTGCATCGGTCTGTCATGGTGAAGAAGGAGCTGAGCCAAAAGGCGAAGCTCTCGATTTACCAGTCGATCTACATTCCTACCCTCACCTATGGCCACGAGCTGTGGGTAGTGACCGAAAGAACGAGATCGCGAGTGCAAGCAGCCGAAATGAGTTTCCTCCGCAGGGTGGCTGGGCTCTCCCTTAGAGATAGGGTGAGGAGCTCGGTCATTTGGGAGGAACTCAGAGTAGAGCCGCTGCTCCTCCGCATTGAGAGGAGTCAGATGAGGTGGCTCGGGCATCTGATTAGGATGCCTCCTGGACGCCTCCCTGGTGAGGTGTTCCGGGCATGTCCCACTGGGAGGAGGCCCCGGGGAAGACCCAGGACACGCTGGAGGGACTATGTCTCTCGGCTGGCCTGGGAACGCCTCGGGATTCCCCCAGAGGAGCTGGATGAAGTGGCTGGGGAGAGGGAAGTCTGGGTTTCCCTGCTGAGATTGCTGCCCCCGTGACCCAACCTCGGATAAGCGGGAGAAAATGGATGGATGGATGGATAGGTGTAATTTTCGGGGGCCGGGAAGCAATTAATTGGTTTTCCATTATTTCTTATGGGAAAAATTCGATCCGGAGTCCGGAACGGATTAAGTTCGAGAACCGAGGTACCACTGTATTTCATTTAAGATCCTTAGGTTATGTCACAACAATAATGATGATAAGTGCATCAAATGGCACAAGATATACAGCATTCGCATTCTGATTATACAGCCGGGCCTATTGGTATAATTACGGAAAATTTCCATGGCAGGTGCTTCCTGTGGTGTAATGTAACCTGTTTGCCATTTGACCCGAGGATGTCACGAGGGGTGGGGGTTGTGTGTGTTATTGGCGCGACTGGGATGTAAGTCGGTATGTTTTTGTATACGTCTTCTGAGCAGTGTTGCCAACTTAGCGACTTTGTCGCTATATTCAGCGAGTTTTTACACCCCTGGCTTTGTCAGCCCTGGCTTAGCTTCGTCAACAGTACATTTAAAATTTTCTACATCTAAATGACTACTAAAATAAATTACTGATTTGACTCACACACCCTCAGTCACTTACTCACCTCCTCCACTGTGTTTTCGCCTCTCTGTGACATACGCTAAACAATCATCATGTTTCAGTCTGAACTGTATTCTCAGAAATACAGAAAGGAGTGGGAGTCAAACCCTGAATTCAAAGGCTACTCAAAAGGCAAAACCTTATAACAGTTCCACCCAAACCACACTGCCATCAGGTCACCATGGCATTAGCTATCGCTGCTTTCTCAGACTCCGCTACTGCTACCCACTTCAAAATGCACAGGACAAAGTGTACAGAAATGATTAATGGTGTTCTAGCACCGTACTTTCTAAAAAAAAATTGGTCCCAGATATGGGTGAGCATCATTTCAGCCTCCTCCTCGATGGGTCCGCAGATGTAAGTGTTCTAAGTACCTGGGGATTGTGATAAGGTACTTTAGTGACACCAAGCAGACAATTGTGTCAACATTTCTGGGGCTTCTTGAGCTGGAGGGAGGAGGTGCTATATCTATAAGCAGTGTTGTTGTGTACTACTTTTTGCGACATCAGCTGTTTACTCATTTACGTCAGCTCCCTCAGTTGAGGAACCAAACATAGAAAACCTTGACCATAATGATGATGACCCACTCTTTCTGTGAGACAGCACAGCCTGTGTGTATGTACTCTGCCAGCGTCTCTGAGCATTCAGACGGCTATTTTCAAAAAAGCAGTTGCGGTTAAATATCAGGAAATCATGGGTAGTGCGTTTTTGGGCTGCTTTCATAATGTTTTGTGGCAGCGGACTGTAAGATGAAAAGAGATGAATTATGAACACAAGAGGCTCCTAATCCTGAGTGATATTGAATCACTAACCACTGAAAATCAACCGTCAACCACGGTCGTTTGTCAATGGGAAGTTGTCATCCCCGTCTTTTTGTGGTTTGTGCTTTGAAGGGAAAGCACACATTTCTGGGTGGGGGCATTTCTGGTGGGGGCATTGTCAAACGAATAGGAAGGTGACGTCACCTCTCGCTACTAACTTGCATACTGATGTGAAAGGGAACAGTTTTGTGGACCAAAGCTGACAGATATAGGGGTAAAAAACATATGACCCTTTTAAAATAACATTCTCTAATTAAACCAACTTTTTAGGCGCAATGTTTTATTAGTTTTTTTTTAGTATTTTGTGGTAGAAATCACATTCACGATTTCTTGCAAGTCTAGCCATCAAATGTGAATTAAATGTGTAATTTAATTTTTAGACAATGTGTAACTTCAAAATGTATTTCTTAAACTACGTGACAAAGTGAACTAACCTGTATGTACCACCAGAGAAAGCGTCTTTGAAAGATTATATCACACACACACACACACACACACACACACACACATATATATATATATATATATATACAGTATATATCCACCTAAAGTGGGACCAAGCAGATAATGAATATCTGATACCCAAGATTAGAAAAAAACACTCTGTCCAAGCCACGGTCCAGCTTTGCATACGTGTGGACAGTTGTAGTTTTAACTTAATCCCTTGTTTCTTTCTTTTTAATTTTTTGTTTTATTGCTCTAATTGGAGTTTCTAAATTGCCCTTAGGTGTGCATGTGTGAGTGACTGGTATGTGAGTGTGCCCTGCGATGGGCTGGCCCCCCATCCAGGGTTGTTCCCTGCCTCGAGCCCATTGCTTCCGGAATAGGCTCCGGATCCCCCGCGACCCGGTAGGATAAGCGGGTTGGACAATGGATGGATGGATGGTATAAGTTATTTTTAGAATAATTCTGTTCATTAGAATAAGCAGCACCCCAGTCTCCCATGAGGGCAGGAACCTGAACCACAGCACCATTAGACCAAGGATCACTACACCGCCCCCTTCTGGACAAAGCTTTCACATACCCTTACATTGCTCTTCAATGAGGTTCTTGACAAGAGAAACCCCTTGTGGAATTGCTTCCTATTTGCCAGGTGTGGTTTCTCCAGTTTCCACCAGGGGGCAGCCCTGAGTGAGACTTAACCTTTGATCTCCCACATGGGCAGCAGCAACCAGAGTCAAGATATTTTGGTCAAGCTTTTAAGATTCAGTTACTGTATGGAGCAGCAGTAGAAAAATGTTAGAACATTAGCGTTTGAATATGTTCTTTTAGTTATTGGTGCAGTTAATTTTTTAAGGTGCATTTTTTAAGTCCTTACATCCTATTAGATTGGTCTGATGCATAGATCCATGGAGGTTTGTATGGTAAAATAGAAATTGTTTTTTGTAAAAGTTTTTGGTGTTTATTCCAATGATTTTACTAGTAAAAGGATTTAAATATTGTTAAATACCTGTGTAACTCTGCTATGACATGAACATCCTTATTAGGTTATGAATATGTGATTTATTTTATAAATCATCCAAATGTAAGGAGGGTAATTAATGGAACACCAGTACACCCAATGAAACCAGTGACAGATAAACAGCTCAGCTGGTTTTGTGTTTGTCTTGGGAGGCCTTGGATGTTTTTATGTGACTGATTCCTGTAACAGAACAGAAACCACAGCAGTGTTGTAGCTGCCCTGCCGGAAGCCGCTCACCTTACTCTGCTTTTTCAAACAGCACACAGCAGTACAGTGGGGTGTTTTGGTGTAACTTGTGGTTCATATAATATTTCATTTAATATCCTTAGGTTATGTCACTGTAGGTACAAAAACATCTTAAAAATACCTAAGTGAGTGCAAGTTAATACAATTTCACCTTTATATATCAGCTGTTTTTTTGTCAACTTGAGCCCAGTTACTAAACCAAAGAAACACAAAAATGCAAAAAATATAAAATTATTTAATAATAAATAGTGATCATATAAACAATTGCTGTGCATGTTGTTTTTGATACATATGACAACTTAACAATTAAATTAACAGAAATATTGTCACATAAACCCATATAACAAACACAACATTGTGTATAAGTCTTAGTACTACAGACTAGAGTTTGCTTCCCCCCATGTACTGCAACCTTCTCCACTTCCTGCTAGTATGATTTTTATTTAACCAGAAGAATTTATATAGGTATACCACCTCTCACATCCAGTGGGAGTTGGTAGTTGGACATCAAACAGCAGCTAGTCTACAGCTGGCTGGTCGAGCCTGAAAGGGTTAATGGAATGCAATGAAGCGGAGAGGGAGGCCCGAACGGCTCAAGCCGCAGCGACAAACGTCACTTCCCGGAGCCTTCATGTCGCCACCATAGAAATGGCGAGTGGATGATCTGCGGTGCTTTTCGTGAAAAAATGCTAAAGCCGTGAATTGCCGTCCAGTGTAACCGTTTTGTGGACTAAAGCTTTCATATATAGTGGTAAGAAATATATGAGCCTTTTAAAATAACCTTTTCTAATTAACCCGAGACAGAAAACTAACCATTTCAGTGTGACAAACTGAACTAACATTTATGTACCATCAGAAGGATTTCTTTTGGAGATATGCTATTTGATACTGGTTAGGCGTAACGTTTTAATCGTTTTGCTATTATTTTGTGCTGGAAATCACATTCAGTTTCTTACAAGACTAGATGTCAGTCTCTTAGAAATGTGTAATGAATTTGCATCACATTTCTCACTTAAAAGTCCCATTTCTTAAACTGCGTGACAAAGTAAACTAACCTGTATGTACCACCAGAGAAAGCGCCTTTGGAAGATCAGATATATAAATTATACAATAAAATGCCTTTAATTTCTAGATATCGTAAGTTTAATAGTTGTTGTATCTGTATCACCCCGCTTCTCAAACCGTCCTAAGCGTACCGGAGGTAGGCCTACGTCAGGACTCCGATGTTGCTTTATAAAGGTTATATATCTCTCCCCCGTTTGTGCACCTTACAGTTCGGCGTTTGACCACCTTGTGTTTCGGCTGTGTGTATTTGGGTGCTTGTTATAGACCTGTCAAGGAGTGTAATTAAAGAGCGTTTGCTCCCGTCTAGAAACACCATTCGCTACGCTCGCGATGCATCTGTCTGCCTGGCGGTACAATGTATACAAACAAAAACGCTTAACCACGAAATAACTTACATTAAATGTAAACCAGGTTTTGTCTTTCTTGGGGGAGGGGAAAAACGTATTTTCGTGTTTATATCAGTCAATAGGCTACAAGCTTACTATGCTAGTGTAACCGAGCGGAAGGCACGGGCCTAAATAAAAGGCTGCGAGACAGAGTGCTGTTTACCGAAAATGTTACACCTACAGAAAACCTCCGCTACTACGCATGCGCACATTCATCACGAATGCGTCCACGAAACCACATTTTCCGGCGCTTCTTCGTTTGAACAGGAATAATGTTCTTCCAGTTACAGGCACATTTCATTTTTTAAGGTGCATTTTTTAAGTCCTTACATCCTATTAGATTGGTTTGATGCATAGATCCATGGAGGTCTGTATGGTCAAATAGAAATGGTTTTTCATAAAGGTATTTGGTGTTTTTATAATTTTTTTCTAGTACAAGGATTTAAATATTGTTATATACCCGTGTAATGCCGCTTTGACATGAACATCCTTATTAGGTTATGAATGTGTGATTTATTTTATTAATTTTATAAATATTGTGTACTGTGTACAAATTATTTATTAATAAATAGTGATCATATAAACAATTGCTGTGCATGTTGTTTTTGATACATATGACAGCTTAATTAAATTGACAGAAATATTGTCACATAAACCCATATAACAAACACAGCACTGTGTATAAGTCTTAGTACTACAGGCTAGAGTTTGCTTCCCCTCATGTACTGCAGCCTTCACTTCCTACTTCTCATTAATATGTTTTTTCTTTAACCAGAAGAATTTATATAGGTATGTCACCTTTCACATCCAGCGGGAGTTGGTGGTTGGATATCAAACAGCAGTTAGTCCACAGCTGGCTGGCCAAGCCTGAAAGGCTCACTGGAATGGGTGAGTCCCAGATGTGATATTCTGTAACTCTGGAGCGGAGAGGGAGGGAAGTGGAGAGGTTTGCTTTGGGGGGAAAATGACGGGGATGAATAAAAAAACGATAAAAGCTGGCTGTGCGTTTCCATTCACGCCACCCTGGTATATGGCAGGAGTGAATGACCGGTGCTTGTACACAATATTCAAGGAATGTTCAATCCGTGGATTGACGTCCAATGGTGCCGTTTTGTGGACTAAAGCTTATATAGGGGGTAAGAAATATATGAACCTTTTAAAATAGCCTTTTCTAATTAACCTGAGACAAGAAACTAACCATTTAAGTGTGACAAACTGAACTAACATTTATGTACCATCATAAAGATTTCTTGTAGAGATACGGTATTCATTACTGGTTAGGCATAATGTTTTAATCATTTGTATATGTGTGTGTGTGTGTGTGTGTGTGTGTGTGTGTATAAATACACTCACCTAAAGGATTATTAGGAACACCTGTTCAATTTCTCATTAATGCGATTATCTAATCAACCAATCACATGGCAGTTGCTTCAATGCATTTAGGGGTGTGGTCCTGGTTAAGACAATCTCCTGAACTCCAAACTGAATGTCAGAATGGGAAAGAAAGGTGATTTAAGCAACTTTGAGCGTGGCATGGTTGTTGGTGCCAGACGGGCCGGTCTGAGTATTTCACAATCTGCTCAGTTACTGGGATTTTCACGCACAACCATTTCTAGGGTTTACAAAGAATGGTGTGCAAAGGGAAAAACATCCAGTATGCGGCAGTCCTGTGGGCGAAAATGCCTTGTTGACGCTAGAGGTCTGAGGAGAATGGGCCGACTGATTCAAGCTGATAGAAGAGCAACTTTGACTGAAATAACCACTCGTTACAACTGAGGTATGCAGCAAAGCATTTGTGAAGCCACAACACGCACAACCTTGAGGCGGATGGGCTACAACAGCAGAAGACCCCACCGGGTACCACTCATCTCCACTACAAATAGGAAAAAGAGGCTACAATTTGCACGAGCTCACCAAAATTGGACAGTTGAAGACTGGAAAAATGTTGCCTGGTCTGATGAGTCTCGATTTCTGTTGAGACATTCAAATGGTAGAGTCAGAATTTGGCGTAAACAGAATGAGAACATGGATCCATCATGCCTTGTTACCACTGTGCAGGCTGGTGGTGGTGGTGTAATGGTGTGGGGGATGTTTTCTTGGCACACTTTAGGCCCCTTAGTGCCAATTGGGCATCGTTTAAATGCCACGGCCTACCTGAGCATTGTTCTGACCATGTCCATCCCTTTATGACCACCATGTACCCATCCTCTGATGGCTACTTCCAGCAGGATAATGCACCATGTCTCAAAGCTCGAATCATTTCAAATTAGTTTCTTGAACATGACAATGAGTTCACTGTACTACAATGGCCCCCACAGTCACCAGATCTCAACCCAATAGAGCATCTTTGGGATGTGGTGGAACGGGAGCTTCGTGCCCTGGATGTGCATCCCACAAATCTCCATCAACTGCAAGATGCTATCCTATCAATATGGGCCAACATTTCTAAAGAATGCTTTCAACACCTTGTTGAATCAATGCCACGTAGAATTAAGGCAGTTCTGAAGGCGAAAGGGGGTCAAACACCGTATTAGTATGGTGTTCCTAATAATCCTTTAGGTGAGTGTATATTTATATAATATAATAAAATCCATCCATCCATCCATTTACTTCCGCTTATCCGAGGTTGGGTCGTGGGGGCAGCAGTCTCAGCAGGGAAACCCAGACTTCCCTCTCCCCGGACACTTCATCCAGCTCCTCCGGGGGAATCCCGAGGCATTCCCAGGCCGGCCAAGAGACATAGTCCCTCCAGCGTGTCCTGGGTCTTCCCCGGGGCCTCCTCCCAGTGGGACATGCCCAGAACACCTCACCAGGGAGGCGTCCAGGAGGCATCCTAAGCAGATGCCCGAGCCACCTCATATGGCTCCTCTCAATCCGGAGGGGCAACGGCTCTACTAGTCCCTCCCGAATGACCGAGCTCCTCACCCTATCTCTAAGGGAGAGCCCAGCCACTCTGCGGAGAAAACTCATTTCGGCCGCTTGCACTCGCGATCTACCCACAGCTCGTGACCATAGGTGAGGGTAGGAACGTAGATCAACTGGTAAATCGAGAGCTTTGCCTTTTGGCTCAGCTCTTTCTTCACCATGACAGACTGATGCAGCGCCCGCATCACTGCTGACGCCGCACCGATCCGCCTGTCGATCTCCCGCTCCATCCTTCCCTCACTCGTGAACAAGACCCCGAGATACTTAAACTCCTCCACTTGGGGAAGGACCTCCTCCCCGACCCGGAGAGAGCACTCCACCCTTTTCCGGCTGAGGACCATGGTCTCGGATTTGGAGGTGCTGATTTTCATTCCAGCCGCTTCACACTCGGCTGCGAACTGCTCCAGTGAGAGCTGAAGGTCACGGTCTGATGAGGCCAACAGAACCACATCATCTGCAAAAAGCAGAGACCTAATCCTAAAGTCACCAAACCGGACACCCTAAACGCTCTGGCTGCGCCTAGAAATTCTGTCCATAAACAAAATGAACAGAATCGGTGATAAAGGGCAGCCCTGGCGGAGTCCAACCGTCACCAGGAACGAGTCTGACTTGCTGCCGGCAATGCGGACCAAGCTCAGACACCGGTTGTACAGGGACTGAACAGCCCGGCACCCCATAGTCCCGGAGCACTACCCACAGGACTCCCCGAGGGACGCGGTCGAATGCCTTCTCGAAGTCCACAAAGCACATGTAGACTGGTTGGGCAAACTCCCATGCACCCTGCAGGACTCTGCCAAGAGTATAGAGCTGGTTCACTGTTCCACAGCCAGGGCGAAAACCACACTGCTGCTCCTGAATCCGAGGTTCAACTATCCGATGCACCCTCCTCTCCAGCACCCCCGAATAGACATTACCAGGGAGGCTGAGGAGTGTGATCCCCCTATAGTTGGAACACACCTTCCGGTCCCCCTTCTTGTAGATGGGGACCACCACCCCAGTCTGCCAATCCAGAGGCACTGCCCCCGATGTCCACGTGATGCCGCAGATGCGTGTTAACCAAGACAGCCCCGCAACATCCAGAGCCTTGAGGAACTGCGGGCGGCTCTCATCCACCCCCGGGGCCCGGCCACCGAGGAGCTTTTTAACCACCTCAGCGACCTCTGCCCCAGAGATAGGTGAGTCCACCCCCAAGTCCCCAGACTCTGCTTCCTCATTGGAAGGCGTGTCGGTGGGATTGAGGAGGTCTTCGAAGTATTCCCTCCACGGACCCACAACGTCCTGAGCTGAGGTCAGCAGTGCACCATCCCCACCATAAACAGTGTTGATGCTGCACCGCTTTCCCCAGACGCTGGATGGTGGACCAGAATTTCCTCGAAGCCATCCGGAAGTCATTCTCCATGGCCTCGCCGAACTCCTCCCATACCCAAGTTTTTGCCTCAGCGACCGCCGAAGCCGCATTCCGCTTGGCCTGCCGGAACTCATCAGCTGCTTCCGGAGTCCCACAGGCCAAAATGGCCCGATAGGACTCCTTCTTCAGCTTGCCGCCGCGACAAGCACCGACCACCTTACGGCCACAGCTCCGGTCAGCCGCCTCCACAATGGAGGCGCGGAACATGGCCCATTCGGACTCTATGTCCCCCGTCTCCCCCGGGATATGGGCGAAGTTCTGCCGGAGGTAGGAGTTGAAACTCCCTCTGACAGGGGATTCCGCCAGACGTTCCCAACAGACCCTCATTATACGCTTGGGCCTGCCAGGCCTGGCCGGCTTCCTCCCCCACCAGCGGAGCCAACCCACCACCAGGTAGTGATCAGTTGACAGCTCCACCCCTCTCTTCACCTGAGTGTCCAAGACATGCAGCCGCAAGTTCGATGACACGACTACAAAGTCGATCATCGAACTGCGGCCTAGGGTGGCCTGGTGCCAGGTGCACATAGGAACACCCTTATGCCTGAACATGGTGTTCATTATGCCTCGGGATTCCCCCGGAGGAGCTGGATGAAGTGTCCGAGGAGAGGGAAGTCTGGGTTTCCCTGCTGAGACTGCTGCCCCCGCGACCCGACCTTGGATAAGCGGAAGTAAATGGATGGATGGATGGATTTTATTATATTATATAAATATACATTTTAACATAATACGCCTCCCAGTGCAAATCTGCTGACACAGGAATAGCAGAAATGGCTCATCAGAAGAAAGATACTTTTACTAGTAATTCAAGGAAAAGCTTGAGCCCCGGGCTGTTGTGTAGTGGAGCACCTTAGACGGCCTTTTTTTTCCATGTGAAGGGCAACCAATAGCAATGTTTTTGCCACTTTAGGTGATTTCAATTTTATGAATTCATTGTTCTTGCATTTTTTTCAGAGACCAGACATGTTGTGTGATGGATTTCTTTGGCAGTTACATTGATATGGCTGCAGGAGGAGTCCCTCTCTGGAGATGCAGGAGCATAGAATGGGTGCGACCTACCTGTGAGTTTTCTTGACGTCGATCAAAAGCCAGAAAAGCATGATCTTAATGTAAATATCACAGTAACTCCCACAGGAAGTGAATGAATATTTCATAAAATGGCATATGCCAATAAATTCAGTTTGCATCAGATGTAATTTGGTCTGTGATGTAACGCCGGAGTAGAAGACAGCAGTGAATTAATACATTAATAGAAAATGTACAAATCCAATCTGGCTCAAAGGGAAAAAGTCCTGCTGACTGAATAATGTGTAGAATAAATTTGAGAATTGTCTTGACTTTTGGTCTGTTTTCATCTAGACCAGAAATGCTGTTGTGAAATGTGTGTCGTCTGCACTGTTAGACTCAGTATAAAATGTTCTCCTCGTTACAGTCAATGAAGAAATAAATGCCAGCAGGGAAGCCCAGACCTCCCTCTCGCCAGCCAGCTCCGCCGGGGGGAATCCCAAGGTGTTCCCAGGCCAGCCGAGAGATATGACCTGTCCAGCGTGTGCTGTTCCGGGGCCTACGACAGGAGGCCGCCCACACCAGCTATGTTACTGTAAAGTGTGTTACAGTAACACTTTTACCTCGCTGGTGTTTCCGTCCACACCAGCTATGTTACTATAAAGTGTGTTACAGTAACACTTTTACCTCGCTGGTGTTTCCGTCCACACCAGCTATGTTACTATAAAGTGTGTTACAGTAACACTTTTACCTCGCTGGTGTTTCTGTCCACACCAGCTATGTTACTGTAAAGTGTGTTACAGTAACACTTTTACCTCGCTGGTGTTTCTGTCCACACCAGCTATGTTACTGTAAAGTGAGTTACAGTAACACTTTTACCTCGCTGGTGTTTCCGTCCACACCAGCTATGTTACTGTAAAGTGAGTTACAGTAACACTTTTACCTCCCTGGTGTTTCTGTCCACACCAGCTATGTTACTATAAAGTGTGTTACAGTAACACTTTTACCTCGCTGGTGTTTCCGTCCACACCAGCTATGTTACTGTAAAGTGAGTTACAGTAACACTTTTACCTCCCTGGTGTTTCTGTCCACACCAGCTATGTTACTATAAAGTGTGTTACAGTAACACTTTTACCTCGCTGGTGTTTCCGTCCACACCAGCTATGTTACTGTAAAGTGAGTTACAGTAACACTTTTACCTCCCTGGTGTTTCTGTCCACACCAGCTATGTTACTATAAAGTGTGTTACAGTAACACTTTTACCTCGCTGGTGTTTCTGTCCACACCAGCTATGTTACTATAAAGTGTGTTACAGTAACACTTTTACCTCGCTGGTGTGTTTGTCTATGGGAGTGCACCCCAAGGCCCTTGCCATCCTGCAGTGTCTCGACTCGTTATTTGTTATTCGTATTTTATTACACTACAGTGGGATAATTGTTAAATGTGGATAAAAAATAAATAAAAAAAAAAGGTAAAATGAAATCATAAAAAAAGGGGTGGGGAGAACCCATGGGACCTTTTTTGGACCAGCACTGGATGACGTTGTGTACCGTAAATTGGATCTAATGTGTAATGTTTCCGTTTCGTACAAACCAGGTGACAGTATCAAGTAAAATGGATTTTTTTTTTTTAAAGTGCCTTTGTATTCTGCCTGCTGCTTATATTTTATTTTAAATATGACCCATAAAATTATGCCTGATGACATTTTTGTGGTGTTCTTGACTCTTCCTTTCTTATACACCTAAATTACTAGTGTGTTTTGGTAATGAAAATTGCTTATGTAACTGGTGGAAAAACTTTGTTGTGTTGTGTTATGTGTTAAGGATGACCCAAGGCCATCTGAACTGCTGCGTTGGAGCTTTATTCTCTCTCTGCACAAAGCATATTCAAACAATTCGTTGGTCCTCCATACACACATCTCCATCTCCTCTTTCCAGAAGAATTTCAAAAAGGGAAAGAGGCGTATGTATTTAAGAAAAATAATAAAGCATGACACACCTACACAAAGCATATTAAAACAATTTGTTGGTCCTCCATACACACATCTCCATCTCCTAAAACAGCCCACAAACACAGGGTTACAACTCGTTAGCGAACCCACGCAAACATAGCTAATTTCGCTGTGAACCTAACCACATGTGGCGGGTTAGCAAAACACAACAAAAAAAAAAACATTTACACAATTAATATTACAAAAATAACCGACTAATACTGTATAAGAGACAAATATAGATAAAATGAAGGCAAATAAACTTATGTATGGCACAATTGGAAGTTAATATTTCACAGACTAACTTTTGGCTGACGTCACCCAAACGTCATTCCAAAAAGGGAAGAGGGAAGGGGAGTCACAAACAGATAAGGCAATGGGAGAAGGAGGAGCTACTAGGACCCCAACAGACGGTGTGCTGAGTGCCAGAAAACTAAAATACAGGCTAGAGCTCTTGTGCAATTATATTACAATACATAAGTGTATATACTTTTCAATCTGTTACAGTTATTACTGATTACATAGAAAAAAACACAGAATATGAAATATTAAGTTTAACCAAATGTGTTTACATCCACGATACACTCAAAATGGGGTCGTGTCAGACAGTGCAGTACAGGTTCTGTTTCTGACACGTCGGCAATACAAAATCCGCATTGACGATTTTTTGTAGTCCACGTTGTCCGTTACGTCGACTAATCATTGCAGCCCTAATTGTGTAACAATGTGTAAATCTGTTTATTTCAATCCCTAAACTGGGCAAAAACATTTCCAAACAATTTGCAAACAGTGCAAAACATTTTTCCACATTCCTAACACTGACGTGGATTCTCTCCTATGTGGATTCTTAAGCCTAAGCCATTAATTCAAAACATGGATTCTACTATGTGGAAGTTTTTTTTTTGTAGGAATAGTCTGCCGCATCTATTTGCCTGTGTGAAGTGCTGCAAAGCAGTTGTGTTCAGTTTGCAAGCAGAGGAACACCTTGCATGTCAAACACCGCACATTAGATTTCCCAGAGCAGCCTTTTTCTCTGCAACGCGTTGGGATTTTTAGATTGGCCATCTCAGGAAGATGTGCAGTACAGGTTGTGCGGACTGAGACGGGGGGTAGTGGAGAGACCTGACGTTTGTGAAGGGTGTGCATCCTCTTCTTATACACATTGGACATCAGTGTCACACTTCGTCAAGTATGCCTGAGCGACTGTCATGCAAAACTCATGGAACTGCATCACACCCTTTCTTGGTGTACCACGTTCATGGTTGTCCTGGCGATACAATAACCAGCTGTTGGCTAAAGCGAGACCAGTAAAATGCATCAGCATCCAAACTGTCCACTTTCTGGTTCTGATTCTCATTCTGTAGTAACTCATCATCCTGTCATTTAAGTCAAACCCACCCATCTTGGAGTTGTACTCACACACAATGTTTGGTCGTGTAGCAGCCACATATCGCTTCTCTTTCTTGCACCATCTCCGGCAGGTGTCTGATGCTGAGATGCCTCTTGCTTGTGCTTTCATGGTTTTGTCACTTGGTAGTTTCTGCAGTGCTTTGGTGACCCCGTTCTTCATTACTGTACCAGTAAGGTTCCCCTGCTTCTCCAGCAATCGATCCATAGCTTTTGTGGTGGTGATGAACCGATCACAGTACCAGGAGACAGAGTTTTTGCCAAACGTTCGATGACCAATGCTCCCAAGCCCAGATCCTTCACTTCCTCAACCTGTGAGCTCAGTGTGATTGCACCTTGATAGACCTCAAAGTCCAGAACGATGCCATCTGTTGAAGTTCTTCATGCCAACCGGGTTGGGCTTTGCTGGCACATACTGTTGGAATGGATAAGCTTCTGTGAATGGGATCATCTGTTCGTCGATTGACACACATTCCAGTTGAGGCTGATGCAAGCAGCCTTTGAGAATGTGATCCATGAAAGGCCTTGTCTTCCAGAACCTGTCAGCTTTTCTAATTGCTTCTGAAATGTCATAATCAATGACATGTGGATGGTGTTGTGGCTCATCCTCCCTGCTCTGCTCATCACTGTCAGAAGCATCACTGCTCTGCTCATCTGATTCTGGTGTAGTAGGTGGATAGTAATCCTCATCACTTAGTTGTTCCTCCCCAGGATCATCATCATGATCAGGTTCTGGCTCCTCAAGACCTGGATGTTCAAAACCACATCCTTTGGATCCCACAGCTTGACCGCCACTAGTTCCTGGCTCAACATCGAAACTGTTACCTCGCTGGCATTTATGCCCACGTGCTCTGGATCCCACACAGTGTTGTGCACTAGCTCCTCGGTCATAATCAACACTTTTACCTCGCTGGCGTTTCCGCCCACATCTTCTGGATCTCTACCTCTCCACTATCACTGCTCTGTTGACCAGATCTATCCTCACTGCTCTGCTGACCATGTTCTACTATATCTCCATCAATTGTAAGATCATCAGCATCAGACAAATCCTCCACCTCAGAGATGTTTTTATTTATTAATATTTATTATTACTTGCACTTTTTCTCACAACCCACTATCCATATATTACATACTGTGTATGAGTGTACATAGGCACTACTGTTGTATTTAGTGTTTTATCTTACAGTTGCAAGAAAAAGTATGTGAACCCTTTGGGATTACGTGGAGTTTTGCATGAATTGGTCATAAAATGTGCTCTGATCTTCATCTAAGTCACAACAATAGAAAAACACAGTCTGCTTAAAATAATACTACACAAACATTATATGTTGTCATGTTTTTATTGAACATAACATGTAAACAATCACAGTGCAAGGTGGAAAAAGTATGTGAACCCCTAGCCTAATGCCTTCTCCAAGAACTAATTGGAGCCAGGAGTGAGCCAACCTTGAGTCCAATCAGTGTGATGAGATTGGAGGTGTTGCTGAAAGCTGTCCTGCCCTTTAAAACACACACACCAGTTTTGGGTTTACTGGTTTCAAGAAGCACTGCCTGATGTGAACCATGCCTCGCAGAAAAGAGCTCTCAGAAGACCTACGATCAAGAATTGTTGACTTGCATGAAGCTGGAAAGGGTTACAAAAGTATCTCCAAAAGCCTTGATGTTCATGTGTCCACGGTAAGACAGACTGTCTACAAATGGAGGAAGTTCAGCACTGTTGCTACTCTCCCTAGGCGTGGTCATCCTGTAAAGATGACTGCAAGAGCACAGCGCAGAATCCTTAATGAGGTGAAGAAAAATCCTAGAGTGTCAGCTAAAGACTTACAGAAATCTCTGGCACATGCTAACATTTACAATAAAGAAAACATTAAACAAGAATGGAGTACATGGGAGGACACCACGGAGGAAGCCATTGCTGTCCAAAAAAAATATTGCAGCACGTTTGAAGTTTGCAAAAGAGCACCTGGATGTTCCACAGCACTACTGGCAAAATATTCTGTGGACAGATGAAAGCAAAATTGAGTTGTTTGGAAAAAACACACAACACTATGTGTGGAGAAAAAAAGGCTCAGCACACCAACATCAAAACCTCATCCCCACTGTAAAACATGGCGGAGGGAGCATCATGGTTTGGGGCTGCTTTGCTGCCTCAGGGCCTGGACGGATTGTTGTCATTGATGGAAAAATGAATTCCAGAGTTTATCAAGACATTTTGCAGGAAAACGTAAGACCATCAGTCCGCCAACTGAAGCTCCACAGAGGATGGGTGATGCAACAGGACAATGACCTAAAGCATACAAGTAATTCAACAAAAGAATGGCTTCAACAGAACAAAATATGCCTTCTGGAGTGGCCCAGTCAGAGTCCTGACCTCAAGTCGATTGAAATGCTGTGGTGACCTTAAGAGAGCGATTCACACCAGACATCCTAAGAATATTGCTACACTGAAACAGTTTTGTGAAGAGGAGTGGTCCAAAATTACTCCAGATCGTTGTGCAGGTCTGATCTGCAACTACAGGAAACGTTTGGTTGAGGTTATTGCTGCCAAAGGAGGGTCAACCAGTTATTAAGTCCAAAGGTTCACATACTTTTTCCACCCTGCACTGTGATTGTTTACATGTTGTGTTCAATAAAAACATGACAACATATAATGTTTGTGTAGTATTATTTTAAGCAGACTGTGTTTTTCTATTGTTGTGACTTAGATGAAGATCAGAGCACATTTTATGACCAATTCATGCAAAACTCCACGTAATCCCAAAGGGTTCACATACTTTTTCTTGCAACTGTATTTTATTTTTTATTTTTTTCTTGTATTTTTATATTCTTGGATTACTCTTGTACTCTTTTCAGGCTATCTGTCTAGAGCTGTGGTAACGCACAAATTTCAGCACTGTGGGATCAATAAATTCCTATCCTATTGCTTTCAGTAAACTTTCTGCTCTTGACAGAGTAATGTATCCTGGACATGAATTACGTAAGAATAAAATTTACAATTGTGTTACAATTTAGACTAAGCAATAGTTATTTATACTCTAACTGGTTTCTTCACAAGCTGTTTCCCTACTTTTACAAAAGCTCAGTTTCCATGAACTAAGCCCCAATGCCCCAACTTTAGTGGCATTGTATCTTGTCACTATTGCTAAAACTTGTCAAATTCTTATGCCATTTCAAACTACAGACACGTATAAGTATAAAAACACGTGTCAACCACAAAATTGGATCAGGATTAGTATCTTGCCCACTTTTGTTTCGGGAGGTGCCATAGAAATACAGTGGTACCTCGGTTCTCGAACTCACTAGAACTCAAATTTCTTGAAAGTCGAACAAACCAGTTTGACCTAGAACTCGATCTGAATATCAGAAGTCGAACCATGAACGCTGACCTAATATAAATTGTACGCGCCAGGAAAAGTCATACTACAATGCAATTCTTACTTGAATGCCTTCTTCACAGACTGGACGATGAACTAAATAAAGCAGCGCAACATTACAGTAACTAACAATAAATAAACCACTAACTTAAGTGTATTATTAGAGCATTTATGTCATTTATTTAAAATTTATTTTACCAGGTAAATTAACTGAAAACCAGTTCTCACTGCTTTACGTGATATTCGGGAGAAATAGCAGATTACGCATCGGAACTGCCTGGGATACAAACGTCATGCGTGTAACTAAACTCTTCAGCCAATAAGGGCAAAGGTGTGTCGTTAGTTACACGCATGACGTTTCTATCCCAGGAAGTTCCGATGCGTAATCTGCTATTTCTCCCGAATAATGCTCTAATAACCAAGGTACCACAGTACTATTAACCATCTAGCCAGACAATGTGCAACAAGCTGAAGCTGCCAAAGTTTGCTACTGAAGGAAGGGATTCACCCGAGTTCACCAAAACTTCACAGCTGGGTATTTAAAAAAATCAAGCAGAGATGGTCGCGCCACAATTATGTTCAGCCGAGGGACCAAACAGAAAAAGGGATGATTGATAAACTTATCATCTAGGGGTGTGGATCAAGGGAGAAAACAACGATGGTGATTGGTTGAAGGAATGATGATGCTTAAGTGACGAGATATTGTTACACGATAAGAAAATGTATAAAAATTAGTGTTAAACAGTATTGGACATTGCAGGGTGTCCAGCCTTGGCTGTAACCTCACTGTGGCAATAAAGGCTGAATCTGAAGATCTACGCAAGCGGCTCCTGACTCCTGATTGGCGGGGGAAGAAAAAAACCACAAACACAATCAGGGTCTGCTGTTGAATCAAGCAATCAGTTTGAAAGCAGGCCTACCATGACCCCATGCAGAGTGACTGGTAGGGGAGACAAGAAGGAAACAACTTTGAGACACCAATGAGACAAAAAACCTTTTTATTTGTGGGGAAAATAAAGTGCACATATGTTTAAAAACAAATGACCTCCCAGCAACTAAAACAAACATTTATTTTTTAATAAACCAAATAGAGTGTAGGAGCTCTGAAATAACCGGATGCAAAAAATAACCAACACCTACCAAATGAAAAGAGAGCACTTCTAAAATGAAAAGAAATATATATACATATTGCGCAAAGCGGACAGAATAAATAAAATGAGCAAACTTAAATGAGATGTGAAGGACTGACATCCTCTTCATTCTCTGAAATGTAGACAAGCACAAAACAAGCATATATCAGCAACAGCAACCACAAGAGTAAAGTAGTAGTAATACCATATTAAATCTTTTAAATGTTCAGTGAAGGTCACTTACTGTTGGAGTTGCTTTAACAGGCCCCTAACATTGTGAATTGTCAAACTCATGTCCTTGCACGTTTGCAAAAGACCGGGAGACTCAGCCAGGACTCTGTGGATCTGAAAAGACGGTATTTTGTTTCATTCATGTTTCTAATTTAAAAAACAGTGGCATTAATTGACAGCATACTAACCACGGCTGTTTTTATTGGACTTCCCCAATATGGCTGGAATTTATCTTTCATCATGTCCTTGAAGGTGTTGGGATATGTCAGTTTCCGTCTACGGAGCCGTGTCTGAGGTATTTCAAAGAATATGACATTTCTTTCATCACGGCACATTACCACAAAAACATAAAATTTCCCAGACACACTAAAAAACTTAAATTGAATGCCTTGGCATTACCTGAGAACGTGGTACTAACTTTGGTAGACGACAAGGCGACTGTGAGAAAGAAAAAGATGCGTTTTCAGTTTCACACCTGCATATACATTTCTGTTCACAAATATTATAATGCTTCAATTCCCAAAATAATTAACTGGTGAAACTTACTTCGCATTCCTGCTCCTCCTCCTTCACTTGCTCCTCCTCTTTTACCTGCTCCACCTCCTTCACCTGCTCCTCCTCCTTCACCTGCTCCTCCTCCTTCACCTGCTCCTCCTCCACCATCTGCTCCTCCTCCACCTGCTCCTCCTCCACCACCACCTCCTTCACCTCATCCTCCTTCACAACCTCATCCTCCTCCTTCACCTCGTCCTCGTCCTCGTCCAAGAGCAACTTGAACTCCACCTCCTCAGTAAATTCTTTTCCCTCATCTGCCCCCAGCTCATCAGCCATCACAACACTGTCAGCTGTTGGAAATAAATACGTGATTTTAGTCTCACCATCACTTTTCACTTGCTAAAGTGATTAACTTGTCTTTTCCTCCACAGGGCGTGTCACCTTCTGTCACAGGTGTTTGGGGTAGCACCTGCACTCCGCTGGTTTCAGCCACGGACGCCTGACTCTCCCCAGTGTCACCACCACTGAAAGCACCACTCGTACCTTCGCCAGAGTGGCCTTTCTCTGTCTCAATCTCCTCCTCCTCAGAGGAGGAGAGAAATGCAGCAGCTATCCGTCGCCTTCGGGTGATCGCCATCCTCTGCATCTTCCGGTCTTTGACCTGCTGCCTATGCCTGATCACTCTCCTGCTCAATATTTTCAGTTGGCATTTGAAGTGCCGCAAGAGGCTGGTAATCTGTCTTCGCCCCAGCTGGACACAGGAGAGCTGGGCGTGCAACAAGAAGCGGCAAAATTTTGTCACAGCCAGAATGTAATTCTTCACTGCGCTAAACTTTAATTTTTGATTTAGACTGGACAGCCAGGCATTGACTTTGGACATGTCCAATAGATATTTTAAATGGGCATCTGCTGGGGACTGTGGATTGTCCCACATAAAGTTGACAAAATTTGTAATATACATCAATTCTTGCTTTAGGGTTTGTCTGTATTTTGACAAGGCGCCGACCCGGAACATGCGCTGGTTTCTGGTTTCCCTATACTTGGCCAGTACCGAATCTGAAAGGGAAAAAAACCCCAGAAAATTAAAGTTAATCCGTTTAATCCCACTGGCAAAAATTGTGTGCACTGACATAAACGACATGACATGAAAAGATTCATGCATATCTCTTAAATCTTATATGTTTTATCATGACATTGCAATTGTAATTCTTATTACCAGAGATGAGCAGCTTGTGGGATGCCTGCGACACAGCTGAAGATGGATGACTGGAGAAATGCGCTAGTTGCTCCTCTAGCTTTGCAACACGCCGCTGCAGGTCTTTTATTTCGTCCAGTTCAGCCTTGGACTGACTTTTGAATTCCTGCAACAACTGACGTGCCGCGTTCTTTTTGGCAGCCGTGATCTGGGTTTTAAGAACACAAGAAATTTACAAACGAGAGGAGGCCATTCGGCCCATCAAGTTTGTTTGGGGAGAACTTAACTAATAGCTCAGAGTTAAAATCTTATCTAGCTCTGATTTAAAGGAACCCAGGGTTTTAGCTTCCGCTACACTATCAGGAAGACTATTCCATACTCTAACTACATGCTACATCCTACTGTTGTGGAAATTGTTGAACAGATACAATTAAATTGAATGGAATGGAATACCTGCCGCTTCAGCTCATCTCCCTCCAGCCGGTGCTGCAGCCTCAAGTGTCTGTCAATGCGGGAAAGGTTTGTGGCTAAGCAGTTGGCCACTGGGCAATTGATCGGCCCAGCAAACCTGCCCGATGACACTGAATAGATCAGCCTCCTCTCTGTCTTACTGTCCACCTTATGGAAATCACGGAGGTGGACAGAGACATTAAAGCGGAAGACGGCGCACAGGGGGCAGAGCTGGGGCTTGTGGCCCATGATGCAGATCCACACCTAATAATCAAGACATTTCTGAATTATTGACTATCCATACAGAGGCACATTTGATTACATATATTTCAAAGTGCATTTCATTGCTTTATTCATAAGTGGTAAAGTATTTAATCATTTACATATTTAATTTCAATTACAGGTTAAATGACATCATCCACCAACTAGTGGAAGACGTGGCGCCCCCTAGTGGTGATACACGTATACACAGGTACGCAAGTACGCATTCATTTAAAAGCGGTACGTGCGACAATCGATTGTTGTAACAGCACACATGCGTACTTATTTTATGTGCATTTGCGCTGAAATGACAAGATTATCGTGCATTGTAACCTTCATACCGCAAATGAAGTATGGAATAGCATATAACGGCTACAATACCCAATAATTTCTTCTCATATCAGCACGACATAATTCATTAAAAACTTAAATGTAACATGGCATTCCACTGGGTGAGGGTAAAATGCGGACTGTTTACAAACAATGGACTCCGTGTATATAAACAGACGTGCCGCAAATGACGCACGCCGCGTAGACAGACCACGTGTCATAGAAGGAAACCCATAAGACGTTAACTAATCACGGGGTGCGTTCGAGGTGTGTCTGCAGCTTACGCGACGTGGACCGAATTGCTGAGCTCCTCGAAGGCTCCTTTGTTTACGTCCGGCGGAATCCGCATTTTACCATCACCCCCATTACACTCACGCCACGCGCCGTTTTCATGTTTATAAACCACATACACAATTACGAATTGTTGTTTCACGATAAGCGGTGTGTCATTTAAGTTTGTTGATTTAAGTGTGTATAAACATAGTTAAACCACAATATACATTGTGAAACAGTTACTTTGAAACTTGAAATACTGCATTGTTTAAAAAGTTTAAAAGTACTTTACGAAATGGCGAGAAGAGTTGAAGCGCAGGCAATTTCTAGAAGAACTCCTTCTCTCTCGCTTTCCGAACCAACACTGATGAGAAGTTCGCGCCACTGTTGCCAACTCCTCAACAAGGAGAGTCGCTATTGGCTGTCCCAAAAGTCGCTAGAAGTCGCTAAATTTTTACGTCGTCGCCTCATTTGCATGATGCGCCTGTGAGCGCTTTGGGACGGGAGAGGATCCCGTGGCAGCACCCGCTGCTCGGGGAGAAGAGTAAGAACGATACGTGCTTCCATGTCAGAGTCTCCAAAAGTCTCCAGTAACACCAAAAAAGTCGCTTAACACCGAGTAACACCGCTAGTCGCTTTTTTGAAAACGAGTCACTAGAGGGGTGTTGTATCATATTTCCGTCACAGACTGAAACCACAGCCTGACATACTGAACATGCAGGCTTATGTAACGAAGGATTAGTGTCTGTGGAAGATATAGAATTTAGTGATCATTGTCAATACACCACAGCACACAACAACGAAATGTGACCTCTGCATTTGACCCATATGTGACTTTCGTGACATAGCAGGGGACAGCTAATTCAGCGCCCGGGGATGGTACCTTGCTCAGGGTACCTCAGTGGTGACTTGCTGGTGGGGGATTCGAACCTGCAATCTTTCAATTACAAGTGGGCTACCCTAACCATCAAGCCACCACTGCCCATAGTATTCTTTACACATAACTTCTTAACTCGTTTTTTATTGTTTAAGGTTGGACATCTCATATTTTCTCACTTAAATACACGGATACAGTGATAACTCACAAGTGGACTCGCCAAGCTTTATTTCTCATTCTGAACTGTTTCCCATCATGTACCATGAATGAAGATCGTTGCGAGATACCAAATTAGCCTTTTTGCATAACGTTTTTGTAAAAAGGTCTTCCGAAGGTCTCTAGCACTAATTTCATCTCACAAGTGGCAACGAAGGTCCTTGGTTTCCATCACGAGTTATTTTTAAATTTATACTGAGCATCAAAAGAAGTTTTCATTTGGATAGTTTACAATTTCTGTAATGTGGTATATTATGGTGCGTTCGTTTTTCTCTCGGAACTCGGAAATTCCGAGTTGAGTGACATCACGTCCGACAATCTCCCGTTCGAGCTACCCACATCTCGGAACAAACATGGCTGCCTCCATGAACACGTTGCTGTGTGTTGTTGCTTTATATTTTAGCAGATTTGGAGTTTTCCAAATGAAGAAAATGGAGAAATTTAGATTTTTCCGAGAGACAAACAAGAAACACGAACTAGTCAAACCACATTAAAAGCTTTATAAAATATTTTAGTACATTCATAGCGATATTCTTTTTTCGAACAGTAAATAAACTACAAACAAACCAAGTCGCCATGTTGAAATTACGTCACAAGGGCAACTCGGGCAACAAAATCTTCTCCGACTTCAACGTCATAAAAGGGGCGTGTTTCCGACGGGAAGTGATGTTTTTCGTGACGTATCGTGACGTTTTCATCCGAGTTCCGACTTGGAGAGAAATAATCGAACGCACCATTATCCTGTAGTAATTTATTGTCTGTACCTAAGAGTCAATCACCTGGTCGTAGTTGGTTGAGATTTGAATGGTGAGTTTGTGGAGACCAATATGCAGATAAGGTGACGGAGTGTAGTCCGGTAATCGGCTTTAAGACGTCTTGTATGTATTCTTGCTGACATTGTGCCTTGGTGAGTATCCCCTCACAAAAACATAAGAACCACGCCTACCTAGTTAACCCCGTGTGGAATCCTTCCGTTTAGCTGCTGCTTTGCATTTCCTGCTTGTAGTCCTGTGTATATGAGTTCAAGTCTGTTTCCCCAGGTCTGTCATCGACGTTTGTGGAAGTCTGTACCTTGTCAGTTCGTCTGCTCTCAATAAATCCCTTCGCCTTGGATTTACGGCTCCCGGACTCTGCTTCACTGCAGCCTGCTCGTTCGCCCGTCTCTCAATCGCAACAGCAGCTGTGCCTGCGGGGAATAGGAACATGTTGTCCCCTTCCTGCATCAGCACCAGGACATCACGTTTTAACACGATAATGCACATCCTCATTCAGGTCGGCTCATACAGGAATAGCAGAAACGGCTCATCAGAGGAAAGATACTTTTACTAGTAATTCAAGGAAAAGTTTGTTTTGTTTTGTTTTTTCCTGTGTGAAGGGCAGCCAATAGCAACGTTTTGCCACTGTAGATTATTTAATTTTATGAATTAGATTGTTGCGTTTTTTCCAGAGACCAAGCCTACATTGTGTGAAGGATTTCAGAGGCATTCACACTGATCTGGCTGCAGTTGGAGTCTCTCTCTGGAGAAGCAGAAGCATAGAATAGGTGCCATCTGACTGACTTTCGTTGGCATCGATCAAAAGCCAGAGAAGCATGATTTTAACGTAGCTGCTGCTTCACAGGAAGTGAATGAATATTTCATAAAAAATAGCACGTCAGTAAATTCAGTTTGCATCAGATGCAATTTGGTCTCAGTCTCTGATGTAACACACCAGTAGGTGGCAGCAATGAATTAATACATTAAAAGATTGGATTCGTACATTTTCTGCCACAGAAGAAAAATTCCTGCCGACTGAATAATTTTGTAGAATTAACTAACTAGCTTTTAGTCTGTTTTCATCTAGGCCTGAAATGCTGTTGTGAAATGTGTGTCGACTGTGCTGTTAGACTTAGTATAAAATGTTCTCATCGTTACAGTGAGCAGGACGGATTATGGGTTGTGTGGGCCCCTGGGCAAAACGTCCGTGAGGGCCCCCTCCCACCACCACCACCACCAGCAACCCCCCCCCCCCCCCGGACACCACCATCCGGCAGCCCCCCACCCCCCACCTTAGAGGGTCAGGGGCCCTTGTAGGCAGAGGATCAAAGAACGTAGACCCTCTAGAATAGACAAACGAAAATACATTGTTGATAAGCGTTGCAAATTGTTTTGGGCTAGGGGCCCCATGGGCCCCCTGCACCCCAAGGGCCCCTGGGCAGCGGCCCCGCTGGCCCGGACCGTAATCCGTCCCTGACAGTGAGTCCAGAAATAAGTGCCAACAGGAGACTTGGAGGGGGGGTTCTGTGATTCGCTGGGAAGAAACGACCAATACATCCTATTAGATTGACCTGATGCATAGATCCATGGAGGCCGGTATGGTCAAATAGAAATTGTTTTTTGTAAAAGTTTTTTGTGTTTTTTCCAATAAATTTTCTAGTACAAGGATTTTAATATTGTTAAATACCTGTGTAACTCTGCTATGACATGAACATCCTTATTAGGTTATGAATATGTGATTTAATAAATTTTACAAATGTAAGGAGGGTACGTAATAAATGGAACACCAGTACACCCAGTGAAACCAGTGACAGATAAACGTCTCAGGTGGTTTTGTGTTTGTCTTGGGAGGCCTTGGATGTTTTTATGTGACTGATTCCTGTAACAGAACAGAAACCACAGCAGTGTTGTAGCTGCCCTGCCGGAAGCCGCTCACCTTACTCTGCTTTTTCAAACAGCACACAGCGGTACAGTGGGGTGTTTCGGTGTAACTTGTGGTTCATATATTTCATTTAATATCCTTAGGTTATGTCACTGTAGGTACAAAAACATCTTAAAAATACCTAAATGAGTGCAAGCTAATACAATTATGCCTTTTCATTTCAGCTGTGGTTTTTTTGTCAGCTTGAGCCCAGTTACTTAACCAAAGAAACACAAAAATGCAAAAAAATGTAAAATCCTTTAATAATAGTGATCATATGCAAAAAAATGTAAAATCCTTTAATAATAGTGATCATATAAATAATTGCTGTGTATGTTATTTTTGATACATATGACAACTTAATTGATAGAAATATTGTCACGTAAACCCATACTGTGCATACTGTGCATACTGTGCATTGTAGTTTGGTTAAACAAATGTCTGAGATTCTAATTCCTCAATTCTAGTCTCCAGTTCCCAGATTCTTTCATTAGCAGCATCCAAAGCATCTGAAGTAAATGCACTTTCCTTATGTAATTCAGTTGGTGTTGGATAGACCCTTAATATTTCTGGGTTTATAAAACAAAAACATGACATTTCATGTCAAACTACTTAGACATTGACTTTAACTCACGAACAAAACAGACAGTAAGCATGTTTAATATTTGCCATTTTCCTCCGTTAGATCACATTTACAATGAAAGTGCTATTCAGTTATTGTAATAAAATATGACTTTTGTGTAGAAATCAATAATAAGACATAAGGTGGAATATATCATTAATCCTGAGCAAATAAAAATGACACAAGGATTCCAAAGCTATCGATTGTTAATATTTTGAGCTGAACAAATTGTAAGGACAAAGTTTTGTTTTAAATGAGGGGAAACTCGAAAATGTGCATCGCTCTGGCCCTCCAGGACTGGAGTTGGGCACCCCTGATCTAAAGGATGGAGTCCGTTTCAGGAGGAGAAAGAAACGGAGAGTGAGGAAGGGGTAGAGGAGGATAATGCACATCATAGAGTAGTGAGTAGCAGGAGGGTGGTGAGGCCCCCAACCAGGCACACGCCAATGCTCCCCCTGGTGGTGAAAGGAGCAGACACAGTATGTGCCGTGGGCAGGACAGGATCCTGTAACCTCGCTGTTGCAATAAAGACAATCTGAAGATCTATGCAAGCGGCTCCTGACTCCTGATTGGCGGAGGAAGAAAAAAACCACAACACAATTATGGTCTGCTGTTGAATCAAGCAATCAGTTTGAAAGCAGGCCTACCATGACCCCATGCAGAGTGACTGGTAGGGGAGACAAGAAGGAAACAACTTTGAGACACCAATGAGACAAAAAACCTTTTTATTTGTGGGGCAAATAAAGTGCACATATGTTTAAAAACAAATGACCTCCCAGCAACTAAAACAAACATTTATTTTTTAATAAACCAAATAAAGTGTAGGAGCTCTGAAATAACCGGATGCAAAAAATAACCGACACCTACCAAATGAAAAGAGAGCACTTCTAAAATGAAAATAAATATATATACATATTGCGCAAAGCAGACAGAATAAATAAAATGAGCAAACTTAAATGAGATGTGCAGGAATGACATCCTCTTCATTCTCTGAAATGTAGACAAGCACAAAACAAGCATATATCAGCAACAGCAACCACAAGAGTAAAGTAGTAGTAATACCATATTAAATCTTTTAAATGTTCAGTGAAGGTCACTTACTGTTGGAGTTGCTTTAACAGGCCCCTAACATTGTCAATTGTCAAACTCATGTCCTTGCACGTTTGCAAAAGACCGGGAGACTCAGCCAGGACTCTGTGGATCTGAAAAGACGGTATTTTGTTTCATTCATGTTTCTAATTTTAAAAACAGTGGCATTAATTGACAGCATACTAACCACGGCTGTTTTTATTGGACTTCCCCAATATGGCTGGAATTTATCTTTCATCATGTCCTTGAAGGTGTTGGGATATGTCAGTTTCCGTCTAAGGAGCCGTGTCTGAGGTATTTCAAAGAATATGACATTTCTTTCATCACGGCACATTACCACAAAAACATAAAATTTCCCAGACACATTAAAAAACTTAAATTGAATGCCTTGGCATTACCTGAGAACGTGGTACTGACTTTGGTAGACGACAAGGCGACTGTGAGAAAGAAAAAGATGCGTTTTCAGTTTCACACCTGCATATACATTTCTGTTCACAAATATTATAATGCTTCAATTCTCAAAATAATTAACTGGTGAAACTTACTTCACATTCCTGCTCCTCCTCCTTCACCACCTCCTCATCCTTCACCACCTCCTCTTCTTTCACCTGCTCCTCCTCCTTCACCTGCTCCTCCTCCACCACCACCTCATCCTCCTTCACCACCACCTCCTTCACCTCATCCTCCTTCACAACCTCATCCTCCTCCTTCACCTCATCCTCCTCCTCGTCCAAGAACAACTTGAACTCCACCTCCTCGGTAAATTCTTTTCCCTCATCTGCCCCCAGCTCATCAGCCATCACAACACTGTCAGCTGTTGGAAATAAATACGTGATTTTAGTCTCACCATCACTTTTCACTTGCTAAAGTGATTAACTTGTCTTTTCCTCCACAGGGCGTGTCACCTTCTGTCACAGGTGTTTGGGGTAGCACCTGCACTCCGCTGGTTTCAGCCACGGACGCCTGACTCTCCCCAGTGTCACCACCACTGAAAGCACCACTCGTACCTTCGCCAGAGTGGCCTTTCTCTGTCTCAATCTCCTCCTCCTCAGAGGAGGAGAGAAATGCAGCAGCTATCCGTCGCCTTCGGGTGATCGCCATCCTCTGCATCTTCCGGTCTTTGACCTGCTGCCTATGCCTGATCACTCTCCTGCTCAATATTTTCAGTTGGCATTTGAAGTGCCGCAAGAGGCTGGTAATCTGTCTTCGCCCCAGCCGGACACAGGAGAGCTGGGCGTGCAACAAGAAGCGGCAAAATTTTGTCACAGCCAGAATGTAATTCTTCACTGCGCTAAACTTTAATTTTTGATTTAGACTGGACAGCCAGGCATTGACTTTGGACATGTCCAATAGATATTTTAAATGGGCATCTGCTGGGGACTGTGGATTGTCCCACATAAAGTTGACAAAATTTGTAATATACATCAATTCTTGCTTTTGGTTTTGCCTGTATTTTGACGAGGCGCCGACCCGGAACATGCTCTCCCTATACTTGGCCAGTACCGAATCTAAAAGGGAAAAAAACCCCAGAAAATTAAAGTTAATCCGTTTAATCCCACCGGCAAAAATTGTGTGCACTGACATAAACGACATGACATGAAAAAATTCATAAATATCTGTTAAGTCTTATATGTTTTACCATGACATTGCAATTGTAATTCTTATTACCAGAGAAGAGCAGCTTGTGGAATGCCTGCAACACAGCTGAAGATGGATGACTGGAGAAATGCGCTAGTTGCTCCTCTAGCTTTGCAACACGCCGCTGCAGGTCTTTCATTTCGTCCGGTTCAGCCTTGGGTTGACTTTTGAATTCCTGCAACGACTGACGTGCCGCGTTCTTTTTGGCAGCCGTGATCTGGGTTTTAAGAACACAAGAACATAAGAAATTTACAAACGAGAGAGGGCCATTCGGCCCATCAAGCTCATTTGGGGAGAATTTAACTAATAGCTCAGAGTTGTCAAAATTTTATCTAGCATTGATTTAAAGGAGCCCAGGGTTTTAGCTTCCGCTACACTAGCAGGAAGACTATTCCATACTCTAACTACACGCCGTGTAAAGAAGTGCTTCCTCAAATTTGTTTAAAAATGTTCTGACACTTTGGGCAAGACATAATCACGTGAAATGCTTTAAGACAATGAACTGTTGTGGAAATTTGCTGTACAGATACAATTAAATTGAATGGAATGTAATGGAATACCTGCCGCTTCAGCTCATCTCCCTCCAGCCGGTGGTACACCCTCAAGTGTCGGTCAACGCGGGAAAGGTTTGTGGCTAAGCAGTTGGCCAATGGGCAATTGATCGGCCCAGCAAACCTGCCCGATGACACTGAATTGATGAGCCTCCTCTCTGTCTTACTGTCCACCTTATGGAAATCACGGAGGTGGACGGTGATATTAAAGCGAAAGACGGCGCACAGGGGGCAGAGCTGGGGCTTGCGGCCCATGATGCAGATCCGCACCTAATAATCAAGACATTTCGGAATTATTGACTATCCATACAGAGGCACATTTGATTACATATATTTCAAAGTGCATTTCATTGCTTTATTCATAAGTGGTAAAGTATTTAATCATTTACATATTTAATTTCAATTACAGATTAAAGACATCATCCACCAAGTGGTGATACACGTATATACAGGGGTTGACATAACTGGTAGGAAAGTATACGCATACCATACATGCCACAATCGATTGTTGTAACAGCACAAATGCGTACTTATTTTATGTGCATTTGCGCTGAAAAGACAAGACTATCGTGCATTGTAACCTTCATAAGGCAAATGAAGTACGGAATAGCATAACGGCTAAAATACCCAATAATTTCTTCTCATATCAGCAAGACAGAATTCATTTTTTTTTTTTATGTGTCCTGTCCGGCAGCTTTCACAAGCAGAATAATAGTCTGAATGCACTGCTGTGTCAGACATATTTGCTTTACCATGAGGGGCTCTATAAACTCTGTATAGGCCCTTCATGTTGGTCAATTTCTTTTTATTCGTATATTTATTGTATCTTATTTACTACATGTAAAATATTCCAGTTGTCGTGCTGCCCGGAATGGAGTGATAGATTAGGAAAATGAGTGAAGAAAAGGGGTAGGGAGAGAGATTAAAGAGAAAGAAGGAAAGAGAGAGAGAGAGAGAGAGAGAGAGAGAGAAAACACGAACAAAGGCGGAGACAACAGTGGGACAGAGAGGCTAAGAAAGACAGGAGTAACGTAAAAAGCACATAAGGCAAGAAAAGGAAAAAAAAAAAAAACGCTTTTGAAATACAACCAAAAAAGCATAAATACAAAGACACAACCAGAAATAAAGAAAATAAAACAGATATACAGACATACAAAATTTTAGCATGTGCTTGGAAGGGAGCGTGGAGGTGTATTTGCACGTGTGTTTTCATCTGTTTGGGGGAGGTGTTTGAACACGTATGCGTGTGTTGGGTGCGTGTGAATTTCTCCATGGAATGCACTTGATAGCGAGGGTGGGGGGCCGCAACCACACCCCACAAAAACCAGAGGCCCAGGAGACCCAAGGCGTCCGCAGCCCCCCAAGAGCACGGAAGAGCCAAGGCCCCATGTCCCCACGACAGCCGGGTCCCCACCCCAGCAGGAGGAGGAGGGAGGACCCAGGCGCAGCCCCCGCAGCCAAAAGGGCACGAGCCACAGAGAACCAGAGGCAACAGGCAGCCGACCCCGCGAGGGTGACGGCCGCTCCCGCACGGGCCAGGGCTAGGGCCCCAGGACCCCAGGTGGCCGGGAGCCAACCGGCCCCCGGCAGAGAGCCCCACCCGCGCCGGAGAGGCCCGAGCCCCCCCCAGGCCACCACCCGGAGAGGAGGGACAGCAACCATGCCAAGGAGGCAGCCGCGCCCAGGAAGGAGCAGCTAGCCCCGGACCCAGGCCCACACTGCCCACACAGACACCTCGCAGACACACCTCTCAGCCATACACATAGACCATACATCCACTCACACAACATACACGGACACATACACAGAGACAAAAAGACATAAGCCCATCCACTCCAGACCGCCCTCCGCCATGCGGGGGAACGGACGCCACCCCCCAGCGCCAGCCGCAACCCCAGGGCGCCGCCAGCCGGACAACTACCCGAGTGCCCCCCCACCATCGCGGGCAGGGAGCGGGGGTGTAGGAAGACCCGCCCACTCTCCTCCCCCACGCACCTGTGTGAGAGGTGAAGTGTTGGATGCATGTGTAAGTGATTGTGAGTGTATGTGGTGTAAGGGATGAGTATGACTGTTGAGAAACTTAAGATGGATTTTAAAATTGACAGGGGAAGCGAGGAGGAGCGCTGCTTGCAAACAGCTCTCCTCCCCATCACCCCCCCTGCCAAGACCCTCAATGTATATGGTGTAAGTAAAATTGAGGGGCGGGCAGCAGTGAAGAGGTGAGTGAGACCACCTCAGCGGCCCCACCCACCAACCTCTGAGTAGTGCCCCCACCCCCCAAGGCCCTGTGTGTATACTGATATGTGATGACTAAAGTGCAATTAAAACAAGGGGAGGCAGAGGGCCGCGTAGCACAGCAAGTAAGGCCATGTGGATGGCCCCCTCACCGCAGCGTGCGCGGCACATTCCCACCCCGAGATCCTACATGTGTGCGTGGCATGTTATGTGAGTGAGGGGGGAGAGGGGCTGGGATTCATGATACCAGGGGGGAGACAGAATTCATTAAAAACTCAAATGTAACATGGCATTCCACTCACGCCACACGCCGTTTTCATGTTTATAAACCACATACACAATTACGAATTGCTGTTTCACCATAAGCTGTGTGCCATTTATGTTTGTTGATTTAAGTGTGTCTAAACATAGAGTTAAACAGTGTGGGATTCAATAGAATTATAAAGAACATACAATGAATAGAGGAAAAGGAGAATATAGCTTAAAGCAGGGCATGATGAAAGGAGGGGGTTGATTCTAAAATAATGCAGCTAACAGAAATCAGGAACTGACAGTGTGTGAGCAGGTCAGGGTGACCTCGTCTCAGACAGCTGGAAAACAGGAATACATCCTACAAGCGATACTTATTTTAACTCTTGCTTAACATAAAGAGGGGGGGGGGGGGGAACAAGTACTCACTGACTAACTAGAGCAAATGTCAAAATATGTTGTAGTCACGTAGATGGAAAAGTAACGAGAAGGGGGGGGGGGACACCCCGGAGGGCCTATAAAGAGACAGAGCCGACAACTATGATTAGAGCTTCCTACTGTACATGCTGAATGTGTGTCAGAGTGTGGCTCCCAGATCGATCTGAATAAACTGTTGACGTGCAACTACTCCTCGTCTCTGGTGTGGATCCCTTCTCATCACGGACCCGGAGGGTGGCTGAACCCAACAACAGCAATATACATTGTAAAACAGTTAAATTGAAACTGTAAATGCTGCATTGTTTAAAAAGTTGAAAAGTACTTCACGAAATGGTGAGAAGAGTTGAAGCGCAGGCAATTTCTGGAAGAACTCCTCTCTCGCTTTCCGAACTAACACTGATGAGGAGAAGTTCGCGCCACTGTTGCCAACTCCTCAGCAAAGAAAGTCGCTATTGGCTGTCCCAAAAGTCGCTAAATAACGCCATCGCCTTATTTGCATAATGTGCATGCAATTGTAGGAAAGAGGAATAATGTCGTGGGAGAGACAATTGTTTTTCCATAGATACGTTTAGAACTACAAATGAACTTTATTCTGTTTTTTTATATATCACAATTCCAACCCTCCTCCTACATCGGGGCTTGGGTCCGATAAAAGTGACCCCAAAGAGATACTCTGGCGGAGCCCACGGCAGCACCCGCTTCTCGGTGAGAAGAATAAGAACGATAGCGAAAGTCGCTAAATTTGTCGCTAGTCGCTTTTTTTTAAAAAAAACGAGTCGCTAGAGGGGTATAAAAACTGGCTAAATACAGCGACAGTGTGGCTAAGTTGACAACACTGCCGGTGTTCAGAAAGGCTCGATAGCACGTCTCGATAGGTAGTATTTTTCGACAGAACACCGGCACCTCTTCGTTACCTCCTCTACCTGCTGTCCATATCCTCTTTTCCAAGCAGGAAACCGAAAAAAATTCATGTTGTCGTGTCTGCCATTTCTACCATGTGACTTAGTATGACAGCCTTTCACACAGCACGAGTGTCCCATCTTACCAAAGATAATGCCGCACGCAAATGCTCGCTTTTGCGTTGTAAACAACTAAAATGGCGATTCGACCCACAATACACTGCGCCTATAGCGGCGGCGCAAGGTTAAAGGCAGAGTGCGGACCAGTGTTGCGACTTCGCCAAAGTGAAGTAAGCATGGAAGTTATTCTATAACAATAAAAATATTGTAAAACTGTTTTTCAAGACAAAATAATAACATAGCTTTACAAATCACACTGAAGCCCAGATACAAATTGACAGAACACAATAACAAAAAAATTGGGAAATAAAAGTTCAAACAGCATAAGTAAGATTATTGTTGGCTTGAATTAAAACTGTAACATTTCATGAGCCCTCTTGGACGTTTTTTCACCGCGTAACAGAATCCCCCCCCCCTTTAAGTCTCCTGCTGGCACTAATTTCTTGACTCACTGTAATGAGGAAAACATTTTATGCTTCGTCTAACAACGCAGTCAACACACATTGTTCTTTTTCAATTCAATTCAATTTTATTTATATAGCGCATTATCACAACATTACATTGTCTCAATGCGCTTTACATTTCTGCCTCGTAAGGACCCCCCATTGAGTAAGCCAAAGGCAACGGTGGCAAGGAAAAACTCCCTAAGAGGAAGAAACCTTGGGAGGAACCAGACCCAAAGGGGGAGCCCATCCTCCAGGGGCCGGCAGATGAGTCAAACAAACAAGATGAAATGACTAAGCTAATACAGGGGTTGAAATATATGTCTCAATGCAGCGGCCGACCGGTGCAGGCACGTGGTGCTTGATGCACGATGGCAGGATTAATAGACACACAGCCGCAGGATGGATGGCGAGGCATCGTGTTGAGCCAAGGGCAGGCAGGTTGGAGGGTAGTTGCCGGAGGTCGAGGTAGATGTCTTGCAGGCCGCAGAGGCATAAACTCTTCAACGACATTGTGCTCCATGGAGCACACCCCAGAAGGGGTGAATAATTGAAGTAAGAATAATTGTGTATTAGCCAGAGTTGAGGAAATCAGAGGCAGTGCAAGCAAAATGATCGAGTGCAATATTCGTCTAGGCTCCGGCAGATCTGAGTATAGCAGCATGAGAAAGAGGGAGAGACAGGCGGGAACACAGGCATGGGGACTCCCTGAACATCAGCACTCTAGTGTAGAGCTAGAGTGACAGCACTGACGCCTCAGTTTATCCAAAGCCAATGACACCGATCCCCACCCAGCTCATCACCTCATACTGTTAGTCTGACTGGGAGTGAGGGACTAGCTGGAACCAGAACTAGGTTTCCTATACGCTAAGCTATACAAGTGCGTTTTTAATCTAGACTTGAAAAGCGAGAGTGTGCCTGAATCCCGCACATCCGCCGGGAGACCATTCCACAGCTGCGGAGCTCTGTAAGAGAATGCTCTGCAGCCTGCCGTAGCCCTGTCTACTTTAGGAACTAATAGATATCCTGCTCCTTGTGAACGAAGCAGGCGAGAAGGGTTGTAAGGGACCAGAAGATCATTGAGATATTGTGGTGCAAGGCCATTCAGAGTTTTGTAAGTCAATAGTAATAATTTATAATCAATCCTAAACTTGACCGGTAGCCAGTGCAGGGAAGACAGGATAGGGCTAATGTGATCAAATTTTTTAGTTTTTGTTAGAACTCTGGCAGCTGCATTTTGTACTAACTGAAGTTTATGTAGGGATCCAGATGGACAACCCGAAAGGAGGGCATTGCAGTAGTCCAATCTAGAAGTTATAAAGGCATGTATTAGTTTTTCTGCATCTTGAAAGGACAGCAACTTCCGAAGCTTGGCTATGTTCCGTAGATGATATAATGCCGTACTGCTAATGCTATTTATTTGAGCACTGAAGCAGAGGTCGGAGTCTACCAGGACACCAAGATTTCTGACCACTGTTTTAAATTGAGTAGGGAGGCCGCTCGGGTTGGGGTTTACAAACTTATTGCGGGCCTCCTTAGGACCGATTAAAAGAACCTCAGTTTTTTCAGTATTTAACATGAGGAAATTCCTTGCCATCCAACAACGGATGTCTAGCAGACAGTCGGCTAAAGAAGAGAGCTGGGATGCGTCACTAGGTTTAACAGACATATACAATTGTGTATCATCAGCATAACAATGAAAATTAACACTGTAATTTCTAATTATGTTACCAAGCGGTAGCATATATAGATTGAACAGTAGGGGGCCCAGCACTGATCCCTGCGGGACACCATATCTTACTTTAGTGGCTATGGATGACTCATTGTTTACATGGACAAACTGGTAACGATCAGTTAAATACGAACGAAACCACAGTAGTGCTGTCCCTTTAATGCCAATCAATGTTTCCAACCGGTCCAAAAGAATATTATGGTCTACAGTATCAAATGCTGCAGTTAGATCCAGTAAGAATAATAGTGATATACAGCCACGGTCGGAAGCCATAAGCAAGTCGTTTATCACTTTGACTAAGGCCGTTTCTGTGCTATGATTGGGTCTGAAACCAGACTGATATAGCTCGTTAGCATTATTATCTTGAAGAAAGGAGGACAGCTGGTGAGCAACAACTTTCTCAAGAATTTTAGAAATGAAGGGAAGATTTGAGATGGGTCTATAGTTTCCTAAGTCACTAGGGTCAAGATTTGGTTTCTTTAGGATAGGTCTAATAACAGCCATTTTAAAAGATTTAGGAACATATCCAAGACTAAGAGATGAGTTTAACAAGTTTAACAATGTAGTGCTAATCAGTGGTGCAATTTCCTTAAGTAGATTGGTGGGTATTGGGTCAACAAGGCTAGTAGTGGGTTTGCAAGAGGAAATTAACTGAAGGAGTTCTGTCTGCACTACAGGAGTGAAACATTCAAAGATGCTATCATTAGTACTAATAACACTAGCACTAGCAGAGGATTGGTGGTTGTGTGCAACCGTGGGCGTGCTCGTGATGGTATGTCTAATCGTGGTTATTTTATTATTAAAAAACGCAATAAAGGCATCACTACCAAGAGCTTCTGGGACTTGTGAGTTTAACATTGAACGATTCTTTGTTAACCTAGATACAGTTTCAAATAGGAATTTAGGATTGGTTTTGTTATTTTCTATTAGTTTAGAGAGATACATAGACCTAGCAGTCATTAGTGCATGTCTATACTTAGACAGGCTCTCTTTCCAGGCAAATCTAAAAACTTCTAATTTTGTTGACCGCCATTTGCGTTCTAGCTTTCGTGAAGCTTGTTTAAGTTCACGTGTACGGTTAGAGTACCAGGGGGCAGGTTTCTTATCTCTATGTTTTATTTTCTTGAGTGGTGCTACATGGTCAAGAGTGGTACGAAATGATTCTACCATGTTCACGGTTACCTGTTCAAGTTCATTTACACATGACACTTCAGAGGTTAGGTTAAAGGACTGTGGGAGCTGTTCCAGAAAAGTTGCAGCGGATAATGAGGCTATGGAACGTCTAGTATCGTACCTCTGGTCTGGGGCTTTAGGGGAGTTATGTTGTATTTGAAATGTTAAAAGGTAATGATCTGAAAGTAGAGGATTCTGAGGGATAATTGATATGTGTTCTACCAGGACACCATGACTAAGAATCAGGTCTAGGGTGTGGTTACAGGCATGAGTTGGCCCAGTTACATTCTGATGTACACCGACAGAGTCAAGAATGGTAGTAAATGCTTTTGTTACTGGATCACTTTCATTTTCCATATGAATATTAAAAACACCAACAATCAAGGCCTTGTCGGTAGTAACCACCAAGCTTGTTAAGAAATCCGCAAATTCCTTAAGGAAATTGCTATAGGGGCCTGGCGGTCTATACACAATGGCAATGGTGATTGGAGGTGTAGAACTACACTTAGATGTGCTTGCAAGATTTAGAATAATAAATTCAAACGTACTAAAGCTGTAACCAGTATTTTCACGCACTCCTAGGTCGGTCTTAAATATTGCAGCAACTCCGCCACCTTTGCGATCGGGTCGAGGAGTATGCTTATAGCTATACTCAGCTGGAGTGGATTCATTTAGTGCCAAGAACTCATTCGGTTTTAGCCACGTCTCAGTAAGACATAGGGCACTAAGATTAGAATCAGTAATTATTTTATTTTCCGAGCAATGTCTTAGGAGCCAGCGATCTAATGTTCAGGAGTCCAAGTTTTAGGTTTGCATTACACCTACTATCCAGAGTTGAAATAGGTCTAATTTCTCTAAGGTTTGCAAGACACGAACTACGATGGAATGACCCCCCACGATTAAAACCGTCTCACAGACACAGTCTCAATAATATGAAGCCTGGGTGACGACTCTAAGCGACTAGCAGGCGGTCGGTTAAGCCGTTTTGCCTGCCGCCTTGGCTTGGCTCTGGTTAGTCAGCAATCTGCCCTAAGACTGTGAGCTATGCTTTTTGACAGGAGATCGGCACCAGCCCACGTGGGGTGAATACCGTCCCTCTTCAAAAGCCAAGGCCTACCCCAGAATGTCCGCCAATGGTCTATATAACCCACACCATTTATCGGGCACCATTCCGACAGCCAGCGATGCAGCGACGATAATCTGCTGTACATTTCGTCGCCACGTCTAGCAGGGATAGATGAAATCAGACAAAAAGCTAGTTACAAGACAATTCTCAAATGTATTCAATAAATTATTCAGTCAGCAGGACATTTTCCCCTCATGGAAGAAGTTTATTAATATATTAATTCATTGCTGTCTTCTGCTGTGGCGTTACATCACCGACACTGATAGACCACATTACATCTGACGCAAATTGAATTTACTGACATATGTGCTATTTTTAATTAAATATTCATTCATCGGGGGCATTGTGCGGCCTAATGGTTAGGGAAGCACACTGGTAATTGAAAGATTGCTGGTTTGAATCTCTGACCAGCGAGGTACCACCCCCAAGCGCTGCGCTGAATTAGCTGCCCCCTGCTATGTCACAATGTCATATATGGGTTAAATACAGAGTAAATATTTTGTTGTGGTGTGTCATCACCGGTCACCACTTTTTTAATTTCATTCACTTCTTGTGGGAGTTACTGTGATATTTACATTAAAATCATACTTTTCTGTCTTTTGATGGACGTCAACAAAACACATTTAGGTGGCCGTTCCATGATCCTGCTTCTCCTGAGACTCCAATTTCAGCCATATCAGTGTGAATGTCTCTGAAATCCTTCACTCAACGCAAGTCTGGTTTCTGAAAAAAAAGTCATATATGAACAACGATTCCATACAATTTAAATCTAGAGTGTCAAAAACATCGCTATCGGCTGCCCTTCATATGGGAAAAAGGATAAGTGCTCTCTAAAGGGTCCTCGGCCATTGCACTTCAGCTCAGGGCTTTTCGTATAATGCGGCACAACAGGCCACTTCGCCAAAGACGACAGAATAGTAAAAATATTTAATAAGAATAAATTCGACAAAGTGTCAAACGTATTCTTGAAATGAATAGCTTTTTGTGATTGAAGGCCTCTATTTGCACAAAAGAAACTCATTACTATTGTGTTTGAATGAGAAAGTAGTAATTACTGTCCCATTTTAACGTTTTACAGGAGGTTGTGAAACTTATGGTTTGATTGTAAAATACCATAACAAACAAATAACGTGAGTTTTTTTTAGTATGGAGCGTAGTCTGTTTCAGGCAAGAAATAGGAAGTCACAGCGAGCGTTCAGAGACATTCCATTCAGCAAAGCGGGGGGGCAAGTGGTTGAAAGTGCGCGGTAACGCTGCAAACTCCCAAATTCCAAAGTGCAATGTTCACCTGTGCTTCAACAAAAGCCACAACTGCTTCAGAGAGTTCCACAAGTAAGGCTGTTTCTCCTTATGTGATTTTTCATTAATTCCATTACATTCTACCTATTTTTGGATCATTTTTGTGATTTGGATTGTTGACTGGAGAAACTAATCAATAGCGGCATCAATAAAATAATGTACATACCAGAGATTGGAAAATTGGTTTAATTACTATTAAGCCCAATTAATTTTAATTAATTAATCCTTTATTGTCCCTCATGGGGAAATTCTTTTTACACCTCCCTCAACAAGCTGTCCGCGAAGGGCAGCCACCTGTTGGGGCGCCCAGGGAGCTGGGGGTTAAGGGGGTTAAGGGCCTTGCTCAAGGACCCACAGACATGCTGAGGCTGGGTTTGAACCGGCGACCTTGTGATTACAGGCACACAGGCTAAATTTATATCCGTTGTATGTGCTACGTTCAAATTAATCTCCACTTAATTTAGTATCAGTTTGACAGCAAAAACACGAATTATTTTTTTAAATATATAATTGCAAATAAATTTAGGCATGAAGTGGTTAAGCAGTAGTAGCTGCATCGTGAAACAATGAGAACAATTTATATTCCTAAAGCTCGGTAACAGGGGCGGAGTTTCAGGAATTTGTGGGAGGATTTCTTGCGCGTACTGGATTCGTGCGTTTTTGTATTGATTATCGAAAGGCGAACGCTGTTACTGTACCTGATTCTTTTCCATTACATTTTATGGACGATTGTATAGATAACGTTGGTAGTGCTAAGTTTGTGACAAAGTTGGATTTGTTGAAAGGATACTGGCAGGTTCCTTTGACAGATCGTGCATCGACCATCTCCGCTTTTGTGACCCCCGATGCCTTTATGCAGTACTCGGTCATGGCCTTCGGAATGCAGTTAATGAGCTTGGTTCTGCAGTCTGTTCCTAATTGTGCTGCCTATCTTGATGATGTGGTCGTGTATACATCTTCTTGGATGGGCCATCTTAGAGTATTAAGAGAGGTATTCAACCGTTTGGATTAAGCTTGTTTAACCCTTAACCTCGCTAAATGTGAATTTGTTAAAGCTACAGTGACATAGCTAGACAAAGAAGTGGGCGAAGGGCACGTGCGGACGCTCAGTGACAAAATTAAGTTAGAGCTATCGTGGAATACCCAAATCCAGGAACTAAAAGGGAATTGCGGAGGTTCCTGGGGATGGCTGGGTATTACGAGTCCTTTTGTAAGAATTTTTCTGTTGTTCTTCCTTTGACCAACTTACTGTGAATCCATTCTAAGTTTATCTGGGATTCTGATTGTCCGTGCGCCTTCAGCACTGTAAAAGATCTGTTCTGCAGTGGCCCTATTCTTGCTGCTCCTAATTTCACTTTTCCTTTTAAACTGGAGGTGGATGTTTGCGACACGGGCACTGGTGCCGTCCTGACACAAGAAGACGAGCGAGGGGTGGAGCACCCACATGTGCGCTTTTACTCCAAGAAATTCACTGACTGTCAAACTCAGTATAGCATTATCGAGAAAGAAACTTTACCCCTTTTGTTAGCCCTGCAGCATTTTGAGGTTTATCTTAATACTGATCCTTTGCCTATTATTGTTAGAACAGACCACAATCCTTTAACTTTTCTTGCTCGGATGCATGATAAGAATCAACGATTGATGCTGTGGGTTTTGCTTATTCGACCTTTTTATTTATCTATTGATCATAAAAAAGGAGCCGATAATATTGTGGCAGATGTGCTATCCCGTTGTTTTGGTCTTGCTGGATGGAGAGTGTGCCATTTATTTGGTCTTTAATACGTTTTTTTTTTTTTTGGTGGGTAGGTCTGTTGGTCTTATGACTCTGCCTTTATTTAGTTCTATTGGTGTTCATGTTATATTATCCTGTGTACCTGATTACTTGGTGTTTTGTGGCGGTGTTCCTCCCTTCCTGTAGGTGGCGTGTTCCATATATGAAGGATGAGTGGCTATAAAGGTGGAGCAAGATTAATGAAGAGAAGATGCTGATTGACCTGAAGAGAAGATGCTGATTGGCGGGGACTGCGTGTTCTTTGCAGGGGATGTATGGGGATTGTTGTTCCCAAGTGTGCGTTCTTGACGTACAGTTTACAGCATTGTTGCGTTAGATCCAACGATACGTCATTGTAACTACTGAGACTTGATCGCTGGAAGGGGGTAGTAGCCTTTCTGTTGATTGAATGTTATTATGCTTTTTTGTTTAGAGAGGAAGCTAGGAGGAGTATTGTCGTTATTTTTATTTGCCAACACTTTACTTGAAGCAGTCTACATAAGAGTGAAATGTAACCGTCATAAGAATGACATGACACTTGTCATGCACATTAATGACACATTATTGATGTTTATGACTGTTGTCATAATGTGTCATTCAGTTCCAAAAACCGAATGACACATTATGACAACAGTGATGTTTATGACAAGTCATAAACATCAATAATGTGTCATTAATGTACATGACATATGTGTCATATCATGCTTATGACAGTTACATGTTACCCTTATGTAGACTGCTTCAAGTAAAGTGTTACCTTTTATTCTTTGTTTTATGTGCAGGTAGCCTTATGGTGGGTGGAGTTAGCTTTCGGGTTTTGTTTGTTGTTCTGGCTGCACCTACCTCCGGAGAGATGGCTGATGTATTGTTACGGCTGTACGAGTCAGATTGAGATATTTAACGCGCTCCACGATGTGAGATCAAAAAAGTTAATTACTTTATGCCAGCCCCGGTGCCCCTGGGGTGTGTTGACAGTTTCGGTGGTGTGTCCGAAGCCCGGCACGTAACAGATGCCATAGTACTTCCTCTCCAAGATTAAAACCGCTGCATACTTATGATTATTTTTTCCGAGAGACAAACAAACAAGAAACACAAACTAGTCAAACCGCATTAAAAGCTTTATAAAATATTTTACTGCATTCATAGCGATATTCTTTTTTCGAGAGGCAAACAAACTACAAACAAACCAAAGACACTAACAAGTCTGGTAAAAATCTGATATTGCATGCTAGGATACTGTTATGATATGATATTCTCTAAATTGAACACGTGCAATTACATTTATAAAAATACATTTAACAAAATAAACATTTTTTAAAGATTTATAAAATAGAATTACTGTTGAATGTGTAAGCCGCCATGTTGGAATTACATCACCGGGGCAACTCGGACAACAAAATCTTGTCCGACTTCAACGTCATAAAAGAGGCGTGTTTCCGACGATAAGTCACGTTTTTCGTGACGCTTTCATCTGAGTTCCGACTTGGAGAGAAATAATCGAACGCACCATTATATCCATTCAGAACATCAAAACAAAATTCAATCTCCACAAATCCCACCTTGCACTCTCATCACTACACATATTCATGAACAAATATAGGTAAGAGGCTTGGCACTGGAGAGAAAGAGCAGCCATTTTCCCAGCACCTCTGGAACTGATTTTACGGCTAAGGGCTGGCAAACAGGCATGTTTCCAGACAGGCTATTAACCCACAGAGCCCTAAAATGTTCCGTCCCTGGGTGGTCTTGAACCACCAACCTTTCGGCTAACAGGTGAATGTGCTAACTAATTGGTGTTAAATACCTGTGTAACGCTCCTACGACATGAATCTCCGTATTAGGTTATGAATATGTTACTTATTTTATAAATTCTACACATCTAAGGAGGGTAAGTAATAAACAGAACACCAGTACACCCAATGAAACCAGTGACAGATACCCGGCTAAGCTGGTTTTGTGTTTGTCTTGGGAGCCCTTGGATGTTTTTATGTGACTGATTCCTGTAACAGAATAGAAACGACAGCAGTGTTGTAGCTGCCCTGCCGGAAGCCGCTCACCTTACTCTGCTTTTTCAAACAGCACACAGCGGTACAGTGGGGTGTTTCGGTGTAACTTACGCTTCATATCATATTTCATTTAAGATCCTTAGGTTTCTGTGTATAGGCCAGTGTACGCCAAAAAAAATTAAAGAAGATGGTAGAGTTCTGTGTTGGGAGAGAAAAACAGCACACGTTTAAATGACAGTGCTTCAATGCAGGATTTATTCTATTTATTATTTACATTAATAAATATAGTTATGAAATAAGTAATGAAATACATACATGCTACAAAAAATAGCTGCATGAGTTCTGCTTGGAGTAATATGTGCGTCCCAGAGATCACATTCAGTAGGCTTAGATTTAGTCAGGTAAAGTCGCTTGCAGAGTAGATCATTTATAGTGGATTGCATAGGCTAGTTGTCACTAAGATATATAGAATACAGTGGTACCTCAGAACTCGAATTTAATCCGTTCAGAACTCCGGAACGAATCCTAAAAAGTTCGAGTTGTGATCGAATTTTCCCCATAAGAAATAATGGAAAATCAATTAATTGGTTCCCGGCCCCACCATCTGCAGGTCTTTGCGGTCCTTTTTAACAAACAGTTCCCAAAGACCAGCAGAGGGTGATCAGAGCAGCCGAGCGTCATGTCAGATCTCCTCTGCCCTCCCTGCTGGACACCTACAACAAACGCTGCAGGTCCAGAGGTACCAAGATAATTAAAGGACTCATAACACCCCGCAAATTGCCTGTTCCGCAGGCTGAACTCAGGTAGACGGTTCCGTTGCCTAATGTCCAGGACATTCTGCTGCTTGTATCCACCATCTCATTCTTTTGGTCACTACCCAAAACCTGTGACTATAGGTGATGGTAAGAACAGAACAGATTGACTGTTAAATGCAATCTTCCTGGGTTTGAACAGCTAACCTACAGGTTATCCCAAAAAGCTGCATACACACCAGCACAATATCTATTTTCAGTTCTTTACAACCAACTTAATGTTTTGAAACTGTCATGCATAGTAATTAGTTTTGCTACACAGGGGCAAAGAATAGAACGTACCAGTTTTGGGGATGCGGGCCAATATGGCGGCATGATCGGGTGTTAATTTTTGTGCTCTCTCCCCAGAACATACTGTTTAGTAACTTAATTACAGATAAACTTTTTTCTTAGTAATGGCACACTGCCCAACCACTCCTAAACGCAAAAATGACCCCATGTTGCCAGTAACTCCCACGAAAGCGCCAGAGAAAAAGAAAGGAAAGATGGAGAAGGACGCCGTTGAAAATATAATCATAGACATGTTGAAAATGATTATTGAAGAATAGGGCATAACTATCGGGTGATCCATCCATGAGCTTTAGGAATCTGTCAATTTTATTTCAACAGAGATACTGGATTTGAAAAGCAGAATAACGCATACTGAAAGTCGAGTCGACAAGGTGGAGGAGAAAATGTGGGATTTGGAAAATAAAGTTGTGGAGCTGTCAAGATACAGGCGGTGCTGGAACCTTCAACCACAGGGGCTCCTAGAGGAAGATAGTGAGAACATACGCAATAAATTGATTCACATATATCGATCGATTGTCCCAGGTTATCAGGAGAAGTTTCCAGAAGTAGTGGACTCGGTGCATCGCTTGGGGGAAAAAAAGCTTTGCCCATCGACAACCTCGTAATGTTATTATTCAGTTTATGACGAGATTTCACTGTGATGAAGTCTGGAAGCCGCGAAGAACTTTTTTTGAAAAAGAACAATTTACAGTTCAAAGTGGACCTTTCTCCGGAGGGCCTTCTTTGTTAGAGCTAGGGCATTTGTGGATGGGAAAGAAATCAGCAGAGCAGGCCATTTAATTTAGAGCTTGATCTCGTTACCTTGCCCACGGACTTGATGTGTTGGTTGGGTAAATGTTTAACAAGTTTGTTTCTGTCTTAAAAAGGCCTTTTGCTGTATAAGATGGTTAAGTTTGAATATGTTTGTTCTAGGGAGGAGGGTACTTATTGATCTCAGTTTAATTTCTTGGGTGGGGATATTTGTTCAGCTGTAATCTGTATAATGTTCATTTATCTTTAATTCCTATAAATGCTCGAGGACTAAGGGATAATGTTAAGTGAAAAGCTATCTTTATCTTCAAAGATTCAACGTGGACTTTTGTTGTAAAATTATTATATTTTCTCCAATTTACATATTATAGCCAGCTAAGTTCAGAGTGGTGAGGACATTTTGCACTGCTCGGTCAGCACAGTTACAAGTAGTGAAGTGGAGAGTGAAGGACAGGCAACTGCAGAGCCAAACAAACTTGGGTGAGGGTGAAAACTATCACTACAGAACTGAACAATATTGTAATATTAGTCACCTTTGCACTGTTATGCATCTGAGCGATTTAAAACTCAGAACCCCCCCCCCCCCCCCGAATTGTATTTTTTAATTTTTTGTAAGTACTTGAAATTTTGTTTTTCTTGGGTCAGTCATTTAGGATAAATAGCTTTTTCCTTTAAAAAGGTTGCCAACCTCTGATCTATACTTAGTTATATTACTAAGTAATGTGTAATATTTAGCAGGTAAACATGCCGATCTGCTGTTGGGCTTGAGTTTTTCTTAAGTGATGAAGGGTTTCTGATGGTCTTTGGACAATCTTTGTTGTTGCTTATTGTTGGTAATTCATTTCCAATAATAAATGCATTATTGCATAAAGCAGTCATGCCTTGCCAACTCTAATATTGATAAGAATATTAACACCTGAAAAAAATCCCTTAATGGTATATGTTGAATAAATTCATGATTTAATTTGCGATTAATTTGTGATTAATCACACAACTGTCCATAGTTAATCACGATTAAATATTTGAATCTATTGACAGTCCTAATAATAATATAACAAACATAGTTTGAATGGGTTAATAACACAGGAGGCTAAAGAATTATCTGAAGGTTGTGAGCAATTCTATAAATGGCTATATACCTCCAAATCCTTATCTGTACCTGCCTTAGAACATTTCTTTGCCTCCATAAAAACAGGCAACTCCATAACTGATGATGACATTACATTGTGATATGCCAATCACTATAGAAAATATTACATGTGCAATTAAAAAACTAAAAAGTCTCCAGGTACGGATGTATGGATGGACTGACTGGGGAGTTTTATAGAATATTTGTTGACGTTCTCTCCCCTTTCTTGCTGAATGTTTTTTTTAGAAAGCTTTGATAAGGGAGTCCTGCCACCATCATTGGCACAGGGTCTGATTACTTTGATACCAAAAGCACAACAAAACATGTTGTACTTAGAAAACCGGCGTCCAATAACATTATTAAACAATGACTATAAAATTGTTGCTCTCTGTTTAGCATCCAAGCTAAAGGTATCACTGAGTACTATAATTAATGAGACTCAATCTGGTTTTATGTCTGGTAGACATATGATTAATAACATTAGGCTTATTTTGGACATTTTGGATTATTCTGAGTTGGTGGAGGATGAAAGCTTTATTCTCTTTCTTGATTCTCACAAAGCCTTCGATACTGTTGAACATCAGTTCCTTTACAGATCATTGGAATTATTCAGCTATGGTGAATCATTTATCAAAGCAATGAAGACCTTATGTGCTGATGGTAATAGTAGTATTAAATTACCCTTTGGAACAACTAAACGTTTTTTGGTTGGAAGAGGGATCCGGCAGGGCTGCCCTATATCTCCATATCTCTTTCTTTTAGCTATGCAGTTACTCTCCTGTTACTATAATGAATGCGGCATAAAGCGTTTAGAAATCGCCAATCGCTCAGTCACCATTAGCCAATTAGCTGATGACAGAACTGTTTTCTCGAAGGACAAATTTGAAATTGATGCTGCAATAATTAAGATCAACTATTTTCTTTTAATTGGCTTCTGGACTATGTTTGAATCTGGATAAATGTCAATTGCTTCCGCTGAAAGAGTGCTCTGTCATTTCAGGGATTCCAGTGGTGGGGAAAGATAAATACCTAGGACTTTTTCATTATTACGAATAAGGTGCGGGAGGTAACTTTAAAGATTCTTCACCGTTGTTATCTAGTGAATTGTAAGATTGCCACATTTAAAAGAGATATAAATGTGTCCTGTTATTTTGGATGTAATGCTGATGAGACTTTAATTCATTTATTTTGGGATTGTAGATACAGTAAGATATTCTGGACAGACCTCAATAATTACATAAACACAGTTAGAGAAACAAACTTGAAACTTGACTATATTCTTTTTGGAATTCACAAGACTAGCAAATTGCACTCACCTGAAGTTTACATCATCAACCTGCTTTTAATCATGTCAAAATTTCATATACATTCTAGTAAATTTGCATCTCAGAAACCAAGCATTGCTAAATATGTGACCTTTGTGCCTAGGTCCAGCTGTTGAATAGAGTGGTGACAGTTTTTGGTTACACATGGGAAGGGTAGATAAGGCACCTGAAATGGTTTCTGTGGTGTGTCAGACATTTTCTCCCAAGTAACGGGGGGGGGGGGTCACATGTTCATTCTCATGGCCCATTCAAATAGATTAACAGTCTGAAGTGAGGCCAGCTTAATCAGTTTGTTCCATTTGAAATGCACGAATAGGCTGCTCTGCAAATCAAGTATATTTTTAAGTGATAAGAAGTTAAACCTTTTTGATGTGAATAACCAACATTAAGAAGTAAATGTTATTTACCATCTATCAGCTTAAACAGTTTCCGTGATGAACATTTCTGTGTGAGGACATTCAAGCAAAAGTGTCTGCTAATCACTGAATGAACAAAAAATTTGGGGCTACACTTAGTTTTTCCTGTTTTGTGTAGTCTAGTCTATATCAGCATTCTGGAGTTAGATATGCTATATCAAGATAAGGCATACATAACAATAAATAATTTTTGCATGTTCTTTAATTTATCAGTTGTCAAATTTATTAAGGTTTTGGTTACTGTAATACATTGTACTACATTTATAATGTGAATACTTGTGTATGTTGAATTCACACTTTCATTCTATGGGGGTAATAATGTAGAATCAAGGAATTATTTCTATGTTTCACAGATTTTATCAAATTCTATAGGAGCATTTCTTACACAGTAACAGAAAGGTAAGCCTTATGCTTAAGATCAAGCATAGACCATGACAAAAAGGTTTCATGACCAAAAACAGTGGAGACTTTACTGTAGAAGAAACAAGGCCCAGGGGTCACAATATTTAATAGCAGCCACCAAATCCTGTGACCCCAAAGCAACAACGGAAAAATCAGGGACACTGCAGTGAAAAGCACTTCAGGTGACTTGTCATCATTGTACATGATTATATTACAAAGATTTCATGACTGGGTTGCACCATCCACCTTCAGCAGAGGGGTCACAATATTTGATAGCAGCCACCAAATCCTGTGACCCCAAAGCAACAACGGAAAAATCAGGGACACTGCAGTGAAAAGCACTTCAGGTGACTTGTCATCATTGTACATGATTATATTACAAAGATTTCATGACTGGGTTGCACCATCCACCTTCTGCAGGGGGGTCACAATATTTGATAGCAGCCACCAAATCCTGTGACCCCAAAGCAACAGGGGAAAAATCAGGGACACTGCAGTGAAAAGCACTTCCGCTGCATCACCATAAATAGAAATTGTAATCCTGGAAAGATTTCATAACTGGGGTGTACAGGTCATCTCTGTCAAAGGGGTGACTAATTAACACCGCTTTCATCAGATTTTGTGACCTATAGGTGTGGCTACTGAACAAGCAACAATGTACCGTTCATCTTCAGGCAACAATGTGCTGAGTGGGTCTTTAAAAAGACATGTTCATCGAGTTCATACGCTTCAGACAGCTGTTGTCTCATTGTATCCAGCATTCTTACATTTACCGACACTTGAAAATTGGCTTGCCACCCGTCCGTACTGGCATGGTCCAGTATAATACAGTAAGGAGCATTTTATTCCAGCTCCAGTATGACACGATCCCGCATTACTCGAGACAAGTGGCGACGCTATATTTAATTGTGACAGTAAATGTAGTGCACTACAATACACAATATCGCAAAATTGGCTGCATCAGCCAATTGGGTAACAGTTGTGTATCAGAATGTAAGACAGCAGTTAAGTAGCATAAAGTAAGATGATGAAACTGAGAAGCAGAACTATCGTGTTGTTTTTTTCACAATTATGTCTTTGATATTTCCCTTACAGACATTGTAAAGTGGAGATAACTTAAAATAAAAATAAAAACAAAACGAAATAAAAACTAAATAAAATATGAAGTAAAATTAAAGCGAATAAACGGGGAAATTAGACACAGCACTGCCGACGGAGCTCAGAAATAACCACTCTCGTACTCTCCTACATATTTTGCGAGAACATACAGTTAAATTGCGTTGCGTAAAATGCGGAAAGTGCTCGTGCACGTGGACGGGAACCTCGCGAACATGTACAGCAGTCACAGAATTCGATGGTCACAGAATTTGGTGTCACACCTGTGTTGAATGCAAAGTCGCAGGTGTTAAACGTATATGCAATGGTCGACTGCTGATGACGTAGGCGAGTGGTGTCCCGATTCCTAGGTAAAGATTTCAAGCCCTACCCCTTGTGGTTACGATCTGTGAAGTCAACTTCAGAAGGGAGGGCCCTCGAAATCTAGTGGTAGGGCTAAGGGAGGAGAAATGTGATTGGGCTTAAACCTCCAAAGAGGCAGGGGGGCGGCTGACTGGGTCACATCAGACTGTATTATACAGACATTCTAAACAACAAGCTTCTGTGGCCATTTTACAGGCCCCAGCCAGGGGGGGCAGGGCATGAAGAAGAAGAAAAAGAAAGAGGGGGGAGCTCAGCATGGCAGCTGTCATCAGAAGGTGTGTCACTGGAGGGGGGGCTTGAGGTCACTCTGCTCAGTCGGTCTCCGTGGGGATGGTCCTTAATGCATGCCGCTCTCTCTCTCTCTCCTTTTCGTTCTCTCCCTCTGTCTCCCCCTCTCCATCCTGCTCCATCCTTTCCTCTTTATTTCCCTCCCTCTCCCTTTCCTCACTCCACCCCCTTCTCTCACTATCTCTCTCCCTCCGTGTCTTTCCCTCTCGTCCTTTCCACCCTCTTTCCCTCCCTCTCTCCATCCCCTTCTCTCTCTCACCATCCACCCCCCCTTTCCCGCTGCATCCTTTCCTCAGTTTTTCCTACCCAGCTCTCTCTCTCTTTCCCTTTCTCTCTATCTCTCTCTCCATCCCTCCCTCTCTCTCCCCCTCTCTCCACCCCCCCCCCAGCCCCCAGGCTTTGTGAAGAAGCCCTTCATGTCACAAGAGTTCATCAGCCAACATGCCGTGGAGCACAGAGGCCGCCTCATCTGCAAATACTTCCTGGGTGGGCGCTGCCGCAAGGTGAGAGCCTCGCAGGGGGTGCGGAGGGGAGGCGAAGGAGGGAGGCGCCTGGCCTGACTCACTTGCATCTCCTGCAGGAGGACCAGTGTAAATTCGAGCATGAGCTGGTGATCCTGGACAAGAAACTAGAGCTGTGCAAGTACTACGTGCAGGGTTACTGCACTAAGGGAGAGAGCTGCATCTACATGCACAATATTGGGGGCAGCGTGTGGCTCAGTGGGCTAAGCCTGTGTACCTGTAATCACAAGGTTGCCAGTTCAAACCCAGCCTCAGCATGTCTGTGGATCCTTCAGCAAGGCCCTTACCCCCCAGCTCCCTGGGCGCCCCAACAGGTGGCTGCCCTTTGCGGACAACTTACTCTGCAAAGAGCAAGTTGAGGGAGGCGTAAAAACAATTTCCCCACGGGGATCAATAAAGTATCAATTATTATTATCCTCTGTGGCTGCCGGCCCCAGGTTCGAAGGTAAGATGCATATGCATAACACAAGCCAAAAGGATTACATCAGCTGCAAAGCTACTCAGATACATTAGAGTACCTCTCCTGGAATAGAAAAAAATATGTAGCTTAGTGAATGTAGTGGAAATCATAAGACTATGGAGTCTGATTGAGAAGCAGCGTGGTTTTATTGCAATAAAGAAAATGCCTGCTCAGTCAAACACCTACAGAGAACTTATTTCATCAAAGAATATTCTTTATATAATGGAATCAGAACAATTCATCCATATAAAATGGGTACAAAAGCGTTTCAGAATCATCACAAGCAAAGCCGCAGGATTATTACAAAGATATTAATATATTAATTATGAGAATAAGAATGAAATGTTTTTAAATCCTGATTCATCTTGGTTATGTGTATTTCTCCAGCTTGATTAGGAGAAATGTTGCTGTTATGCTTGATTACATCAGGGTATTTTATCCAGTTCATTGTAAGAACCCTCTTCCATGTTGCTTATACAATACGTGAATTACTAGATTCATCTTGATTACATCTATTTCACTAGCTTGCTTAGGGGAAATGTTGCTGTTATATCTGATTACTGCTCCTCACAGATCCTCCTCCTCAACTTCAACATTCACCTTCTCATTAATCACCCCCATCCATGTTCCCCGTTCAGAGAACTCCTGCTCCTCTCCATTGCTCTTAATCTTCTTAATTTTAGCAGTAAATGGGATCTGCCCGCATTCCTGCTTGTTGACTAGTAATTTAACAGTTATCTTTTTATGAGATGGGACAGTGATCTCCAACTCTTCCCTCATGGTCATAGATGTCTCTTTCGTGGAACTGGTGCCATACGATCCTTTGTATGAGATTGAGACATCTGATTTTAAATCTACTAGAAATTTCCATGCATAAGACACAGTGCAGTTCAAACCCCAAGTATGATCCCAAGTGGTTGTTCCAGACTCAGTTTTTGTCCACGACATATTAAACTTGTACTTCTGCTCCACGCTACTACGGTTGATGTAAGTTTCTTTCTGGACAACAGATGGTGTGTGAGTCAGTTCATGGACTTTCATGAAGTCCACAGAGATGATCTTATACTCAGGACTGACGATGTCTCCGATGGTTGCGGTGAATTCACAATACTTGTCTGGCCCATCCTTGGCAACTTCAATGTTGAGGCGTCCACGGTGAATTTGACTCACAAATTTATCATTGTCACCTTTAAACAAAACCTTCTCACCTTTCTTGAAAACTTCAAATTCACAATGTTTGTCAGAGGGATTCTTAGCTGCCTCAACAAAATCAATACCACCTCTGGTAAATCGACTGAGGTATACACCTCTCCGATCTCTCATAAGAACTTTATGGTGTCCAACCTTTTCTAAGAGGAACTTGCACCAAGGGTCTTTTGTCTTCTTGCAGCACTCAATAGGATATATTCCATTTCGTTCAATCGGGCTCCAGTAGTTGCCATCGAGATCCATCAGAGCCACTCCCTCTTCTGCCTTAATGAAGGCTTCAAGCGAACCGAAACCAGCGACAATTGACTGAAACAAAAATGCACAATTGTACAAAGGACCTATATGTAGGTAATTAAAGTAATACAGCAGTAACAGTTGGTGATCAGGAGATACAATATTGTTGAATGTGCGTATTCAGTGTTCTGTAAAATAAAAATAGAGTAATCTCTATTGTAAAATAAAGGGAAAGTTATTAACTGACAGCTTACATTGTACACTATATGAAAACGCATGAAAATATATTGAGCGTGTAACTAAATGTACAACAAAGTGTTTAATAAAATAATGTTTTTAACAGATCATGCAAACTGCACATATGCAGTGGTGGACAGTTACACCAGCACAGATGTCTTTGTACTGTCATTGTAAATGTGTGTTGTTGTTTTTTTATTGTTCCTCCTGTTTTGGCAGGGGGGGGGGGGGGGGGGGCTCCCTAGGCAGCAGAAGGACTGATGATGATCAGGGGACTGTGACGACCCCGAACCTGGGGCTTGGTGCCACCGAGGGGGGGGGGGGGCATTTGGGGGCTGTTCTTTCTCTGGTCTGTACATTTGGAGTTTGTAGTGAATGGATCTGTAAGGAGTGGCTGTGACTGACAGCAGTCATTATTAGCGAACGCTAACGATTTACTAGCACCTGGAATTAGACAACAGCTAATCAAAATGAAACACAGACTGGGCATTTACTTAGAAAGCACATCCAATGTGGTCTGTGTGGATGAGAGAATATCAGGCAATAAACCTACAAAATACTAAAATATACAGAGTGATCAATGCATGAAAAACATATCAGGAAATGCAAAATTTAAATGTAATAAGAAAACAGAGACAGTTATTGTGACAGAGACACAGCTCACCATTCTGTGCTTCAGAATGATCTTCTAATGTAACCTGAAATTCAAATATGATTCATGAATGCAATTATATTTCCTGTACAGAATTAGTTATGAAATAAGGACACAATAAGAGGCCGTAATGGATGTCGGACCACAGCAGGGCTGACACGCAGCAGGCCATGTAGAGCTGCCCTTACCTGCACTCACTTCTACTGTCTCTCTCCAAAGGAGTGGAGCTTATTTTTGGTGATGAGCTCCTACTGCTGGTGCTTCCTGGAGAATCTGGCCAAAGACAGAAGATGATCAGTGGACTTGTGGCTGTATAGATGATGCTTCCTTCAAGTACTAAGATGAATAATCAAATGTGTACTTTATATTTCTGTAATACTATATGTTAAATAAATAAAAAAACAGAATACCGTATCCTTTTCAGAAATGACATTATTTTCATCATTCTGATTGGCCAGATGTGTTTTTGATCCACGTGGTCGTGTTTCGTTATACTGATATGTCAGATGTGTTTGACAGACAGGGTCATGTGGGTGTGTGTATTAGTGATGGGAAGTTCGGCTCAATTAACTGCTTCGATTCTTTGGAACTGTCCGTTGTAATGAATCAATTCTAAAATCGATTCTATGATTCACTTTTTTTTCGCCATTTTTTTGCGCCTGACCATATGACTGAACGAATCATGGGATCGGATAACTGTCTCAAGGTTACGTTATTTGACTGAAAGATAGCGCTGGTGTTCAACAAAAATGTTCAGCTTAAGTATTCACAATAATAAAAAAAAACAATATATAAAAAGGGTGTCGATGCTGAATAAACACGTGTGTATATATAGTTCTTATTTTCTTAAGCCAAATTCATGTGCATGAGTATGAAGGACTACATCACAGTTAACAACTGCAATAGTACCAATACAATCACACATACACATACAATAAACATGAGTAAACTTGCATACGTTGTTGTGTAAACGTCAAAGTTAATAAATATCTTAGTTTGTTCTTTGATGAAAGACATATAGTTTTATTATACAGAAATACAATAATTTACTGTTGTGATAAATGATGAAGAGCTGCGTTTATTTTACTCCTTTTAACAGCGTAACTGCATTTCCGCAGTAAACGCCGCAATGGCTCTTGGGATCGGTTCGCGAACCGTTCGTTTGAGTCACCGACCGAGTGTCCGAAAACCCGTAAGTTCGAATCGTTCATCGAACAGGCTCTCGGGTTTTTTTGGAGAGACCAGGTACTCGGCCGTTCGGGTGTCCTTGGCACCAGACGGAAGTCCACGAACGGCCGAACGGGGGGGGGGGGGGGGCACCTACCGGTGACCACGAACTCAGTTTTATTTATTTTTTTTCTTTTACATACAGTATACCACATTTTCCACTTTCAATTATTTGTAGCCTATATAATTTATTCTTAAATTAAAATAAATTTTAAATTAACAATGACTGGTAGGCTACACAAAGAGTGGAATAAAAACTTACATCTTACCTAATGTAGAAGAATCCGCCTCTTTTTCCGATTTGCGTAGATGTCCACTATCTTCTCTCCTGCTAAATTTGCAGTCAACTCGTTTTCTATGTGCAGTAGGGAAAGACCGGAAAAATCAGTCATTGCAGATCGGAGCCAATTTCTTATTCTTCTCATCACTGATTAAGTTCTTTATGAGGCAGCAGAACTAACGGGCAGTGTGAGAGCGAGCTGAAGGAGTCGGTAAAAGTTTGCATATTGATCCTTCCGCACTTCATTTGTAGGTTTTTCAAGGGTGATCGGCGATGGGATAGCACATTTAACAATGTCCATTTCAGCAGTGCCCCCCCTAAACTCCGCCTATGCCTAAAAGTGATAAAACAAGTGCAGACGAAACATGAAAAATAAATTCGAAATCGCGGGGGATGCTTTTGGGTGTTGAATAGCCAAAGATCAGTTTTAAAAACGTTTTAAAATAATTATAAAAATCGATTCGTTCAGACTTACGAATCGGTTCAACTCATTCACTAAAAAAACCGAGTTAAAAAGAACGATTCGTTCGCGAATCGGCCATCACTATAGTGTATCGTTACTGTGTATTGTCTGGTGTGGGGTGACCGACAGAACCATATATGCTGCCACAGGTGAAAATGAAAGCAGATGTCACCAAAGCGGTTTCAATAATCTTTAAGAGAATAAAAATACATTACCTGTATTTATTAATGTACTATTCTTAAATACGGTTTAAGGAATAATATAACTTTTAGCAGGATTAATTTAAACTAACTCAAACACGTCCAAACCTTCTGTAACGGGGGTCAGACCGCAGCCACATGTGTCCCGACTTTCAGCATTTTTAAAAGAAGAAAACACCTAAACACTTTATATTTAGCCAGTTTAAAGAAGAAGAATTTTAGCAGTATTTGTCAATGTTTTATTAAGGTGTTAGGTATAAGATGGAAGAAAGCATTTAACCAACAAACTTTTAGGAAGAATTACCCTTCTGGTGCTTCCTTGAGAAGATGGTGGAACGGCTGAAGTTCTGAATCTGGCCAAAGACAGAAGATGATCAGCGGAACAACAAGTTTAAAGAAGAAGAAAAAAAAAGGGTGAGGGTAAAATGCGGATTCCGCCACGACGCTGAAGTTGGCTCCTTATTCGCAGCTCCTTATTCGGATTTTCCGGTCCACCTTAAATGCTTCGCAGCCCAATGCAATGACGCTATTGCGCCTGTAGGGGGGCAAATTTAATACCTTAAACCTCTCTGGGGCAGGCAAATATCAACTTCTCAGTACACATCAGGTATCCTACTATACAGAAAAAGTGACATTGTCCCGGCCCAGACTGATTTAATGCTTTAAAAATCAGATGGAAACAAGGCATGTCATACTATAGCACACCCAAAAAAGAGAATTCGAGGAGCTCAGCAATGCGGTCCAACTGCGCAGTCAGTACAATACGGTTGTCCGAAATCGTATTGTTCTTAATGTTAACATTAATTACATGTGAAAATGTTCTATATATTATCTGTTGAGCGTTATCTGGTCGAGGATAATCTGCATTTTCCCCCTCTCTGTTGTCCCGTCAGAATTAGACAGATTTGGATGTCCAGCTACCAACGTCACTGTTTATGGATGCCTGTTCCTCACGAATAAAATAAATCATAATAAATCAATAAAAAAATGTCTTTCACCGAACATGTCAGTATTTTATTGTAATTCTGTATTTCTGTAGATCTCATATCCAAGCACCATTGAACTGTTTTTGTGTTATCTGATTAAATTTTCTCTTATAAGTAAAGGTACTGTACACCTTGCAAGCACTCCTGTGAAATATCTACACTATATTGCCACTCTATAATGCTGGAGCCAAGTCGTCTCGTCTTTCTCTCTGTATACCTGTTGTGCAATATTGTAGCAGCAGTGGAGAGGACTACAATTAATGCAATGACTGCAATTAGAGCAAAATTATATAGAAAAAGGTAGTGTTAAGAATACCATTTGAATCATGGGATAATTCGGCTCCCATTCACATTGGAAGACATGCTGAGGAGAGAGTCTGCAGCTTCAGGTTCCATGGGGTGACCCTTAATGCCAGATCTTCAAGTCAGCTGGGCATGCAGCAGCTGAAAAATGCAATCCGACCCATAGAGAATGAGGTGACTAATCAGACCCATATAGAATGGAGTGGGGTGCCAAGTTTAGGAGGTGATTATTAAAAAATGCTACAGTAAAAATTCACCAAAATAAGTCTACATACACTCTGTTATACTTACTATAAGATGGCAATGGCAGATTTTTGGGACGTTTTGAAATGAAAGAGCAGGGGCCTGTATAAAAATAACTGAAAAAAAAGAAGCATTTAAGGTGGGCCGGAAAAATCCGAATAAGTAGCTGCGAATAAGTAGCCAACTTCAGCCTCGTATCCTTCGGTGCCATCTTGTGGACATATTTGAAACTGCCATAACTCACTTACCTTTTCCAGAATGTTCAGTCGTTATTCCCTTTATTGGTTTATTTCAGAAACACGCCCACATATTGGACTGGATGGTGCCTATTGTTAGTTAATGTGCTGTAACCACAGAATTGCAAGTAAAAACCTTAAACCCACCTTGGCTGTGATCCCAGTGCTCTGACCGGCACTCTTCTGAGAACACTACCTCATCCGGAACCACGATTTCATTAGTCCACCTAATCCTCCCCCACATTTTGGTCCTTCGAGCCGGATAGAGTGCTTTCAGAAGATTAAGATGTCACAACAGAATACTGAGAGCAATGATGTCCGACCTCGGCATGCAGTACAACGCCCAGCCTACCTCGAGGATTATGAAGTCCAGTATACAAGAGGCCAGCGCGAGACAGCACAATCGCTACCTAGCGCACATAGGCCAGAAGAGGCGTACACAGATACAGCTGATGGAGCCCAGTCCTCTACACCTCCTTCTCCTAGAGGAGACTGGGACCTAGTAGAAGAAGAGCCAAGTAGGCACACCTACCACCATGCTGACCAGTTGCCAGTAATCCTTGACCATTGGTCGACTGGTGACGAAACTGGGGCCCTTACTCCACCATCTAAACAGCGAGGTCTACCATCCAGTTTCAGAGCAGCATTCGAGGAACTACAGAGGGAAAACCGAGAATTGAGGGAGCGGCAACAGGTTATACAGCAGAGGATGGTGCAGCTGATGGATGATCAAAGGCGTGCACATCACCTGTCCGACTGTGAACAAACCACACGCTTCCTACCAGCACCTAGTTACCGCCAGTCTAGAGAGAAGGTGCGACCGGAGTCATCCACTACTCCTGCCCCTAGACTCCCAGCCAAAGGCATACTGCACCCAAGCTCACATCAGTTTCATCCTTCTGCATTTCCATCACATCCTGCTGGCCAGAATGAATTCAATCACCAGCCTCAGTTACTTAGGTCACTCAGCATCCACAGTGAATATGGAGACGCGTTTCCATGTACAGCTACCCCAGCTCCATATTTGGCAACAACGGCAGTGCTGAGGCCCCAGCAGAATGCTTACAGCCCTCAAGTTCCAGCCATGCAGCGGCAGCAGCAACCCTGGGCTGAGATACCAACCCTAAGCCAGCAGATGTACCAATCCCCGGTCACTGGATTGTCTCAGTGGAGACCCCCTACTAACATAGCCAGACAAGAGCTGTCCTATAGAGGACCCCAACCAACAATCCCTGACTTCAGCATGAAAGATCCAAGTGAATTCGCCCGGCTGAAGCTGGCCTTACTAAACCTCCTACCACCAGACGCAACTGAGCTCTTCAAGTATCAGGTACTCCTAGATCACCTGAAGCTAGAGGAGGCACGCCTAATGGCAGACTCGTTCATAAACTCAGTAACCCCATATTCAAATACTATGGAAGCGTTGAATGAATGATTCGGCCAGCCTCACCAGTTAGCCTTGCAGAAGATAAATACAATTATGGACTCATCTAACATCCACTCTGGAGACACCACCGCATTTGACCAATTTGCCCTCAGGATCCAAGCTCTCGTAGGCCTCCTTAGAACCCTCGGACAAGAAGGGGAAACTGAGCTCCGTTGCGGATCCCATGTAGCTCACCTCCTCACCAAACTGCCCCCTGAAATGAGGTCCAACTTCAGGAGACATATGGGCCGTCAGATGGGCTCAGTGTACACCTTGCTTGACTTAGCAGAGTGGCTTAAGTTCGAGTCCTGGTGTCAAGACCAAGAAATCCCGACTAAAGGCAAAGGCCAGTGGGACAAGCCGATGCAGAGATATGATGGCCGGAAGGACGGCAGAAATAAGCCTAAGCATGCCACCGTATTGCATGGTGTGAATCAACCCCCAGTGGCTTCAACTCCAGAGCAGCCCCCGACGCAACCAGTAGCCAACATGAAGAGAGCCTACTGCCCATATTGTGACTCTAAGGAGCACTTCCTGGGTCAGTGCACCGAATTCCTGGTCCTAGATAAGAAACAGATAACAAACTGGATTCAGCAGAACAAGCATTGTTGGAGCTGTGGACGGCTACATCAGGCTGCACAGTGTACCTTAAGAAGACCCTGTAGCATCTGCAGTAAGAGGCATCTACAAGTCCTACATGAAATTAATCAGAGAGAACCGAAAGAGGGTACCCGCTCGCTGAGCTCCACATCTGAGACCCTCTACCTAGATAAGCCTGGAGCCTCCAATCAGGTTCTCCTTAAGGTGATCAGGGTCCTTCTGCGACACAATAGCAGAACACTAGATACTTATGCAGTGCTGGACGATGGATCGGAGCGGACCATGCTACTCCCAGCTGCCACCGCGGCCTGGAAGGGGTAAGAGAGGAGTTGGTCCTGCGAACCATCAGACAAGACAACAAGAAACTACATGGAGCCTCCGTCTCATTCAGAATATCTCCATTAGCTCAGCCGCATAAGAGCTATATAATTAGAAATGCTTTCACAGCAGAACATCTCCGCCTTTCAAACCACTCCTTCCTCGTGGAAGCTCTACAGTGGAAGTACCGCCACCTTAGAGACCTACCCCTACAGCCACTGAAGGGGGCATGCCCTCTCCTTCTCATCGGCACTGACCACCCACACCTGATTACTCCTATCGAGCCAGTCCGTCTTGGGCCAGTCGGAGGTCCAGCGGCTGTCAGAACTAGATTAGGGTGGACCCTCCAGGGCCCTGCCAGTATCATCAGTCAGATGTGCCAGCCATCTCAGTGCCTCTTCACCTTGGTCAGTTCCCCAATGGATGAATTGTTTAAAAAGATCCGCTCAGTTAAGAATGCTCTCCGGATTTCAATTGGTTCCCAACATGTAACAGAAGAGGTGCTTCGCACGGTCCTGATCGAAGTGGAAGCCATCCTGAATAACAAGCCCTTGGGGTATGTCTCGACAGATGTTGCAGATGTTGATCCGGTTACACCCAATCTGCTCCTCATAGGACGCCCTGACAGCTCACTACCGCAGGTGATTTACGCAGCCCCTGAAGCTATGGGGCGGAGGCAATGAAGGCAGAGCCAAGTTCTGGCAGATCGCTTCTGGTCCTCTTTTGTCCGATACCAACACTGCAGGAGCGACACAAGTGGCAGGCTTCTCGGAGAGTATGGTTGTTGGCACGGTGGTCATGACCGTTGGCCTTCAGTTGCCACGCTCACAGTGGCCAATAGACAAGATCAGAAAGATATTTCCAGGACCAGATGGGTGTGTCAGGGCAGCAGAGATCAAGGTCGTGGGCTGAACCTATACACGGCCTGTTGCACGCCTCATTGCTCTGCCGAAGATTCAGGACACGGCAGACTAAGCAGGATAATACACATCAGGAGTGCCTTAGGGGGACAAATATGTTGTACATATTTGGGGGCAGCGATGTTAAGACGGAAGCGGAATTGGGAGTTACGTCAGTCTGCAGCAGCGCTGGATCGTTTACGGCACACTGCTTGCCTGGTCGCAGCCTCCAGAGAGTAAGAGTTCCAGAAGTTCACCTGCGCTCCAGAGATATTTCATAGTTATTATCTCATGTGTCCCTCTCTTTTGGTAGTTCATTTTCCTGTCCGCGATTACGGGTGTGCGTGTATGACGTTCAGTAAGTAATGTTTTCTATACTTTTAATGTAGTTGATTTCTTTCTGTATGCGCAGTATCGGTGTAGTGTTACTAGATTGCTTATATGGCAGCTTGTTGGATTTACATGCCCTGTTATCGTTGATGTAGCAATTTGTCTTGTGTCAGCATTTGTATGTGGTAATTATAATTTGTTATTGCTATTAATCAAGTTAAAGGAGCACCTCCAACTTATTATTATAGTTTATTGGTGATCCTTCGGTGCCATCTTGTGGACATATTTGAAACTGCCATAATTCGCTTACCTTTTCCAGAATGTTCAGTCGTTATTCCCTTTATTGGTTTATTTCAGAACCACGCCCACATATTGGACTGGATGGTGCCTATTGTTAGTTGCTGTGCTGTAACCACAGAATTGCAAGTAAAAACCTTACACCCACCTTGGCTGTGATCCCAGTGCTCTGACCGGCACTCTTCTGAGAACACTACCTCATCCGGAACCACGATTTCATTAGTCCACCTAATCCTCCCCCACAGCCAGGGGCGGATTAAGGTGCACAGAGGCCCCTAGGCTACAGTAGTCTGTGGGCCCCCCAACCCCGCCCCCCTCCGCGCCAATGGTGGCCCCCTTGCAGGCTGGCACACGTGGGGCCCCTAGGCTTAAGCCATATCTAGCCTGTGCGTTAATCCGCCCCTGCCCACAGCAGAGCATGATTCATCCAATGCGTGCAGCAGACCTGTCAGTTCTTCCGTTAGAAATCCATGACAGAGCACAATAGATTGTTTTGAGGGTTCAACATTCAGCTGAAATTGGACAGACCAGGGGGCAATAACATCATGGCAGTCTGTAAAAGATTTGGAAAGTTGGATGGCTTTATAGGAACCCATACTGCATGTACTGACTGGTCAAGGAAGGATGGCGAGGCCGTGATGAGTAGAGGTATGGTGTTATATTTACTAGTTGGCAAAACGGCGAGATAGACATAAGTCACCGAAGTGTCGACTTTATAAGTCGGCAAAACGGCGAGTTATATTTCCGCGGTGTAGAGGGAGAAGAGAAGGGGGCTCAGCATACATCCCTGGGGGCCCCTAGGTTACATGCAACATTCTTCATTAAAGTTAAAGAACATAAATGGATTTTATAACACATATAGCAAGTGTTAAATGTTTTCTTTCCACTTAGATAAAATATCCGTGTACAATATTTAATTGTGATTTATGTTTTTTAATAATTAAATTTAATGGTATAACTTTCTTTCAGAATAATTCTGTTCATTAGAATAAGCAGCACCCCAGTCTCCCATAAGGGCAGCAAGCTGAACCACAGCACCATTAGACCAAGGATCACTACACCGCCCCCTTCTGGGCAAAGCTTTCATATACCCTTACATTGGTCTTCCATTAGGTCCATAACAAGAGAAACCATCCATTGTCCAACCTGCTTATCCTACTGGGTCATGGGGGGTCTGGAGCCTATCCCGGAAGCAACAGGCACAAGGCAAGGAAGACACTCACACCTAAGGGCAATTTAGCAACTCCAATTAGCCTCAGCATGTCTTTGGACTGTGGGGGGAACTGGAGTACCTGGAGGAAACCCCACGACGACGCAGGGAGAGCATGCAAACTCCACACACATGTGACCCAGGTGGAGACTTGAACCCAGGTCCCAGAGGTGCGAGGCAACAGTGCTAACCACTGCACCACCATGCCACCCCTAACAAGAGAAACCCCTTGTGGAATTGCTTCCTTTCTTCCAGGTGTGGTTTCTCCAGTTTCCACCAGGGGGCAGCCCTGAGTGAGACTTAAGCTTTGATCTCCCACATGGACGGCAGCAACCTCAGCCAAGATCGTTTGGTCAAGCTTTTTGGATTCAGTTACTGTATTATTATTAACCAAATAAGTTAAAATAAGTTAGAATGACATTACCGTTTGAACAGGAGTAATGTTCTTATAGTTACAGGTAGATTTTTTTCAAGGTGTATGTTTTAAGTGGATTACATCCTATTAGCCAGGTCTAATGAACAGGTCCAAGCAACATGTAGGTCTGTATGGTCAAATAGAAATAGTTTTATATAATTTTTTTCCCAGTGTTGTTAAATATCCATATAATGCTGCTACAACATGAAAATCCTTATTAGGTTATGAATGTGTGATTTATTTTATAAATTCCACAAATGCAAGGAGGGTGAGTAATGAACCGAACACTCATACGCCCAGCGAAACAATAGCGACAGATTAAACAGCTCAGCTGGTTTTGTGGTTTGCCCCGAGAGGCCTTGGGTGTGAATGATCCCTGTGAAATCTAGTGAACATACCCGTAGAGAATGAGACCGGCCCACTGGGAAATGAACGTCTCTGCATCCAATTGTATGTTCCAGGTTTTGCTTCAGGAATAACACTGGGTCTATTATGGGTCTCGTAAACATCAATGTTTGTGCTAAAGGCTATTATAAGGCACAGAAGTAGGGATTCTCAGTGCAGGACAGCTGTGAGGGATGATATGCAGGAAAGCCATCAGTACAGACCCAAGCAGACAGACCAGGAACAAGAGACTTATGCCATTTATCCATTTAAGAGTCTCTCTTACCAGTCCTGAGGTGGATTCTGCTGCCGGTTCTCCACACACTTTAAATACAATTCAGGAGTAAGATTACGGCAGGTTGGCATCCAGCAACCTGAGGTATTACAGGGGATTCAAGTCTTCCTGTAGTAGAACAGAAAGCCTCCTTTTTCCATACCCCCCCCCCCCCCCCCTTTATCCTGTGCAGGGTGGTGGGGGTCTGGATAATATCCCGGAAACTCTGGGCATCAGGCAGGGAGCAAAAGAAAATCAATCAGCTTCATATCAAATAAATCAAGATGTGAAATGTTTGTCCAGTGTTTGTTGTTCATCATTATTAGCACTTTGACAAAAGCTCTTTGGGTTGTTTATCTGTATGAAAACAATAAGCAGGCTACTGTAAAACACATGTATCTTTTACAAACATATTATAGATTTACTAATGTGTTGTATTTATTTCATTCTTCCCTCATATCCAAACAAGGGCATTTTTTATAGGTGGCCAAGTACCTGAATTACAGCCTGTAAATAATGCTTCAGAGATTAATCTTTTTAATCTCTTTTTGTGCCAGAACTCATGTCTGGTATTTGAGAATAAACAAACTGTGGAATGACTAATATGGCCTGATAATACAATTAGCAAGATCACTGAGGCACAAACCCTTCTGAAGTCTCCTGATAAGCACCATGGAACCTGCAGTCAGGACCCTGGATTGAAGTTTTATCTGAAGAAGTTTTGGTCTCCAAAGCATGGTGTCCTTTTTCCGTCTAAAGGCTGTTCATGTTTATGAATGTATATCCAGCTGACACACGGAGATTTGGCAATGTCTCTCTCTCTGGGGTAAAGTCCAACATAAATTTCATAGCTGATTGATTAGAATGAGGAATTAAATGGTTATTTTTCAGTCTGCTTACAATCTCCGAATAATTTCTTCAGTGTATGTTAGAATTTAGTGATCAGTGGTCATTGTCAACATACCACAGCACGCAGTGCGCAACAACGAAATGTGACCTCTGCATTTGACCCATATGTGACTTTCGTGACATAGCAGGGGGCAGCTAATTCAGCGCTCGGGGAGCAGTGCTTGGGGATGGTACCTTGCTCAGGGTACCTCAGTGGTGATTTGCTGGTGGGGGATTTGAACCTGCAATCTTTCAATTACAAGTGCGCTACCCTAACCATCAAGTCACCACTGAGATTATCTCTAGAAAGTATGATTATTCCTAATTATTAATGTTGTTACCCTGTGTTCCTGCCTGGGAAAAGCAGTTGGAAGATGGAATGGTGAATCAACTGATGAATAGTGGCTTTTAATTATAATTATAATTTGCACTTTATTAATCCCCGTGGGGAAATTCTTTTTATGCCTCCCTCAACTTGCTCTTTGTAGAGCAAGCTGTCTGCGAAGGGCAGCCACCCGTAGCAGCGCCCAGGGAGCTGGGGGTTGAGGGTCTTGCTCAAGCCGCAGACCTTGAACCAGCGACCTTGTGATTACAGGCACACGGCTTAGCCCACTGAGCCACACGCTGCCCCCTTTTTATGTGATTGCATCCAAGTATTTGCAAAACATACTTTGAAGTACTTTGTTGCTGTATTAGGTAGGGTAGCTGAAGTGTGAGGGTGATTGATGCACTGTGCGTGTTGATGCAATTGGATAGTGAAACAATTGGCTGAAGTTAATCTGTTTTAAGATCTCAGTCCCTCAGAACATAACTGCAGTGTGAGCCCAACAACTGACAAGCCAAGTTAATCTGTGATAAGATCTCAGTCCCTCAGAACATAACTGCAGTGTGAGCCCAACAACTGACAAGCCAAACCCATCTCACATCTCTCTGCTGCAGGAAAACAGGCCTGACTACTTGGACTGTGACGGTGTGCTTTGTTGCTTTAGAGCAGCAGGCCTTACCCCAAAACAACACTTCCGAGATTAACTGGAATGCCAAACTGGAACAGTTTACGAATGCTTTCATTCGGGGTGGAGAGCCTTGATCTGTCAGTGGCCACACGGTTTGCTGGTTTTTCTGTTCTATTAAATTTGAATGAACAGCAGACTGTGATGACAGCAAAGTCCCTGAGGCTCTGGGACAGGTGGCCAGTGGTGGGTAAGAAACACGAAAGGTTGTGGGAGTTTCAAGGGGACATTTACATGACATTGATTCATTTAGCAGAAGCTGTTATCCAAAGTGATGTGCAGCTGAGAAAGCAGGGTCAGACAGTCTTAGGCACAATGCAGGTTAAGGGCCACAGGATTTGAACCAGTGATCACTGGATCACAGATGCAGTGGATTAACTCACAGAGCCACACACCTCCCCTGAAATATAACACTGGAGCTGCAAGAAAGTGAGGCAGTGCAGTCAGACAGTGCCTGGAGCAATTGGTACTGAGGGCCGTGCTGAAGAGCCCAATGGTGATGACATTCTACTGACCATGGGGTTTGGACCAGTGACCCTGATTAGAGCACCAGGTCAGGTCAGGTTGGGGAGCATCCGCTAATGCACCCACCACACAGCGAAACTCCTCGGGATCCTGGCCGGCGATCCCCCAGGCAGATACCCTCAGGGAAACGCGCCACATGGCCGTAGTGCCGTAACTGACGCTCCCTCACAATGCAGGTAATGTGCCTCATTCAGGGCTCCTCTAGCAACCGCCCGTTCGACACAAAGTCAGGGATTCTCAGAAGAGACACAGTACCGAAGGAGTCCAGTCTTCGTCTCAGTTCACTGGATAACGTCCATGTCTCACACCCATACAGCAAGACAGGGAGCACCAGGACCCTAGCAAGGACCTTACCCAGCACTGAAAGCAGTGTTATCCCCTTGTAGTTGCAGTAATCCACCATTCCCTTTCCAGATAGGGACTACAAGTCCCGTTTTCCAGTCAGTTGGGATGATGCTTGACTCCCCAAATGGAAGCAAAGATTGCCTGCAATGCCAGGAGGACAGCCTTACCACCAGCAGTTCACCCTTGATACCACAGATCCCTGCAGCCTTCCCTGCCCCCAGCTGATTCACCACCCGTGCAATCACAGTGAGACTGGGTGGTTCACAGCTGATCGGAGGATCAGCTTCAAGAACCGTGGACCCAGAGATGTCCGACATCTTAGCTGGAGGGTCAGCTTTAAACAGCTGTTCAAAGTAGCCAGGCCAGGGAGTCACAACTGCAGTGCATCCGTAAGGGCACTGAAGTCTTCAAGCTCCTCACACAAATTGCGTGCAGAATCATCAGAAACAGCTTGATCTCGGAGTCTGGCCAAGTCCAGCCTCATTCTCCTGAATCTTCAGAGCAGCAACAACAAGTCTGTGGTCAGAATTCACAAACTGGGCACTTCTGTAGACCCTGCAGTTCTTCAGGAGCCTCCAGCGTCTGCCCACGAGGATGCGATCGATCTCCTTCGCCGCACCACCAGTATTAGAGTACCAAGTCCAACGATGCGACTCAGGGTGTTGGAACCAGGATCCAGTGACTCGCAGCCCCTGACCTTTCGCAAAGACAAGGAACATGGAGCCGCTTTCACTGTGGTCTCCAGACCCAAGGGGACCAACACAATCCTCATAGCCAGCCCTGTCAGTGCCAGTGGTCGCACTGAAGTCACCCATGACCAGAGGAGTGTCACCTCGTGGGCACCCATCAACCACCGAGTGAAGTAGCGAATAAAATGTCTCCCTCAACAAAACATCACTCACTGCGGTCGGAGTAAACACTGAGACAACAGACAAGACACTGAGTCTTTTTTTGTTTGTAGGATCTGCCATTCAAATCTTGTAATTATAAGTTAAGGGATTATTCCAATCTATCTTGCCTTAAAGTGAGTTCTATTATATTGCTTACACTGGTCCTCGTGGAAAATAATGGATCCCTATGGTTAGTGTTTGCATCTCAGTGAACTTTGGATGCTCTACCCGGTGGACCTCTGGTCACAGTTAGAAACCCCCTTCAGATGACAACAAAGTAACAATGTTTCCACAGACATTAGCATTTCATTTAAGGGCAGGTATAGCTGAAGGTATAGCTGGTATAGGTATAGGCAGGTATAGTTGAAGGTATAGCTGGTATAGGTATAGGCAGGTATAGCTGAAGCCTACAATGCTGGACCGGAATAAATAAAATATTATCAGTGCACTCTCAATAGGCAGCCATCGGGAAAATGTGTCATGTGTCTGTTAGTCTCCCTGTATCTACATCACATCTCATGAGCATTTAAGCTTGCATGTCTTTCAAACCATAAAACTATAAAACCAACCATAAAAAAAAACTGGATATAGATTATTAAGCATATGTTAGGATCTTATGTGCCATTTCTGTTCCACATAATATTCTAATGACATAGCTTACTGTAATTTGATATGCAGGGATCGGAATCATAGGAATGAGACAAAACAACTTCGCTTCTCACAATGGGCTGTCATGACAAACACAGTGACCAATATGGAATGTAAGGAATTTTCTGTCTCAAAGACGCAGGTGCGTATCAGGTGAAGTGAAGCCTGATGATTTCCTCCATTCTGTGGGTTTTACCTCCATCCCCAGCCCACAACCTTAAAATAGCTGCGATGATGATTGAGTGTGGGTGTGTATGAGAGAGAGAGTGTGACAGTGGAGGAGAGGCAACGCAGTGGGTGTCGCCTACTGCTTTAAGGAGTGTGTCAGCAACAGAGAGAGAGAGCGAGGGAGCATTTTAAGCAAGAAAAGGAGCGAGAAAACGACTCAGGAAGGCACAAATAGCAAAGGCAGAGGTACAGATGAACATAAGCCAAGAATTAAGTCTTAATAGTCAAGACAGACTGATCTCTGACAGTGGGTGAGTTTACTTCTCATTTCTGTCTGCTGTTAATGTTTGTTTTTAAACTGTGTTTCATTGTGAAACTTCCATTATGGGTGGAAGATTGAACTAAAGTTGCATTAGTGATACTGGAATAACTTCAATGTCACCTCACACACACATATACAGCACTGTGCAAAAGTCATAGAAAATGTTTATCTGGGTAGTATTTGCTCAGATAAAACACGGTTTAACATTAGAATATACGCAAATGAAGAAGCCTAAGACTTCTGTACGATACTGTTTGTATTTATGTATGTATATGTGAATTTATATATATAAAGAAAAGAAAATTATAAATTTTCAAGATTTTTCGTTTGCATAAGTAACAGATTCTATATCCTTACAGATATTTAAAAACAGTGATGATATGACATTTCTTGTACTGAGAGAAAGCTCAGGGTGTGATTTGTTCACATGAATTCGTCGCACCAGACTGTTGCTGGGTCTGATGTCGATGCAGGTAGGGTGGGGGGCACTCGTCCATTAACTTTACCCTCCAAAGACGCAGACAGGACATGCCTTGTACCAGATACCCGGCCCCCAGGCGTCTGTGCCCCCACCCTACGCTGTTTAACAGAGCAGGCTGCACTGTTAGTGGTTTCCATGGAGACAGGAGCATATTATTTCAGATGTATTTAGGACTGGCTTGGAAGGACCACATTTTCCAATTGGACTGTATATGGTCTGCATAGGGCTAAGCTACTGCTACTGAAGCTGTTATTTAGGGGTAGGGCTGCTTCTGCAGTGCTGTGTGTGTGTGTGTGTGTTCCTGTGTGTGTGTGTGTGTGTGTGTGTGTGTCAGAAAAGAATGCTGTAAAACAGGCCACATCAGGTGTGTCCCAGCTGTATGTTACACTGGGATGGTTACACTGGGAAAGAGAAAATAAATAAAAACAGTCATGCCACAAGAATCAAGGCCTGAGGAACTGGAAGTGCAGGCTGCCCTCACGCCCGTCCCCTGAGACTCACGCCGGCCCTTTGATCCAAAGCCAGTTACAGTGCCGTCCGTCGTTACAGTGCCGTCCGTCGTTACAGTGCCGTCCGTCCTCACTGCTGGAACGTGGGCCCAGCCTCTTCTCTTCAGTCCGCTTCCCCAAGGGCCACAGAACGTATCTGAACGATGACAGAACATTATAAATGCAGTCAAAAATACAGCTGATTAGAAGATATCACATCGTAACACTCAGTGAGAAGCCACTGTTGTTTTCCCTGCCTAAAAAAAAACATTTTTATTAAAAAAAAAAAACAGAGACATAATTCAGGCTTTTATTAGTGAAGTTTAATCAGCTTGCATTAAATTATTTGCAGTAAGTTTTTAATGATGCACTCGTGATAATGCTCTATAAGTTAGGCCCCCCGGGCCATTTCTGTTTTAGAAGACACAGCACGTATCGAGGCGGGGTGGGGGGGCGGTGATGACGGCCTCCGCATGCAGCCGGTTTGGCTCTTCCTGCAAGCGCGCATCTGTCACTCTCTGAACACAGCATGTCCACCCGGGACTCAACCCAGACGCATTCCATGCACAGCAGACAAAACTGCACGGTCCCTCGAAGTGTCATTCTGCCTAAAACGCGTCTCCGCGTGTAGTGTCTGGTATGTGAGTATGTGTCATTCTTCACCCATTAAGAATAAGAAAGGTGTCAATCATCATTCCAGCGAGTGCAACCAAGGGGTGGACAATTCTGGCAGAAGATGAGACATTTTAATGTGTGTGTTGACTGGCCTGTGTCTCCTGTCTCGCCTCAGTAGGATGAATGAAAACGGGATGGCGCCCCCTGCTGGCTTTCCAGAGCTCCGACTGGTCCTCCTAGGAACCATAGGCTGCGGCAAGACCCACTCCGGAGACACCATCCTGGGGACATCCTCCCGGGTCTCCGACTACACTTCCCCCAGGATCTGCCAAAACAGGCAAGGCCTGTCGGAAGGGCGGATGCTGAACCTGGTGGAAACCCCGCGCTGGTACTGGTCGGGAGGCCGGGTGGAGACCACCGTCAGGCGGGAGACGGCACGGGCCCTCAGTCTAACGGCCCCGGGGCCCCACGCCTTCCTTCTCCTCATCCCCGTGGGGCAGTTCACCGAGGTGGAGGGGCGGGTTCCCAGCCAGATGGAGGAGATGTTCGGGCAGGACGTGCTGCGGCACACACTGGTGCTGTTCACCTGTGGGGACTACCTGATGGGGAAGGGGACGGAGGAGTACCTAGCAGGGGAGGGGCCAGGCCTGAAGGAGGTGCTGGACAGGTGTGGGGGGCGATACCATGTCATTAACAACCGCAGGCCCCAGGACAGGGGGCAGGTCCGGAGCCTTCTGGAAAAGGTGAGGCCCTATGCCGGTATCCCCATTATCCCGAGTTATGTTTTGTTTTGAATTTTCTAGCAACCTAATTTTGTTTAATCACAATTAGCTTTAAAATTCATGCTTATGGTTTTATGATATTTTAATTCAATAAAGAAATCTGACATCGCTAATTAAAACTTAAAGTCCGGCACGACTGAAGCTCTGGAAATACTCGATTAAATACCCGTTTATAACGCTACTCGATTTCATTGATTTCATTGATATCCGGTTATTATAAGCAACATAGTCTCTTGCAATATCGGAGGTTATACCGGTATCCACCACACATTATCGCATATATTGCCTTTAGAACACATTTGATTCTAAGTGATGAAACGCGCTTCTCAGCTTCGAAACAAACGAAAAAGGTTTCGATAGATAAATCTTGTTTAAATGTAAACTCCTCTGTTTAGTTAATGAGGTTTTTCACCGGTTCTGATTGATGCAATCTGCGGAGAAACATTTACCATGTTCTGCCTCGTTTGATTGACAGTATCTGTGGATGCAAGAGAGGAGGCGACGATTAAAATAAATAAAACCTTATTCCATCCATTAAGTATTTAGTTTTCGGCTGAATCCATGTTTTTTTCGACATTGATTCTTACACATCGCACGGATTCCACGTCCGCATGATATGATACATGATATGAATTTCTTGCAATCAACTGCTGTGATGCTGGATGTCTTATCTGAATTTGTGGCCAGTTTCATTCTCATTCTGGCTTGTTTTTACCCTTCTGCTTGTTCATTTCCCCCACTTGGACAGTGCTGCCCAGTTCACTCCGCTCCTGTAATTTTCTCAGATGCCAGGCGAACGCGTACATACCTGAAACAGGACTCATGGCCCCATTTTCTCCTTCCGCCAGGTGGAGAACATGGTGCGAATTAACGGGGACTGTTACGTTCACCACATAGCCGCCCCGGTAGATGCAGAACGGAGACCGGTGGACAGGACGTGGAGTTCAAACCCGATGGTGCTCAAAACACAGAACCGGAGAGAGTCGTGGGACGGGTCGCGCCTCACCGGGACGGAGGAAAGAGACATAGGGGTGGAGGAGGCGGTCACCGCGAAGCAACTGCCCAACGGACTGCATGCAGCGGCGCCGCCACGTCGAACATCAGACTCCAGCAACCCGCTGGAGAGAAGACCCAGCTTCCGTCTGTCTGCAGGTAGGACGGCATCACTCTGCTTCACAGTTTTCTTGAAGATTATGAAACATAACTCTTATTATATGTGTCATAAGCAGACAGCATGAAAACGCACTACTAAGTAGGTTCAGATAGAAAACACGAATTTAATATTCTCAGAACTTTTTCCCTGTCTCTTGTGTCCCAGTTTTACTTTCTCTTTCTTGTCTAGATTTCCCCCTATGGCTATTATGTTCATTTCTATGTTGTGGCGTCTGCTTTTCTTTGTTCAGTCTACTTCGTGACATCAAATACTTACATGTGAGACGCGCTGTCACTGTGCGCCGGTCTCATTGCAAACAATTAATTACGCGCGACAAAAAATGCTTACGTTGCACATTTTCGTCACTAGAGGGCGCCCTGCTCTCCCAGCTCATGGATGAAAAACCAGCCCCGAGCTATGTCAATACCAGTAAGTACTGTTAGCGGTTGTAATTTCTGTTTTAACCTGCTATTTGTCATTAAAAAATTAGTTCCATTTAGCTTTTATGTGCTAGTTCTCATATGTTTTCTAGAAAAGACATCATTTGCTTTTATTTTAAATGGCTGTTAACTGAAATACACTGTACACTGGTTAGCAGGGTTTACAGGGTAAACTAGTCAAAAACCATAGCGAAGTATAAATATTATGTTTAAAATGATTTTTATTAAGTGTGAACCAAACACTGATATTCTGAAACCTATTTCTGTGACAGTCATCTGCACGTATCAGAAAAACATAATTTCCCATGATGCAGAATTCTGTGTATCATAGCATGGAACAAAGCTATACTGTAGACTAATAATAACTATTCGGTTGATGACATCATTATGTTACGGTTACTTCAATATCTCCTTATTGTGAATGTAACTCATTTCTCTCTCTTTCTTTCTCTCTGTCTCTCTCTCTCTCTCTCACCTGCTACTCATTCTCCCAGTCTTCCACCGTATCTCTTCCACCTCTGAGGAGGCGCCCCCTACCATTTCCCATCCTTCCAGCTCTGCGGAGGACGCCGTCTTTCCATCCCCTGCTCCCTTCCTCTCCACCACTCTTCCAGAGCTGAGGCTCCTCATCCTCGGCCGAAGGGGCACGGGGAAGAGAGACATGGGGAACTGCATCCTGGGAAAGGAGGCGCTCCTGTCCCGGGACGGCGCTGATCTGGAGTGCGAGAGGAGAACTGCCATTGTGGCAGGGAATCAGGTCTGGGTGCCGTGCCGTTACCCCAAACGCAACAGTAAACAGCCGTTGACATGACAACCCCAGTCACAAATCAGCCATGATCTTATCAACAAATATCACAAAAAACTGGGCCCTGATTAGCTGACTAATACACAGATTCAGACCATCTCAGAAACATGTTTTTATGTATGAAATTATTTTTTTAAAGAAAAATGTGGTTGTGAATGGCGAATGTGCCCCGCGATGGGTTGGTGCCCCATCCTGGGTTGTTCCCTGCCTTGTGCCCCGCGATGGGTTGGTGCCCCATCCTGGGTTGTTCCCTGCCTTGTGCCCCGCGATGGGTTGGTGCCCCATCCTGGGTTGTTCCCTGCCTTGTGCCCCGCGATGGGTTGGTGCCCCATCCTGGGTTGTTCCCTGCCTTGTGGCTGTAGCTTCTGGGATCGGCTCTGGGCCGCCTGACCTTACATAGGACAGGCAGGTACAGAAAATGGATGGATGGTTCCCATAGAACCTCTACAATTGAAACATTGTCTGTAGACATTCATACAGTATTTTGCTGTTTTTATGAATTGTATTTTTTTACTGCGTCATAGTTTTTTCACAGTTTTTCCCTTCCACCGCGCAGGTAGCTGTGGTCCACACCCCTGACTGGCTGGACTCAGAGCACCTTCTGGAGGATGTGCAGAAGGGTCTCTCCGAAGGCCTGTCTCTCTCCTCCCCGGGACCCCACGCCTTCCTGCTCTGCGTCTCAGTGGACCAGCCGGCCGCCGTCGAGCTACGGGCCCTGAGGGCCGTGGAAGGAATCCTGGGCCCTGACGCGCTCAGGAGCCACAGCATGGTGCTCTTCACACGTGGCACGCGGGGGGGCGCCAGCATTGCCGAGCTGGAGGAGCACATCGCCAGCCATCGCCAGGACCTGATGCAGCTGGTGGAGAAGTGTGGGGATCGCTACCACGTGATGGAGCCGGGGAGTGTCGGGGAGCTCCTGGAGAAGGTGGAGCAGGCGGTGAAAGAGAGCGGGGGGAGGTGCTACAGCCATGGATCCAACCACAGAGTGACGGAGGCAGAGGATGAGGTCCAGCAGATGCTCTCCTCTTTTCTGCAGTGTGTGAAAGAGGTGGAGGAGGATGCAGTCGAGCAAAAAGGGAGCCTGACAGAGAGTCACAAGGGCCAACCAGATAGCCCTGCCTCTGTCTCCTCTTCCTCCTCATCTCCCTCGCTCCTTCACTCCTTGTGCCAGAGGGTGGTAGAGGTGTTGAAGGGTGTCCCAAAGCTGCTGGCCGGCGGGGCCCTTCTGGGTGGGGTCTTAGGAATATATCTGGGCGGACCACTAGGGGGCGCTGTGGGGGCGTCTGTTGGCACGGTGGCCACAGAGGTGGGGAGACGAAAGTACAGTGCCAAAATGAAAACACAGTGATGGAGGGAAATAAAGGTGAGGATTGATGTGTATGAATGTTTTGAAGGGGTTAAAGTGACCTTAGCTGAGCACTGGACATTTTGTGACAACATATTTTTGGACACATCACTAGGTGATGCTTAAACAATGATTATTAATGATCACAGTGAGAGAAAAAGATAAGGGAAGAATTTCTGTATTTGCATGTATTTTGAGCAGCTGTGTAATAATGTGATGGCAATAGACAAAGCCTCAGTAAAAGATGTTGAACCTCTGCAAGGTGTATTACTACAGAATATATTTGATGTAAATACCACTACATGTATGGATATCTGCAAAAGGGCCCACTAAAGCTAATCATGGAGACTCTGGTATTTATTAAACGATGCCAGTGCCATACGTTGGTTCTCTCTTTGGTAAATTTTGGCTCCTGTTCAAGGGTGGGTGCTAAATCACGTTACACAATAGTTACGTTAAAGATTATTAAAGAGTAATTTATTACAAAACTTTCTTAAGCGGAACCGTTCCATTAAACTGCGACTGTGATCGGAAGCGGGGGTCAAAGGTCAGCCATTTTTCGTTGGGTGTTGGCATCGGAGTCCCTTTGCGTCTGTGACGTTCTTTAAGGCGAGCTCTTCCAGGACAGCTCGTGTCTCTGGTCAGGGATTTGGTGACGACCCTGAAGGGGAGCTGTAGAAGACAGCCCCCCCTGATGGCATAGACACGGGCGCGGTGGGGATTAAGGCCCCACCCTTACATTTATCTGCCACTTCCAGGCTTGGGGCCCCTTTATCTGGCCCGAGAGGGTGAGATAAAGCCCCCCGTGAGGCCGACCTGGGTTACAAGTTTTTGTGTGAAAATGTCAACCAGCCCACCTTCCACTGACAGAATTGTCATGTGACCTCTGACAGAATAGTCATGTGACTGCATCGCTGGTGCCCCCAGAAATAGCAGTAATTGTGTTATAATATTTTTGACATTTTCTGTCAAGGGAGAGGGACAGGATGGGGTCAGGTCACCTCCAGCACTCCCCACCCCTCACCCTTTCCAACCCCTATGACACATTTTAGGGTGGGGCCCCTCTAACGTGCCACCCGATGCTGTGTTGAGGTTGAAGGAGGCACTCGTGGCCTGGGAGCCGGTTTGTGTTACGCAAACTTCCTTTCCTGTGGTGCAGGGCTTGGTTGGGTGGGGAAAGGAGAAAGCACAGTGAGACACCCCCCCCACACAATTTGTGTTCTGTATGGCGGTTACTGCCAGCGAGCTTCAGGAAACTCATTGGCTGCCGATGAGACAGCACTAACTGTAAGCATTTCCCGGCCACCTGATGTAGCCGGGCACAACCAGGATGCTCACGGCCCCCTCCCCCCGCCCCCGGTGCCCTAATCGCCATGAACACACGCCCTCTGCACTTGACCCCCTCGCTCGGCTGCACAGCTGCGTTGGGAAACTGACGAGGTCCCCGATGTACGTGAAAACCGCCACAAATCTTTCCGTGCCTCCCGTTCTCACAGCGCTGTGATACGTCTGCGATGTCCGGCTACAGGATGCCCCTTTTTTTGAAGGGATATTGTAATGTTGTTTTTTTCTTTCTTTAAAAAAAAAAAAAAACCTATTGATGTTTCTAACCTCTTATTTTTTAAAAATGTGCTCTTTGTGTTTCACTCAAACTGTAAAAGATTTACATAATGACATGGGGAAGAAGGACCCAGAAAGTTTTCTGTGAGAGTGACGGGGACAGACGACGGAGACAGAGGGTATGAACGACCACGACGCAGGTCGGATCGAGCATGGCGAGTAATGCCATCCTATTGTGTTCACTGGTAGTTGCGTATCTTGGGGTTAGAAGCCAGAACACCCCCCCCCCCCCCCCCTCCATCATCAGGAAGGAGTTTAATCTTGCCCGCGCTATTTCAGACAACATAAGTGCTGATCAAGCAACGGCATAGGACACTGTGGTCACCAGCACTAGGCCCCCGGCCGTATAGATCAGCAAATGTACTAGATGACCAAGTACTTGCTCAGTTGATCTTACATGGCAGTCTAGTACACTTAAAAAATCTAAAACGGCGGACAACTGTACTGCTAACCAAAAAGAAGGGAGGAGGCAGAAAATTTTAATTTGAAAAGCAAGTTTAATACTGATAATTTAATGTTTACATGTAAAATTCACATTTGAGAATATTTAATCAACTAAAGCCACTCATTTTTTTCTCACAATGTTAGTTTTATAATCATAGTATTTCTAAAACAAAATACCAAACAAGATAGAGTTACTCAATAATAGCTAATCTGGTCACAAGAGGGCTAAGTTACATTTCTTGAATGATTTAATTTAACAATAGTTAAAATATAGACTTTTAAAAACTATATTATGTACTTTATATTAAATCAAGTGTTCTTGGAGTTTTCTAAAGTCATTGAGTAAAACATTTCAAAAATTACTCTCAAGTGGTGAGAAAATGAAACCACTGTGATGGAGACTCATCCTTCTGCACATCATAACACAATCCTGGAAGAACACAAACCAAGTAGCTGAGTGTGCTAGTATGCCAATTGGAACACTCCTAAACCCTCAGCCCCTGTCCCAATTCACTTATCCTGAGGGAGCATGAAAAAATGCACCAGAAAGGCCCAATTTCTGCAGCCCTTCTTGTGTTCCACAGTCAGAACTGTGATTCAAACAGTTGGCTAAGTGCTGCTATTTATAGCTATGGTTGAATTTTCAGTTCCACCCTTGGGAAAGAAAGAAACCTGGATACCTGAGAGGCAGGTTTACCTGCCTGAAGTGAGAAGAATATATCAAAAATACAAAAACAAGCCAATCTCGACTTCACTCAATGAAAATATTTAAAACTGAGGTTTATGCATCTATGAGACGTTCAACTGTGTCCATCGTGTAATGGCAGGAAGTGGTACGAGAGAACGGCAGGAAGCTGAAAGCCCACAAGCTGCCCTTCAAATGTGCCGGGTTTCAGCGGCCTTCCCAGCTGGCCTGTCAGACAGATCAGAACATTTAACGCATGCGGTCAGTCTGAGAGTAACAAACCACACTCGCTAATTCACAAGTAATTCAAACTGCGACTTCACTAACAGATCGGGGTGGGGGGCGACTGGGATAATGATCTAAACGTTCCGACGTGACTGGCGCAGGATGATGAGGCACAAGCCGGCTTGCTCTCTAAATAGGGCAGAATCTAAACAAGTTTCTTCTCTGTCAGATGAGGATGTGGAACAGGGAACCATGGTCGTTCGCTTCCGGCCGCCGCCACATCGGCCGTCACGTCTGCCCGTCGGCCGCAGAAGAGGAAGCCGCGTGTGCATGTGTGTGTGTGAGTTTCTAACAAAAAGCAGCGACAATGACCTGAAAAGCCTTGGGTGCGCAGATCTGGGCTCCGCCCATGCAGGCGCTCAACTTCTAGCCTCAGATCCCGACCGTGGAAGGATTCCCGGTTTGCCACCTCCGACGCCAACATCCGTCTCGGTATAGGCGTCAGGACCTGGCCTGAAATGACACTTCAGATGCGAGACCTGGGTGATCACACCTCAGATTCATGGCTATTGTAACCACTCAAAGAAACAGCCGGCAGCCATGACAGAAGAAATAGCTGTATTTACAGAGATGCGGACGTCACAGTCATTATGGCAAAATGAAAGAGAGATGTGTGCATTGGCAGGCAGTCCGGATTCTCCGCTCAGTATATTTCTGGACGTAACCATGGCATCACCGCTGGTCGCTGGCGAGCACCGTCTGTATCCGCGCCGCGGTCTGCTCCAGCCCGCACGCTCCGGGGTTTACTATTGAGTTTTTGGAGTTCAGGCTCTCCTCGCTGTCCGTGTCACCATAGCAGCTGGAGGCTGGGGAGATTACCAGGGTACTCATGGATTCGGAGTCCCGGTCGGGCAGGGCTGAGCCCAGCACCGGCCGATCGGTCAGCGAGTGGCCTCTGGAGGGGCTGTCACACTGTGAGCCGGGGTTCGGATCCCACGAATTGGCCACACCCAGGCGCTCGTCCTCCACAGCCTCCCCTTCTTCTCCCTCCTCCCGGGGCCCCCCATCCTCAGTGGTCTGGCTTCCCCATTCACTGGCCTGGTCATGGAGCAGCTGGACCAAGAAGTTGATGTACTTCATGGCCAGTCGCAGGATCTCATTCTTGCTGAGCTTCTTGTCTGGCGGGTGCGTGGGGATGAGCTTGCGTAGCTCTGAGAAGGCCCCGTTCACGTTCTGTTGCCGCCATCGCTCCCGGCTGTTGGTGAAGACCCGCCGCGCCAGCTTCTGGGGGGGACCTGCAACGCGCACACGGGCCCAAGTGAGCACAGGTCGGAAGCGGAAAGAGCATGCGCTAACAACTAGCATTGGCCCAGGACTGTACCGAGAGGCACTCAGGAGGGCTCACCTTCTGAGAGGCCCAGCTCAAAGTGCGAGGAGGGTCTCCTCTTCATGCGGCTGCTGGCAAAGAGGCCGTAATTCCCCGAGGGACCAAGGTAAGCACTAAGGGGGGGTGAGAGACAGAATGAGGAGAAGGAGGAAAAGGTGGATGAGAAATGGAAAACAAGCGGGCACCCAGGTCAGCATCCCCACTACACCTGGTACCAGGTCCATACCAGAAACCCTACCAATATGTCCCCCACTCAGTGAAATCGATCCCTACATCAGCGTTTCCCAATCAAGTCCTCAGGCTCCTACAGACTCTCTACATCTGTTTGGTGACTGTCTGGCAGAGGGCTGGGAGGGAGCAAAAACACGGACCCTCCGTGCGTTCCTGAGGATCAAGTTGGGAAGCACTGCTCTAGGCAGATTTTTCTGCACAGGGGGTATTTGTATACGTGGCGACGTGCCTGCTTGGTACAGCGATCAGACTGCCAGCAATCACAAACAAGACCAGAAAAAGAAAGTAATTACACTGAGAAGTCAACCTATTGAAGCGATGATCTGCTCGGCCGCAAAGGCTTTTTTAAGCAGAGATAATTTCTGTATTGTGGCTGCTCAGAACTCACGGACGATTACTGGCAAGGCAAGCCGGGCTTTGCCGTGGTGATGAGGAATGGGGAAGCCGGGGTGGAGATGGGGAAGACATGCGGCTTGTGGGGGGGAGGTGTGTACAAGTGGGGGGGGGGGGGGGAGCATGCTATGGTGCAACAAGTCATGTGGCCTGGAAGGGACTGGCTGCAACAAGCAGGCATGTCAGAATCAGAACTAAATCTAGATTCATCCACAGAAAGCACTGTGTGAACAGCACCAGTGGTCTGAATGTCCTCTGGGATAATAAAAGTATTCAGATTCTGAATCATCGATTGTATAGACGATGAACTATACTGTGAACAAATATATTTCCAGGCACTGCTTTTTGTGTATTTCTTACGCTGTGATAATGAAAGATGAAGATGTTGTTTATCTCATCATGGCTGGGATCTATGCCCATGTCTGGGAGGTTGTGATTTCAAATTCAAAGTTCAGGTAATCATATCACTGTTGGGCCCCTGAGGGAGGCCCTTAAACCCAGTCACTCCAGGGGCACTGGCTGACCAGCTCTCTGATCCTCACCTTTATGTCACCTTGGACCAAAACATCTGCCAAAGAAATATCAAACCGAGGAGGTATCGTTCTCAGATCAGTTCTGGGATTCACAACCCACAGATGACCTTCAGAATTGTTATGGAGAAAGGACCATCAGAGTCACTAGCCTGTGTTACAGTGTCACAGTACCGAATGAAAGAATGATGGAGGGGCGGAGTCTCACCTACTGAAGAAAGGGTGGCCGGGCAGGTAGGAGGGGGGCAACAGGGGGCCGGGGGGCGGCACGGGGAGAGTAGGAGCCGGAGCAGAGAGGGAGGTGAGCTGTGTCAGACGGATGTCGTTGGAGCCCAGGGACCGGGGGGGAATAGGGTGCAGGGCAGTCAGCTGGGGACTGGGCAGAGGGAGGGGGGGGATGGGGGGCTTGCTGTGCCCTAGGCTGATCACCGGGATGTTGGGGGGGAGGGTGGCGGAGGAACATGGGGTGGGGGGGGGCGTGGTGTGGTTGAGGGGGGAGTCTGTGGCGGTGGAGACCGGGGGTGTCGTTTCGTGGGGCGATCTGGCCAACCCCCCTCCGTCGGACGTCTCCACGGCGATGAGCTCAGCCGGCGAGCGCTGGCACGGCGCGGGGGGCTCCTCGGAGACGCCGCTCTGGGCCGAATCTCCCCGGTTCTGCGGTTCCTTAGCCGCCGGGCTGTTAACGGGCGGCGACACGCTTCGCGGAGGGCTCAGCTGCTCGCCACGCCGGGCGCTGGGGGAAGCGGGGGGCTCCAGTTTCTCCATCATCTTCCCCTGTGAATGCCCCCGCCCCCGCGTACTGTCGTCCTCTTGCTTGAGCCCCCCTGCCAGGGCTGGGCCGTGGGCGAGCCCCTCCTCGCACAGTTCGCGTTCCTTGTATCTCTGACGGCTGCAGCTCCTTAAATCCGACGCTCTACAAGGTGTTAGAGTGACGTTTGTACCTCTGCCATCCCTCTGGCTCGTAGGGGACGGGCATGGGGGCTCATACAAGGACGTTCATGCAGGAGACCAGCAGCACGTCCACCTCACATCGGTACTTCACAAACAGATGATGCCATCTGCATCACAGACTCAGAAAATACGTCCACGCGATCAAGCCTGGCCCCAGTGAGTTCTTGGCAGGGTACTGCGTCTTTGGGTCTGCAGCAAGTATAGTCCTTTCAGTACCAAACAAAACCACAGGTGTCAGCCAGCAGAATCTCACACCTGCAAGTGCACAGAGCGACACATTAGACCTGTGCTTTAAACATCGACAGGGCGTTCACTCAGCTAGCAACATGACTTGACTGTGAATGCAGCTGAAGTACCAGCAATAGTTAATTATTCACAATCTATAGGAAGAAGAGAAACAAAAACGTTTTGTTAAAGCTTTCAAAACAGTTTCAGAATTGTTTAAGCGAAGCACCGTGACGCCTCTGTTTGCAGATAAATTCAGCTCCTTTGACCCTGAGGATTCATGTCAAGGTTTTGTAATCAACCTCTTCCCCTTTCCTCCTCCAGAAAAACACAACGACAAGAGTTTCCCTTTTTGTTTATTTTGTCTTGGTCCTGCTGTTTCTGACGGTCCCTAAACGAACGAGGCCTGACTGTGGAAAACCCAGTTCCAATGAACACACATTCATAGCCAGTTTCCCCCGTTTCATTTGGGTTATCTGACTGGCACAAGAACACAGAACAAATAGTCCAAAACATTATGTCACTGACCAATGTGTCTATCGGAAACTATACAACAAAATAAATATCTTACATTTATATACAACCTATATTTTACAAACCTATCTGCTCTTCTAGTATCTCTAGCAGTTTTAATTAATGACTAAAACAATAATTTATCAATAATTTCAATAACAGAAACAATGACGACAGCAACAGTAGGGATAATAAAAATAATAATTGCTAATAATATGTACTAGTAGCACAGTAGTTAATCCTGTAGTGGGCTTGAGTTAGGATTAGGATAAGAGTTAGGATTAGGATGTTAGAGTTAGAGTGAGGGGTCTGAGACCGTCAATGCCTTCATAGGTAGAAGGGGTTCCTGGGATGAGATGGGCTCTGTTCAGTCTGTAGTAACATCAGTAATCAACAGGACACCACGCGCACTGATGCCGTCACCGACAGCTTAGTAAATTACTTCTCATTACAGTGAGGCCCAGTCACTGGCCACACTGCAGCCCTGACCCCACAGAGCTTACAGTGCAGCACACAGGAGCTGAGACGGGCAGTCCGGCATGTGGGGCCCACGCAAGCAAGGTGCATTTTATGGGGAGTTTTAGCTGGAGTTAGTGTGTAACTGAGATAGCAGAGCATACAATCCAATAAAACCGAATGAGTAAAATAAACATGAAATTCTATTGAATAGATTTCATTTCTATAAACTATTTTGTTGTATACAATTCCTAAAAACATAACATTTTTTTCTAAACAACACAAGTTTTACAGTGTAAGGATATTATTATTATTATATTATTATTATTATTATTAGTAATAGTAGTAGTAGTAGTAGGAGGAGGAGGAGGAGGAGGAGGAGGAATAGAAGTGGTAGTAATAGTTGTATTAATACTCATACTAACATTTCTTACATGGTATTATTTTAGATGTCGTCTCCGGATAATAGCCTACGTTTATACAAGATTTTTAAATAAGAGAAATTGCCTGTTGTCGGACTTCACGAAGTGAAATGAGATCATTTGTCTATTCTGAAGTATTAGAGATATATATAGACCTAGAGTATCTCTAATATTCTACATACATTATATATATAGAACTGACGGGTACTGATAGGTATACTAATCTGGCTCTTGAAATGTGTACGCAATATAATATTTTTCGTAACGTTATACATTTTGCCAGTATCAGCGTTAACAGTATAGTTAGAAATTCGGATGTATGACACGCAACAGCCGAACAGGAAAACGTCAACATAATAACGAGAAAGCAGCATATTTCGCGTTTTTTTTTTTTTTTTTAAATAATCCCACTTAATCACACTAATTATGTTCCGTTGTTAGTCGATCCATTCATCATAAATATTAAATTGCACTTTTTGAACACAGGCATAAATTTATACATAATACATATTTGCGTTTGAAGGTATTTAAATTTGGTTATTTTCGATTTGCTCAAATTGTCGCGTGGCCCAGTTTGTTATTCGCAGGTAATCGGCCGAAACATCAGAGTTGCGGGGTGGACGTCGGTAGTGATGCCCACGATCTTAACGATAAGTACGATAACAAGCAAAAAGACTGTAGTACATAGGGAAGTAAAAAATATAACGCACGCACAGTTTGTAATTAAGGCAATGTAACTATCAATGAACAAGTGTTAAACGTTTTATCGCAGCACATCTTCTGTTGTGTTAATTAGTAGGCTACATTATTCCAATGTAGCTACACTGCTAAACGAAATTATAAATTATAAACTAAAAAAAAATACTACCTATTCCCCAATATCAAACACAATAGGCAAACACAAGAAAAAAAAATACTTTTTGAATTCTGAAAGCAGCAACACCAGCAGGTCATCGCTTGTTAAGATATGAAAAAACAAAACAAAAATATAATTATGTAGACAATGTTTGTCCAAAAAATTGCTAACTGGAAAAATCACAATATCACGACAAAGAATACGTAAGATCCGGTGATATGCCAGGGTCAACAATACCTTCAAGCCAGAAACGCAGCCCTACAGACCAAGGGAAGGTCTGGCCTCTTTCAGAGGTATAGAATGGCGTCGTCCCGCAGTTATCGTTGGACGAAACACTCAGACCAGTCAGCTGCTGGTGCACAGGGAGTTCGCCCTCCTTGTGTCTGTCTGGCTCAGTCACACCGCACGCTCATGGACGTCCTGCTCTCTGCTCCTCTCTATCCTCCTCATCCTGCCGATCTGTGACAACTTTAGGCTCCAGGTCCCCGGCCGAGAGACGCTGGGGCAGGCGTAGAGACTCCCAGAGTGCAGAAGTGCCCCCTCGTGTGGCGTCTGGTGGACCGTGGTGGGGGGGAGGCTCTCTCTTAGGCTCTCAGGCACCGGCTTCCATGGCGTGACGCTCAAAATCTTCAGCAGAACGCCAACGAAAACACCGAAACGGATAAATTAGGCGAAGAATCGTGGAAGTAAGAAGTCGGCAAACGGGCGGCATGCGATGGGACATGAGGCGATACGGGCCGGAGCCGACCTGCGCAGCGAAGGCGGAGCTCAGCCCCGAGGCCAAGGTGATGCTCACCGACCCCCCCTGCCCCTCCCCATCTCTCTCTCCTCCCCTCCACGCTCTCTCCATCGCTCCTTCCCCCCCTCCCTCCTTCTCTCCTTGCGAACCAGTCGCTGTTGCTCCGGTTGGCCGCCAGTGGGATTTGACCACTGAGGGGGCTGGAGAGAAAGAGCGAGGGGGGGGGGGGGCAGAGCTGTGCTGTGGAGAGAGATTTCCGTTCCCCACTGGACAAGAGGATGCTCGTTTACAATGTGCTGGGAGCTGATAAGAACCTCAAAAGCAGCCTGCACCACTAAGATAAGGAAACAGAGGCAACCCCCCCATGCTCTCGACCTTCCAACACACTCTCGCTTACGAATACCCCCAAATCCCACCCCCCCCCCATCGTCCTTCCACCTTTCTGGTCAGTCCCAGACTATAAAGGGCCTTGGATCGTTCCCAACAGGAAACACAGCTAATATCACAATGGAATAACACACATGAATGTCACCCGCACACGTCAGTACCTCCAGCCACACACGGCCGTCCCCCGGGTCGCCGTGACGACACCGTCAGCCGTGCCCGCCGCTGGCAGACATCATTTCTAGGACTCTGCGAACTGGCGGGAAATGGTCATCGTGAAATACTCTAACAAACCTGCAGCAAGAACGGGCCAGAGTCCACATAAGATCTATTTCATCAAACCCTTCCTGTTTCATGCCGTGACTCATATAACTGAAAAAATTTGACTCTTGAAGTCATAATCATATTATGACAAATATTAGTGGAAATGTTATGACAGTCATGCGTTAAAGCAACATTATACATGCATATTTGTTTTTTTTTTAAATACATATGCATTTATCGGTGGACAAAATAACAAAAACATAATATGAAAATGACTAAATCACAATAACAAACGCAGCTACAAAGATGAGTCATACTAGCTTGGATGCCAGTAAAAGTAAGTGACACTCAGCACTTTGATATGTAAGTTAACTAATGGAAAAGCAACAGGAATGCAAAAGGGCTGGATGGATGATACAGGTGGATCGGTCAAAAAAAAAAAACAAACTGCTAAATTATTTCATGTGTGAAGGGAAACTGTGTCAAAGATCATGACGGTATGTGCTGAACGCAGACACACTGCATGGGCACACGGGAATAGTGTTTGGTAAGACAGACGCATAATCTGAACAAAACCTGAGCTATGGCGAAAGTAATATGCCCTGAAAAGTCACATTACATTATTTACATCCACATAGGTTTCAGTTTAGAGATGACAAAAGATGCCTTCAAGCAGGAATGGCCAGCTGTTACCTGCGGAGGGCATCCATAATGGTGTGACAGACATCTTGTGCCAGTTATTAGGTTCAGTGATTGCTCTGCGTGGTCACATGGGACTACAAGTAACAGTATGTCATGCAAGCTGTTCCCATAATATAAAAATATCCCTATATACAATGCTAAACAACTTCAAGTATGGCTTCACCAGCACCTGCTTGAAGCATCTTCCATGGCCTCATGAAGCATCAAATCTAGACATCGTTTAATATCTATGTCTTAAGTTCTGGGGCAGCAAGGCCAGAGAAGATTTCCGCTTCCATCATCCCTCAAAGATCTGGATGTCTGTCTTGAAGATTGGGCCAAAATCCCACTGGGCTTCAGGAGGACATGGGAGGCCCTACATTTTACAAGGGTCCTTGACGTTGATTTATTTGTAGGTGTTTTACAACAAAACATGTAAGGTTTTTGAAGGGCAGCATAAATAGTCGCTTGTAAAATATTTCAACTAATATTTAGAAAACAATTATAACTGTTTCCACTGATCTAATTTTACTGGAGGTGAGAGCTGAGCCTCAGTGCTCTCAGGTTGCAGTTTGGGTGGAGGGCACTCGGCCCCTGCATCTGCATGTGTGCCACGACGCTAAAGCAAGCCCATGCGTGATGCGCTACAGCTGCGCCCGGACTCGCCTGCATGTTTGAAGCACTGCGCTGTGGCCACAGCATATACCAACGGGCAGGCGATTTGATTAACTCTCCTCCTGAACAGCTTCCTTAAGGTCTCCTTCCTTCCTCCGCCCCCCTCCCCCCACTCTCATAATCAGACTTAGACAATCTAAACAAAAACACCAAACCTCCCTTTTTTTAAAGCCACTGGTGGCTTTGTGGGCATCAGTGTGGCAGGGTTAGGGTTCGACTCCTGTCCTGCATGGGAGTCTGCGTGCTGTTCCTGTATATGACACATGCTTGTGAAAAGTAGCATCGCTAAATCGCCCGTGTTTGTGCCCTGAGATAGCAGAGTCCCTCAGAAGTGCACAAATATTACACCCCCTGCTGTACATTTTTTATTACATACAACAAGCACATAACATTAATATGCTGCATTCATTCCATGACAGTGTTACAACTACTGGTTTTGCCCACTGGAGCTGCCTCTTCTGAAGATTTTTCTGAATCAGCTGATGGAGTATTACAGAAAAATATTATCAAATCTGGTGACATTTCAGTTTTGTCTGCTTGCAGACAGAGTATGCTCTAAAAGTGTAAATTAAATTTCCAAAGTATGGACTTTAATGGAAGCAAACAAAACGGCTGCCACGTCGTGAATTTTAGTGGCATGCAAATTTAGTAACATCCAGTTGAGATTTGGCCCCATGATAAGCAATTAAAAGTTTCTGATAACTGGAGAGTAAGAGGTATGCTTAGAACAGTTAGTGCACATGTGACAGGAAGACGCGTCGCCAGAGCGACACCATGGACCTCATGGTCTGACGCGCTGAGACTTAGACGGCAGCCCGGGCTTCCTGCTTCCTCGGAGTGAAAAGCCGTGGATGAGCACTGACGAGCATCTTAGTGGGGTTAGAAACTTGAGAAAACCTGCACCGAACCGGATTCCATGTCGCCTCTGTGTTTAGCCCTCGGTTACTTAGCCAATTTGCTGCCCTGCCTTGTCAGGTTGGGGGGGAGGGGGAAGGGGGGATAGGCCTTCACAATCTGAAACCCCCCCCCCCCCCCAGGCAGCACCTGTCGTTCCACACGGATGCCCTTCACTTGCTGTGATACTCGCACTAGTTGTCTCGATTTGCGTAGTTCTTTTTTTCTTCAATAAAAGGCGTCTGTCCTCTGGGACAAAGACTAATTTTATTCTATTTTCTATCTATTGCATCGATTCGGCGAGGATGATGGCGTCCGTGTGCGTGCGGGTCCATGCCCCAGGCCGAGGCCCGTGGGGGAACGGTCCACATTACACTCCCACTGCCTCCAGTGAGACCTCCTCTGCCACCAAACAAAATATACAAAAATAATAATACTCGTGGACCAAAAATAGACTAATGGAAAAGTGTCAGTGTACGCCTGTGATGAAAAGCAAGCCGGCAGACATCAAAGATAACGAGTGTATTAAAATTAATGAGGTTAACATGGTGTTTCCCCCTGGCATGGAAGACATAAGGCAGGATTCCTTCGGAAGGTTCCGGAAGCCCTCCCCAACTCATCTCCAAATGCTGAGTCCCCAAAACGCACCATCCTTAGCTTCATGTCCATGTCAGGAACGTCAAAGGCGGACTCCCAGCCCGCGTCGGCCGGAATGGCGCGGCCTTCGGGAGCGCGGTGGGCAGAGCCGCAGGAAGCGTCCTGGAACATTAGGAGCTGAGGAAATGGAAAAGCTGACAACTGTCTGAAAAAAAAGAAAACTTTGAGTCTTTTTTATCTGGACAATGATTGGGGGGGTGGTTGCCATAGAAACCCATTCATCCACAAAAGTAAGCTGAAAGGATGTAAGTGAAGTAAGCCACGCATCACAGGTCCTGACGGGGGCATCGTGTGGGCTTTCTCTCGGAAGGGGCGGCAGGCCCACAGGACACAGGGATCTGAGGACGGAATGAGGCCTTTATTTAGGGTGACGGCTTTCACAGCACGGGGGCAGCAATAGGACTAAGACAAAGGGGAACTAGATAGAGACCAGAAGACCAGTTGCGGCCTCTGGGATTTGGGCTTGCAGGACACCCCCACCCCACCCACTCTTCTCCAATGCTAGGGAGTTGTGTGGCTTATTCGCTAAAACCAGTGATAAAACCATGCTGTCCTCACCTGTCCAAGATCAGGGTATCAGGTCTCTGGCACTTCCTGTCTACCTTCAGCTCAACATACACACAACAGACTCACACACACGCACATGTAGGGTAAACATATCCTTATGGGGACTGCTCATTCATTTCAATGGGAAAAATGCTAACGCTAACTATGACAACCTTAACCCCTACCCTGGCCTAACCATAACCATAAGTAACCTAACAAAATACAAGAGTTTTTGGATTTTTAGTTTTTTCATAGCAGTCACTGATTTTTCTGAGTTTTCCCTTATGGGGACTAGGAAACCGGTCCCCATAAGGGAAAAAAAACGGATATTTATCATGTTATGGGGACATTATGTCCCCAGACACACACACACACACACACAGACACAGACACACACGATCACTCACTCACAGACACATGCTGACACACAGAAACGCACGCACACACTCACACACACAAAAAGTCAAGCAGCCTCACACACACACACACACACACACACATACACACACACACACACACACCCCCCCCCCCCCCTGACAGCAGCTCCATGGACACCCTTCCTCCGTGTCACGTAAACACTATTGTGTGGGCGATAGGGATCAGGGGGCCTAATTGTCTTAGGTAATATTTGCAGTCGATTTCATGGGGAAAGTGATAAACAGTCAGTGCGGACGCCGGTCAGGTTATATGTGCCAGTCCCTCAGGCCTGGCCGGCCTTTGATCTGGAATGTACCATTTTGGGGATGGGGGTGTAGAGCTGGACCATAGGATTTAGAGCAAATGGTGACAAGGTAACAGTGACTCTTTGAGCAGGAGGACGGTAGGGTTTGAAATAGGAGGGGGATTTAAAGGAACCCCCTGCAGTGTATTCACAGAGGAGAGGCCGACACAGGTGCCCCACAGGGACTGCGGTCATATGCAGGCCACTGCCCAAAGACAGCCAGGAGAAACAGACATTTTCTCAAGCAGAAGGCTTGAGACTCAAAGGGACAAAGCTTATTAATGTCAGAGCAGATCGCCATCGTTAAACCAACACCCAGAGCTGAACGACAGCTTTGATCTGACTGGAGCTGGGATTTGAACCTACAACCTCAGTCTACCTCCAGGACACGATGGGTGTGGATCTGGCCAAAATTAGGGGCGTAACTGTGAAAATACACAAACCTTTTCTTATATGATTACTATTTAAAATTATGGTTGGATAATGAGGTTATATAAATTAGACAAAACAAGAGAAAGGTATATGGTGATCCAGAAAAACTGCTGAATGCAGCAGAAGGTACTTTTTTATATGGCTGATGGCCTCTTTCCATAAATCTTATGGGTTTTTTATGCCTTAAATGTATTTATTAGTGAGGTCTTATTGTAGTGCTTGTCAGTGACAAAACAAACTCAAATGACTTAAATGGACTTATGAATACAGTCTAATATATTCTCATTAAGACCCTGTTTCCTCTTTTGATTATAACAATACATGAAGGACAGCAGCGGCCTGTGTTTCCCATAAGGTTATTAGTCAAAGACAAACAGGCTGTTTGAACGCGTGCCGAATGAGGATCGCGTCCGGTAAGTGTGTGAGTAGGAACTGGGAAAGAAGAGAATTCTTCTACAGGGGAAGGCCAGCTTGTCCCCTGAAAGGGTGTCCAGACATAGCAGGGTGACCTGCATGAAGGCAATATGACCCCCACCATGTCAATAAACCCTAAAAGCAGAGGGTAGAGATGTGAGCCCATCGATATATATAAAAGCAGTGACCAATGATTTTGCTGAATGAAGCCAACGCAGGCTGATAACCAGCAGGGCTGCTCACTGGTGACGGAAAACAATAGCAATCGATAGCTCTACAGATTAGTTACACATCATGGACTCCACTGATGTGCCTTTAAAAAGAGAAAAAAAAGTGTCTGTTGCACGGAGCTCTGTTCCCAGGATGCACCTGGAAGGGACAGGGCGGACGCAAGGAGACAGCTGCTTCCTGTCTGAGCTTCCTGCCTGGTATTGGTGAGGCTGTGGGGGTTGGGGAGGGGCGTGCGGGGAGGCTGGGGTAGCAGCGAGGGGGCGAGCTTTGGTGGGTAGAGGGTGTCCATTGGGTGTTGCCGGGACGGGTCCAAACAGGATGTTTCGGCCACGGCCGCAGGTGCGAGCTCAGGAGCGAACCACCCAGAGAAGTGGGCGGGGGCTGCTCTTCCGATTTATGGCGGGGATTGGAGCAGCACATGCGAAGTAGGGGCGTGCTCTAATCCCTTTTCTTGGTTCCTTCGAAGGGGGGCTACAGGAGAGGTGGCGGCTAGTGAGTGAGATCCGCTCACACTTGGTCATCTTTGGCTTCCAGGGTCTGCTGGAGACGCCTCTGCCGAGAAGAACCCATAAAGGACGCTCTGAAGGGGCGCTTCTGTTATTACAGAGCAAGGCACCGACTGGAAGGATGCAGGCAGGCTGACCTTCGCTTAACTGCCCAGCAGAGGAAATGGCCCCTTTTTTTGGGCAACTACCTGCCAGGTTCCGGGACTGACCCAGCCGACCCTGGTTCAGCCCCCCCCCCCAGCTCCAGACGCCCTTCCGTGTTCACTCAGCTCGACTTCTGATGCTAGCAAGTGAGATTGGCAATAGCCAGGTTTGTTTTCCCGAGCACTGCTCATCGATGGGCTGTTTAGCGGGGTGAGTGCACTTTCCAAAGCCTGGGGGGGGGGGTTGTTATTCACAGTGCCATAATGGCTCTGCAAAGAAAACCCCACATTTACTTCCCCTCGGCTGAAATTCCTGGCTGTCATAACGTACCATCCACATTCCTCCGGCATTTTACAGGAAAAACACTCCCCAGGAGCTGATTACCATGTTTAGTTTTGCCTTATCGCCCTCCTTATCAACACGTCACGCGGATCAAATTGTTTCCACATACAAGACACTCCTTCTCGCACATTGATTAATTGTAAAACCTGTGACTATGGCAACTACTGTCAGCATCTGGTTGCCATAGGAATGAGTGTGACATCTTGTTACTACACAGGTAATCCAGACAATAAAAATGACAAGTGAATATAATAGAATAATATCCTTCAGACACATTTGATATTTGCATAACTTTATGAAGGGTGGTGTTGTGCTTCATACCTGTAGGCCTGACTGGCTTGACTCCTTTCTGTACATGTGAAGTTCATGCATGTTCTCCTCATGACAAATGAGTTTCCTTCAGGGACTCAAGTTCCCCCCTGCAGCCCAAAAACATACAGATATACTACATGGCCAAAACTATGTGGGTACCCCTATAAATTAGATGAGATGGCTAATTAAGCCACACCCACTGCTGACACTGGTGCACAATCAAGCACACAATCACACAACAAACATCAGCAGCCGAATGAGTGTTTGGTGACTTTCTACACCATCACAGGACTTCGTTTTCCCGACAAGTCAGGTGGCTACATTTCTGCCCTGGTTGGCTGCAGGCGACGTGACGGTGAAGCTCAGAATGTCTAGGGGCAGGTTCAGGAGTGAATGGTTTGAACCTGAAAGGCAGTAGTGGAACGTTCAAGCCCAGCAAGTACAAATCCAGACCAAGGTTTTGTTTCAACCAACCAGTTGAGAACACTGTGAATGTGACTTTATACTCAATTGGTTGGTCGGAGCAAAACCTTGGTCTGGATTTATACTTTTGAACTTTCCCCCTCTGCTGAAAGGCACCCAAAAACCCAACGCCAACACCCAACCTCAAAGGGCAGCAAATCCCACCAGCAATGTTCCAGCATCTAATGGAAGACCTTCCCGGAAGAGTACAGGCTATCACAGCAAGAAAGTGCAACCACATTCACGTTAATGTCCTTCGTTTTGCAATGAGATGTTGGACAAGCTGGTGTCCACATACTTTCAGCCATACAGTGTAGGTTACACAGCATCTCTAAACTGCACCGGGGCATGAATGTGAGAGTGTGCATGTGCGTACCCTGCAGTGGTACTTCATAAAGGCTCTACCTCAGCCTTTTCACTGCACTGCCTGAGCGTCACTGCTACTTCCTTCCACTAGATGGAGACAAAACTTTTTCTACAGGTGTTGTTGTCTTCCTCACCACGGTAACGCTGCGAAGATACGGGTCCTTTATTCCAACACACGTATCTAACAAAATAACTTTTTATTAAACATTTTAATGTATTTATTAATGTATTTTCATTCAACCAAAATTATGTATATTACATAATCTACCGGGCAAACTGACAGTAAGAGGCCGTTGGTGGTTAAATCCCTGCATAGGCTGGGATCGTCACTGCCACACGTCTGGTAACATATTCCTGTCTACTATCCACAGATTGTTTACTATTGTAATTAACAGTTTCCTCCGATTTCAAATTCAGAATCTCAAAGTTATAATTGTCCCCTTTTGTTCATCTTATTTTTCCTGTTCTAATTGTGATGTTTTCCGCCTGATACTCCACTACTTTCTCCCCGACTCTCACCACAGGAGGGCGCCATAGCCCTCACGCAGGGACGGCGTCGCGCTGGCCGGAGGGCCTGCCGGTGGAACGGCGAGGCGTTTCCGAATGTGGGTGGTCCGTCCCGCGTGGGAGGGAGGGGGATTAGCCCTGGACTTGGGTTCCCCCAAAAAGAATGGGGGTGGGAGTATGAGGAGGGGGGAGCAGAGGGAGAGAGAGCGCGATCTGCGATGAACATCTGCCTTCCAGATGTGCCCTCTATAGTCGCTTGAAAAAAGAGAGAAAAAAGTATAAAAATGAGAGGAAAAATAGTGCTTAACAGTTCTCAGCGTTAGAGATTAGGCATGAGAGCCGAGCCGGGAAGCAGAGTGTCTTTGATTGTCCTGAGAGGGGTTTCCAGTTCGGAAATGATACACTTCTGCATCTTAAATCACACCCCAACCCCCCCCCCCTCCCCCAGCCCTTGTCTCTGTCTCCCCCCCCAGTGCTTCTGAGAACTTGAGACAATATATTAAAACAGAGCACCTGTCCAAATATTTCTCCATGTAAGTGGGCTAGCATGTGGGGGTATTAGACAAAAGTGTGTGTGGGGGGGAGGGATGTAAAAGGACGGCCAGAAACAGGGAAGGCGTGGGTAGAACGTACAAGAGGGGCTAGGCCTGGAACCCCTAACACGGGGACGACAATGTGAGAACGCGGCCCCCCTCTCCATGCTACCCCCCCAGCTGACTTATCGCCGACGCTATCAGGATTTATGGGACTTTCCTCTCAGTGCAGAGGCGACCAGCGATCTCCTGTGGTCACCCTTGAAGTGGGGAGTCTTTCATGGGCGGTGGACGACTCAACGTTTGGGCCTATCATCACCCCTTCACTGGTCGCCAGAGAGTGAGACAGGGAGAGAGAGGGGGAGAGAGAGATGGAGAGAGGGAGAGGAAGAGAGAGAGGGAAAGAAAGAGAGAGAGGGAGATGGAGAGAGAGAGAGAGAAAGAGAGGGAAAGAGAGTGAGGGGGAGAAAGAGGGAGAGGGGGAAAGAGAGTAAGAGATGGAGAGAGAGAGGAAGAGAGAGAGGGAGATGGAGAGAGAGAGGAAGAGAGAGAGAAAGAGAGGGAAAGAGAGAGGGGGGAGAGAGAGAGGGAGAGAGAGCAGACTGGGGAAAAATAAACAGCATGACACACTCCTCCCGCCGCTCGCTGTGCCGCATCCTCCGCTCCTCTCACGCCCCCTCGCCCTTTTCTCACCCCCTTTGGCTCCCGTCCCCCCCTTCTTGATTCATCTCGAGTGTACGGTCCATCTAGAGGGCTGCCCGGGTCTAGCGGAGTTGGACTCCATCGCCCACGAATGAAAATGAAATCTGGCACTACGAGCCAATAAGAATCCTCAGCATGTATGACTCGACCCCACAACAAAATCACTGCGGCCAGATTCTTTCCGCTTTCGCTCCCCCCGTCCGTGAGGTTGCTCCTGCTGAACCTATTTTTTGTGAATGATTATTTATTGGTTTATAAATAACAATTGGCGTATATGCGGACCCGGCCAAGCCGGACACCGGACGGCCCCAGAGACAGACCCGTGGATTCGGGTCCGGCGGGCTGCCATGAGGTCGCTGGCTTTCCTGCCCCTAGATCCCTCTTAATGATGGGACTGGGATGCCAAGTGCGAGCCAACTGGAATCCTTCTATCTATCCGTATTCCAACTGTGATTCCGGGTCACGATGAGTCTGCAGCCTATCATAGGAGACAGAGCACATAGCAGGGGACACCCTGGACAAACACACACACACACACACACACACACACACTGTGTCTGCGGGGGCCCCGAGTCAGGGCGAGCTTGGCGGGCACCGCTGGCCCGGGTCTGCGGGGGCCCCGAGTCAGGACGAGCTTGGCGGGCACCGCTGGCCCGGGTCTGCGGGGGCCCCGAGTCAGGACGAGCTTGGCGGGCACCGCTGGCCCGGGTCTGCGGGGGCCCCGAGTCATGCCGGGCACAGCTGGCCCTGGTCTGCGGGGGCCCCGAGTCAGGACGAGCTTGGCGGGCACCGCTGGCCCGGGTCTGCGGGGGCCCCGAGTCAGGACGAGCTTGGCGGGCACGGCTGGCCCGGGTCTGCGGGGGCCCCGAGTCAGGACGAGCTTGGCGGGCACCGCTGGCCCGGGTCTGCGGGGGCCCCGAGTCAGGACGAGCTTGGCGGGCACCGCTGGCCCGGGTCTGCGGGGGCTCTACCCAGCCCGGCCATGCAGCACTTATCCACTTTTTCCACCGAATGTCACTTTCCGGGCTCTTTCAGGTTGAGCTGCATTAACAAGAATGTCAAGCGCTCATACTTCTACCAGAACTTTCCTAGACACTGCGAAAAGAATAAAATGTGCCAATATATAGCACTTAAAAAAATATATAGAGGTTATTAAATTTATTTTTAGCCCCTTTTTTTTTAGCATTCCATGACTTAAATGTGAAAAAATAATTTTTGTGGGGGGGGGGGGGGGTGCTTCTATCGATCCCCCAGACCACCCCCAGGGGTTGTGACCTCCTCCAGCCCGGGTGAACGGGGCATTGTGTTGAAACCCGAGCCCACACAGCAGGCCCCCCCCATGGCGGCACCCTCCAAAAACCTGGGTCCACTCATCTTTTTCCCATTAGCACCCTGCTGATGTGTCCCGGGGGTGGGGGGGCTGACCCTACCCTACATCGTATAAGAGCCACCCCCCCCCAGTAAACTTTCAGGATGAAAGGTCCAGCCAAACAGATAAATCCCAATGGGAAAAAGCTGCACCTTATAACTGGCCGCTACATTCTCACTTATATAAGATTAAACCAATTTCTGTTTATTTACTGCTGGCAACAGCAAAGTATATTAAACAGGCCAGTCCAGTTACTGGGTCTCTAAGCTGAAGCTGGGCCAGGTGTAAATGGGACGTGCTTTTGGAAAGCTGTAACTTTTTATGTGATTATCTGTCCTCGCCCCCAGGGCTAAACAAAGGCCAGATAATGGGGGTAATTGAATTCAGCATGATTGGTAAAACAAACAGATAAGGATACCGTATCTCTCCTGAGTGCAACACTCCACGTAGACAGAGAGGGAGGGAGAGAGAAAGGGCGAGATCTCAACCAGAGCCAGGCAGGATCTCTCCTACCTGGACCGTGAAAAGAGAGCAGTATTGTTTTAGTTGGTACTGTTGTTATTATTTTTACTCATCCTGGCAGCGCCGCGCGAGCTGTGTGTGATCCAAGCCCTAGGAAAAGCTTGTAAAAACACGTTTCCATCCCTTTTTTGTGGAAAGTGAGAGTCCCGAACGTGAGGGGAGCGTTGGAGACCACGTCAGGCAAATGCATTAAGGCGCGTGGAGAGACGCTGGGGGCAGCGCAGACAGCGCACCAAGGCCAGGGTGGCAGAACGGGGGCACGGAAAGCACCGGAACTCACAGGCCGACGCAGGGTGGGCGGAGAGCTTCGCGTGAGGATGCCAACCAGCGCAGTGACACCAATCAGCAAAAGAGGAGGAATTTACGAACGACCCGGTGACATTCACTCACGTATTAAACAGAGACTTTTATCCAAAGTGAGGTACAATTGAGAAAGTTGGGTGGTTAAGGGCCTCGATCAAGGGCCCGACAGCAAAATCACTGGCAAAATCACTGGCAACCTTCAGATCACCATCTATACTGACTGAGCCGCACCGGTACTTGGCGGAAACCAAAGGAAACACAACATTCCTTAATAGACAGGTGTGTAACGACTAAGGGACCCTTTGGACTGACCTATTATCAAAGCCATCCTATGTCCTGAGACCCCCCCCTGCCCCCGAAATAGCAACCTGCCATCCTTCAGTGAGCAGTCTGTAGTTAAAATGATCAGGCGGCAAGCAACAAGACAGGCAGGACAATAGAATAAGGGTATGAACAGGGAGAGAGGAGCGGGACACAAACCCAAACGCGGCCCGGTGCCCTTGTCACGCCCGGAACCACACGAGCGGCTCTGTGCACTTCTGTGTAATTCCTGTAATTCCTGCCAAATCATTTCGGTTCAGTTCATTTTCGCCACACAGCTGCTTAGCACTCGCAACACCGGATGGGGGGACAATCAGGCCGACTCGCGATACTTATTATTAAACCGCATTAAAGCTATTTAAAGTCACTTGCTAAATTCCTTTTGGTGAGAAGAAAAGGGGATTAGCAGGAGAGAGGAGTGCATGTCTGTGGCTGGGCTGGGGGGGAGCAGGAGGGGCGGGGCTTGGCTGGGAAGTGTGACACATTGCTGGTGGATGTTTTCCCTGTACATGCTGGATTTGCAGGCCGGAATGTGAGAGCGTGTTTTATGTGCGAGGTCGGTATTATGGGGTGGGGCGGGTGGGCGGGGGGGTTATTGATGGATTGAAGGCAATTACAACGGAGAAAGGCTGGGCCAAACCTTCATGAGAGACACATGGGAAGCCCCGGATCAGAGCCCCGCCCGGGAGAAAGGCGTTTTAATAATAGCTATCTGTGTTGCGGTGGGGAGTCGAGGAGAACTGGGGGCCATTTTGCCGGCTAGGGGAGCAGTGGGGGGGCTTGCGGCGGTAGAGCTTTCGGGAAACTTCCAAGGGGCTTGCGGTTTTGCACTGTGCCTCCTCTGACAGGCACCCACTGAAATTTAAAGAGCGCTTAATTTGCAGACTAATTACTTTCCTCCTGTCCCCGAGAATCACCGGGCGGGAGGGGGGGAGGCACAGGGCGGAACGGCAGGTGGGGGGGCAGGTTAGGTTCAGGCTGCCCACCACTGATTAATAGTGTGGCAAACTCGAGCTGACGTGCAACATTTTCCCCGACGTGTCTCTATTAATCCGCCGTTTGGCCTGAAGTCGGCTTGTGCTGGTAACAGCTGCCACCTGCATGATGGAGCCGCCGTCATTGCCGAAGTGAACGGGGCCCCCCAAAGGGGTTATTGACACACAACCTCCTCTTTAAGCTGTATTCCCTGAGGACAGCAAAGCAGACCCAAATTGTACTGCATAAAAGCATAAGAACATAAGAAATTTACAAACGAGAGGAGGCCATTCGGCCCATCAAGCTCGTTTGGGGAGAACTTAACTAACAGCTCAAAGTTGTTAAAATCTTATCTAGCTCTGATTTAAAGGAACCCAGGGTTTTAGCTTCCGCTACACTAGCAGGAAGACTATTCCATACTCTAACTACACGCTGTGTAAAGAACTGCTTCTTCAAATGCATTTTAAAATGTTCTCCCGCTAATTTCCACTTATGGCCAGGACATGTATTGCAAGTAGCATTCAACAGATAGGTGGCTTGTTGTGGTCACCGTATGGCATTGTCATCCAATGAGGGTATGTGTTAGGATATGCATATGGAATTGTTGTCCAATTAGGAGACATGTAAGGTAAGCGTATGTTATTGTCGTCCAATGAGGAGATTGTAGGAAATACCCTATGGCGATGTCATGCAGTGGGGAGGGTTGTAGGGTATGGAATCAGAATCATGCAATGTGTCCTCTAAGGCCAGAGGGCATTCAACAATCTGTAACCAGTGTTTTAAGCGTTAATCCTGACAAAAGCTATCGGCCATCTGTCGAGGTGGCCTACAGGAGTTTGGCTCGCGGCGCCATCCGGCGATCTTTCTTAATCAAAAGATGGCAGTAGTAGGTCCGGCCTTCCAGAGAGTTCTATGACATAGAAAAAACAGACTCATAACCTGCGGCCGCAGGGCGCAGAGTTCGGCTCTCAGACTCGGTGGGTGAGAAACCATGCCGGATGTGAGCGAGACGGGAACACCCTGGTCCAGGGAGTCGCCGCAGCAGCCGGGGGAATGTCGGAAAGCCATTACAGCGACACCCGTTAGCAGCCAGGTTTAAGGTGACGTTCGGCCACGTCGTGCAGGCGCAGGATGATAGTGGCGACTCCACTTTGGGCTGATGGCGGTGAGGGAGGAGAGGAGCGCCTGACTTTCACGCTCTGCTCGCTTCATGCTATTGGCGGCGACTTTTCCCCAAAAGTGGAGCTGAGGGGGGGCTGGGGGCTGGCGAACGCCCAGACACACTCCTCATCTGCCCTGACATGAAAGGCAACCTTGTTCTGCAGCGCACAGAAGAGGCCTCTGATTTGTCCTGCGGTCCCTTTGAACGCGTCGCGTCTTCCGGAATGGGAAAGAGGACGGCCTGGGAATGGCGGGAGGGCCGTAATGAGAACGGAATGGCGCTCCGACGCTCCGAGTCACTCCGAAACACCCCAGAGGTGCTGGTGGCTTTTCCTGAACAAAGCCAGAAATGGGGGGTGGGCTGCCAAGACAAAAGAACACTCAAAGCAGAGCCACATCAAAACGAATTAAAACAAATGCTTTGTTTCATTTATTTAAAAAGGGATGTTTAGAATTATTCTATTGAGGTAAAAAACAATTGTTACATAGAAATATAAAGATGGTTCGAATAAATTCCTACTGGGCATGAATAATTAATGCAATTAGAAATGTTTAAATGCAAATAAAATCATGTCCGACTCTTTCTCCCACAATATGTTTAGTTTTGTTCTTTGAGTGTTTTTTTTATTATTGGCTACAGGATAAAGGAGACAGAGATGTGGAGGCAGTTGGTGACATTGAGGTGAAGATTCAGATGAGGAATGTAAGGTGAGTGTGTGTGACAGTGAGTGGGGGGGTAGCTGAAACCCGGAGGCGGGGGGTGGGGGAGGGATAGAGAGTGTCTGTCTACCACTGGGTCAATGCACGTAAGTGCCAGAGTGTAACTGACAGAGAGCTGGGCACAAAGTCCACCAAATCATCGGCCGGGGCCCGGAACTTTCCGCAGACGTCCAGGCCGCGCAGACGGGCTGCCGCGATGTAATTTTAGTCGCCGCATATTTATTCCTCCAGAAACTAAGAAGAAAGGTCATTTCTGTGCGAACAGAATTGTGCTACGGATCTGGCCCCCATATGTCTGGCTCTCAGGCCGGGGGGGACGTGCTTTCAGTCTTTGAGCAAATTAAACGCCGCAGATGTTTATCGATTTTTTTCTTATTAAATTCCCAGTTTGTTAAACGAATTCTGGCCATATTTAAATACAGGCAGATCCTGGCTGTCTGCGGACCCTATGATGTGTGTAAATGACACGTCTTGTGTTGAAATAATGGAGCTGGGGGTCCTGACGGCATTCAGCCCATGCTGGCATTTTTATTTGTATTCAATTGCTTTTGATTCATGATGTTATGTCAGTTCCTACAATGGGCAGAGCTGCTTATGGTGACTTTTTCCCAGTTTGGCCTTTCTTGCTTTTACAGACTTGGACTGAAGAGAACAGCAAAAAGTAAAGGATTAGCGAAAAGGACGTGACCATGACTGACAGGAGGGATGGTGATTGGGGGGCATGTTCCAACCAATATATATTTCAGCTCCTAGCATTGTGCTAAAGATGATTGTAACATTTATGAATGACTTCCTTTGCCTGCTCACAAACCCATATGGAAGTTATTGAAATTACTGAAGTTACTGAAAGTTTCTTCCCTGGAATAGGATAAAACATGACTGTTTCAGACTTTAACAACATTTTTGAGTTCGGTTCATGTTGGGTTACTGTCTCTGTTATTAGAGTGACTCTGTGGCTTCAGTTATCATTCATACGGAGTAGCAGTTCTCACCATCCTCAGCTTCCCTTGGAAGACATATCGGGTCAGGTACCGTCAAGGTGGAGCCCACTGAGTCTCCGGGACCAATGCGGCAGAACCAGAGTCACCGCCTTCAACTGGGCGCAGTCCAGTCAACGGAATACCCAAGTCAAGCACCATCACGGAGCTGGAAAAGGAGAGAGGGAGAGAGAAGGAGGGAGAGAGAGAGAGAGAGAGAGAGAGAGGAGACGACTCGCAGAGATCCCATCAGGGTGGTCCCTCACGTGGTCTGGTGTGTGGGATCGTTGACATGACCCCTTAAATCTGGGAAGAAACTCTCCCATCCCATCTGCAGGGTGGGACCCGCGGGCAGCAGGAGCGAGTGAGCGCTCTCCCGAAACAACAAAGGCGGCTTTAAGTCAGACCCCGGGCCCCCGCCGGGCCCCCGCCGGGCCCCCACCGGACCCCCGCCCGGCCTCCTCCCCGCTCAGGAACGCGGTTCAGGTGCAGAGGTGCCCTGTTTCCAATTAGCAACACACACATTAGCGCTGCTTGCTTTATCTCCCGCCTCACTTCGACTTTCTCTGGGGCGTGGCACCAGCCGCCCCCCCGCCGGCCAGAGCCCCGCTTCACCCCCCGCCCCGTCATTCTGTCAGCAGCTGTCCTTAGCCGGGATGGAGTGCTTTTCATGGTGAGAAACCCATTAACACACAACATGACAGACAATGAAATCTATGAAATCAGCCGAAGCAGTTTCTCTTCATTCTATTCCAGAATTGTGCTGCTGCTGATTGGCTTAACAGACCTCTTATTAAATCGGACTTTGCTCAGTAAATGAGGTTTTCTCATCAAAGTGCCATATATACTGTAGAACTGACATATTCCTACGAAAAGAACTTATTGGCCCAAGATATTTTGATTCAACAAGGCTACTGTACATGCAACAGTGTGAATTACAATCAAACATAATTAAATTATCACTGAAAAATGCACCTAAAATATTTACCACAAAGGTCAACATCAAAATCAAGGAATATCAGTTTCCATTCAGAATTTAATAGACTGCCCAGGGCTAACCTGGTCCCTAGAGCTGTAACAAACGTTCGAACTCTCGGGAGTTTGCGAATCATGCTTAAAAATTGAGCACAGATAATCGTGCCCCAAAATATTGCAGGGTTCACGAACCTAATTTAGCGTTTTATTATTAAACATCGTCTATACTTTTATGCCAAATTTGTAATGTATGAAACTGAAAGTAAACAGATACTTTACTAATCCCAAAGGAAATTTAGGAATCAGTCCCAATCTACTCAGATGGGACTCAAATTGACAACCCCCAGCTCCGAAGCCTGACGCGTTCTCCATTAGATCACTGGGACATCACAACAGGTACCACTGCAAGTTCGTATTTTATTTAATGCTGAGTATTTTTTTGGAAAAACCTTTCCAAAATGCTCATGCTACACATCCAAAGTATGGAAATATATATATTTTTTTTTTTTACAAAAAGTGACTCCCGTGTTTGTAAAACGTACCTTACGGTAAAATACTGTGGAGGAACCACAAATTTTAGACTAAAATTATAGAACTTTAACCATGATAAGGACATCTGCTGGTAAGTGAAGTGACACTTCTGAATTAAAACACTGAAGATGAAAAGAAATTTTGTATTCTGTTATTTGAACAGTTGGTAGTTCTGAAAATTTCCAGATAATAAGGAAATAATTTTTACTTTTTATGCCTCATCTTGTCTTGTCTTGTGATACGGTACATCTTCCCCAATGCCTGGCAACACACAGCCCTACTGGGGCCTGATTCACAAAGCAGTATTTCTTGCTAAGCCGCTTATACTTTTGAATTTAAGGTAGTCTGGGCTAAATGCAAGTGAACATAGAACAATTCAGTTTAACCTGGGGCACCTTAAATCCGAACAAGTTATCCAGCTAAGCAAGAAATCCTGCTTTGTGATACAGGCCCCTGATGTCTCAACATCACTCATACCCTGGTGACTTGGGCCGAGGGAATTAGGCTTTGGACTGACAAGCCGCAGCAGAACATACTTGGCCAGATCCAGACCAGTTGAACATCACCGGCTTACCTGCTGATACTTGGACCTCCTATTGTTTAACGTGCCCTTGATCAGCTGACCTCAGACCCCCATCCCCTATTGGTCCAGCCTGACGGCTTTGTTCCCCTCCCCTGCTCTCCCCGGCCTTTCCGCCCACACAGCATGCCGCATGTTTGTATACGTGAAGCTCTGTGGTCTGACTATGCTGAGAAAAGCACGGCGTAAAAATAAAACCAATAGAATATTTATCTCCTCTGTTGATCAGGCTTCTGTCTGACCTTTTTTTTCCCCCCAGCCTGACATTCTTTGATCAAAGCGTAACCGTCACTAGGGAAGTGGGGGCCGGCATCCATACTCCGCAATCGCCGGCCGGGGGCTGCCGCTCAGGGCCCCCATCTGTTAAAATAAATCGCTGCGACGTTGATGGTGGAAAAAATGGAAAAAAAATGCGGTCACTGTTGTTTTTTCTGTATCCCTCAGTCACATCACATGCGCTTGGCCTTCCAGCACCTGTCCAGTCTGTTTTTACAAGCCATGAGAGCAAAAAAATGTAAAAAAAATTTTGGGGGGGGGGGCAGATGGAAGGGGAGATTAATGAAGCGAGTACTCCCAGACTACAGATACAGACCAGAAAAAAAAGAATAACACTTAGAGGGAGAGAAAGATTGAGGGAACTTACTGCATAAAGCTAATTCCCTTCACTGCCTGATCACTGCCCCCCCCCCCCCCCCCCCAGCCCTGGGGCTGCCCTCCAGAGGAGTTTTATGAGCTTCAGCAGGGAAAACACACCGACGTCAGGCTTTTACGGCCCTCATAGGGACCCACTCCCTTTCGGCAAACAGGCAGAAGCAGAAGGTGCCACGCCAGAAGCTGAGGCAGAAGAGTTACAGGCCTAGGGGACGAGCAGGAGAGAATGAAGAAGAGCAGCAGTGGAGCGCTCGCGTGGTCCAGGAGGCAGGAGGTGTGCCGTTTCCATTCCACACCTCCCTGAGCATCACCTGACCCTCCCGTGACCTTTGACACGATTGCCACACAACAAGCTTCTATGCTCACCGGTAAAATCAGTGCGGGGAGATGATCTGATTCTGGGCTTCAGGCAAACGGGTCCTTCTCCGCGGTCTCTGAAGTTCCCTCTCCTCACACCCTTCTCCACCCAAAGTCCTTCTGTTTTCTCCACATCTGTCAGCTGGCTTTGGTGAGTGTATTGTTTGGATTTCTCGCTGAGGTAATGAGTTACCACGTTAATCCAGCTTCATATTTCATTTCATTCGTTTTACTGAACAAATTACCAAAATACCTTATCTATCATCTTAAAAAAATGCCAAAGCACTCTTCAATTCACTTAATATTCCCTCTGCCATAGCATAGCAATCTCAGCTGTGCTGTAATAAAATAAAAAACTTAATTTGAAGGTTACTTAAACTTTTATGCATGAGTGTTCAACACTCTGATGACAAACCAAGATTTCCTTGTCATGTGTGCTGAGGAGGTAATTATTCTCAGCTGCGTGACGCTGTGGAAATTTCATTGGAACATGACCTAAATTAAAGGGGACAGGCAAAGCGCTGCACTTTGAGACGTACCTACATCCGCTGGAGAGTGAACGGCGAAGGTGTTGCCCCCCCCCCCCCCCAAGTGACCAGCATGTACAGAGACATGTTGCCAGCACCCTGCTGGCCCTCTATCGCCGTTGGTAACCGAGGGGACTCTTCCAAGATCTCAAAATGGAATCTGCCGGCACAATCTGGGCAACAGACCCACAAACACAGACCTGTAAATGGCAAGAGGAACATGTCGGATCTGGGCCGCAGGGATCCCGGCTCATGACCACCCAGCACTGTCATTAGACAGAGCCGCCGGCGTTGATTCTACATCAGAAAGGACACCTGTGATTGTGCAGCCTGCATGTCCATTATACACACACATGGGGGGGGGGGGGGGACAAGGACAGACACACAAACATTAACGCTCATGTATGACAGTGCTGTAAACAGCCCTTCCAGCCCGTGCGGCCATGTGGGTTACACCACTCCCTCTGAAACCCCCGACAGTCACAGTTTTGTTTGTGGGGGGGGGTGGATTATTACTTTTTTCCCTCAACTTCATTAAAATGTACAAATATGTTTGAGCGGCAGGCTAATTACGGAAGGAAAAGCAAACGAGACGAGGCCACCGGGTGGGGGGGGGGTGAGGGGAAGCCGGCGCCGTGAGCCCAGGGTCTTGGGCGCGAGTGGACAGGGCGGTGACCAGCAAGACAGCAAGTCGATTTACATCCACACAGAGGCAGGGGACGGGAGGGGGGGAGGGGGGGGGGTCACACCTTCACAACACAAACAATTCATGCTCGCTCTGCTTCTCTCTTTACCACCCCTACACACACCGATGGTGCAGATGGACCACTGGCTGGAACAGAATTTCATAAACCTGTCCTCTTCGATCTGGCCGGACTCTCTGAATGAATCCACTCTACTAATCCTGTGCATTCACTGTGGCCAGAACCACCAGAAACAAACAAACAAACAAACAAACAAAGAGCCACAACAAGCAAACGGGAGATTCTTGGCTGCCTGGTCCACGTACCGTGGTGTTCAGACGCCGTCAAGCCGCAGCCGACGTAGGCCGGTGGATATTTTAAGCGTGTAGAGGGATGATGTTTATGTAGGCATCCCCTACGATTTCTAAATATTTGTTTATTTGCAGTGCAGTGGACTGGACCCAGCTCTGGGCTGCCTGTTTAACAGGGAGTCGATTTTCTTGCCATAAACGGGCTATAGGAACAATTTATTCCTTGTTAGTTAGGCAAAGTGCCCCACAGACTATACGGAAACACCATAAAAATGCACTTTCAAACCACGGAGAGATACTGTCATATGACAGTCTGCTTTTCAAAAGTCATGCGCAAATTTCTCTAAATAACTCATCCATCCATTTTCACCAACCTCTTTTCCATTAAGGATCATGGATCTTGGAGCCAATTCTTGGGACACCGAGGGCCCTGTGGAGCCCAGAAGCACTGAGGGCCACTTGCAGCCACTGATTCACCCAAACTTTGGAGCAGGGAGACGGAGTGGCGCCACCCTGAGGAAATAAAGGGGAATGCACAAAACTGTGAAAGTACAGCTGGGACCAAAGTCACACTGAGAGCACCAGTACCTGCTGTGGGTCCATGACAGCACTCTGTTCAGGATACATTCAGGATATTAATGGCCATTCTTCCGTCTGATACGCGGGCAGAGCCTCTTTCCTTCCGCAGTCTGGATCTCTCGGGGGGGGGGGGGGGGGGGGAGAAAAGACAAAAAGAAACTGAAATCTTCAGCACAGCTTTTTCAAATTAAGAGCTTGCAGCACTCGGCCAAAAGCCACAAATTACCCCCCTCTAGCAGTGGAGAATTAGGAACAATTTTGTGTTTGCTATAAAAAAAGAAAGAGAAATGAGGGGAAAAAATATAGCCTGCACCGGGGGACCACCAAGGACGGGCCGGGTAAACAGCGCACTCACCAGCAGTTTGGGTGGCAGGGCAGGCAGGCTGCAGGCTCATCCAGCGGGGAGCGAGCGACACGCCCTCCCTCCCCAACCACAGCCCCGGAAGACCTGCTGCACTGGCAATAAACACGGGGGCAGAACAGAATGTAAAGCACAGGGGCTAAAGGCACATGGCGGGACATTAAAACGGGGCAGGGCACCATACAAAATGACAGGCAGAATAAAATGTGGAACACGGAGAACACAGCGTAAAAACGTGCAGGGAGAACATGATATTATACACTTGAGAAAAAGAAAGGCAGAACAGAGGGTAGGAAGAGATGCACTGTAACACAGGCAGTAAAATACAGGGAGATACACTGTAATACAGGGGGTAGAATACAGGGAGATACACTGTAATACAGGGGGTAAAATACAGGGAGATACACTGTAATACAGTGGGTAGAATACAGGGAGATACACTGTAATACAGGGGGTAAAATACAGGGAGATGCACTGTAAAATACAGGAAGAAGAGTATGAGAGTGAAAAAAGAGGGTAAAAAACACTGTAACACAAGGGGTAAAATATAGAGATACAGTGTAAAATACAGGGAACAGGGATTAAAGGATAGATAGCAAGTGGTGTAAAAAAAAAAAAAGAGCAAAACCTGAACTGAAACAATGTAAAAAGATGGTCAGACACGATATGACGTGTTTTTATGATGAATGAGCTGATGTCTCTGTGCCACACTGGACCTCCCACGTAGAGGTCTGTGACACTGCTTTTCACTCACGTTTCCTTCATGTTTTTACTAGTATCTCTACAAGCCAAAGTATTTCACAGTCACTGGCAGATTTACTGCATGTGGGAAAATGCACTCCGTCAGCTCTGTGTCTGCTGGGAAGCCGCTCTGTCGTCGTCGTCGTTACCATCACTGCGGGGCCTGATGTCCGGAAGGTCCGGCTGGACTCTCAAAGAAACCGGAGGCGGCATGTTGCATGGTGGTCATATTTTCTTGGGCTAAAGGAAGATTCCCTCAGGGTCGTTCCTGCCTTTAGTTCATCTTAAGCCGGCGGCAGTGTGACACCGCCCCCCCCCCATTTCTGCCTTACTTCTCTCCCATCTTCCCAACCCCCCCGTTACACCCAATCACCGGCGCCTCCTTGGCCCCCACTCCCTTCAATCGGACAGGGCCAGCCTGCGTGGACATAGCGGGTGTCAGCGGAAGGGACTGGGCCATCGACAGAATGAGGTGCCGCGGGGCCCAGGGAGGGTGGGGGGGAGCATTACAAAGCAATGATCAGAACCAAATGCGACCTATAAAGTCTTGTACAGTGCCTGGGAAGCTTCAAAGTCCTGCTATTTTGGGTCCTCTATGGTTTCAGTAATAAAGCTGGTTCCTAACCCTAACCCCCCCCCACACACACACACACACACACCCAACACAACCTTTAATCCTTGCAGCAGAACTTTCCTCTCTGGAAACCATTCTCCACAGCGACTCCCTCATTAACCTGGAGAAGCAGTTCTGAAGCAGGGACATTCCTCAGATCCCGGACAAAATCAGAAGTTAAAGATAAATAAACAAATAAGGCAGAGTTTTTCAGATTTCACTTGTGGAGCTTATATCAGTGTTAAATTAGGTGCACTATGTTAAACACACCATCACACCATTTCTTAATGGACGCCCTGGGATTTGCATTAGGAGTACAGTGATAAGGTTAAGATCACGTGATATTTGGGCTTGTTTCATTTTTACATTTACACCATTAAATGCAAAAAAATCACATTGGCTTCATGCCCTGACTGGCAGCTGTGATGCTGGGTGCCATATTTTGGGGATGTTGTCAAAACCCATTTTGATGTGTGAGAGGCAGTGGCTAACTGGGAAGTGCTCTATACTTCATCCTCTTTCTTCGAACCATTGCTTTCCTCTCACAGCCCCAACAGCTTAAGCCTCACGCTGAAGCCCTTTCCACTGTCCGACTCCTCTCCCTCCGCGAACCCTGCTCTCCTCCCTTCACCCTCCCCTCCATTTTTTGCTCTCACCCAGTGTCTGTCTTCCTCGTCCTCCTCGCCCTTAGTGCGTGATGAGAATGTGAGCTCATTCCCCTTCTGGGTGGCTTTCCTGTGATATGTCACTGTCATCCGCCTGCTCCAGTGGGGGTCTCCTTTCTAAACAGACACACTCACAGCCGCCGCCCCCCCTGAGCGCCACGTCGCCTCGCGCACCCAGAAATTCATGCGCTCAGGGACGTGAAAGCGGCTGACACGCATCCCGCTGTATGGGAGGGAATTATAAGTAAATAACTTTCTAGGAGGATTAACGGGGGTCTGCTAGAAAATGCGGAGTCTAACCAATAGCTGTGGACACGCGGCTGTTCTCTACGGTTTGCAGCATTGTAGAGATAACATAAGGAAAGCGCTTTGTACGTAACCTTATTACTGTACTTTACCTTCTTACTGTGAATAATAACGCAACGTCCCAAGCAGGGTGCGCAGATACACTCCTGTCACTCTTCATAGGCTGTGCGTTTATGAAGACAAAAGGCCAAATTTGGTGCAGTTTGGTGCAATTTTGTATTTCAGTGGATAAACAACGTCCAAATAAAATAATTCCGGTTTAATCAAAACAGCAAGGCATTAGTGACTGAATTAACGACTAAGGAAAGGGCATATCATTCACTGATGCACTTGAAGACAAAAACAAGAAACTCTTTAGGACAGAATTATTTCCCCCCTTTCTCTAAGACCTGCCAAAAGCTGGGTTTCCCACAATGCATCTCGGGCTTTGAATCATGCTGCAGCCTCTTGGCTATGAGTAGAAAAGGGGGATTTGAGGAATGAGTGCGGGATAATGCACGGCTTGCTCATTCCCTTTGCCTATTTAGCTTGGCATATGAACTGGAGATTAAAATCGCTCACAAGTCATTTACAGTAAAAATAAATAAATAAAAATACTGAGCAAAGTAGTTCCACGGCTGAGAAAAGGTACGAATTAATGCGACTGGTCACTTTTTAAAAGATCCGTACCTGATTTGGAAACAAATTCTTAAACATTTTACTTAGCAAAAAGGAAGAATGTGTTCACAGAGGAGCAACTGTTACCATATGTACGCCTAGAGAAAATCAAAAAGACAAATAAGAAGCAGAGCAGAGGAGCGATAGTCTGTGTGAATAAGCAAAGCGGCACTGTTCGGAGAACGCGCTCCTAAGCATTTCGAAATACAGACGGGGTACGTCGCTTATGATGTACGACATACTCCACCATTATCTACGCAGAAGAGACCGATCAGCCACTGTCAGAGAAAGCCGGTCCCTGTGCCCGCGCACGGGGCGTTAGAGACAGGCAAACCCCGCGAGCACGCAAGCTTGTCCCATCCCGCTCCCGAATCCACTTTTTCTTCGCTTTCATTGTTTTCTCACTCGCCCACTCATTGATGTTCTTGTATCTTAGCATCCGTTCCAGTGTAGAGGCACCGCATACGCCTGTAGCCCGGATCCTTCTATCGTTAATGAGAACAGCAGGCCTAAACCGCTGGACAAGTGAGAATCGCCGGGTCTCAAAGAGAAAATTCAGCAAGCATAAAATCCAGCATAGGAAGGAGTAATAAAATACAGATTCATTTTTATAGAGGTGGGAACGAGGCAGGCTCCTCTGGTGGTGAGGGAGTTAAATCTTTTAAGTCTCCATGTCAAAATTGCCCCTGTGTGCATTTCGGAAAGGTATTCTTGTTTGCTTTGGTCGAACCTGACTCATTTTGCCAAATGTTCAGGACCCTATTGCATAACTACCTTATACACGTTTATCCAGTGATACAGCAGCATGTTTGAATGTAGCTGAATGGAGTAGCACCATCTACCACTGCAGGAAATACCTGCTGGATTCCGAACCAACATCCTTCAGGTAAGAAGACAGTGTGATCCATGTAGAATTTCACACAGCTACACAAAGCCAGGTGTGCACACGAGTCACACTAGTAGAATGTGCAGCATTCTCATAATAATAATGTAATGATAATATTATATGACAAATAGATAGTTTATTAAATATCATATTGCATGATGGCTCTTTTTCATTTGAGCTTAAGCTTTTCAAAACAACTGCTTGGATATGGTCCTGTAAGTGAATTACTGGATGATCTAAAAGTAACTCATGACTCATGATCGATGTCCAGCAAAGAGACTACAGTCTCTCAGTCAGTGACACAAATTTCCATTTTCCCCTAATCGGGGGGGGGGGGGGGGGGGGGGAGTTGGGGAAGAATCTGCTCTTTGGAAATATGGTTCAAGGATTAATGAACACATCCCTGAACATGTACAATGAAAAAAAAAACCCTTTAGCTGTTAAAGTCATTCCCAACAAAAGCCCCAGGACCTCCTACAGAAGTTACTGTCCACACATCAGCACTTTATTGCCTGGTCTATCCATTTTGCTCTGAACGAGCCTTCAACTCCACGGTGCTGGTGACAGGTGAGAGTTCGCCTGCCTCAGAGACCAGAGCCATGCATATTAGCAGTGTTTTAGTTCGAGTTACAGTGGCCCAGAACTTTGCTCCCCCCCACTCACTGAGCTTCACTTAACCTCAGATGGGAGGATGGTCTAGCAGTAAATATCAGGTTTCACTTTCACGTCCGTAGCCCCTATATTTTGTACCTAAAAAAGACCAGGAGTGCACTGTTTACTATTTTAAAAGAATGTACACACAGCAACAGTTTTTCACAACAACCCTTTCCTCGCCCTCTGCTAGATTTTACTCGAGCCTTATCACATTTGAGTACATCTTCATATAACATCGCTTGGCTCTGAAAGCCTATTTATTAATTACTGATTAGAGAATATTTCTTGTGATTGGATTGAACACTGTTTAGTGTTCTCCTTGTACGCTACAAAGCACATTAAAATTATTCAGATATTAATGTAGTAGGCTACTTCTTGTCACGAGAAACATATCCACCTTCAAAAATGTAATCTTCAGTGCCAATATGACTGCAAACAAATACATTTTTTAAAATGATAAAATGTACTTTCAATGTTGACAAGAGTGGCTTAGCTGAGTTGGGATTTCCAAATTGAGTCAGGAAAATGTATCTGAGTGATTGATTACCTAAGTGAAATTGCTATCAGGTAGTGTACATTTTTATGGGTCGGTGCCAAAATCCGACCGTGAAGCAAACTGGATGGGCCTCTTCAACCGCCATCCTCGTCCAAAATAACTTAAAGGGTAATCCATCAAATTTAGACAGTGAAATAAAAACAAACACTATATGCTACCAGCGCATTAAAAATACTTCCCTGTTAGTCATATTCCTAAGTTACCAAGTTATTTTAGCAATGAATTTGTACGCGCAGAAAATATAACTAGTTCAGCTACTAAAAAGCGACGCGTAAAAATATATACTTTGGCACGAGTATTTCGCACCATGTCAAATCTCCTTAATGCACTGGGATGCGGCCTGCGCTGCGCTAGCGTTCATATCCCACGGTTTGCTATTGTGCCACATCTGTTCCTTGTTAGTTTATTATTCGACGATAATTTTTTAAAAGAAAGAGCATCTTAAATTATGCAGGACTTATTAACCATAAAGGCGAATATCAACGGACGTTACTAAATCAACTTCATTATAACATAAAGCAGCTTCATGGATCTGTAGTCTACATATGCGCCCGCGAAGGGAAATATAGGTTAATTTAACGCCTGATTTTTTTATTTAAGTTGTACAGACTATTTCACGATGGTGCGGTGAAGGAACGCCGACACACATGGTAACTGCACGCTCGGTTTTCCTGCTTCTTGCTTCCCAAAACGTTTTCTTTCATGACATGCCAAAATCGGGGTTGCTGGCTGCAGGTAACCGGGTGGGCAATCAGCCTAAAGCGTAGCTCTAAAAACTCAGCAAATATTAAATTCTCCTACATTAAGCGCGTTTCGTTTATTGATTTGAGAGTGGTTACACTGTGTGTGGTCTATATAATATAGAACGCCCATGAATGAACACTGATTGGTCTATAGTAATGTTGTAAATTATCTGAAGATTTTGACCAGCAAATTTGATTAATGTTAATTAAAGCAGAATTTTAGCAATACGTTTTATGTTTAGGAGTGACTTCTATTATAGCAATATGACAGTTTAGGTTTCAATGGTAAGCTATTCAAAATACAACCGTTAGCTCTCAGTTATACTTTCATGTTTTATTTCCAAAAATCAAAATAATTGTTTACGTTACATCGTTAAAATCGTCTAAATTGTTGCGCAAATTTAGAAACATTTAGAAATCTTTATTTCTAATAAAGACTGATAACGGGCTTTTTATATCGTTAGCATCGGTTTTCATCCTTTTCCATTTATATTTGCAGATAATTCTAAACTAAAATCCGTGTTAATATATTTTATATACCTACGATACTGACGATTTTTAAATATTACAAGAAGTGTCATAGTCTACTAAGTTCCCACTGACGTTTTTTTTTTTTTAAAAAAAAAAACAATTTTAAAGGCGCCTTGAACAGAAATCTAAAAAAAAAGTCAAAACCTGCATCAAGCATTGGAATAATGCATGTCAATTATGATAAAACTCTGATGTCAGTATCATCGGCTGTTAGTAGCAATGGTTTCATATTATTTACTTTTTTAAAAGGGATGTCACGTCACCTGTCGAACCGCAACGTCATCTACGCTCATTTGTCTATAGCCTAGTGATTTAGTGTTGCTTCATCTCGGAGATTTTTTTAAGAAAACTCTCATATCTCAAAAACAAAATTTTATTCTTCTGCTTGATATTAGATACGTTAAAATTTACAGTTCATTTAGAAAAGGCGCAGCGAATCTTAAATTGTTAACAGCACTGAAGCACAATGAAAATAAAATTTAAAAAACTGTACAATTACAAAAAAAAAAACCTCTTCAAAATGATTAATTGACGCACGTGCTTCAAGAAATCTAAATCGGAGCAGTATCCTGAATAGTATATATAGCAACATCAAGCACAGCTATAAGTTACTTCCATCTCCGAGCTGCTGGAGCAGTTTACTAGACAGGAGAGAGCTGCTGTGCAGGGAGTGCATTTTATGATATTCTTGCTGTAGACTGAGGAGATGCGGGGAGGCCATTGGTTGGAGTAGCCCGCTGGGAAAATGTCGGTATTCAGGTAGTAAAGCGGAGGAGACCGGAGTGCAGCGAGCCGTGCTGAGTGACTCGTACGGGAGAGTCGGCGATGGGAAAAAAGTCTTTGTGCCGGCGTGGGAGGTCCTGGAAAACAGGGTGGAAAGCGCCGGCAAGATGCTGCTGACAGGTGGGATGCTGGGAGCGCAGGGCGAGCCCGAGGGGTGATCCGTGCCCATGGGGGATAACTCCAAAGGGACCATCTGCAGGCAGGTCGTCCCGATCCCGTAAGCGCCGTACGTAAAGCTGGGTACTGCGCCGGACTCCATCTGCGGCTCCTTCAGCATGCTGAATCTGAAGTGCTGCCGCTTGAAACGCTTCCTCCGCCGCAAAAAGCTTCCGTTCTCAAACATGTCAGAAGACATGGGATCTAACGTCCAGTAGTTTCCCTTCCCCGGGTTACCGGGTTCCCGGGGCATTTTGACAAAGCAGTCGTTCAGTGACAGATTGTGTCTGATTGAATTCTGCCAGGCCGGGAATTTCTCCCTGTAGTAAGCGAAGCGGTGACTGATAAACTCGCATATCTCGCTCAGCGTGAGGCGCTTCTTCGGGCTCTGAAGGATGGCCATAGTGATCAAAGCAATATAGGAATACGGCGGCTTAACGGAAACGCTGCTTTTCACCACGGCAGGACCAGCTTCTGGCGGAGAATCGTACTCCTCACTCACTTTGTCTCGTGTTTTGGGAGAAGAGGCTGCACTGCTCGGTTCAAGCTCTGAATCGTCTTTCGCTTTTTCCGAAAGTTGCGTCAAACAAGTCTTCTTCCTGGGATCCTTATTACCGTCTCCCACCACGTCGATGTCGGGATCTTCCATGGGTTCTGCGTCTAAAGTCATAATCCAAAAACAGACCCAACGCCACCTGTGCCACTGGCAGGATATGCGACACCGATCTGAAAATAGCAGATTATTTTTTCTGCCAGAACAAACCTGTCTTTTCGTTTCCCATTCAGAAATATATTGAATGTTACATACATAGAAATACCAGCTGTTCGATTTTCTGTAAGCTCCCCACCCAGCAAAAAGTCGTTAAACTGCAACTCAGACCCTCCTACACGTGTTGCACAAATAAAAGTTTACCTTTAAAAACTCGGTATCTTGCTGTCGAGAAAGGGCGGACGAAGTGAAATAAAACGATAAGCCTTCCAAAGACTCTAGCGTTGTCCGTCACAGCACTTTTTTCCTCGTTAACTGTAACCATAATGAGATCAGGTGACCGTGATGTCATTGTGAAGTGCTTAAGATGCAGCGGACTCCTCTCCAATGAAATCCGCGAAAAACACCAAAAACACGAGGCGTCCTCCTGTTGATGTCCTAGAAAAACCGTCCAAAAATAGTCCATCTTAACATGACTCTTCCTGTTTCGATCTGATTATTTGTCTGAAGTAATATTTCTCAGAAACGCGTGTATTATTATCTGAAGTCACTTTATTTCTCAATTGCACGACTCATTACAAACAATGAAATTTACTTTAGATATCATGCCCATCGCACAGCTGTACGATTCTATAAAATTGTGTATTTAACATAGCATATCAAAATAGTAGGCCTATACCCATAATAAAATTTTAATGTTTTAGATATAGGCTAATAATTTTAACGCGCAACTTTCTCCAAATAATAAACAAAAACGACCACGATTTGGAAAAAAACAAGCTGAGCCGCTCGGATCTGCACGCACAACCTTTTCGGAAAAATTGCGGTCAAGCGAAAAATATATCTGATACTTCATCTTGTTCAAATGGTGATTATGATGATGGTTTATCATATCAGTCTGACCATTTTGGAATTTCGATATATAAACTTCATTTTTACCCTGTACCCCGAATATCAACAGACACCGATGTTTACATACTGATACCGAACTAATTTGCCAACAGTATGCTTTTCAACTTGTGTAAAATTAAATTCTTGCAAGACATCTGTAAACAAAATTTAGATCAGAAAGGATATCGCCTATCGATTTTCCATTTTTGTTGTCTATCTAATTATCCATATATATGAGAATATAGTAAATAAAATAGGCTACAAGAAAATAAATTTCTTTGTTGATGTAAAACAAGGAAATCAATGCATTCAATTTGCTATGCGTTACATACAAACACATGAATATGACTTCTTGTCGGTAATGTTACATTTTACATTCCACATAAGAGGTCTCGGCCTTAGATAATTGTTTTTTTCATTAATGTTAAAAAGTTGTTACAGATTCAAATAATAGATGTAAGTTTGTTATGAAAAAAAAAATGTTTGTTAGTGAAAGTTTTGCTCCCCCCCCCAATGATTGAGAGTTTTGATTAATTAATGTCCTAAATTATTCCAATCAGGGAAAAGTTCACGGTCAGGCAGACTTCATAAAACAGTACACTTCACGTTTTTTTATTGCCGGAGTCAGTAAAGTTCAGCGTTGTCGCACTTCTGAATTGTGTTCAGCTATGATCCCAGCTGAAATTCCTTCACTTGAAGTCATATGTTTAAGTTTAGCGAGACTTCATTTCTGGCGCAAGGAGTGTTTTACCTCCGAACTGCGATCTGCGGATCACCCACGCAGTCGGCATATACGGGCTACTGCGGCAGAGACCGGCGCATAGATTTAATCAAATGAACAGTCCGAGGGAAATGACGTTTATGGCTGAAATGTGTCAGTAAGTTTATGATATCGCTGTTACAGCAGTTACTGACAGCATATGGCTAACACATCCATGTAGCACAACGCTGCAATGATACTGACTGTACAGCAGAAGATTTGCGCACAGATATTATAAATACTTAAATAATAAGCAGACCATATTTAGGTGATTGAAAATATTCTGAAACTGTTAATGTAGACGTTTAAATTACGTACATTCTATATAAACAATTAAACTATGACATAACGAATACAGTATATGACCAAAGCAAGTAATTACTTGAACAGACGGCTTAAAATAACTTTTTTTTAACTTGATTACCATAAAATTAACTGACTTTAAAGTAGTAAATAATTTAAACTTTAACACAAAGAGTTGGGATTAATGCGGATATGTTGCGAAAAATAAGTTCATACATCTGATACTTTTAACACAAAAATACACTGGTATTTTCAAAGTAGGTCAGTTCTGCATTAATAATCATGTATATTCCCTGACGCCGACCTACCGAATAAATCAGGGTAACGGCGTTTTAACGAGGGTCCACCGTTGTTTATATTAAGTACCAGAGTTCGTCTTTGGGGATTCACACATTTCCTGCTTCTGATGTATTTGAAACCCCGGGGAAGATGCGGAGAGTTCATTGCAATGGCGAACCTGCAGGTGATTTCATAAATTTGTCACGCATGTTGTTTGATTGAAAACAGTCCGAATAGATGATAAAACGCCATTGTATGGTTTCAATATCGCAATGAATAAGTCATATATTTTAAAAGGAATCCGGCCGTGTCTCGTTGGTAGGGGGACGTTCTTAATCATATATAAATTTGTATTTTTGGAAAAAAAACATACTTCATAATATTTTGCACATTTATGAATAATAAATATATTTTCATTCATAACAAATTAGGATATCTATAGAACAATTATAAGAAAAGCGTACATATTAGAGATGAAATCCGGGAAATTTAGTCAGTGTCATACATTCGAGAGAGAATAGCAAGGATTTCACGTCGAGTCCGGAAAATTTAAGTGGGAGAAAAAACAAAGTCTTCATCATAACAAATATAGGGGCATAATATTTATTAGAGTAGAATAGACGCTTAAAATACTTTCAAGTGATGGACTTGGCGAAAAAAATCCTTGTTATAATGAATGAGGAAGGCAGTAGATGGGTATATGAATACTCGGGAGGATAGTTAAGATTATCGTGGCGCTTTGTACACGTATAACAATGAATTACATTGCTGATAAAACTAATGTTAAAAAACTACAGTCATTTCACATAAAAATTTATTCTAGAGTTATGCCAATTAAAGATCTCCAACCATTTAAAATAGCTGAATGAAACATATGGTAGGCTACGTCCGTTGTATGCAATGCATGACAAGTAAAGGGACGTTTGTAAAGACAAAGCGATATAAAACTAAATGGAAACGGTGAAATCGATTATACAAATATTAGTCATATTTAGGTATGTTTTCGTGCGGAATAGGCCCATTGGACATAACGATCACATTTTAGTTACGTTAAAAACCTACATTCTCCTTAAACGCAAAGGTTGATCAAGCGCGTGAAATCATTATAACACAGCCAATCCGTAACATATTAAACTTATTGTCGAAGGTTTACGGTTTAGGGACAAGTGTAAAAAAATGTTTTAAATTTCTTTTCGTCTTCTTTTAAAAGCCAACAGATCGGCTTCATTGAAAACATCCACGTCTCATGCATGTGCTGCACGCCTCACTTGGTGATGCAAGTACATAAAGAATCACTGGAAATCATTCAACCCAGACACAAGTTGAATTACTGTTGCTGCCATATTTCATTTTCACGGAACCTTAACCTCTCTTCAATCTCACATAAAATACGAGAGAGAGAGAGAGAGAGAGAGAAGTACTTTACTAGGGCTGTTACTGCAATAGATTATAGGGATAAACTTTGCCACCACGCGGTGGAAAAATGCGCTGCAGTACCATTCCGAAAGGCTTCTTTTATATCGGATAATACAATCAATAACAAAAAAGTTAAGTACCCAGACGGAGTGGTGGAAAATCATAAGACTGTATCGCAATGATTATAATATCAAATCAAACGGACAACAGAGTTGGCAGTATGGGCACGCTGTTGGTCCCATGTCAGTAGGGTGTGGCACCCCCCCGCCCTCGGGCCTGGATACATGCGGTGATGCGGTGTGGAAGGGAGTCGTACAGCCGTTGTATCCTCTCCTGCGGCAAGTCGGCCCACAGCTGCTGTAACTGGCCCTCGAGATCCTGCGGATTGGCACTGGGTGTGAGTTGACGTGTGAGCTGATCCCACACATGTTTGACTGGGAAAAGATCGGGGGACCTGGCCGGCCACTGGAGGACCTCAACATGATGCAGGCAGTCCATAGACACATGTACTGTGTTCTCTTGTTGAAAGACTACCAGGGTGCTGCCTCGGGAGGGGTAAGACATGCGGATGCATGATGTCACTGATGTGACACTGTGCTGTCAGGGTCCCCCGAATCACTACCAGAGATGACCTGAAGTCATACCCTATGGCTCCCACACCATGATGTCATACCCTATGGCTCCCACACCATGATGTCATACCCTATGGCTCCCCACACCATGATGTCATACCCTATGGCTCCCCACACCATGATGTCATACCCTATGGCCCCCACACCATGATGTCATACCCTATGGCTCCCCACACCATGATGTCATATCCTATGGCTCCCCACACCATGATGTCATACCCTATGGCTCTCCACACCATGATGTCATACCCTATGGCTCCCCACACCATGATGTCATACCCTATGGCTCCCCACACCATGATGCCATACCCTATGGCTCTCCATATCATGATGCCAGGAGTAATGCCGGTGTATCTCTCCACAACATTGGCAGGATTGGTCCTCTCCCCTCAGTGCTGCCATACGCGCACATGACAATCATCTGTGGTGATGCAGAATCGAGATTCATCACCTCTCATCATCATTCCACGCCACCCGGTTATGGCACCACTCCAAATGCAGCCGTCTCAGGGCTGGTCTTAACATCCAACATCAGGCGACACACCATCTGCATGCCCCACATGCCGGGCAATTGCATGATACGACCACCCGACCTCATGCAAACCCACAATGCCACCACTATCAAACTCTGTGAAGTACTGGTAATGCTGTCTAACGCCTCTAGGTGGCATCCTCTGTGTCTGGTGACTAGACGTGCCAGCTCCTTGCAAATCGAATGGCCAGCATATGTACCAAATTACATCCAAATCGGACCATTACTTCTGGTGGCTTAACTTTTTTTGTCAGCGAGTATATATATTTCAGGCCATGAATGTGTATCTCCATATATTTCTCAAACTTAGTTACACCAAAATTAAACACAAGATGTAAATCAAACATGTAATACGTACATCCATTGTAAACTGGTAAACTCCATCTGTAATTTCACTCCTAAGTTTCATGTGTGGCTTTACAAATTAGTGAAAATGTCTGACCATTATAAGATGTAATAACAAGAATTTATTAAAGACCCAAGAAAATGCTTTGGTACAGACAACAGAAATGTTGCGGAAGACATTCATGACCTGAACTGCATTATTATGCTACTTATTAGTTATGTCTGTCCAAAAAGGACAGGAAACAAAAAACAGGCACAAAACCAAAATCAAGCAGAAAATTTTGCCATCAGTTTTCAGAACGGAAAACAGATTCGCTGAGGAGAAACATGAAGATTTCAGTCACAGCTACACCCTAAGAAGAACAGGATCCCTTAAAGGCCGTTTAGGGCAGCATAGAAGGCAACAAAGTTATGAGTCTTTTATTTTTTCCAAGTGCAATTCACAGGGGTACAATTCTCAACAGACCCTTTGGAACAGCGACCTCTGCTGACAGGACAGGAAATGAGACAGGGACACTTGTATCCTGGGTCAGGTAGCGGTAAACATGGCCAGGTCCTTGCTGTTCTTGCGGTGAGAACACGCCAACCTCAGCATGTCTCCGCACCTGGAGCAGCGGGAGTTGGAGTTGCCCTCTTTCCTGGGGATGTACCAGCACTGGTGGCACCGGACCCGGTATTTCTTATACCTGCAGGGAGCCGACAGGGAGGAGTTCGACCGGTGATGGTCTTCGTGGGATGCCAGCGAGCATCATGCGAGCTAATCTCCTTCATTTCAAAGGGGATGTACTGGGCATTCAAGGCCATGTAGTGGCAGGAAATCAGACCTTCAGTGCACCCTCTATGTTTGCAATGTGACATTTTACTATCACACAGCGCTTTACATTTGAAGTTTACATCTTTCCTCTCTTCATGGCACCATCACCTTCATATCGCTACGGGCTCAGCGCCATCGTGACACTGCGTTGCTGACTATTGCTTAACATTTGTTCTACGCCACACTGTCATTCTGATATCGCCGTGACTCATGCACGTTGAAATGAACAAACACAGACGTCACTGTCTCTGCAGTCTGTCCAGTCCTGGTCCTTGCTAATTTTCTGACATGCATGCAGGTCTGCCCGGTGCCATGTTTATGTTGAATGAAATTCTGCGCTGTGCTATGGCTGAAATTATTTCCAGTTTTCCGGCTGCGATGCCCCGAATACTTACATAGAGATAACAAAACCGTATTTTATTTCTAAAACAACGTCCAAATGGAAACACGCTTTTAACTATGGCATCAACACTGGAGATGTTACCGTAAACGGCTTTAAAGGTCTGTTTAGAGACGTGGTACACGTTTGTTTTGAGAATGAGAGATGGAAAATATACCCAGCCGAGAGAGTAAACGGCACCTAAATGATCACATATGTGAGGTCGTTCAGCGACTTGCGCTGGGGTCATTCACCTTATGCCACAGGCGTTACATAAAGGGGTTCCATCCTCTGCATCTCGCCACAGGGGAGTGGTCTTCGTATTGCAGGAAGCACATGTCTTGTTCTCTGAATGAGGGAAAGGGAAAGCACATAATCCAGCCCAAATTTTTATATTATCCATCCGTTTTCCATAGCCACTTATCCAGAACAGGATTATGGAGAGCCTGGAGCCTATTACAGGAAGCACAGGACACAGGGCAGGGAACACCCTGGTCAGGACGCCAGGCCACCACAGAGCACACATTCACACACACAAACACAAAAAAGGGAAATTCAGAGAAACCACTCCAGCTGAACTGCACGTCTTTGGATCGTGGGAGGAAATCTGAGTACCCAGAGAAAAGCATTATGAACTGTGGGAGAGCATGCAGATGTCATATAGAGAAACGCTGGCCAGAAATCAAGACCACAACTTTGGACATATGGGCCATGGAACTACCCACTGGGCCACCATGCCACTTTCATTTTTAAAATGTATGTCATACACATTTAGTCTTCATCTTCATTATTTGATAGGTCTGCAAAATGCAGTAAAATTTTCACAACTACTTTTTCTCTGTCCTGGAAAGATCCAAAAGTCACAAACATGTACATTATTGATTTGAACCTTAATAACATACTGATTTTTCAGACTATGTTAAGATTACACTTTTAAGTATGCCTGTAAATTCTCATGTGTATTTGTGCCCAGAACATGCGCTGAAATCATCGTCATGTAGAGCACAAGCATCACAATGTTCGAGACCCCAAAAGTAAGATCCCTCAACTTCTCCGTCACGTGCTGCCAGAGACCAGCGGTACTCACTAGAAACGCTTACAGGGTCGATATCTTCCTCCGAGCTGCTAGTTTTCAGGGAGTTTATCAGAGATCGCATTCGGCTGCCTCTCCCCCTACGTCCACTCTTCCAAAATTCTGCACTGGAGAGTCACATTTTTGGGATAAACAATAAGAAAAAACAACTAGCTAAAGGTGAAGAAAATATGACTGGTTACACTTTGTGGGGACCACACACTTGCATGTGGCCATTTTAGGGGACCTTGCTAACTGATGTTAGTAAATAGTGAAACTAACTGATAAAGATAAGTGGAAACGGAATGAAGACTGCAGGACCATAGCTGCAACATGTTACCTGTACTTCGACGTGATGAGAAGTCGACATTGGTCCCTGTTGTCGCTGAACTCTGTACGCATACGGAAGGAAACCCCTTGAAAGTCAGGGTCACAGAGATCCGCACTGCGGGTAGGATGACGCTGCTTTCTAGGGGTTCTGCCTCGCCAGCTGGGGCCAACAGCCACCTTGGCCACCTGAGGGTCCACAAGCCTCAGAGTTGCATCATCCCTATTGCTCCTATGGGCATTTCCAGGAGATGATGACGTATCCTTAACAGGAGCTGACTTCCGATTCACTGTGTGAAAGTCCCTGCTTAACTCTTCTGAGGGACTCCCAGGTCTCTGCTCATTAATATGTGATTCTAAAGGAAGAATCAAATTAGAGTTACAGTCCACTTCCATGCTGGGGCCATCCAGGTCAGCTGCAGGAATGGATGAGCAAACTGCAGCATCCGGGAGCAGAAAACTTTCAGGTTTAGTAAAGAAATTCTTCCCCTGCTTTTGACAGTTCTGATAGACAATGGATGCCAGCAAGCTCAAGCTTTCTACTGGAGGGCTACATTTATCCAAGAAGCAAGTCTCTGTTCCCTCCAGGTCAGGTGCCTTTGATAGACTCCCAATAAAAGAACATTCCTCCTGACTTTCATTGCATAAATGATACCTGTGTTTAAGGTTGTATGTCGTACCTGTATCATTGGTTGAAAAATGTGTCTTGCCATCTTCCTGGGTATCTTCTGGGTAAATGATTGGGCACTGTTCATTTTCACCTTCGAACACTGAACTCTGTACTAAAGTGGAACTGTGTGAGACTTTGCTTGATCTCTCATTGTAAAACGAAAGGTCAGGACTGCTTTCCCCGATGGGCCTCACTTCCTCTTCCATGGTCCTGAAGCACCATGGTTCACTTTTCACAGTTTTGTTCCTGACACTCTGTGAATGTGCATGTTTGCCTACCTCTTGAAATTCTGACTGATCTCTGGTGCGGTCGGGAATTGTGTCCCCCCTGAGATAGCCAACAGAACTCTTGTGACCAGATGTGGGCAATAATGGTGTTTCCCTTCCCTCTTCTCCATCCTCGCTTACAGGATGCAGAAGCCGTTCACACTGCAGGTTGATCAGACTCATTACCTCCCAAGGGCTACTGCCCTGCTGACTTTGTATAAAGGAGAAAGACCCAGAGTATTTCTGTTGTGATTTAGGGGTTGTTTCTACATATTTACAGGGCTGTACAGAAGGTACAGGAGGACAATAGGCAGAAGCTACTGGGGAAGAAGGATACTGCTGGCTTTGTTCCTTGGAACATGTCCCATTTGTCAGTCTCCATTCCAGAGTGTCTTGTTTGGCAGGTGGTGCAAGCTTGGTAGCTTCCTGGAGAAGGTAGAGTATGGTGGACTGAGGAACTTGGTCATCCTGGACATCCAGGTCTTCTCTGGTGCCTTCACTTAAAGTGGCTGGGGTATCAGAGCCTGTGCTCATTCTTCTGTTTCCATTAAGACAAACAAGCAGCCCTTTAACTACCATTCTGGATTTTAAGTCAAACTTCCCATATTATTTGGGTTGATTTTATTTTAAACATAAATTCTACATAAATAAGTTGTTATACAGTACTGTGCAAAAGTCTTAGGCATTCAAAGAAAATGAGGCTATTTCTCAGAGTAGTAAGTATTTATGCTCAGAAAAAGAGCAACACAATTTACCATTAGAACATATGCAACATATGACAGTGACACAATAAAAAATAAGCAAGAATTTATTCTATTCTTCAAAAAGTTATTGTTTTCTTGTTGCTGGACAACGATTTGGTTCCCAAAACTCTCCTCTGGGGCATCACAGCCATTCCTGTATTTGTTAAATTTCACTAATTATATTATCCAAACAAAATGGGGTAGTGGTCGAGTAAAGAATACATCGGTGTATTAGACAGTTGATACAAATACTGGGGTGACATTAGGAGAGGTTTTGAAACGGCTAAGCACAAACACTTTGACAGACAGCCTACTATGATAGTTTTACAACAAAATGAAGATCATTTAAACATTTTCTTTGGCTCCTTAAGATTTTTGCTCAGTACTGCATGTTCTGGGTAAAATATTTCAAAATAAATTTCTCCCGTATATATTACCACGATTTTGTACACACAGAGACCTTATGCCATCCTCTATTTTAATACAAACACCCGTTTTTTTAAGTGTTGAAATTTTGTGACGTATTCATGAATTATTAATCCACATATTTATAATTAATTTCAGTTCAAATTAAAACTTGGGAATGGTGACTTAAAATTCTGCAGTACAACTGGTACCATTTTTAAAAAACTAAGCCTATCTGACCCAAATCTTATAAGCAGAAGGAGCAAATAATATATTTTCTGTAGTCTGGTAACTAAATGTTACAACAATTAGTTTCACTTAATTTGACTATTTTTACAGACATCGCAAAATGTGTTATATACTCACGTCAGTAGCTCATTCGTCAAAACACGAAATATCGTTGGATTTCAGTTATAGGAGAATACGTCTACGATCTGTGAGTTATATGTATGACCCATATTGAATATTTAGGGTTCGGGTTTATTTCAGAGGCCGTTTGGCTGGACTGTATCATTTCACCTCAGACATGGTAACATTTACAGCTCTAGAAGGCTGCAGGCACGCGGCACGCGAGCGCCTCGAGCTCACGTCCACGACAAGGCGCGTGCATTCCGGTCCCGACGTAAAAGCCCCGTTTTGACGCCGATCGCACGCTCAGTGCGACTGAAAGGGGAAAACATGCAAATCGGGAAGCGATTAAATCATCCACTCACTGGCCGCTCCATATCAGTGGATGTCAGATTGGATTTGTTGAACAACCAACCGTTAAAATCTTTAACACACCAGTAGTCTACTGATTCACTATCATGACATATTACCATTTTATCATTCGTAGTCTTTTTGGTGGTTACTAGTTACAGTAGTCGATATCAAATATTTATATTTCAAGTACGTAGTAATTAGAGCGAACACAAAATCTGATCTCTGAAACAGCATGACAAATACGAAGCCTGAGAAATGAATGCATGCAGATGTAGCACGGAATTGTTTTTCGTAGTTGATTCCTTTTATATGCAATGTGTATTTCAATGGATTTTCGATTGTTTGCTATACCATTTAACTGTTTTCGTTCACAATGTGGCATCCATATGTAAACATAGATATAAGTACAACACTATCGAACTTAATACTTACTAAAATCGGATTCGCTGGTAGTGATCCTGCCAACTGTAACTTCCAGTGAACATTTTTTAAATTAAACTTTGAACGAACTGTTTTACTTAGTCACATGTGTAAAAGTAACACTTCAACACACTACGCCATCAGAACTGACGACCGGTGAGTTTCTTCAGGTGAGTCTTGTTGAAGCTAATAGTCTGTGACGTAAAAAGGAGATAGCGATAAGGCATAAAACATTTGTTTGGGGGTACCACCTGTTTCTCGTGTTTTCAAATGTCACGTCCAAATTCTTCTTAAACTTAATCTAGATGACTAGTTATGGGGTTATTGTAATGCCTTATAATAAGCACGGTTGAGGGAGGGGGACATTATGGTGGCTATATAGTCGAAGTACGAGTTCAACTTGGTTTTTACATATAAAACAATACTGTAGTGGTTTTCCTTTTAGGCAGAAATTGCGCTTTCTTTTATGTTGTTTCACCCAAGCTGTAAGCCGGTACCTATAGCTTTTGGGCTGTACCGATTGCCGGCCCGACGTTCCTACTAACATCTACAAAAACCTGCATACTTTCGACAAACTATTTGGCTTTTACCAGGTGAGATATGTCCTGTCCCCCCCCAAGTAGGCTTCTTAGATGTCCTGTAATTTATGCTGTGTAAAAGAGGTGGTTCGACTTTTCGCCGAACGATTTAAAGCCCACCACCCACGGTTCTACGATCGTGTAAAATTTACCCACCACCCTGAAAAATTTACCCTAAGCCACGCCTCCCCCTTTTTTCAGGAAAAAGTTTGAACATGAAAAGCTTACCTTGACTGCAAAGGGGTGAAACACCTTGTGTATATAAAAAAAAGGATTATTATTGGTGTGAGAATGATGCTTTTTATTTCACAGATCAAAAACAATGTCATGGCCTGCAGCTCATTAAATATATTAAACATTTGTGCGTATCTTGCTTGACAATCTGCAGTACATTTTTTTTTAAAAAAAGGTGGTGGGAGAGAGTCAGCTTGGACAACGTGCAAGTCATAAACATCAGCCTTCCTTCCTGAAGCTGTATTTGTACCAAGGTATGACCCTGAACTGCAAAAGCTAGAAAACATGTAAACTAAAATGTACATGACTAAATTCTGCAGCTGTTAGAATGGCTAAATAATTGGTGTGATAAGTATCTTCCAACTTGCCCACTTTCACAATGACCTGGCAGAGACACCTAATCACACCCACAGGCGGAACTTGCACACGTCCGAGTTTGCATTGATGTAGGCCAAGGTTCTCCAGTTCCAGTCCTGAAGGACCAGCATCCAACAGTTTGCAGATTTCCTTGCCGAAAACACACCTTGATCGGCTAATTACCTGAGTTAGTGGGTGTGTTTGAGCAGGGAAATCTGGAAACTGTGTTGGATTCTGGCCCTCCAGGACCAGGACTGATGTAAACCTTTTAAAGATACTTGTTCTCCCCTGAGGAACTTAAAGACTTCTATTAAGATCTAGTTGGTAACTGCCTAGTTTTAGACTTGTCATTTTCTGTGTTGACTAGCACGGTTTTGCTAGAAGCTTGTGATGTAACAATGAGCCAAAACCCAACCCCCAACCCCCCCCCCCCCCATCCAAAAGAACTTGTTTGAAACTGACCAAAATGAATCCAAAGTTAGCCATATTAAAGATGCATATGCTACAACTATTCTGTTTGTACCAGCTGGCATTTAAGAGAAAGCAAAGTAAGCCTGGTAGTTTGAAAGAGTCTTAGACGACTGTGGGTGAAGCTGCTCATGTCACAGTGAAACTCATAAATAGTGCTGACATCTTGTATCGTTTGCGTCACACATACTATTGGTGCGTGTTTTTGTGCGTTTGCCGTTTTACGCCTGACCGCTGTATTGCGGAATGTGTTGTTCAAAGCTGGCCGTGCTGGGTCTCTGGTCCATGAAAGTGGAGAGCCAGGGCTGTGAAAGCTTAGGCCTTCGCTCGTCATCCTCGATTTCCTCGAGTGGAATGGCAAGATGGCCGTCGTCTTTAACAAGAGCCCGTCCCTCTCACAGCTAAATGTCCAGCCTTCCATACACTGGTCAGCCATGGTAGCCCGAATTTTACTAAGATGTTAAGCTAACCTTCGTAAATATTCAAATGCCATAAAGTTCAGGACAACATTCTGTGCACATTTTTATAAATTTTAGCCAATTGGTGAGCTTACCCCAGGACCAAATTTGGCCACCTGACTTTGTCTGAGCTTTTATGCTCCTGTTGAGATGGTTAAATATTAACTTTTTCAGAGATCCACACTTTGCAGCCTTGAACAATTTGTACACACACAAGTACAGTCCTCCCCATACAAACTCGTACTCTTAAGCATCTTCTGTACAGAGATCTTGTCTTTCACTTTGGCATCCAAGGATCAGGAGAACAATCAAGTTTGACTCTAAACTCATTCATCCACTGTGCGTTTCTGTCTGGCACTGGGTCTCTCTCTCAAAGGTGTGTAGGGATTGCAAGACCACCTTCTCTGACCTGCCCCTCCTACACATGCAGAAGAACATGTCTGAAATAACGAGGCCTCCCCGGCCTTTCAATGGTGCTTGGGTACGTGACCATCGACATAGAAGTTGCGGGTGACCCTGGGGAGTGTCAGCTCAATGCCGTCAAGCTCTGGAGTCAGGATGAGCTGGCAGCCCAGGCGAGAGCTCTCCTGCAGCGCTGGGGCCATATCCAGCATGTCATCCTCCCTGTCAATCAAAGCCATTAGACACGATTTGGTTTGAAGGCAATGAAGCTAAATAGCTAATATATTATGCTGCTATTTACAAACACATGTCCGCTGAAATACCACTTTTACCACAGCTACTGTAATGACCGTTTTGACAATACGGTGACAGTTGATCAGGCAGCATTAGCGTACGATACCTCTCGTCGGGTTGTGGAAGTTTGTCATAATACTCCGCCTTGACGTACACGTGGCATGTGGAGCAGGCTAGTGAGGCGTCGCAGGCTCCTGAAAGGCATTGTGGGTAAGAAGCTGGCGTTAGCAGAAGGGAGAAAAAAGAATGTCGGCTATGGAGCCAGAAAAAGGATTATCTAATCATCTAATTACTGACAATCCCCATGAGAAGCATCACCTGAATATAATAAAGCAGTAAAATCAATTTATGTAAATAAATTTCAATGTGTAACTTCAACTGGCCATCTGCACCATGCAAAAAAGCATTAATGTACCAGGCCTCAATAGGCCTCAGATTTTGTTGGCAATAACAGCTGATTTTTCACCGATAGCACACACAGTAAAATGCTGGTACACCTGTTATTTCACGCATAAACTTGTCCAAACAGGCCAGCACTTACCTTCCAAATCAATGCCATGCTGTTGTGCCAGGTACAGGACATTATCTCCAACCTTAGCCTTCACGGGAACTCTGTTCCCTGATCGGTCTATGAACACCACATTAACCCTAAACACCAGAATAAAGACAATACTGTATTATACTAATCCATTCAGGCTGTTCAAATCACCTTTCAGAACAATGAAACATAGTTTCATTTAATGAAATCTCAACTGCAATATGCAATAAAACGCAGTAAACCCTTATCGCCGTTAGCGCGCCAAATCTTTAAAATGGAACGTAGTTGGTGCTGAAAGGTAGTGACGTTCAAAGAGGAATGACACTCATATGCATTTCGGGAGAATTAAATGCAACCAAAGCTCGTATAAAAAATTAATGACTGTATAAACAATAATAAATGTGCAGGTACGCATACGCAGCACGTGACATCATCACATTGACCCCGGATCGTGCAAAAGTGGAAGTAAGTTTTACTACCATGTGGTAATTCAACTTCTGGAAATAGTTTCCATCGTCATACAGAGCCATAGCACTTTAGTTATAATACTTCATTCAAATGTTCAACAGAGTACGCGAAATGACGTACTTGTTACATTATAACATCTTTTTTAGAGAAGGAGGCGTGTAACTCTGCTTGGTGAAGTTACCACGCGACCTTGCTGTTTACACAAAGAGCATCGCAGACCGCACGCCAGATTGTACCCACACATCCTTTGGATCATCATCTTGTGCGTCTTCGCCTTCAGAGTGACACAGACCTGTTGATAATTTTGAAAATACAGAAAAGGAGAACTGTTACTTCATGAAAGCCACCGATCGCAATTATACCACCAATATTGAACGCGACTATAGTATACAATGTGGCTGAACCCAACAAATCCTATCCACTCCAAATTGTCGGTATCGCGTAATTTCGACTTGGAGAGAACTAAAATAAGTACGGAGTGAGCTGCCCAACTAGGATAAAAATCCTAAATTTTAAACTCCCGTGAGTAACTGCTCTCTTTAATTTACAGATTACATACACATAGAACACATACAGCATTCTGAATCATCACATAAATAGAAAGAACAGTAAATTTCCCGTTAGAGGCTATGGCACAACGTGCTGAATTTTCAAATAAATCATATGACAGAATTTTTCAAATCATCGCCATGGTAGAGGAAGATTATGAAACCTACTTTTAGACGTTTTCAGGCTCCTATTCGGGATCCGAAAACCGCATATGGAGTCTCCCGTCGCGGACCCATAAACAACGTGAATGCAACTATTTATCCTGTGAAAATTACAATTACCAAGCCGGAAAAGTCTCAAAGTCAGCCCCACGCTCCTCCGGGCTGCTGCGGAGGCCGCCATGACAGTGTTTGTGTCACATGTTTCAAAAGCACCAATGCGAATGATGTACTGTAAAACGGGGCGTTCATTATGTTTCACATTTTCAATTCGTTAACAATATTTTCAGTAGCTGTGAAACACAAGTTAAAAGTAGTCTGTCTGCCTAAGAGAATAACACGAGTTCGTTTAATTGTACAATTTTAATAACTTGTTGCAGTTATATATTTTAAAAATGTTGTAAATGTATTGGTAAATTGAGCTGCGGTAACACAATCGTGCCAGCAGAGAGAGATGTTGCAATAAAAACAAACAGTGCACAGCTTACAAAAGCAAGATTAGGATTTATATTAGTATTGGATAAATACAAAAAGTATTTCATACAGGAACGGAAAGATCTACAGCAATAAAACGCCAAAAATGGTAATATGCCATTTTTTCATTTCTCTCAAGATAACATATAGAGTCTTATAATACTGTTTAAATATTTCTTCTTCTTCTTCTTCTTCTTCTTCTTCTTATTATTATTATTATTATTATTATTATTATTATTAACACATAACCATTACAAAGACCAAAACAACTCCGGTGAGTAGTTGTCAAGATACCATACGTCTATCCATGTTCCAACCTCTTATCTAGCAAGGACTGGACATAGCAGGGTAACACGCTGGATGGGCTGCTAATTCTTCACAAATTAGATGCACAATGGGAAATGTAGGGACACCTACCGCATATTTTTTGCACTGTGCTGCCACGTACAGCAATCGGACTACCCACTGAGGTGCAAAGACACCATGCATGACTCCTGAAATGCTTTTATTTACGTGACCTAAAGTTGCACGATATATTTATCACCACAACTGTTGTAGCTGTTCTAAGTGTCAGGTGAGGGCTGTATTAATAAAACAGCTAACTAATTGCTATCTATTAGTACAAAGTACTAATAACGAAGTTAAGATTATAGTTGCCCATGCCTGGTTTTCAGTAATCAGTAACAGTATATGAGTACAGTGTTTTAAACGGCAAACGTGCTCTGTGCCTTTAGAGAAAACGGTTTCAGTGTTACTCATTAAAGGTCAATAATGAGTCATTACTCCCCCTGTTGACGGCTACAGCGCATATTTCTGTCACATTAAGAGTTGTTAGGACGCTGTGCGGTGACGGGCACGTGCCACTTAGGAATGACAAGCTGCCATTGATGCTGTTAGATTGTATATGTTAACTGTGTAGGAGATCATTTGGGAGGTTGGGGCAGTGGGTAACGCTGTGGCCTCGCTCCCTCAAGGCTGAGGGTTTTCCTCCTGCCCCCCACCCCTGCTTGTTGGGGGTGGAGTTTGCATGATCTCATTATGTTTGCACAGGGCTCCCTCAGGTACATTGGTCTCCCCCCACCTGAGGATAGTGGAATTCCCTGTAATATGTGGTGTGTGTGTGTGTGCGTGCACAGGTGGGCATGCACCCTGGGATAGACTAGCATCCCTTCCTTTGCCTTTTGTCCTGTGCAGGGGCATCGGGGGGGGGCATGGATGTTCTGGCAGATTCAGGGGCCCCAGGACTTGATGTGGCCCTTCAATACGTATAATTGGGCATCAGGGCCCATGGTCACATAATTTTTTATCTAACAAAATTTCTAGCCCCACCCCACCCGGCCCAGTGTTTCCAGGTGTAGAATCCAGGCTCGTCACGACCCTGGACTGGATAAGCTATTATGGCAGGTGGATTTACAAGAGACAACTTTTAAAAATAATTTAAACTGAGCTGAAGTTAAAACTTAATGTTGGCTGAGGGAGGAGAGTTTTGACCTAGGACAGAATTTGTAAACTACCATTACACTTAAAAGGACCCAGTTTTCATTTAAGCACTGAGTTGTTGCTGTGTGCTGATTGGTCAGTCTTCTATAATCATGCATGTGTCATGAATGTTAATGTGAAACAGCTGGGTGAGTCATTCTTTCAAGGAAACAAACCAGTCAAAGTACATGAAGAATAATCTATTTAGCCGAGCAGTTTTAAAGTAGTTTGTAAAACCTGAAGGAGCTCAAAGTGTCCTCCCTCACATGGATTGTCTGGTCACGCTGTCTAATGCCCAAAATGCTGACATTAAGGCATTTTGCACCTGCAGCTCTGTGGTCTGCCAGCCTCCTTCCCTGAGGCTAGTGCCACCTGCTGGCATGAGTCATCATGAAACTCCTGCACTCACTGCAACAATGTATGAAGCAGCTCTCCCGCCTCGGGCGGCCGAGTGAGCGGCCTGCAGCAGCTGTGCTTTGAGTGCTCAGACGCTAAGTCACTGTTTGTCTATTAACCTGTCCGACGTCCATAAAGCTTCGCAGCCTTTAATTGTGATGTTTGGATGTTCTTTCTGTCCTACGCACCTGCTCACCGAGATGTTTGCTCTGGTTATGACAGTCACACGGGCTGTAACCACAGCGATGGCTGCTGTCACGTCTTATTTTGCCCGGCGGCCACAGCTGAAAAAACCTCCGAACTGCCGCATGACAGGTCTAGTCCCTGAAAAACACAGGGGTCCCACGCCTATGTGCAGTTTTCAAACCCAAAGTCCCTCGTCTATAAACTCAGGCTTGAGACACTCTGCCTTTGGTCAAACTCTCCCCACAAACAGATGGAGGCAGGTGCGAGGCTACAGCGCTACCAGCTGAGCCACCCTGAAATGCATCAGCAGAGCTGGAAAGTTCAGGTCCAGAAAGTAAAAGTCCAGTCCAAGATTTTGTTGCAGCCAACCACTTGAGCACTCTCTGACTGTGACTCTTTATACTCGACTGGATGGTTGAAACAAAATCTTGGTCTGGGTCTGTACTTTCTGGACCTGAACTTTCCACCTTTGCACATTACTTCTTTCAATCCAGTTTGCAGATGGCCACATGACTTTAATATAATTTGGACTGCCTTAGTCTGTCCCAGGTGGCACTGAATACCAAGGGTGATGGTTTGGTTTCATAACTGGTGGGGACAAAGCCAGCCCTGATATCTGCGCCCCCCAAAAACAAACACAGCATCCCCACAATATTGTAGGGAACCTACCATCCATACCCAAATCTACACCCTTGTTGAAAAACATTCTATTTTCTAGCTAGGGGGCACATCACACTTGCTGGGAGTTTATTCACATTAATAGGCTGTAGCTGGCACTGAGTTCACCCAGAGCTAGTGGAGCTTTCAGGGTCTGTGGATGTTATGACTGGGGGTTTGTTTGAGTGTCCTCTCCTTCAGGTTTTGCACATACACCCAAACATTCAAGGGGTACGATGTGAGATGATTACTTTAGAAGCAGCGCCATGCAGATTTAGTCTCAAGATTACCGCTTGCACGTGCGGCGCCCGTCTCGTGTGATTATTCAGCCTGTTCCGCCGTTCTGTCTAAGAAACCGTCCCTGGCGCTAAATCTTGTGTGTCGGTTTGGGGTGGGCGTGTTTTCCTCAGTGTTGACAGGCTGCTATATAGCAAACATTGAGAGGGCGGAGCTTAAGAAGTGCAGTCTTCCCGCGGACGTTCAAATGATACCTATGTTTACAGTCTGGAATAAAGCCCAGGGAGGTTATCTGCATTGCTTTTAAAATGTGTGGGAGGAGCCAAAACAGGAAACTCCTCAAGCTATAGGCTTAAGCCCAGAGTAACTGCGTTAATTAGTATATACAATAATACACACGTATAAATAGTTCACACAAAGCTCTATATGAAAGTGCAGAACCTCAGTGTACTCACAGCCCTGATTTATATGCAGTATCTTCTTTTAGCTGTGATGAGCTAATTTAGACCTGGGGCACTTTCAGGGACAGTCACCAGCGATGTGTGGGCCACAGCCCCATGGGGAGGGGTCCGGACCTCGCTCAGCCAGCACGCTGAAACCTTGCTATTTCCAGACAGCCCCCCCCCCCCCTCCTTCGGCTCTGCTGAGTTCTCACAGCTGTGACTGTACGCAATCCCAGGGTCATTCTCACGCTAAAATGTGCCCCACCCTCCCCCACCCCGGACAGTCGTGCGTAATAGCCCCTTCCTGTATGCGGCGTTCCTGCTCGTGGAATACTGGGCCCCGGTGCCATGACATGTGGCAGACTGGGGCTTCAGCGCACTGTACTGGGAATACTCTGTATCCATAGAAACCAAGCCTCCTCAGTTTACTGCCCCCAGCTGGACAAAACAGCACAAGTCAAAAAATAAAAACCCAGTACAATCTTAAAAAAAAAAAAACATAAGGAAGACTGGCGTTCATTATGCATGATTTACAAATAAATCATATATAACTAAGCAAATTAAGGATATCACATTATATTATGTGTTGGTCTGATCACTTTATGTCCTTTAATAAAAACCTACTGCCCAAGAATATGTCAGACAAAGATTTCAAAATATACAGAAAGTACTGGTGCAAAGTACAGCGGCTATGAATCAACACAGGGCAGCGAAGCCGGAGAGATCTGAAAGATATTCCACGCTGATTTGTAATACGGGCTACGGACGAGATCCGTTCCCTAAATCTGTTTTTTTAGTCAAATTTGTAGGAAAGTCAATGAACCTCTGAAGCCACACAAAACAGTCTCTGCGTTCCTAATTACAAACCATTATATTTAACTCAGTTTTTTAATATAACAGTGGCAGTCCCTTCGTAAGTACGAGTGGGCTGTAAGTCAGACTTTCTTAAACCCAAAGATTGCCTGTACTTCCTAGCTTTGGTAGTGCGACGCTCTCTGCATTAGCTTTGTACGGTTCGGTAGATTCTGAAAGGGAATTGAAGGTCGACATGTCCGCACATGGAGATCATTATGATAACTGCAGATGTTTAAGGGACCGCAGGAACAGCGAGGCAGCGCAATATTAATCATTCAGGGCGTATTGAGCTTCTGGGTTTGAGCCGTGAACAAGCTCCATGATGTCTTGCTCTAAACTCTTATGATGTTATAACCTGTGTAGCAGCCCGATGTCCACTGACAGCAATTAACGTCATAAAATAAAAGACTTTTTATTTTGTTGCTTCTGGCAGATTTGCAGTGCTGGGGCTTTGAGGGTGATCACTTCCTGTCCAGCCCACTGCCGGCTTACTGGACACCTTAAGCAACCAGTGATACATTTTCCAGTTCAGCCCCCGTCACCAGGCCAAGAAACTCCAGACCCTGATCGGGGGGGACCTCTGAGGGTAACCAGTCATATGTTTCATGCCCCCCCCCTAGTCGACACCCAGCTCTCCACTCCAGAACCAGGAGGTGGGAATCGGAAACCTCAGACAGGAAATCCCTGCAGGGAGAACATGGCTTCCGCTGAACTGAAAATTCCCCCCCCCCCCCCCGTCACTCGCCCGTGAGGCTTTGCCATCTCTGAGCTGCTCTGCTTGTGTGACCGCTATAGATGAAGGATGGATCGGGGTATTTTTTTTTGCATACTTTCATCCTCCAGAAAATTCAGGTTTTAAATTTCCTTATGCATGGAGAAGTGACATCTGCACATTACCATCTTTCAACTCCTGGGTACTCAGCACGTTTGCAGTATCGCCCTTCCTGACCCCTGACCCCTGACCCCACCAACAGCCTCCTGTGACTACATTCCTGCAAACATAAACCCAACTAGTTCAGAAGCACTAAACAGAGTGTGATGCATCAAAACAGACCATTCGTCTTAATTTAACTTATTTGCATATAATTTTGTTTGCTTTTGATGTGTTCCAGGCATGGTGCAGGATACCAGTGAACTCAGAAATGTACGTACTTTTCCTTTTTCTGTAGTCTCCTGCATAAATCTGCTGCAAAACCGGTCGGAACGTTCTAGACACATCCCACAGTGTACACTTTCAGCGTAACCCCTTGTGACCAACACCCTGTGTATATAACCATGCCTCCCAGGCTCCTGGGCCATTTATTGATTCTTCAGTACGGCTGGATTTGAACACAGCGGAGTCAGTTTTCCTGCCTCCTCTCCTTCCCCCTTTGTGCCTCCGGAAAAATAATCCTGCCTGACGTTGTTACGGCCAAGGAAAACACAGTGAATGGCTTCTGCCGTTTGTTTAACCTCTCCTCCTATTTTATTTCAGTTTCCTAAGATTAGCTCAGTCCCATCCTACATTGTACGATCAGGATATTACTCGGAAGTCATGCAATAAAATTGCTTTTCTACGTCTTTTATGTTTATAACTATATAACCATAACTTACGATTGCGCGTTCTTCTCATCCATGTTTATCTGTTCCTGGTGTTTTTGGTTCCTCTTGCAGTCCAAAAACATGCGGTTCTAAACTGCCCATAGAGTATCACTGTATGTGAAGGACTGGCCTCCCACGAGCTCCATGCCCATGAATCCCTGACCAGGATGGGCGCTTGGAAGATGGACAGAGGTACATGTAGCCCAAGATTGCACCCTGTGGACGCTGATGCAGCCCTTTCTGACGCCAGCGCCCCCCCCCCATCACCCCCCCGTGTCTTACATTGCAGCACCCTTTCAGTCTACGTAATCTTCCACGTTACACCGGCCTGTATGAGTATAAACCCACAAACTCTAATGCAAAAAAAAAAAATTCTGTAACAAAGACTTATTTGACATGTTATTGAACTGAATCTATGCCAAAGGTCAAAGTCAAGTTAGACAGATATGTCTGTAATTCACAGAAATATTTCGACCATCTTCCATCCCTATAAAATACTGTAGCCTCTCTGTAGACTTATGGTCTATTTCCAGTGTGGGGAGAATGAAAAAAGATCTTTAAGCCAAGACTTTTAATGACTTGTTGCTATATTCATTCAAGCCAGCTGCTGGGAGTTCTTGAATGGATTAAAACATGCTCCTTGTATAAGTATTAGACAATAATTTCATAGTATTTTCTAATGAAAAGAAAAAGAAATGACCTGCACTTGGAAAAGCTTCAATTCACTGTATTAGCTACACTTGATGTTTCCTGTCTGGGTGTTTAATTCATCTTTTTTCCAGGCACTGGACTAAGTTTGAGTGAGGGATCCTAAGCTGAAGCGTGACCCTGACAGAGCTGCTACAGGCCTACCGCACAGATTTTTAAACTTCTTATTTAAATCTTTCCCTACGCATGCCAGTCCATAGCATAAACACATATATTTGTTTTCCAATAATAAGGCCAAAGCTTTTCTTTCTTTCTAATGAAGGACCACTGGGCCCTGGAACAAAGCCCTTAACACCCAACTGCCCCAGGGACCCAACTGCCCCAGGGACCCAACTGCCCCAGGGACCCAACTGCCCCAGGGACCCAACTGCCCCAGGGACCATCTGACCCTCTTTTCCATTGTGCATCACTTTGGATAGAGGCGTCTGGTAAATAAAGGCTTGTAACTGTAATTGTCGTTATGTGGGTTTGTGTGTTTGCTCCTATTTAAAGGCTTTCAGTGAAAAGTAAAGCCCCACAGTTTACAGCCGCACACTTCGCATGCAGCCTGTGGAGAGGCTCCGTTGGTAAGATGGGAGCAGGACAGAGGCAAGTCCGCACACGTTTTGCCTCGATTCCTGCTTGATCTTTAACATCGTGCGAGTTGTGCAAGAGGTGCTACGATTATTCTTTCTTCCGTAAAAGAGGAGGGTGAAACGTGATACACAGACCCGTCAAGCGTAAACTCGGATCCCTTCCAGAAAACGGGTTGGAATGTTTCGGCTCCACCGTGGGAATGTCGCCGCGGCAACAACGCAGATGAGCAGGGGCTCGTCGGCCGTGAAGCTTCCTGGAGGCTGCTGGCAGCGAGCTACTGCAACTTCCTCAGATTTCCGCCATTTTTAACCCCTGGCAGGTCCGTGTCCTGGATGCAAAGGTATCCTGGAGGTTAGGGCTCTTAACTTATAACTAAAAGGCTGTGGGGTCAAATCCCAAAAGGGGGAATGCTGTTATATCCTTGGTTCAACGACACCCTGAATTGGTTCTGTAATAAACTGCAAGGTATTCAACCTGTTCTGAATTAAAAGAACATGTCATTAAAGAAGGGTATTTTGTCTGGGTTAATCGCACACCCTTACCATTACTGTTTAGTCATAAGCTAGGCCTCCTTAAACAATATGCTGCCCATGGATCATGTAGTAATTAGTTCTTATGCAAGCGGTGACGCATCTAACAGGCCATATCTCCCATGCGAAGGGCAGAGAGATCCACCCTCTTTCCGCAGTGATTCCTCACCTCAGGCAGCTTTTCAAGGATCCCTGCTGGGCTGCATCGCTACACACGACCAAGACCAAGGGTGAGGATGGGGCGAATTCCTCAGGGAATGTGGGGGCTCCACCAGGACCTGTCTTGTTCCAGATGTATAAATGATCAGATTTCTTTCTTGTTATTGGAGTGCAGAAGCCTTTCGACTAGAATATTTACAATGGGTCTATTTCTGTGTTAAATATGAACTGAAATCCACTGTGAACGGTGTCCATGTCACGGGGATTTGAGAGTAAAGAACTGGAGAGATTTAGGCACATATAATTGTCTCACCACTTCTACTGTCTCAATTTCATACCACTACAAAACACTGGCTGGTCCTGATGGTTCACAGAGATGGAGAAAATGGCAAAAAAAAAAAGTCGGTTTTCTGTTTATTTCATCGGTTCTCCTGGTTTATGTTTAACCAGGTTAATGCAGAAGTAGCATCTGCCAAACACCAACCCAGACTTGTCTCCCACGTAGGACTTGGCCAACAAAATGCGCCATTGATACTGGTGTGATCATCTGAATACTATCACCTTGGTGTAATTAAATCCCAATATATTTTCCTGAGTTAATTTGATTATAACTGAAACTCTGTGAAATATTTAAAGAACGAAAATCTTCTTGCAAATGCTATTTATTTTCAACGCATGAATTTACATTCCTGGGTGACTTTATTTATATGTGCTCACAGGGCTTCATAAATCTGCTATCTAACTAACTGTTCTGCTGTATGTTTTGGTACAGGGGGAAGCGGTTAAGCCTGGCCCTGCATCTGAAGGTGATTTCAAGATGATGGAGATGAAGGCTTGCCGAGTCTCTCGGCGCTGGAGCACTTCTTGGGTACGACATCTGATTCCTCAGAAAAGCATGTTTGAGGTTTATGTAACAGTATATAGAGGCTGAACGTAGCAAGATGAGGTTCTGATGAAAAACACATGGAAACAACATTAAAATGACACGGTCAGGCGGCCTTTATGATACCTTTTACATTAGCAGCTTGTGTGTTTTTTTTTTTTACTTTTCATGGATAAATATCAATCCTTCAGCAGGAGACGGGTGACCTGATTTGGGTCATTTAAGGAGCGTAGATGAATGATAACTCTCAGCCTGAGAGATTTAAGCCACATGGACAGCCTAGGGTTTGGCTGTTAGAACGTTCCAGGTCATGTGTGTCCACCCAGGCCCCTGGCACATACCATGCAGATACTACCTTGGCTAATTTAAGGCTTTCCTTCGCACCAGGAACTGTACCTGTCCTCACAGAACAGTGGATGGCAGAGTAGTTAAGGACTTGCAACATAAATGCTAATAATTATTCGGAGTTATTGGCCCCTTTTGAATTTCTGCGGCAAAAAGTCTGGTATATTCCAGTGCAGAAAAGAGAGAGTACAAAAAGTATGTGTTGTTATGGATGAAAGTTTCAGCTTAACTGAAAAGGTGCAGTTCAAAGAGTGTCGATTTGGTTTATGCGTAAATGATATGGCAGTAACTCTCCCGGTCGGCTGAATGCGAGAGTAGCGTCGCTTTTCGGGGGAGGTAGACCTGAACACCAGCCAAACTGGTTGTGTAGGTCTGGTCTGTTCTGACAGAAATGGAAGCTGTGGATCATGCCGCAGCAGAGCCTGTGTGAGGTCTTTTTACTTTTCATTTTTCCCCCCTTTTCTTTCTCAGTTTTAGCTAAGCACTGGCTTCAGCGTCGACCGTTTCCATTTCGTCTCCAAACCACAAGTGCTTTTCTAATTATTTCCATCAACCATTCAGAGAAAAAAAACAATAAAATCCTAATGCTGCTAACAACCTCGGGGGCCAAGATGAAGCGAATCACCTGAGGATAAGAGCCGCAGCGAAAAAATAACGATTAGCATTTCTTGAAAATCCAGCCACTATTATTCATGCTAATGGGTAATGCTAGGCCAGCATAATTGTTGCATTACAACTGCTTGCAAGGCTGAATAGAGCTGGAATTTCCATTTGTGCGCCTTTAAAAGTCCTGCAGTCTAGCCAGCTGGGTGCGATCTGGAGAAATTCGAATTTATTCCAAGATCGAGCACGTATCCCAGTGTGTGGGTGCATGCAGCAAATATCAGTGTGCGAGATGAACGTACCAGTCCATTGGGGGGGGGGGGGGGTGTGCATCACCTGCAAGGACAATAGCGTGTAGCAGGTTTGTAAGCAGGAAAGGTGGGCATGACTCCTGCCTTCTGTCGTAACACATCCTCATCGCATTTTACATACCTTCATGCAGACTTTCTCTGTCTTGCCCTCAAAGCCCTGATATTGCCCCAGGCCTGATCTTTCAGCAGCATTCTGCCCTTAGCAGAGTTTCCCACAGGATATGACCTCAGAGCCCATTTACATAGGCTGCTGCGTATCTCATTGCTGTTGTAAAGTTGGTGCTTTCAGACCACAGTACTGCGTTGACTTCCTGTTCAAGTCGCACGTTCAGAGGAGGGACAAACCCAGAGAAAACCTTCACGACCAGACAAAGGTTTCCTCACATCACGGGTTTTTACCACTTTTCTGTTTATTTCATAAACTGCAGATTTTTTATTCTTGTTAAGGATTTGGAAAGTTGAGTGAACAACTAGAAATGAAAAATAAAGTCAAATAACAACAAGTTTCCTTTATAACATGGAAAGAGTATGTAACAGTGCGTGTCTGACATCCTATTAACTGGTTGTGTGATGGCATCAAATTCTAGGCTGTCCTATAGATTTAAATGCACAAGTTAACTGTTTCATCCCATGAAATACAGCAGTATTTAATGTCCCTTGCAGAAAGGATGCCTTGGATTTTCTCCGCTGTTATAACTGCATTTTGATGAATGAAAGATATGACACTTTCTTGCTAATAAAGTTACTCAAATGGTGAACATACTTTAAATATATTGGTTAGCAAAGAATATTGAGTGCATTTTTAGCAAATGTTAAACATAGAAAATCTCAGTGTATGCAAAAAATGGTAGTGTAATTCATATGTGACTCTTATTGGCTGTCCTGTAAGCCAATCATTAAACACAAAATCTCAATAACAGTCTATAACTCCCTCTCTTCAGGCCGTGCCCTCCCCTTCCTTACCAAACCTGACCTTTACTTTATTTTATCTTAATCTTAGCTTACCTATCAGATTTAACCTGAATCTGAACTGAATCGTTTCAGCAGAAACTATCATTCTCTCCATACAGACGTTCCACCCGCCCGCCCCGCAGGTTCCTCTGCAGACGTCCAGACACAAATAATAATCAAATATAACCAATAAAAAGTTCCCCACAACACTTCACCTAGCACCGGATCTTTAGTTTTCTCGCCTCTCTCATTTTCTGGGGATTAACATGTAGGTCAAACCTGGGATAAGATCTTTTCCTAAGGGCTAACACATTTTTTTGTGTGCATTAATACTATTGAAGTTCTTAAAGGGAAAGGATTTCATTCTGATGCCTGAAAGTAAACTCCATGTGCGCACACTCTGCGCTTCTCACTTACTTTAATTGGCAAAATCCCTCCCTTACACGTCTTTCTCGCTGCCTCCATCGCAGCTCAGACACAACAGTTTCGCGATTCCGCCTTTCTGTTGAGACTAAAAACAGATCTGCAGGATCTTACCCGGCCGGGCGGCTCCCTGGGGAGGGACCTGAGCCGTCTCCGCCCGCTTACCGTAGGAGTGCAAAAGCAGCTCCGAGAATCTGAGCGCTGTGTGTGTATGTTTGTGTGTCGCCCACAGTCCTCGGGCGTCCGAAGCCAGCGGCGAGTAACAGCTCCCTGCCTTATCGGAGATGGTTGTGGCGATAACCCGGCTCTCAGGACCTGACATGCCGTGTTGTGTCTGAGACCGATCCTGCCAGCCTCTGATATGCCAGTCAGATATCGACCTCTTACAGGGACGGGCTGAATAGATCTACTATAAAATTCACAGTACTGTAGCATGTCCTGATAGCCACGGGACCTTCAACCCCTGAAAACTTCCCACAGAAACCCCTCATCCTACAGTTAAGGTCCGACCAGGTTTTTTTTTTCACTATAATCCTAGGCCTCAGTTTTTTTTACCTTGTACATGTTCTCATCTTCAGATCCAAAAGCTTAGGGTTATGTTTTACCTTAAAAGTACATTAGGTGGCTGAATCATTTAAGGGGATCATTTGAAATGAGAAAAAAAAGCATTAAAAAAAAACCCTTAAGCTAATAGTCATGGTTTAAGAATCTGTCCGGTAACTAAAACAAACCTGGCTTGTTATAATCAATGCTTTCCTTTTTTTCTATCACAGTTTACACAGGGATGTCACATTAGGGTTCCGCTTGGCAGAGTCGGCCCATTCTGAACGGAAGCCACAGTGGAAACACGAGGCCTGGCCTGGATCCAAGCGGGGTCACATCAACCCAGGGGCCTCCAACCCAGACCAATTCAATTACGTTCCCAATTTTTCAGGGCCCCTGTCAGTCAGTCGCCCTGACTTTCTGCCCTTTTATGGCAGATTCGGTCCGACTCACCGTTTGCGTCATCTGGCTATTGTCTCTAGAAAAACACTGGGGTTTATGGCACCGATTTAAAGAAATTCCATAGCTTGGCGCCTAATTCCACCACTTCAAAAAAAAATAGAAAATTCCAGATGTGCCCCCTCCCCCCCCGCCCCCGATTCCTCCCGGGCTCCAGCTGTGTGGCATGTCTTCAGAGGCCTCAGCGCTCTCTGCCCTCCTGAAAACCTCGCATGGTTTCTTCGGGGGGGGGGGGGGGGGGAATTTCCGCTTCACTCTGAACTGACGGCCTGATACCCCCCCTTTTCCCCCCCGCAAATATCCAATGTCCAGACGCAAATAATGAATAAATCTCAGGGCAGCACGGTCTTTGCTTGGGCCTTACAGGCTCGCTGGGGGCACCCTGACCCGTTCACCAAGAGCCGTGACGCGATCCATCTGAAAATTCAAAATAAAATCCTCGTTGAACCCCCAAGGGGAGGTGGGGGTGCAGGATGCAGGCCATTTTATCTCTGGTAAGTTGTTATCACACAGGGGGTGTTAATCCCCTGACTCCTGACCGACGCTTAACTCTCACGCAGTGTCATGGGCCAGTGTAAATGGCTTCCATTTAGTCAGCCACTGTCAGCGATTCTGTTCTGTGCGATTGTGTTTCAAGGGGGTCGCTGCAGCTAAACAGGCCACTAAGGGGTTAACGGCATTTGTAGCATGATGTAATCACAGTACCTGTCACACTCAGGTGAGACATACGCAGCCGACTGCGCGACGACGCAGTGCTTACGTTTTGAAGTAACACACCTGCGTTTGTGAGGTCATGGGGAGCAGGCAGAGTGGGGGGGGGGGGGAGCTGGGGGCTTGCAGAGTCTGCTGTGAGCTTTGTAGCATAGGATGTGGGGCTCTGGATTCGGAGAGAGGGGGGAGCATGAAACCGCAGCTGCGTCTGCACTGCTGACGCGAGGCAGGCCGCCACCCTGGTGAGCTCACTATCTCCGGCTGCACTGGGTCCCCTTACCATTAAGCAGGACCTGATAAGGCCACGGTTTCAACATTTCCTGGGAACTGGGGGGGGGGGGGCTGCTTCGGGATGTGGGCTGGGCATCTGCAGGCTGTGAACACGACCATGTGCTCTCCAGAGCCCTGACAGCCTGCCACAAGTTAGAGCTCCAGGTCTTCCTATTGTTCAAGAGGCTAGGGAGAGTGCTCACACTTACACGCTGATAAGCCCAATGGAGGCAGGGGGTGGGGGGGGGGGGGGGTGCGGGGAAAAGCATCCTGCTGAACACAAACCCAACATCCTGCCGGTGCCCACATACAGGGAAACCTCTGTTTAGGTCAGCACAGAAAAGCAGGGGTTTGCGTGTCTGTGAGGGCGCGTGTCTGTGAGCGCGCGTGTCTGTGAGGGCGCACTGCAAAAAGCAGACAGAAACCTGAGCGGCTCCCGCTAATTAATGTAGCAGCTGCTCACCCACCCTGTCAAATGGAGTTTGCGGGATGGGCTACAGGCGGCCCGTCTGAAGATGGGAATTTCCTAATCGAGGGGGGGGGGGGGGTGGGTACTTTCAAGTTAATGCAAAAAAAGTTAACACAGAAATGCGAAGCAGCTGTTTGAGCAGGCAGACGAGCTAAAGGTGAAAGATGGAAGTCGGCCATGGGAGAATGACAGGAGGGAGAACAGGCAGTGCACTGGAACCGATGTGGGCAGCGTAAACGGGGCGGGGGCGGGGGCGGGGGCGGGGGCGGACAAGAGGCTGGCACTGAGTAGACATCAGGACAGCGCAGCCAGGAGCATCCATCATAGCAGCCCCCCCCCTCCTCTATACACCCAGTCTCTCATGGAAAAACCCACAGAGATGCATGCAAGTGGCGGCAGCTCCACTGCCGGGGAGACACGCCTTCAGAGAGGGAGAGACAGGCCTTCAGAGAGGGAGAGACAGGCATTGGCCGTCACCTCCAGGTGCATTATGGGGGAAAAAGGCAGCCAGTATTGGGAGCGAGGTTATGTTCATGTTTCAATGTGATCCCAGATGTTATTTGGTGGACAAGATTAATGCAACTGTGTGTATAGCCAATAAAAACTGCCAAACAAAAGCACTATTCAGGTATTGAAGCTGACATACAAAATGACTTTGGATTTGGTTCTAGACATACACTGGTTGTTAGATTTAGGGGTGGTGTGTGGTCTCTGCAGGTTAGGACTCCTGTGATCGGAAGGTCGCTGGTTGAAATCCTGTGGCTAGCAGAGTGATGTCACCTTAGGGCCCTCGAGCATGACCCTTAACCCCAGTCGCTCCAGGCACTGGCTGACCCTGGGTCTCCGATCCTCACTTGTACGTCGCTTTGGACAAAAGCATCGACTGAATAAGGTAAATGTTAAACATTATTCATGCACGCATACAGCTGGACTGCTGCTTTAACACTCAGAGAAACGGAAAGGAAGGAGGAACAAGACAAGAAAAAGCTAGTCACAGAATGACAGCAGAAAGTCAGGGGGTGGGTGGACCCTTATGAAGTTACATAAAAACCAGACGAGAAGTCATGGGTTTCATAATGCATGTACACACCAACACATACCCAAGTAAACCTGTTCTTACGTGGTGTCTCATACTTATCTCACGTTAAATACCACCCGTGTACGCACCCCCCCCACCCCACCGTGAGATCAGGCCCAGGTGGGTGACAGTGGAAATTAAATAGCACAAACCATGTGGGTTTTAGTATAATGATACAAAGGTACAAAGATAAGGTGCAGAGAAGCTTCTGGAGAATCACACATCTGACCTGCTTTTGGTACGAATCTCTTTTTCTCTATTTCAGTGGAACCAATACTGGGCACAACCCATTAGGTGACACAGATGGCCACATTGGGCTCTGTCTTCTGCCTTAGGAAACAAATTTTACTGAACATGCTCCGCGCTACTTGGGGGGGGGGGGGGGGGGCTTGAAGCTTGCCGAGGTTGGGGGTGAGGGTGGCGATGAGGAATGGCTTGGTTTCCGCTTGGGTTTCGACTGGCGCTGGTGCTCCCTGTGCAATTACAATCCCTACACTGGCATGAGCACAATCAGACGGGAAACTCCCGCCTCAAAGGCACGAATTACACTGTCAAAAACACATTTATTTGGGGTAAAACCCACAATAAGTTTGCTAGTGACTCAACCCCTGGAATTCGAGAGATTCTCTAGCAACCAGAACAATGGTGGCTTAGTTTGCTGATATTAGAACTGTGTGAAAATGCCATTTGATCAAAGTACAATCCAAGCAGAGCAGCTGATGACTTTTAATTTCTTCTTAATTTATGTGACTGGCCTCCAAATATCAGCCATAGCCCTATATTTCATTTATTTTGGATGTGTGTAAATGGCAACTGAAAATACACTTGAGAATATACCACACGCTGGTGTTTATTTGTGTGTGTTTGTGTGTGTGTGTGTGTGTGTGTGTGTGTGTGTGTGTGTGTGTGTGTGTGTGTGTGTGTGTCCGTATCAGTATTCTATAATCTTCTGTCACATTAGACACACATAAAACATGCAGTCCTGCCAGGTATAATGTTAAAATATGCATTTTTATTTGTTTTTGTCACTCCTATCATCATATTATTATTATACAGGCAGTGAGTAAATCATTGTCTGGATAGCAGTGAGACCTGGTTACGTCTCACAGAGACATGTGATGTATATCAGGAGCGGGGGGGAGCACGAGGATATAGGAACAGGGACACACAGCATCGTCTGGGGCTGCCATCCTCACTGGGATTCACACAAAGCCTGGATCTAGAGTGTTTTTTTGCAGCTAAACATAAAAGAACGGAGAGATTCGCGTGGAATCACGATTACAGAGAGGGCCAGGATCAGCTCTGGGATACGACAGCAGCACAGCAGCTCGACGGGGGCTTTGCGCTAAAAGTAACATCTAGATCCATGGCAACGGGGAAGATGTAAGCCTGCGATAGTATGGAGAGGCTCTGGAGCAGCGTGGAGTGCGAGATGTTTTGTGTGACGGTTGGTGGGGCATGGAGATGTTCTCAGAAAGAGAGGAGAAACCAAATAAAAACGATAGCTGTGGAGAACAGTGTTATCGGCAAATGAAAGATATGCCTTGATAAGTAAACTGATGGCACTGTATAGGGGAGGGGGGGCAGGTGACAGATGGAATGGATAGGCCCTGTTCCTGGACGCTAACCTTTCATCTAGCCAGCACTTTTCAGTCCAATGGCCACTTCTCTACAAAATATCCAATTACTCTCGTGTGATTTGTGTGCGATTACATGTTACTCCATTTAAAACCAAGTGCCAGGGAGAAACTCAGTGCCTTGCAATCGTGACATCAGGTTTCATTGCATAGCAATGAATCTAAAAGTAAAACTAGGGCATCCATGACATATAATATTGAAAAGATGCAACAGATGCATTAAACTGAGACTGTTTCACACGCACTAGCACACGAATGATTTGTTTCATAAAAGACACAATCTTACTGCCCCCCCCTCAGTGACAAATCCTAGAATCCCCCCCCCGCACTATAAGAAAAAGGCCATTTCAAGTAACATTCTGCATCCTCACTGAGTAACTCTACCAGTCAATATCAATACTATATGAGCCTCCACTACCCGTAACCGAAGGCGGAGAAGTCCAGTAAATAGTCCACCTCTTAATTGGTATTCAGAGAGTACTTTCTGATGAAGAAAGCTGTGAGGTCAGCTTTCCTTCCGCACAAAGTCAGGACACAAGCACGCAAGCATCCAGGGATGACAACCCATAAGGCACACAATGTACTGTACTGGCAGGTGACAGGGCTGAAATTTCGAGGATGTCTGGGCTAAGGGTCAGGGTCTATAATATTGGGTTTATAATGGAGCACAATAATTCCCAGACACTCAAGCCTGAATAAACCTGGACGCTGGTTTCCAGTGACTTTTTCCACACTTCAGTGGATGACCCTGGATTTGCTGGTGACTCACTAGCTAGTTGAATGAGGTCAAAGTCTAACCCTAGCTGCATGTGTTTGACAAATCCTCCCAGTGAAGTGATTTCACCTGTTACTTTACGGAGGTTTAATTTCCATTGTCTCGCACTTCAGGTGGCCTACATTCAAATGCCAAGACCCAGTGCATGGAAAGTTTTCACCCACTCTGGTAGCAGGATGTTTGCTTTTGGTAAAGTACGAGAAAGTGAACGATGCCATCTGAGGGGAAGCCTTGAAATCTGCACAGACTTGTCTGACTCGTAAGACGGGAGGTCCTTCAGAACGCCAGGGCCGACCTGAAATAAGTAGCACACAGACTGTTTGTCTTGCCAGTGAGACACGCGGTGGTCTTTGGGCAGACACCCTACCTGATTTACCGTCGCTCAGTTGAGTAGTTACCGGCAGCAAGACAGCGAGGCCAGCTTTAGAATTCCTGGAATGGAAAGAGCGCCATGTTCCGTCTCCGGGATCTGGGGCTGCCGCAAGAACCACGGGCCAGGAGACACCCACCTGGAACATGCCGGAGACTGCATACCTTCCGCCTGCGGGTTCTGTTTTACGTGGCATGGAGCTGCCTCAACTGGAAGTACTTTGCCTTCCAGGTTAATAAACGAACGGTCTTCCATTGTTTCCTGGAGACCCGTCCCTCACACACATGTTTTGTGCACAAAGGGAATCTGGTTTTCTGGCGAGAATGGTTGGGTTTCAGCTCTCTGACTTCAAACCCTGAAAGAACCGAGAATAGAGCAGAGAGGGAGGTAAACAGAGGCTCTGCAATGGTGCTGCCAGCATGCACTTGGCCAGGGTTTTTTGTGTGGCTTTTGATAAAGGCTCCAGGCTCCATCTGACCAGCCTTCCCCTTACTATAAGGAGTGCTGCATGCTAATAGGCTACATGGGCTTAGGTCCCTCCCCTTATGATGGACAGGACACCAGAACCAATAATGTTCCGGCTGTCATGACACAATGCTGGAAATGTCAAATTTATGAAACATAATAGCATGAATATTAGACCAGTAGAACATACTGAAATATGATCATACATACCTTTAATAACGGTACACTCAGTTTATTACTTGCACCTGCTTGTTAACACAAACAACCGGTTCCTCCAAACAGCCAATCCTGTGGCTGAAGCTGAATACACACAGCACACAAACAGGGCCAAGAAATTCAGTAACTGTTTGATTAAGCATCAGTAACACCCCATTCTAAATCCATAGGCAGCAATATGGAGTTGGTTCCCCCTTTGCAGCTATAACAGCTGCCACTCTTCTGGGAAGACTTTCCACAAGATTATGGAGTGTGTCTGTGGGAAGTTTTGTCCATTTATCCAGAAGAGCATTTCTGAGGTCAGGCACTGATGTTGTAGGCACTGAAGTTGTAGGCACTGATGTAACCTTTGCACTGATGTTGTAGGCACTGATGTAACCTTTGCACTGATGTTGTAGGCACTGATGTTGTAGGCACTGATGTTGTAGGCACTGATGTAACCTTTGCACTGAAGTTGTAGGCACTGATGTTGTAGGCACTGATGTAACCTTTGCACTGATGTTGCAGGCACTGATGTTGTAGGCACTGATGTTGTAGGCACTGAAGTTGTAGGCACTGATGTTGTAGGCACTGATGTTGTAGGCACTGATGTTGTAGGCACTGATGTAACCTTTGCACTGATGTTGTAGGCACTGATGTTGTAGGCACTGATGTAACCTTTGCACTGATGTTGCAGGCACTGATGTTGTAGGCACTGATGTTGTAGGCACTGAAGTTGTAGGCACTGATGTTGTAGGCACTGATGTTGTAGGCACTGATGTTGTAGGCACTGATGTTGTAGGCACTGATGTAACCTTTGCACTGATGTTGTAGGCACTGATGTTGTAGGCACTGATGTAACCTTTGCACTGATGTTGTAGGCACTGATGTTGTAGGCACTGATGTAACCTTTGCACTGATGTTGTAGGCACTGATGTAACCTTTGCACTGATGTTGTAGGCACTGATGTTGTAGGCACTGATGTAACCTTTGCACTGATGTTGTAGGCACTGAAGTTGTAGGCACTGATGTTGTAGGCACTGATGTAACCTTTGCACTGATGTTGTAGGCACTGATGTAACCTTTGCACTGATGTTGTAGGCACTGATGTTGTAGGCACTGATGTAACCTTTGCACTGATGTTGTAGGCACTGATGTTGTATGCACTGATGTTGTAGGCACTGATGTAACCTTTGCACTGATGTAACCTTTGCACTGATGTAACCTTTGCACTGAAGTTGTAGGCCTGGCTCACAGTCTCCATTCTAGTTCGCCCCAAAAGTGTTCGATGGGGTTGAGGTCAGGGCTCTGTGTGAGCCAGTCAAGTTCTTCCACACCAAACTCACCCAACCATGTCTTTATGGGCCTTGCTTTGTGCACTGGGGCACAGTCATGCTGGAACTGAAAAGGGCCTTCCCCAAACTGTTCCTACAAAGTTAGAAGCATACAATAGTCCAGAATATCTTGGTAGGTGAAGCATTCAAAGTTTCCTTCACTGGAACTAAGGGACTTAGCCCAACCCCTGCAAAACAAACTCATACCACCATCCCTCCTACGCCAAACTTTACAGTCGGCACAATGCAGTCAGGCAGGTAATTTTCTCCTGGCATCTGCCAAACCTAGACTCGTCCATCAGACTGCCACACAGAGAAGTGTGACTCGTCACTCCATAGAACATGTTTCCACTGCTCCAGAGTCCAGTGACGGCTGTTTTACACCACTCCATCCAACACAATATATATATACACAACATATATATATATATATATACTCTTATATATAAAATGTATATATGCATTGTATGGTGGGACAGTGGTTAGCACTGCTGCATTGCATTTGGAGTCTCTACTTCATCATGGTTCCACGTCTGTGGAGTTTGCATGTTCTCCTTGTGGGTTCCTTCTGGGTTCTCTGGTGCCCCATCTCCCATAGGGTCCCGACCCCTGAAACCCCGTCTAGGACAAGTGCTTACAGAAATGGGTGAATATATAAAATCAAGAGATTGTTTCATCCAAGGTCCTACTGGGTTACAGGGTGAAATAGTTTAAGAATGGAGAATCTGTGATGGTAAAATCAGTTTATGAGGTGTGGCTTGTTTGAAAAAGGTTAGCCAATATGTCAGTAAATCAATCTGTGACAAGAATCTCCAATTACTGTTTACATTGTATAGAAAATGAAACCTAATCCACCCGTGGGACTTGCAAGACCATAAAAAAGTGATCTGTTGGAAGCATAGAACTGTTTTGATGTGCTTCCTTTTCACATATTTCCATACCAATCAGATACCATTAGTCCAAGCACCAGCAGCTATAATCTAATGTCATTATGCATTTTCCATTCAAGTAATTCTAGTGAATTTCACAGGTTCATGTGAAGCATTTATTCCGTTTCTAGAAATCATTAAGATGACCATACTAAAGAATTTGCTGTGAATGACTTCAACTTAGCAAAAATAAAATGAAATATGAACATTTAGAGATTTCGTTAAAAATAATTCACTCGTCACAAAGCTGAATTTGACAGAATTTGTTCCAACCCACTTGTCTTCTTTTACAGGCCAAGAAAAAAAGCCTTTGTACTTCCCCTGGCTGGTAAGGACATCAATAAATGGTCTTATGATTCTGAAGGGGTTATTTTACTGGGTGCTTTTCCACAGGTCAGAGCTGCTCATGGCTGAACAGGGGTGAAAGACGCAGAAGACTGAAGAATCATAAAGCTGCATTGGATTGTTCTGCACTATTCGTTCCCTCTGTGGGCATTTTCTTTGGGCTCCTCAATGCTGGATTACGTGGCAAAAGGATTTAAAAATGATGAAGACATAGGTACAGCAGCGAAGATATGATTGCAGGAGAAGGACCAGTTCTGGGTGAGGACATACGGCCTGTTTCTTCACTGGCTGCACCATAACGCCATAAAAGAAGGAGGAGCAAGTCCGAGGCCCCAGAAAATTCTATTAAAATTCCCCACCCTTATTTCTGACTCTCTGATGCTCTGAAGAGTTGCAATTTTGCATCAAGTGTGTGAAATGAAAATGAAGCACCTTGACTTGACTTTAAAAAATAAACACCTTTTATTTATACTGCCTGGCAGTCTTTGTCGCGAATGCAAAATGTATTTTATTATTATTTTTTCAAACATACGCCAAACATTCATTTGCAGCCCAGTGAACTGCACAGAACAAACGTCCAGCTGGAAATGTCTCTCTTTGTGAAACACAGACCCTCCTTTTCAGTATCGCTCTACAGAACATGAACAAAAAAATGGCAGCTTCAAGTGAAACCCACCACCAATGAAGTGACTGTGAAGATAGAGACGATAGGTGAACCAGACGTACACAGAGAACAATAACTCCCAGAAGTTCAAAGCTCCAGAGCATCCTGCCCAGACACGCTAAGGGAAAACCTCTGTAGGCTTCATTCCATATTCCAATGATGAAGGGGATTTCTTCATCACTGGAACACAAACATCCCTAACCTTTGCTGTTAAGGGGACTTAGCAGTGATGCAGAGGCGTCCATGCAGATGCCTGAATTCTACAGCCTATCGTTTAATGATGACTCATCAGCAATTGACATGTTACTGTATAAAATGCGCATCACCGCTAATACTGTGTGAGCAGGTACAGTCCATAGAGAACGTTCACTGTTCAAGGCTGCATTTTCTCAGGAGGGACATTGCGTCTCATTTTTCAATTGTTTTATGGACTATTTACAGTTCGCAAAGAAATATATGCTATTGCACAAATAAAGACAACTGGAAAAAGACTGAATTGTAATAGTGCTCATTTAGACATATATGAAAAATAAAGGTCAGTGGAGGAAGCTGTACAGACCTTCTAGTGATCAAATGACTTGAAACGGTTACCTAAAGTGATCTTATAGGGATTCAACTTTAACATCAAGCCGGAGCTTTACTGGGATTGTTAAAAATTCTCACAAGAAAGGAATATGTCAAATGGCACTCAGTGAGTTATCTATCTATGTAATGAAGTGATTGCAGTTTTATCTAGGAGAAACGGCACAGAAAAACCACAGATTAATTTGCAAATTTAAATTTCTTCTGGCAGTTCCTTCTTCTCCTCATCGTTCATCATCATCGTCGTCGTCATTTACCTTGTATCTATGACGTAAGCTCACCGTCATCATTTCATCGTTTAGATCTTTAGGTGCCAGTGCATAACAGCAATGTTCTAAGATGTGTCAACCCTGAGATGCTGACCTCTTTATCACTGCTGCTGGTGGAGTCCCAAGTTTCTTATCGTTCATCCAGCAACAGTGATTAACTTCTGAAAGGAGTTAGAGAGACATTGCAGCTCAGCCAATGATGCTCCTTGTCTGACTCCTTGAGAATAGCCATCTTCTGACCAGCACCTCCACTAACACAGGGTACATCATACTTTGAAGGCTATTTGCATTGTGGTGTAATCATCTGGAGTCAATTTTTCCAGCAATGAATAATGTTTTTTTCTGATTCCTTCTTGAAAATCTCTGCAAAATCCATTTTAACATCTTTGCCGCATAATGTTATGTACCCAATAAAATCTGATTCATAAGCTGATGGAAAGTCTCACATGCGAGAACGAGGCCCACCAACCACAATCAAACTTGTGTTCGGAGTTGCTGTGTTTGAAGGCACAAACAGCACAGAGGACCAGAAAAGCCACAATATCCCAATGTGAGCGGCATCCGATTGTCGATGGACAGGCACGACATGGAGTGGCTCTCACCCAAGCTTCATGTCCAATCATAAGGCTCGCTTCATGGTGACTGTTGCCGTGTTAAGGAATATGCCATGCCTTCCAAGCACTGGCGGAAACTACTGTACCCTGGCTAAATCCCAGAGGTGGAGATTTCAGGTCCAGAGAGTACAAATCCAGACCAAGATTTTGTTTCAACCAACCAGTTGAGTACTCTGTGTCTGTGGCTCTTTATACTTAACTGGTTGGTTGAACCAAAATCTTGGTCTGAATTTGTACTCTCTTAAATCTCTTACTCTGCTTAATCCACTGGGCTATTAAACATGCATGAGTCAGATGGTTGGATTCACCCTCTTTTTGTCCCAAATCAAGCCTCTTCACAGCTACTGGTCTGACCACAATGAAGTGACTTTTCAAGCATTTAACAATTAAGCAAGTGCCACAAAGCTTGTCTACTTTAATTTTATTCCGATTATGAATTACAAGTAACATTGTTTGTTTTCAGAACTCCATGATGACAAGGCTGCTCCTCTCCCAGTCAGGGCTGGGAGCTCCAGTAGGTTTTGCAGATCTCAGTATGTAGCACCATGACAGATACCTCATGTGGTCAAGCACTGGATAAGGTAACATACCCGGCCCCCCACCCCATACAATATAATATATATCACATTAGAAACAATCAGTTGTTTTACATAAAACATTCATTTCAAGTAGCAGCAATCTGAAACACAAATATTTGTTCTAAAACAGCTACAAGTTCAGTGACAAGCAGTTTCATTGGGTACTTTTTAAATCAGTAACACCTCTGCAATAACATAAAACGCCAAACATTTGTGCTTAGTATTCCTTTGGGAGCCAGTGCATACAATTAATGGCAAAATGGCAAAGAACAGAATTGAATGAGTCAGTCAAAAAAATTATGACAATAAAAAAGAAAATGTGTATGTTAAACATTGATTTTGTTATGAAACCAAAAAGTTTGAAACATTGTTACAGAATTAAGCGAATTAACCCCCGTGTCCCTGCATAGGACAAGCAGGTATAGGAAACTGATGGATGGATGGATGGATGGATGGACAGATGGAAGGATGGATGGATGGACAGCCTTATTCTTCATGATATCTCTGGATATGTCCTACCGAAAAGTTGCTGCCATTAACCCACAGATGGAAACAATTTGGAATCCTTGGGCTAAAATTCCTCCGAACACAGATCACTGCTTCTCATTCCTTGCTTTCCTGTAAATTTCTTGGATTTTTTTTTCACTGAACCAGTTCCCCTCCAAAGAGGACCAGGTTTCGGTTTAGCAAAATCACAATCTTCCACCAGTTCTTGATAACTGTTCTTAACTCCTTTTCATACCGACAAGTCAGGAGACACTATCATTCAAGGTTCCCCATTTCGCTTCCTGGGGAGAAACAGCCCTGATGTTCTTATCATCTTTAGACCTTTGTGACGGCATGTCAAACATCTTCTCAGCTTTCACCACTTAACTTTCAGCTACTCTAAACGGTAAGGGCTGCGGCCATGTATTTCCTGATACGTAAACGTCGCATATACTTTACCGCACGGATCTGTTGAATCTCATCGTAGCGGCAGTGAGAGAGGAGATCAGGTCCAGCAGGAAGCATGCAAATCAGTAGCTCAGGATCCTAATGTGCTTCTGGGGCCAAGTGCCATAAATTCTGCAGACACCACAGACTGCCAACCGGACCCCGGATCCTCAAAGGAAACCAGGTACATTCATTGGTATTTTTTAGCATTCTGTAGCAGGAATCACGTGCATATTAAAGTCATTTGATAATCTTCCCTTCCTTTGAAATGCCAGGATTACACCAGAATCAGAATCTTTATTGTCACGTGACCAAGGCCAGCGGAAATTCAGGTAAGCACAGCTTGTTTTGGAGGCAGCAGCAGATGACAGTTACGGCATAACATGGACAGAGAATAAATACAAGACACAAGACGCACAACAGAGAGGTGTAAAGGCAAGGTAGGTGATAGTTTGTGCAATGATGAGATTAACACAGGTCCAATATAGACAACATGCATCTATACATATCATGGTATTTAACAATGTTGGGCCTTTCAGGTCCAGAAGCTACAAATTCACCAGCTGAGTACGCTGTGACTGTGACTCTTTATGCTTAGCCTGTTGGTAGAAACACAATCCTGGCCTGGATTTGTAGCTACCGGACCTGGAATGCCCCTCACTGGCTATTAGCATGCTATTAGAGGAATAGCTTACGTGAGACCAAAGTGCGGCAGCGCATTACAACCCACAGCAAGTATGGCTGTCCCTCAGGGGGCCTCTTGTGCTCAAAGCTGAGGAGATGCTGGTGTCACTCATCTCGTTGTCTATGAACTGGATTTTCACACCTGGGTGTCTGGTGAGGGTGGGTTTTGACTCACTAACCACCAGCCCTTCATCTGTGCACATTTTGCTCTCGCTTTCAGGTTCTCACCGGCTGGTGCTGTAATCACTGCTCTCTTTATCAAGATAAAACAGGAGCAGTGTTTTCTGTCTGTTTGTTTGTTTGTTTCTTACCCAAGCATTACGCTGGACTTAGTTGACCTACTAATTAATCTACTAATAAATGTGGTGTAGTTTATTGAAGAGTCCTCTCTGTTTCACTGCTCTACCGAATAGACTGAGGATTTTTTTTTACAAAAATTACAGAACTATTTACAGAAGTTTATTCAGTTTGTCCCGTGGCAGCTGCCATAACCCTTCCAGTAGCCAATCTTCCCAGTGAAGGGTTTTGCAGTGTGTGACCCCCTGTTGCTGATCAGTCGTGTGTAAACCACAACGGCTTCAAGACTCCCAATTACCAGATGACAAGCCGTGTAGTGTGAGCTGTACAGCGATCTAACGACTTTAAAAGCCGTGCAGTGTTAGCTGTACAGCGATCTAGTGACATTAAAAGCCGTGCAGTGTGAGCTGTACAGCAATCTAACGACTTTAAAAGCTGTGCAGTGTGAGCTGTACAGCGATCTAACGACTTTAAAAGCTGTGCAGTGTGAGCTGTACAGCAATCTAGCGACTTTAAAAGCCGTGCAGTGTTAGCTGTACAGCGATCTAACGACTTTAAAAGCCGTGCAGTGTTAGCTGTACAGCGATCTAACGACTTTAAAAGCCATGCAGTGTTAGCTGTACAGAGATCTAACAACATTAAAAGCCATGCAGTGTGAGCTGTACAGCGAGCTAACGACTTTAAAAGCCGTGCAGTGTGAGCTGTACAGCGATCCTACGACTTAAAAAGCCGTGTAGTGTGAACTTAGCATTAATAAAATCTCCCTGCCCATGGTCACCGAAATCTACAGAGGGGAACCCCTTCCTTCCAGTTGGCAAATTATCTCTCCGATTATTAAGTGCCAACCAGTGCAGGACCCAAAGTGACATTCAGGTAGTGTTGTAGTTCTCGAGACCGGTCTTGGTCTCGAGACCGGTCTTGAGACCAATTTTTTGTGGTCTCGGTCTTGTCTTGGTCTCGACTCTATTTGGTCTCGGTCTTGTCTTGGTCTCGACTCTATTTGGTCTCGGTCTTGTCTTGGTCTCGGACATAGCGGTCTCGATGGGATGGGGAAAAAAAGAGAAAACTGCACATCCTCACAGAACAGTATCATTATTTATTACGCGCCTCAATTCAAATGCAACCAGTCAGATGCATCCATTTCAAAAACGTTACATTTTATACATTTTCTCCACGGACACTGCCAGTGCTTCACAGTCCACACACATCATACACATCGTATCATACATCGGAAAAAAAATGTCAGAAAATGTCCGCGAAGTCTATAGCATAGTTATAATTCAAATAAATTAGGTATTTTACATTGATTAGAAAGCACGGTCTTGGAGGTGCAAGTCAATCTGGAGGCTCATTCTCTTCAATTCAAAGCAAAGGATCATTACATAGCTGTATTCATAGCTTACCCGAGGCCTCTGTCCCTGGTATAAGAGACTTAATATGAACATCTTTCTGGTACATCCCATCTCTTTCCCTTGACGAGGTCTGATAAAATGGTTATAGGAGAGGATTGCTGAGAATATTATTTTCTATCAGGTCTCGTAACTATGACAAATCTGGGAGATTTTAAATGAGAGACATATGGACATACGGACAATATAATTGAAAAGATAACATGAATTTGATTTAATGAGTAATGACACTTTACAGCAATGCCTTTTTTCTCTACAGTTGATCTGGGTAATGTGATGTCGATTCTAGCCCTAGTCTGTTTTCGGTCTTGGTCTTGGTCTTGGTCTCGACCAGTCTTGGTTTTGGTCTCGCCTTAGTGTGTCTTGGTCTTGGTCTTGGACTTGGTCTTGGTCTTGGTACCGTCAAGTCTCGGCAGTGTCTTGGTCTTGATACCCTCCGGTCTCGGCAATGTCTTGGTCTCAGTTTAGGCGGTCTTGACTACAACACTACATTCAGGGGCCCAAGAATTTATAGCTATGGCCCTGGGTACAGGATTTGGGGCCAATGAAATGCTTACTACCCACATGCCAAGTCAAAGTGCAAAAAGAATAAAAAAAAATCAGCTGAAGAGGTCAGACCAATATCTGCTAGAACAGATTGCAGGCTCTTCTATCTTGGTCTGTGTTTCAGTAATACAAATCTGAGTTATCCGTCCATTAAATCTGTGCATATTTCTATTGAAATATGTCAGTGATTGGGTAAGCATTTTCATTTGCCCTATAACTTTTCACCAAACACGCAAACATTCAAAAATCACATTATGAAACCGTTTTTTCTGACTTGAGGCCTATGGCTTGACTTCCTGTCAGTCGGCAAAAATCTGCGCCACATATGCCCACTGAAAGCAGTATATGAAACCCATCTTATATGTATACCCACTATCTGATTCGCAACAGAGAAAAAAAAAACTATTTTCTCACAGAATGGCATCAGATAAGGTCATAATGGAAACAGACCTGCACAAAGAATGAAACCTGCTTTGAGATTTTACAAGAAACACACGGGCAACCTTTGCGAAGTCAAGCGAATGAAACGGATGAGCAGCTCAATCCACAGGGGCGGCAAGGCATTTATCTACAAAGAAATGACCGTGCTGCTATTGGCCAGGCGAAGAAATGACCGTGCTGCTATTGGCTAGGCGAAGAAATGACCATGCTGCTATTGGCTAGGCGAAGAAATGACCATGCTGCTATTGGCTAGGCGAAGAAATGACCATGCTGCTATTGGCTAGGCGCTTGGCCTGACCAGGCAAGGGCAGAAGGGCACTTAGGTCCACATCAGACAAATACAGGCTTTTGACACATTAGACCTTTGTTCCTTTTGGAAACCCAGAGATGGGAGAGAGAGCGGCTTTCCAAATGGGATTATGTGTGGCCTCGGTGAGATCCGTAATCAAACCTGTTCCCCACAAAAATAATTGATTAAATTCCTTCCATGTCTAGTCTAAACAGTCTGAAATTTGGTTATAATCAGTCTTCCGGATTTGACAAGTTCCTGGCACTGGAGTAACACTTCATATCCAGTGCACATGAGAGCTAAAAACACAATGCATGCTGCAGACCCCAAGCATACTGTAGATCCTAAACATACTGTAGATCCCAAGCATACTGTAGATCTTAAACACATTGTATATCCCAATCACACTATAGATCCTAGACACACTGAAGTTCCTAAGCACTCTGCAGGCTTTAGCTCTGTCACATGCCCCCCACACATTGTAGGTGCCACAGACACATCGAATGAAGCCTAAGATTTGCTGAAACCAACCCCCCCCCCACACACACACACTCAACAAAAACCTATTCCCTTTTCAGAATTCCAGAAGGCAGCTCTTCGGAGCGTTGCTATATCCTGGAATTATGCCATCCAAGAAGGTGAACTTTTGAATGAAAAATTTGTTTTCTTAATTACTGTGAGTTAGAACTGAAAAGCATATTCACAGCAATCAAGAAAGAACTGGCGTACATTCAGTAATGATTTCACCATTTCTTTAAAAAATAGATCCACAGTAACAAAGAATCTCTCATGTAACTTAAAACTTTGATGTTAGCTGTACTGGAGCTTAGTAACATTGCTGATTTGCCTCTTGGACAGTAATTCGATTTTAACTGTTTTTTTTTTTTAATCAGGAAGAATATATGTAAGCAAACTGTACCCCTTCCTGTCCATTTGTGGCTGAGGAGCCAATCGTTAGGAACCTTAAAGACTGCAATGGGAAACAGGGGGGTGTTGAGGGGGTTAGTTGTTAGCAGTGTCAGTTTGAAAGTCATTTTTAAGTAAAAAGAAAAGGGAGAATATTTCCTTCCATTGACAGAATAAATTCTTAAACCACAGATCAGCACCCACTTATAATGGGACCCCAGTGCGCCCCCCCCCCCCCACTACAGGACCCTTAATGGTTAAATATTACAGATGTACCATGTGAAATATCCTTAAGGTATACAATATCAACTTTTATAACCTTATCATATAAAAGAAGAATTACAAACTGGACACTGAGCGAGACAGATTTGCCAGCCAGGTAGATACAGTTTCCAGTGCTTTATAGTGCAATGCAATGTGCTTCAGTAATTTAAAGTAATAGATCAATAGCTGCCTGACTAGGGGCCCGTCAACCCCCCATGAGGGCCCCAGTGCAGATACACCATCTGGGCCAGAAGAAAACAGCCCTAGCATGGCACCATGGAAAAGCTGGTCTCAGAACTTGGCCATCGTGGCCAAATAAACCAAAAAAACATACTAATTGCTACATTATCAGCAGTTACTGAAGCACTGAAGCACAATGCATTTGTAAAAGCACCATATAAAAGATTCTTGCGGCTAATGCTAATTGGGTTACATCTCCACCAAATGAATGGTAAAAAAATAATCAAAAACGCCACGTACCTGTCATCGTGAGAGGATTCCCCATGAATTATTAATGTTGCTTTATGTTATTATTGAGGGCAAACGTGCATATGCAACTTGCAGTGTCGTTAAAAGTGAAAAACACACATAAAAGCAAAGGATATTCTTATGATCCGCCGTGACAGTTCACCTCCTTTTTTTAAATTTTTTTAATCGTGGAAGTTGGAACATACAAAAAAATATGGCCTCATATTCGAGGACCAATATTCCCTAAAGCCTCAGGCACAATATCGAAGAATAGTATGACAGTTCACCCCAGTACTTTACTCTCACTTCTGCCTACGTAACATTTCTATTCCGTTCTTTTTTGAAACTGGTGGAAACGTGGGCCAGTTCTCAAAAGGCACCAGGTGAGAAGCAGCACCAGCACCAGCACTACTTTGGTATAAACCGGGTCACCGTGTCACCATGTCACCTGACTCTAGCTGAGCTTCTTAACCAGTGTTAAGCGGACACCACTCATCACTACTGTACATCTCGCGCACATGTGGATGTCTCCCTTTGGATGAGTGACCACCACCTGCCACAAGACCCATCTAAAATACACCGGACCCTGCATCACTCCCTATTTCAGACTCACCATCAAATCACCACAGGAAACAACTGCTGTATTGAACAACTACCAACAATTCATGCATCATCCTCAGAGATGCTCTCTGCCCGGTTCCTAGGCTCAGCTCTGATGATGCCTGACCTCCTGTTATTGACTGGCGTTCTCACCACACCCATACCTGAAATCCAAAGCCGCCAACACTTTATCCTGCACGGTTTAACCCCCCCCCCCCCCCCCCCCCCCGGTCATCGATGTTATGGAGGTCCTCTTCGCGACGATGTTTGATATTTGTTTCTAGGGTAGTGAAAATTACAGCACAATGCATGGCGGATTTTCCCTTCCACTCTTCATGAAGCGACGTGAAAAGCAAACCACACATGGGGCTGCATGTTCTGTATCCAAAAAATGCACCACTTTGTTTTTCTGTGTGTCTGTGCTTTTAGAGGCAACTGAGCAGTAAATGTAACCACACACACCACTTCTGTTCCACTGCTGATGGCATTTATTACGTGTCAAATAAAAATGCCAATTAAAAATGCAAAGAACCTGTGTAATTCTACTGTTGCATGAGGAGAATGAGTCAGAGCACTGGGTCCATGGGGAAAGACAAATATTCTGTATGATGAACGAGTGACATTTTACATAGGAAATCAAAGTCCCAGTACCTGCTACTCACACCACCTGTTTCTCATCATTGCTACGATTAACAGCTGGAACCAAAAGCCATGCAGAGTTATAGTCTAATGAGATCCCGGTTGTAACCGATTAAATCTCACGCTAAATAAATATCCTTTAGACTAGTTCTTTACACCCTGAGACCAGTGTGTCCTGGACAGATGCTCAACCCCAACCCCCAACCCCTCTCCCCAACATCCCCCCCATCCGGGATAAAAAGCGGTCTGGGAAGTGCCAGAAGGACATTGCTGCCTTAGAAAAGGTGCAACGAAGAGCTACGAGAATGATTCCTGGACTTAGAGGAATGTCTTACGAGGAGAGGTTAGCGGAACTGAATCTGTTCAGCCTTGAGCAAAGGAGACTAAGGGGGGATATGATTCAGGTCTATAAGATTCTAATGGGTCTGGATGCTGTTCAGCCAAATGACTATTTCAATATTAGTCTAAATACTAGAACTCGTGGCCATAAGTGGAAATTAGCGGGAGAACATTTTAAAACAAATTTGAGGAAGCACTTCTTTACACAGCGTGTAGTCAGAGTATGGAATAGTCTTCCTGATAGTGTAGTGGAAGCTAAAACCATGGGTTCCTTTAAATCAGAGCTAGATAAGATTTTAACAACTCTGAGCTATTAGCTAAGTTCTCCCCAAACGAGCTTGATGGGCCGAATGGCCTCCTCTCGTTTGTAAATTTCTTATGTTCTTATGTTCTTATGTTCTTATGTTCCAGTTCCAGGCAGCGCAGTATTTTCTTCACCCTAGTAAGACCATATGCAGGTCACTAAGAAAGTTTGATACGTCACATGACATCACAGCATTCCTGCCAAACTGATCCGTCAGACAGATTTTTTGTTCACATTTATAAATGGAATTTAATAAATGTTTGGCATTTACTAAATCTATCAAACAAACACTCGACAGAAATTATAGTTACACGTGAGCAAACAAATTTTTTTTTGAGTTATTCTTTCAGGTGGACACGCCAGTGTTAGGTCCCTCCAGACTACAGGGGGTTTTCTGGAATAGCTGTTACAAAAATCATACATAAACATATATAAAACTCATAAATCCCTGCGAGGACCAGCCTCCTGTACCCTGCCCTGTACCATGGGTTTCCTGAGCTATGGGGGTGTTTACTGATGAATATTCAAAAACACAAGACAAATACAAAATATCATGAACTCTTTTTGCATTACGCACATTCTGCTCTTAAACCAGTTGGGCCTCAACCACAGTTAACCAAGCCCCACCCCCCGCTTTTTACTTCGTGCCATGTTTCGAAGGCTTACTTTCAAGTGGCCGCCTTCATCGGTATGATAAATAAATCATTCGTACCTCATAAATCGCTGATATTCCGTCAAGCCAATATCGTCTATAAAATCTCAATAGCGGTCTGTTTGCCGAGTAACTGCCTCATCTGTCATACGGCATCCAAACCCACTTAATGATCTTAATCCAAAGCCACAGTTTCCCTGCATCAATAAAACACCCATTTCCTGGGCATTAGGATGCCAGAACTAAAGGGAGGAGACCCAGCACCACCCACATTACAGCGCGGTTCATTTTGAAAGCATTAAAAAAATGAAAGTCTAATTTTTCGTCTTTGAAAGTATCTTACGAAGAGCGACGGCACTAACCCTGAGTTTGTTTCAAATCACATCTTTGCACGCGATGGTGCCCCAGACAAACGTGGGAAATACCCATATTACCTAGCAGCCCCCTTCAAACGACCACAAACAAAAACCAAACAAAAACAACAACAACAAAGTAGAACAGAGGGTTTCTCCCCAGGCTGTCTTCACTTAATCAGCTCCTGGGGATATGAAGGAGAAAAACAGAGTTCACTTTGATACAGTTGGACATACGTTTCTGCTGTTGTTTATGTTTTAAAATCTGAAACGGGAAAGAAGAGACGATTCTCCCTAAATTCGATCCCTCACTTTGTCTGTCCCTTTCTCTTTGTGGATGGCTTCCCTTCTGGTTTCCCAGCCGCAGAGGACGAAAGTTATCTTGACAGGCCTGGGAATCTCAATGAGAACCAGCCATGAACACAAGCAGATAATATGCACTCAGCTCATGAGTTTTGTTTTGTTTTCTTTTTTTGTTTTTTTGAAGTGGGATCTTTCCTCCTAGAGTGTGTAGACGGGTAAAACGGAGGGAAGGGGGTCTCACTTTCACAAAGCCGGCACAGATTGGAGGTCTGGACCTCATTAGGGCCACAGTCTGCCAAGGCAGGCCAGTCAGTAATTGTGGGTTGAACTCTGACCCCCCCCCAACCCCCAACCCCCAACCCCTCTCCCCAACATCCCCCCCATCCGGGATAAAAAGCGGTCTGAGAAGTGCCAGAAAAAAATAACAACCCCAAAGTGGGAGGCCAGCTACTCCCATCGGCGGGGGGGGGGGGGGGGGGGGGGGCTGCTCACTAGACGCACACACTGCACATCCCATCCCCCCCTCTTGCTGCATGAGCACGGCTCCTTGGGGGTCAAGGAAATGATGGCTCACTCCTAAATGTTTCACGGCATCCCTGGCTCACTGTGTGGAACCACAATACACACACATACACCCCCCCCAGCAAACTGGCTTCCTGTCGTCCCTCTCAGGGACCAGCTCACTCCAAAACCCCTGTGCAACCATGGCGATAGATAGAGAGAAGCCCACCCCCCTCCCCCCACCAGCCCTCACAAAACTGGCCTCATATGCTTCCCTGGATTAAAAGCCGATATGAGAATCCTGAAGAATAACAAGCAGAGCCTCTGAGGTCATGCGGTGTGGCACGGAGACGGGCCGCGACTAATGCAGAACAGCAAGTGACACGCAAATTATGCCAATGGGATGGATTGGGGAGGTCTGAGCATAACACAGACGCCCCCCCATTAAAAGAGCAAGGGGAAGGAATGAGTTTTTATCAGGCCTGGTGTAGCCAAAACCGGGGGGGTTATCAGCGTCTCGGTCTCCCCGAGGTAATGGGTATGGAATGCGAGCAGGAGTCGTGGGTGAACTGTCCTTGCTGTTGTATAAAATATACATCCAGAAAGTGACCTATGGAACCTGGGTCCCAGGTGAGGGACTTGTTCAGGGCGCCTGCTGAACAAACAAAAAACAAAAAATTAAACAATTAGCATTTTATCAATTTCCTCCTAATGAAAACATTTTTGCCAGGGTTACGAGGCAAAAATGATTCCCAGGGACATGTTTGTACTTCCCCGCACAGAGCCGCATACCAGGCCGCCTACGGTCATTTCCAGTAACAGAGTCAGGCTGGCCACGCAGATTAGCTAGAGCATTAGAGACTGGAAGCTTGCTAAAATGCATTTGTGACGTAGCCGAGTGCATATGGACACCTTCACCACAAGCATGTGTAATATTCTGCATGCTTAGCATGACTCTGATCGGCATTTTTTTGGCTGATATGCACTGAAAACTGATTTGCTGTTGACTCATCCCCTCCTCAGCCTACCACGGAATAGACTGTCTTCCTGTTTAGAGAAAATGCTTGTGTTTGTTTGCAGTAAATGTTACACAGCGGATGAATGAACGCAAGAATCAAACAAAAAAAACCACAGATTCCTTTGTCTCCCCTCCCACCCCATCAATAAAGACCCAATGGCTGGATAAACTGGGAAACTGCACAAAGCGTAGGAGACCATCCAGTCTGAAAATTCAAGAGAACCTACAGACATCATGGTTTGAAACCAAACAGGGTTGCGGTCATAAGAGTGGCGTGCCCATAAACATGAGGTCCATCATTCTACACGGAAGCCATGAGTATCAGCTGTGAGTCAAGGTCAAAATGACTCAACCCTCTTGATGCATTATGCGGGGGTTTCGCAGGAGAACCCTTAGTCATACCGACCCCATACAAACAGGAAGCCTCTCACTGATTTTTACATGAGAACCAACTCTTGCTGTCAGGGAACCAATTACCTTATTTCGCAGTGACTTTGTGGTCAAGTATAAGGGATTTTAGCCTCTGCGTATTCCACTTTACTCTCCTATTAGATACATGCACATATGTCTGTTAAATAGGATGCACACTGAACAATGTGTTAAAAAGGATTTGACTCTTTCCATTCTAATTAATCTGAATATTTTAACACAGATTAATAAAAATTGAATTACAAAAATATTTGCACATGCAAACTACCGGTAACATCCAGATTCTTAATAAAAAGCTCATTTGCTATACTGTAAATGCATTATACAGTTGTCTGACAGTATTTGCATACACATAAGCTTTGAATGCTGCAGAGTAGAGTGCAATGAAACTGACAATGGGAGATACCACCCCTCACCTGCAGTGGTTCAGTTCCATCCGAGATTTGGGTTCTCCAACATGGTACAGTCTGACTGTGTAGGCGGTCCCTCCAGAGCTGTTCTCTTGGCATCCAGTTGAAGACTGGCAATAGCTGCTCAGAACCTCACAGCAATTTGTCGGAAAAGGAAAAACAATAATCATATGTTTTCACTTCCCTTTGTCCATAGTCAAGTCCAATCTCCACCCATGTAAGCGAAGCCAAATGTCTTTAAAAAATATCTTTCAGGTCTTCCTCATTTTCTCTCACTCTTTTCTCTCAGGTCTTCCATTTATGTTACGTGTTCAAAACCAACACCATTAAGCAGAGAGACCGGAAAAAAATTGTTTATTCAGTTGGACAAATCCGGACTTGGTTCAAAAGACAAAGGCATGAAGAAAAATGGATGAACTGACAGAGAAATAGCACTTACTTTTGAAGTGTGTAACTGTACGGACTCATTTAGGTTTAAGAAAAACAAGTGAATTACCCCAATGGACTGCATAGGCATGTCACCTTCTTCTAACTCTGTGGTAGTAGTCGTAATTGTATGTTTTATCTAACAATCTGACAAATTACAGCGACAAAGAAAAAGTGGAAATATGACACTGACCGAAAGTTTGTCTTCAGATGCTCAACCAGCCCTGTCCATCCGTCAGATCTGTGGTCCCAGAGGAGACATTTATCCCTTCCTGGTGCTTTGAAGTTGAAATACAGCTTTCACAGCAGGATACGGCTCCTTAGTGAAGCTTTGGTTGGACTTTAGTCCTCGTTTATGCTCCATCATTAAAGTCCAGACCCGCACCCCCCATACCAACACGCACAAGGACACACAAAACATGTTTCATCTCTCTTGTCGAACAAATTTATGACAATACAGACGGATGCCTTTGTATGTGACTTCGCTTTATTATTGAGCTCAAGGGAACAACCACTCAGCTGCCATCTTCGTGGTAATGTTCCAAAGACTTTCTGGTCAACATAACCTTTATAGGGGTACATTCACAGTTCGCACCCCCTCCTCTGAACCAGATCAAACTGGTTAGGGTAGGGGGTGCACTTTGTAACACACATATGCCTTATGCAGATTGCATCTTTCAAACATGTATACTTCACGGGATCAGCATGCTGTAGGCCTGGGGCATGTGAGGGGGCGTCTATGCTTCTGCATGGCCTCTGTCTCTGTGGTGTCCCTGCCATGTCCGCTACGTGCCCTCGATGCTCACGCCTTTGCCTCAGCCTGCATTTCTTGTCAATTTTAACAAGTACTGTGCTCCAAAACACGAGTGCAACACTTAGCTCAAACCTCAATTCCCTTTTAGCCTCGTGTTTGTCAGCTGTCTGTCACCCTGGCGTTTTTGCAAAAATATAAAAATACAATCCAAAAGCAGTTTATCCAAAAGCTAGTTAAGAAAAATATACCCTCTGTTCAGGTTCCTCTCACACTCTCAAAATAACAGGCGGCAATATTAATGGATAACAAACTGAAATCTTATTCTTTTGTTCATGAAAATGCAGCACACATTTTAACACATTGCAAGCATGTAAATCATAAAAATCAACCTCCCAGAGAAGTAAACGATGTCATTTCCCCTTTTCAGTTCACACCTGGTTCCACCACTCAGTCTTATCATGTTTTGGGAGGGTTACTGAACAAGCTCTGTTTAATTACTTTTATTTCGCAACGCGTCCCAGAGTACTACAAATTTTAAGTAAAATATAAGATTAAAATGTTGCAGAGTTTATGTGGAGACACCAAAATCATACAACACCGCAGGAAAAAAATACTCTTGTAATAAAACTCTGGACAAGTATAGCATGTAAAATATATGGGCAGAGATTGTTGTCTAGAAGTTTCACTTTAATGTTATGTAAGTAGGTCAGTGTGTTAACATCAAAATCACACCCTAAAGATTTCTTTTACGTTACATAGCTGCAAAGCCTGCCTGACACTGAATGGACGACTTTCGTTCACGGAACAAAACATTTCACCTGACGCAGCCTGCCTGGCAATTAGGCCTAAGCAGCACACAAGTCAACAGAAATTTAACTCGACCATCGGTTTTATGTGACAATATTTCATTTATGCAATAGTAGCTGTACTGCAATTAGCATTCTTTATTTTTGTATTTTTTGCATGGATTTGTCTGGTATATTAAAATACCTGCTGGTTAACTTGTGTTAATCGGTGACAGCATGAATTTATGTAACTTGAGATATGTGCAAGGAGATCAAACAGCGGTGGAAATGCACAGCGGTAAACAGGCCTGATAAGCGCAGTATAAAACCACTGAAAGGAGGGGGCAGTGCTACAGAATGCTGCTGCATCGCCGGTGGTGTCACTATCAAATCACACACTTTACTGGGGTTGGGGGGGGGGGGCGCAGCTTTCAAGCCTCACCGCAGACAGCAAGTTTAACTTCCTCCAGTAGAAGAGGGCAATTAAAATAAAAAAACACACAAGGCACAGCCATCTACACTAAATTATTTGCAAAATAACATTCAGCTTGCATAATTATGGCATTGCCATGCACATACACACATACCGCTGTGCAAAAAAAATAAGACCACTCGATATTTTTAAACAAATCTGCGTTTTTAAATCCTGGTTTTATCCTGGTTCTGTTGGCAGAAGGCTGCGCTGAGCAGCAGGCTGCTTCCGGATTCAAAATATCTAAGGCAGCTGTACACAAGAACGAGGCGAAGCAGGAGACACCGTGAGCGACGAGGAACCAGCCAGGCAGAGGGCAGAAGCGACTTTATAATAGCAGAGATGACCGTCAACTTATCCGACAGTTTCTCCTGAATCATAGGATGACATCAAATGACCTTCAAAAGGAATAGGTGTGAAGTGCACTGCTAGGACAGTCTCCTAGAAGCAGGACTGAAGTCTCATAAAACAAGAAGTCCTTCACTAATGAGAAGCAGGGAAAGAACCAGGTTACAGTTTGCAAAAATAGATATCATTCACAGATACCAATAAACTGAGAAAAAGGTGAAACAAAAAATTGTGCTCTGATCTCGTAATTCACATATTTTCACAGTCACGCATGGTGCACAGGTGTCTGTAGGGGAATTTGTCGAGAACACACTCTCCCTTATTCTTTAGAACGACACTGATGTCTGGTTTATAGCCTGCGCTTGGCGTGCTTACAGGTGGGAGGGAAATTACACAGCCAGCATTTGGGACTTGGGGCAGAATGCAGGTGAGTAACAGGTGAGGCAGGCTTCATCTTGTCCCCCCCCCCCCCCCCCACGGCGTCACTGCTGCCCTGTGCTGGGAACAGCTCGACTCCCGGAGTTCCATTGTGCGTTAGTGCGGTGGATAAACTGCACACCACCTAAAGTAGTCAAGGCATGGAACGGAGACCCAGCCCACAAGCAAGCTTAGTGCTCTGGTACTATACTGCCGAAATGTGCTTGGGTTGATTTATGATTTTATAACATCTACTTGGCAACGTTAGCATAATAACAGACATGTCTAATTCAAGTCAAATCAAGTCAAGTCAAGCGGGGCATTATTGTTACTATATTCAGCACACTGCAGACAGTGACACAAAGTAACACTCCCGGACAACAGTGCTACATATAGGCCGATACATATACCAATATGTACCTTTCGGGGTAGAATTACTTAATTGCCACTGTTGCAGTACCCACAAGGATCTGCCTTGTGTGTACCCTAGATAAATGTACCTTTCAAGGTACAGAAATGGAATCTGAGGAACATTTTTGTACCATTGGGGGTACATTCATGTTGTTTGTACCTTGGGGAACAAAACTGTACCAGGGATGTAGATAGATAGATAGATAGATAGATAGATAGATCCTCGGAGTCCATTTCTGTACCTTAAATTAGACTAAAAGGTACACTTACCTACAGCTAGAGTATAATTGGCAGACTCTTGAGGGTACAGCTCCATGCAGTGACAAGCAAAGGCACAAACTGGCACTCTTTTTTTCTGACAGTGTACTGGGCAAATGGCAATAAAGAGATTAAGTGCTGGTGGACTGCTTAGTTACTGTAAAGTTCAAATCTGTGGATAGGGGGGCAGCGGTGAGTTCAGAGTTCATCCTCTGTCTGTGTCATGAACATAAGGGGAAGAGAGAATCGTCGACCAGATCTGCCACATTGTTTAGTGCCCAGAACTTTTCTTTACGGACATTCCCACACTTCCTTAGCACAATGTCTGCATTTCCTGTTTGAAGAAAACATCACTCTCATTTACGCCTGAGTCTAATTCCATGCAGGGCGCATTTACTACACAAAAATTGCATAACGGGTTTTAATGGTGTCAAGTAAGCGATGGATCAAGTAACCTATCAATACATGTCAGTCCCCCTCAACTTTACTAAGAAACTGTAAAACTCATAAGGAAAGGGGCACTAGGACGTTATACCGCTTATAAATTTCGAGTGCTATAATTAATCAAGATTACCGGTTACGACACAATGGGTCAAAACTAAAATGTATAACGAGTCAGCATATGACAAAAAAAAAACACATCGCCTGAAAACTGATCTGCTAAATACGTTTAATAAATGAAAAACGTACGATTAAGTTTAGCGCAGAATTATTATATATAAACCATCATTGATAACACCTACATAAATACGCCTATAAATGCTGTATTTGTACTACATAACAATGTTTAATGCCATTTACATTCTTAATTTTTTATTATAGGCCTATAATAATATTCTAATAAAAGCAGCGACGCTTAACACAATTATACGCTTCGCAAAAGTTACCCTTCTGACTCGATAATTACGAACCCCTGTGCACGCGTCCGTCCCATCTCAAAACCATTATGCAGCAAAATTAAATTGAGGGTGGGGTTTCCTTTCGACAAGACATTCTTGGCGTTCTGTTATCTGGAAACAATTTTCTGAAACCTACCCCTTGTAAATGTAAATGCTGCCTCTACCGCCAACACAAAGGAGCAGCGGCTGTGCCCCACTACCCTGGCACAGTGCTGTCCTTCTCTAGCTGCGCACGATTGGACCAAAAGTACATTTTTGGAGCTGCCTCCTTCTCTCTCAGTCTGCATTCTCCGGGACCCGGGCACACGATCATAGCCAAAGAAAGGAAAACGAGGAGAGAAGACCTGCCTACTTCAAGTCCAGTCCTGCCGCGGTTTCTCGCCTGTCACTTTGGTCAGCAAGCTAGTACTGATTCCGTGAGAATCTAACTTCTTCTCTCCTAATTGCTTTAAAGGTAAGTTCATTTAAATAAATATCAGATGCATTCATTTTAGCTATTATTGTTTCAAATGAAGAACGCTATTTACTACTCCGTGACTACGCTTTTTAGTCACTTTTGCTCCGGTACCTAAGTTCTAGTTCGTGGAGCGTTTTAATGTAGTAACGCATATTGATTTTGTGTGATACTTTGATAAATGTTCGTTATGCATGTTAAACAAGCATCGCATAATAAATAACACGTTTCCCTTATTTTGTGTCCATTAACTTTCATATTGATCAAATATTGCTTGAGGGGTAGTTTTAGTTTTTTCTTTAACGAGCGCCGGAACCTTCATTATTGTAGGTATGTATTCAACTACACGGGGTTAAATAAGATAGCAGTTCATGTGCGTAGTTAAACACTCGATGGCATGACACGATAAACACGTTTATCCACAAACCGTCACTTTTATATAAGCTGACAAAAATATACAATTGCATTCCGGACAGGGTCAAGGTTGGTCTGAGTCCTGTCCCGGTCGGAAGAGGGGATGCTATAGTCGCAGAGCACATATTACGGGGCATTTAGGGACACCGATCAGGGGGTAACCGTATGTCTTTGAACTTAATGGGGAAGCTCAGACAACACGGAGAAACCATATAAACCCCACGCACACAGAATCGGACCCCTATCCTGGGGGTGTGAGGTACCCCAAATTAAGACATGTAGGCTAATCATATTATTTAACCATAACGAACGCCATCATTACCAGTTTTACAGCTTTAGCTACAATATTCAACCATATAAATTATTAATAATTAAATCTGTTTATATTAAATTGTGAAACGTTAGCGTCAACGTTATTCGGTCTAAATAAGTGTTAATAAGCATGTATAAGTATAATCCACGCCTAAGGTCTCAGTCTGCACTTTTGCAACTTTAAACTGCACAGTGAGTCAAATTTCAACATAGAAGTGAACTACTTGCTAATACAAGAGCTACACCGTGCATCATAAAAGGCTGTTCTGTTCAAATAAAAATACCATGTGGAGTAGGTTCCTATTCGACAAGCGAAATACAAGAGCATCCGATTTTGCCAGAAGACCAAAACCAAAGGATAGCTGATAGAGAGAGAGAGACGATGGTGGGATGAGGTAGCTGACATTCTCAGAGTAGATGGTTTCTGAGACATTTCTTGGTTGAGAGAGACACTGCAGAGAATGTGGATGGGTGATAAGCACGTCACAATGTGTAGCAGCGATTGTAATTACATACATGTTGATTAAGTCTGCTTTTTCATTACAACAAACACTGTAAAACTGGTCATTTTTATCAATCTGCCTGATTTGTTTATTGCTTGTTAACAGACAAGTGAAATATTTTGCCCTTTTGTCGATCCCTTGTTTTAAAATCACAATTTCCTTAAATGGCCATTAAACTCATGTTAGGCATCTTTTATTGAAACATAAATTTCACATAATTCAGACTGAACAAATTTTTTCTGCATCACACTATTTTCGTGGGTGTGTGAAACCATTGCTATGTTTGTTTAAGTCCCACTAAATAACATTGTTTGTTTTCTTACCCCTTAGGTCTCCATCTCTCAGGGATGAAGGCTGACCCGCCCCCTCTAGTGGTCAATGACAACTGAGCTCCGCTGAACCGCAGGGCAATATCCAGTGTGGATACAACTGTCATTTAATTACACTGATCTCATGCGTAACTTTCATTTACATCACTCAGACTTGTGTAAATAAAACAGAAGTGTTTATAAAGCTGAATCAACATATTCAAGGTGCCCAAAAACATGAACCGCGTATACAGTCAAGGCAATGTTTAACATAATTTGAGCTACTCCAAGACCATACTCTTGGGCGAACGAAAGTATTATGGCAACCATGGGACACTCATATACTACAGTTGCTCAAAATGTGGCACCCGAGCCTGCTTCCTCCCCACCATTACTGCGCCAAATATTCGACGAGTACCAAAATAATGGCGTCATCATGACACATTACAACTACACCGGCAAACTGCAGGAGAACCGCTACCGTAATGGACTGAAGCCAGAAGCTATCACTTTCCTGGTCATCTGCCTGCTCATCGTGCTGGAAAACGCTGTAGTGTTGGTGGCCATCTGGAAGAACAAGAAGTTCCACCTACCGATGTACTACCTTTTGGGCAATCTGACGCTGTCCGACCTGCTGGCGGGATTCACCTACATGGTCAACATTGTGCTGTCAGGTCCCAAAACGCTAGAACTGACACCCCTGCTTTGGTTCCTAAGAGAGGGTGGTGTCTTCATCACTCTGGCCGCCTCCATCATCAGCCTTTTGGCTATCGCCATTGAGCGTCACATCACTATGGTTAATATGAAGACCTACCATAGAGCAAAGCGGTACCGAATGTTCGCTCTAATCGGGGCTAGCTGGATTCTGTCACTGTTGCTGGGGATCCTTCCCATTATGGGCTGGAACTGCATGGGCCATTTGCCGGGATGCTCCACAGTGCTGCCATTGTATGCTAGGAGTTACATCCTGTTTTGTGTCTCTGTCTTTATTGCCGTGCTGCTGGCCATAGTCGTACTCTATGTGCGCATCTTCCGCATCGTCAAGTCCAACACACGGAAACTGGGCTGCCTACGCAAGAGCCAGGCCCGCAAATCACGGAAATGCATGGACCTGCTCAAGACTGTCACTATAGTGCTTGGGGTCTTCATTGCTTGTTGGCTGCCTCTTTTCGTGCTGCTGCTGTTGGACTTCTTCTGCAAGGTGGGCCAGTGTTTCGTGCTACTCAAGGCTGACTACTTCCTAGGCATCGCCATAATCAACTCCTTGCTCAATCCCATCATCTACACGCTCACCAGTAAGGACATGCGGCGGGCCATCATCCGACTGTTGTGTCGCCACTGTCTCATGACGGAGGATGGACATGTAAAGAAGATTGGAATACCCTTCCTGGATTGTAGCACGAGCAAAATTGAAAAGTCTGCATACAGGCTGGAGGGCTTGGAGACCACAGTCTCCTCAGGGAACATTACCCCTTCAACCATCAAAGTCCTCTACCCTAGGATGTTGAGATCCTGAGCCAACTGCTTAACCTTAAAGACTTTTAAAAAGAGAGTCTTATTCGTTACCATGGAAGACGCCAAAGCAGCTCTTTCTAAGCTGTTTCTTAGCTGTTTGACAGAGAAATCTGGGAGCCCAAATAGCTGAAAGAACTGCTGTCCCAAGAACCGTATAACAGAACATTCCATTGTGTTCTCTGCATTATGTTCTAGAATGAATGGGTTAATGTTGGTCACTATCAAAGGATTTACAGAGTGGAGATATTAAGTCCAACACAAGGACACGGATTCTGTGTATTTCATTTGCATGGTATTCAGAGTGTCCATTTCTTAGTCTTGTGTTGCATAAGAGTCAGCATTATACTACAAATGCTCCAATCAAGGCTGGAAAATGCCGTCGCTTCTGATTAGCGTGTGCAGTGAGGCAGTCATATCTGCAGCCTAAAAGGGCTGTGCATCGTATGTGTTCCTTTCCACAGCCTCACATTATTCGTAAACAGGTAGGACAGCCAACACGTGTGGATGAAAAATGTCTTCCTTTTATGGACATCTATGACACAAAGGTGTAGGCCGGAGCACAGTTCTGACATGGTGTTCTGATAACGAAGGCAATGGATCCTTGGTTGGGTAGGAGGTGTCACTAAAGCCACAGGGCTCAAGTATGCTGGAGGATGTTTGCCAGCACACATATATTAAGTTACATGATGATTAATATCTGTAATGGGGGAAAGTGGCTCCACAACAACAGTGCCAACTTGAAAAGTAGCTGGGTGACGTGCATAGGAAAAACACTGGCGTTATAATATCAGATACAACAACAACAACAACAAATTAATTTTTGTATAGCGCATTATCACAACATTACATTGTCCCAAAGCGCTTTACAGCATCCCCACCCAAAGCCCCCAGTGAGTAGATACGCCTATAATATCAATATACTGTACGCCTGCATTGGGCCATCCAATAACAAAAGTGTATTCTGACTAAATTGCATCTACAACGTTGGCACAAAGGGACACGATCCTAGAATATATCTGAAGATGGCTTTATCGTTATGTTGACCTGCAGACCGTGTAACAATGCATTATATAATAACACCGCATTATGGAATAACTCGACAAAATGTTACAAATTTGTGATGGTTCTGAAGGTTTAAGACCGACAGCCTTTCGGGGTGGTTTCAGTTCAGCTTGATCTGCTTGTGTTTTACCAGCTTGCCAGATGCAGAGTGACTCAGTGACAATTAATATGAAAGCATGTGATCCCTGAAAATGAACCAGATTTCACTGGTGTAGCATAATATCACATACATCTGTACTGTTAAGGTCTTCATAGGTCACTAGGATTATGTGCGTGTACATCTTCATATGCTGACTTTTATGCAGATGTACAAAACTGCACTGTATAGTCACTTATGTCTACATTGTTTATAATTTTATGCATTAAAGGTTTTCTAATTTATGTGCATTTTGTGTATTAAATGTTCACTGAAACGACACAAATATGAATTTGTACAGATTGCAATTGTCAATTTTTTACATGCAGCTTGAACTGTAAATTTAAAACATCTTGTAGAAAAAAATGTACATAATAGTTCTGTGTTTTTTTGGTCATATCCTTGTCTGTCTGACCCTTGTTCATTGCACTGGTGTGTACAACATGAATTTGGATTTGAGGGGGTAGTTTTGCCACCTTTTATTGTGAAACTCACTCGCTGGGGATGACTGGCTGGTAGGAGTGAGCGGGCATGACTGTGGATTTGGAAGAGCTGCCGTCCATTCACATCTGCTAGTGACATTACATAGCTCATATACATAAGGGCATTTTGCAGAATCATTATCTGCAGCCCCCCCCCCCCGTTTCCTGCCTGAGATGCAAAAAGTAAAACCGCGGCTTTAATGAAGGGCTTCTCTTCAGCGTTTCTGCTGGCAGATTCCGCAGAGGAAGCCATACCTCCTCACTTCAGCAGAAAAACAGAATTAACACAGTGTAGATGGCTGGTTTTACTGACGTTCAATGGCATCACAGACATGAAGATCGTTTAAACGATTGTTTTCTTCGACTACCTAAGACTTTCATACAGTACCGTAACTTTTGTGTTTTCAATCTGTGATTCTCATTGTTCGTTATTTTTTTGTAATTACATCTCGCATGACGCTCCATGAGAAGTGTTGTAAAAATAATAATAATAATAATAATAATAATAATAAATGACACAAAATTTGATTTCATATTAATGAATGAGTCCCTTAAAAAATATTTTCTCAATTATAATGTCATATTTACATTGATTCAACAGGTGATGTCATAATGACCCCTTGCACATATAGAATGGAAGCGATAGGCCAGGAAAGACACGTGATATGTATGGAACCGAAACTGGCTGGATTCATGCCTACTCTGGTTTTATGGCCTTTGAGGCATGGTGCCTTACTGCAAGCGACTGCAAACATTTCCTCTTTACCAGTAACCGTGCATCTCTGTGGCCACGCAGCCGACGTGCTACCCGCCCTCATATGAGCCACAGACCCCCACAGCCTGGAACTGGCATGCTTTTGCGGAGAAGACAGTGCCCTATGTATGTAAAAATTGCCCATGACCTATATTGCGTATATTCGCACTAAAACGACCAATAAAGCCATTGTTATATCTTTTCAAATTTCTCTGGTGGTCTCAGTAAGCACTGAGACCACCAGAGAATGTTTTACTTGTACCAGACATTTTTCTATTCGTGAACCAGAATTAGAAATATGTATCGTTGTATGTCTACTTCTGCATAACAGGTTAGATGTGGCTGCATTGCCTTTAATTTCAAAACAACTGATTCCAAACAGAGACAGATATTGTTTGAAAGATGGAATTTCAAGTTAATGCTTGCCAGGGTTTAATAGCGGGGGGTTATTATGTTGCTGGTGGATCGTTTGCCTATAAAAACGTATCGCCGTTAAACCACCACACGCGCAAGCACACAGAGGTCACGTTAAGCGCACAACAGTGCTAAAAAAGGAAGTCTGTAACTTAAGAGAGTTTAACAAAAAAAAAAAAAAAAAACAGACCCCTTGAGAAACAGAAGTCATTAATTCAAATTGAGCTCACTAGCGCTTTGGCTTCGTGAATAATGAAGGCAGCTCCTCTGTTTACCCAGCCTGTCATTAGGGTCACTGACGCTGAAGGTGCAGCAATTGGGCAAACATTTTCTGTAAGTTTCCAGTTATTTCATTTGTGTGTATGTGTGCGCGCATGCACGCGCGTGTGTGGGTGTATATATATATAAATACACACATATATATTGTACAATTGTATGATTATACATACACTAGTGGCCAAAATTGTGGGAACACTTCCAATTTTTAGACACTGCAGAACTTCATTCCAGTTATTTATTTAATCATGCACTGTATGATATTTGTAAACATTCTTTGATTGTTTATATACATTACCGCCAGTGTTTGTGTAGTAATTTTTAATGTGTGATGCGGGAAATGCTGGATGTTTCCACAACTTTAATATATCGCATGTGGCACAATATTATGCAAAAGTGCTTGTTGAGCTCTTTTGTGACACCTTCCCTCTAAGGAATAATTACTCTGCAAACACATTTCTGAGTCATCTGCATCATCTGTGACACTTTCATTGATTGCTGCACCCGAATATAAAAGCACCGGCCATCTTGGCATTTTCACGGTATTAAGAAGCTATGCTAATTTGTTACCAAAACTGTTATTATGCGATGCAAGATGAGTTTAACTGCAGATGAGAAGACAGCAGTCATTAAGATCTCAGTTGATGGCATATTAGCAGTATCGTTCACTGATCGACCTGAGAGATACAACAAGGGTTGGGTCAGAAACTATATCTCTGAGTTGGAGACACCACCAAGGCGTTGATGGTGCGGTTTTGGGCTGGAATAATTGGTGGCTGATTAGTCACTGGCAGTTTCCCGAAGCTGCATATTTGACTGCAGATGCTTATATTGAATTTCTGAAAAACGTTGTGCCAAAAGTAAGCCTATGGCATTAAGATGAAAAATGATACGAACACATGATGACGCTCAATCACATGCTGCCGGGAAGGCAGAAGAGCACTTGATGTAACTGGGCTTCAGAAAAGGCCATCTGATGGAGCCGTCAGCATCATCACCCAACCGGAATCCCACTGAGAACCCATAGAGGATCACCGAGCAACAAATTCATGCCTCTGGATGTCAGTGTTGATTCAAAGGATAACTGCGGGGTGCTAGTTCAACACTGTCGAGAAGCAGTCTATCCTCAGAAATCTGCAGCCTAGCCAAGTCAGTGGTTGCCCATGAGTAAACAGGCTCTTTATCTAGGGGGGGGGGGGGCTGCTGTACAACAATCATTACAATACCTTTGTTACTTGTTCAAAATGAAGTTATAAATTCCTGTTTCTGTAACATAAAATTATTGCCAGTGTTATTACATAATAACAGCATGACAGTGAAAAAGTGTATATTTTGATATGACTCAAATATCCTCAAATACTGCATAACATGTGGCAATAATGTGGATTTTGATCAGTGATTTGAACAATAAAATTTTCAAATTTGGTGCATTTTTTTCTCAGTATTTACTATGATATATCGTTATTTTCTAACATATTTTCTATTATAATGTACAAATGATTGACAGCCCTGTAACAGACTAGCATCCCTTGCTTAGATATTCCATCCTTGGTGTCAGTGCAGCCCCCGATAAATGCTTAGATAAATGGTTGGAAGATGGATGGAAGAATCTGTGATAAAAATTACTGACTGTTCCCTCCATAATTGTAAGATAAACAGATTCACAAGTTCACTGTGACTGACAAATTGTTTAATGTGATTACCTTTGTCCACCGAAATTTTAACACTTGGCTTGTGGTGCCACCTTGTGGCTACATTTCAAAATGACACTAATCGGTGGTTCTTGTCATTAGAACGCTGTCCGTAGCGACACCATCCTCGCTCGGTGCTGGAACCAAATTAACACCCCATGCTCCTCTTTTGTGGTTTATTCACCTGCGATCCCAAATTCCATACTCGCATTATGTCAGCTATTAAAGACAATCGTCCCCTTCACCAGCAATTTATGGCACGACTGGCTCGACATAACCTTAATACAGACCGGGAAAACACAGGAAGCCCGAAATACAGTAGAATTACATAATAAATTTTCCTGAAGGAGAATAAACTTGAGCGTGTCTGACATCGATAACAAAGGAAAATAAATGTATAACAACACCAGTTCTCGCATGCACTCATACTTTTCATCCCCAGTCAAACCTGACTACAATATTGTGCTTTTTTGTTATCATTTTATTTTGAAACCAGAAGTAAAATTGCATTTTATAAGAGAATGTGGTTTGCGTTTTCGGTACAACTTGGCCGTTGCACTACGCCATTGCACAGTTATTTTCCACGCTACGCCGTATACCGACACGAACGCAAACCGTAGCTGCTTATCTGTATCTCCGCATAAACCCGGCCTTTTTTGTAATGCATACCTTACAAATATTTCAGCTAACGACTATGCACGGAGAACAACTTAGATGCAGCGCCGCATTCGTGCAGAGCTGCTTCTTCTTTCCCAGCTCTCCATACCACCCTCTCCACCGCACTTCCGTAAAAGTCTCCTCTCGGTGCAGCCGAAGGTAACCCTCGTCATCCTCGGGGCCTGCTCTTATTTTGGCAGCCGGATCGGGTTAGTACAATGCTTAGTCATGGTGAGTTACTGCTTTCCCAAGCTTTCTCGGTCCGCGGCGCACAGACGAGGATGGCAGCAGCGAGGGCTGCGTCTTCCGCCGATCCATGCACGTAAGTAGGCAGGAAACGCCGCGACTAAATGCAAAAGCTGGTGCATATATACACTTTGCCCAGTTAAATGGCGGCACTGTGGCCGTTATTTCAGTGAGGTTTAAAATGCTGGCGATGGTGATAGCCACCGTCACCCCGATTTCCATGTTTCGTTAATTGCTAACTAGCTAAGCACAATATCGGAACCGATGTGGCTAGCTGGTTAGCCGACGGTACAACCAATACAACCAGTCGTTTGACGAGTACCGCATGCTGATAGACTGGATTTTAGTAAAAAAAAGGAGGAATGTATTTTGGTTAAACTCATCATCGCTCACAAACTTTTCCCCCCCGTTAGCTAATTGTTGATGAGACGCGCGCACACACACACCACGACGTGATCGTTCGTTACATAACTAGTTTGTCATCATCTAAATTGGGGGGAAAGTATCTTATATACCTTTATTTAACAGTATATATTTATAAAGACGTAGCTATGGCGAAACCCGACTCACTTTTACTAGCGAATAGTGCGCTGTTTTGGGGGCAGATCGAATTGTTTTTGATGGGCGCCTGACTAAACAGGAGCATGTAAATCATTCTTAAGCAGGCGGCTAAATGAGCTCGGTTTTTGGTTAACCGGTGCCTTGTTAACATCCCCTCATCGGCGGCTAATCAACCCTAACTACACGGGTTACCACCGACCGGGTCCCTGCAGGCACATCACTGGAAGCTGACTGCTTGTCAGTTCGCTCCCACGTTCTGATTAGCGATTGATCTAAATTACAATTTTATTATTATTATTATTATTATTATCATTATCATCATCAATTATATTATCAAATATACCTTTATAATCGGTTTAACTTGGGTTACGGCGGCGACTTTAAATTGCTACAATTGTTACACGTTGGTGGGAAGAGTCTCACAGTTTATTCGCCATTGCAACCAGTGATTAATTTCCTTTCGGTTTAACTAGTCCTGGTTTTGGCTGGCTGGTTAGTGGACGCTACCGGGCCGGGTTAGTTAGCGGCTAATCTCTGTAATGTGGTGGTTAAAGCGGCGACGTACCCCCCTCCCCGCTGGAGTTTGCTGCCGCTGGCTTCTCCGCGCTTCGGGTGATGGACGCCGTATAAAGTTACAGCCGCTCGCCCGAGGGGTCGCCCTGATACACCCGAGGGCATTACAGCCGAGCCCCGCTCCGGTCGATGATTAAAGCCCCGGGGAAAGTTGTCGGCGGTGGCCGAACGGGCTGTCAATCAACAAGTGCCAGTCTATCCGCGGCGAGTCCGGCCGTGATCCGGCCGCCTCGGGTGCTAAAAAGCCGGGGTGTGATGGTGTGATTCCGCCGCAACTTTCACACCATGCAGACCAAACGCTCCGGGAGGCAGCGCCTCTCCCGCCTTCGTGCTCGTGACGGGCGAGGCGCCCCGGGCCCACGTGAGACGCGCAGCACGGGGATTTAAGGGCCTGTCGCCGGCCGCCCGCCACGGCTGTGCGGGATCCGCTTCGCCGGCGTGATTTCAGGTGAAAATCCCTAGAAAAGGGGCTCTGATCGGTCACCAACCTGCCGCACGCCGTGGGCTGACTGGCTCCCTGAATACACGACAACACGCCGTATCCCCGCTAAATGCCATTTCTCAGAAATCATTCGCCGGGTTTATTTAGTAACTTCATGAATAATTTCAGGATCAAGTCGATCCCGCTCCTCGGAATGAGGTTTGGAGGCTAACTTCCTCTAACCCGGTGCAGCGCACACGTACATTAACGCCGTTACAGTGACACAGAAGTTCCTTTATGAAGTTTAAATTAAAGTAATGTGAAGAGCTATTTACGGGACAAAGTCCAAATGAAAATGCCTGTTGTGCAGTTCACACCTATGTAATCACTGCCTACTTTTGTACAGTACGGGGCTGGGGCTTTGACCTTATCCTAGTTTAAGGCTTTAGTATTGTTAACTACCTGCCACTAATCTAAACGCATGAAGCCGGGATGCTATGTTATGGTCACGTGATTTGGAAGTATATTCTTAGAATATACTAATTCTTAGAATTATTAAAATAGTGTTTCTTAATATTTTATTAAAAGTTCCTTCAGTTCTTGTAAGCACACTTGAAACTCTTTCCCTTCAGTTCTAGTGTGTTATATTTTGACCCTGACACAAAATTTGTTAATGTCACAGAAATAGAAATTTGAGGAATGCTTGTTCCTCTTGAAATGTGCTATTTTCTACTAAGGCCTTGGTGGTCTCTGCCGTTACATTTACGATCGTCGATAGGAAAAGGGCATTTGTATGGGCTTTTTAGTTATGTTGCAGTCCTGTTTATGCAAAACAGCGTAACAGGCTTGCAGTGAGATGTTTTGCTGACTTAAATTAACGAGAGTGACCGACTTGAATGTGTTACCCAGATATGCAACGCCAAATCTTTTGCTCATTTGAATCAGAAATTCTTTGGTTTTCAAGAACTGATTCGTCACTTTGGTCTTTACTTCTGATCGGTCATCTCTCTTGATCTGAGTCCTGGGATTGCCATATGTTTCTCTCTCTCTGTTCCGTAGGTCCTAATTCAGCTGTGTTCAAGCATAAGTCAATCTCGCATGGAAGCGCTGTTTGCCAGAGCTGATGTGACCGGTGTTGCCTCATCGCGGAGAAAGGCGTCCTCGGAGGATCTCCTTTCTGAGAAGCTGAATGCCCCCTTTTGCTGCTTCCACTGCTGCTCTCGGGAAATGCGTGCTGTGTGATCTCAGCACCTCTATGAGCCGAGCTTGTCCTCTGTAATTACCGCCATAAACACTGGTGCTGTTTCAGCTTTTGAGACCCGATGACAGGCAATCAAAGACACTGCAAATATCGCTGAAGACCAGACGGTTCATAGTGTGGCTGAACCCAACCTACGCTTCGAGGACGACTTTGCACATCAGTTTATAGACCTCTGACTCTACCTCTTGTCAGTAAGTCGAATTGGATGATCTTTTCTTTAATCCCCATAAATTGCTTTCAAAGTGTAGCAGTTTGGGGGGTTAGGGTTTAGGATTTACATTGGGAACAGATTGCTTTTCAAGAACGCAGCCCCGGCTAATTCCTTAAAGCACTGTCTTTTGTTCCCATAAGCGAGCAAACAGAGGCTGTTTGCTGAGATTCTGTTCCCGGGCCTTTTGAATCCAGCTTCTGCATTTGTAGACTTTCTCCTCATTGGCTGGAGTCATTCAAAATGGGTGTTTTACGTCAGTGGAAAACTTTGTGATGCTGCACATCCAGCATTATTTTTTTTGGCAGGAAATGATTTCATGGCATAAAATATCCTTAGAGAAAAAAAAAAAAAAGTACTAATACTTTTCTGCATCTCACAATCTGCAATAAGATTTTGGCGAATGAATGTAGCCTTTTATGTTTTTTTCCCACAACTCGCAAACAACTTTTTAAAGCTTGAACCTCCTGTCTAAAGCCACTTCAGTCAAAGTGGCTTCAGTAGAATAGAGGTGCATTGATCTGCCCGGGGAAATTCTCATTTTGACTACCCCGTCTTATTCTCCATGAGACACAGGCACATGTACAGGTGAGAACAAGCTTGGGGGTCAGAGCACAGAGTCATCCAGCGTGCAGCACCCATGGAGCTGGAGGTTAAAGGCCTTGATCAGGGGGCCCAATGGTGGCGGCGTTCTGCTGGCCCTGGGATTTGAACCAACAACCTTCCGATCACAGGCACAGCTCCCTAACATGCTGAGCCTCCTGAAATCTATCCCATTCCTGCTGATATAAAATTTCCGGCATAGGTTCCATCTGTGTGGGTTATGTATTTTTAGGAAATAAAAGTTGTTCAGACAGTAGGATCCCCTCCCCTGATTTTGACCTCCTTTCCCCCCCCCCCCCCCCCATTGGGAGCTGGCCAGCGAGGATGCAGGTGCGGGGTCGCCGTCGGCGGTGAGCATGTACGCGGCGGGCATGACGGAGTGCAAGGCGGAGGTGACGCCCTCCACGCGCAACGGCCACCGCGTCTTCAGCTACACGCTGGAGAGCCACACGGCGGCCGCCTTCGCCATCATGGACGAGCTGCGGCTGCAGCGGCAGCTCTGCGACGTCACCCTGCGCGTCAAGTACGGCGAGCTGGAGGCCGTGGACTTCGTGGCGCACAAGGTGGTGCTGGCCTCTTCGTCGCCCGTCTTCCGTGCCATGTTCACCAACGGGCTCAAGGAGTGTGGCATGGAGGTGGTGCCAATCGAGGGGATACACCCCAGGGTGAGTACTGCGGGTGGGGGGGGGTGCGGTAACCATGGAGACACATCGAAACCTTTATCATTCAATATTGTGTCACATTGCTTTGTCTGTCTGGGGGGAACTGGGGAGGGGGTTAGACTGAGAGGCAGGATCGCTGTGTCTTTTTATACCGTGTGACATCACTGTTCATCTAGGCCAGGCCTGGGTAATTATTTTCTGTGGGGGGCCATTTCCGAGGTTCGTAGTGCCAATAGGGGCCATTTTTAACGATCATTTCTATGTGCCATAAAAGCTACAATAATAGTCAGATTTTTACTATACATTTATTAATTCAATGATTTGTGGGCAAAAATCATTTTCATAGACTTGAACATAAAATGTAACCCCCCCCCTTTACCATCGTAACGATCATGCAGGCTTGTTAAAATAGCTCAGATCTGATTTGGGGGGGGGGGCTTTACCACATTATACTGTGTAACATAGCAATGTCCATCTTAACTAATTTAATAATCAGAAAGTTTCTCTCTATGCTGCAGTGCAGTAGATTTACCGCTTTGCCATAAATAAATAACTTGAGTGGAAACATGAATCCTGCCAGCTTCCACTTTGACCATTTGTAATCGTAAACATGCGTATATGTCTTTAATTTATTTGTATATACTGTGTCCTCAAAGCCAAAACCATTGGTCCCTCTGGGGTGTCGCCCACCGCGACTCAGACCGTTTGTGACCCCCCCCCCCTGCAGGTTATGGAGCGCCTGATTGAGTTCTCCTACACAGCCAGTATCTCGGTGGGCGAGAAGTGCGTGATCCACGTGATGAACGGCGCGGTCATGTACCAGATCGACAGCGTGGTCAAGGCCTGCTGCGACTTCCTGGTGCAGCAGCTGGACCCCAGCAACGCCATCGGTATCGCCAGCTTCGCCGAGCAGATCGGCTGCACGGAGCTGCACCAGAAAGCCCGCGAGTACATCTACATGAACTTCAGCCAGGTCGGGCCTCCTCCGCGCCGCGCCCCCCCCCCCCCCCCCAAACACGAGCTTATGTTTAGATGCTTATCTAGCACTTCTGCCTGCTGTTATTTGCAGAGTTCTGTATCCCGTTCCACATTCACCCAGCTACCCCTTTTTTACAGCAGTTTGGCCCTGCATTCGGACTTGTAGCCGCAGTTCCCGCAGGCTCTGCGCGTCCCGTCACACTGCATGTGTGCCGACCACCAAACCCCCCGCCCCATCTCTGGTGCCCCCGGCCGTTGGCTCTCCTCTAGATCTCGCGCGGCACTCCGATGGGATAATCCTTCCCCCCCGCTTCTGGGTTAATTCCCTGGCCCACACCCATGACGTCAGAGTCTGTTTGGTGTGTCTGGGGGGGAAAAGTCCTGCTCTTTATCACATCCTTATCTGTGGAGGAAAAATAATGTTCCCGTCACTTATTGATTTGGCCCCTTTCCAGCCTCCTGGGTGCATGAACCCATAACCCGCGTCTGGCACGCTTCTCCGGCGGCGCCCCGTGCCTGTCGCCCGTGCCGCGGCCCGCGGGGTGACCTGGCCTTGGTTCTGCCTCCCCCCGCTTGTCTTTGACCTGTAGCCTTTGGTTTCCGTCCTCGTGCGGCGTCCCTGGGAGCAGGAGGAGTCTGCATGGCAGTCAAGCGCTTCCTGAGCCGCATGTAGCGTTTTCCTGGCGGCCCGGAATAACAGCCCGCTTTTATTACGGCTTGGCTCCGTTTAGGTTCACTTAGGCGCGGGGGGGGGTGTCCCAGGCTTGGCTTGGCCAGTGACAAACTGCGGGGGAAACCTGCGAGACGCGTGTAGCTCCGGTTTAGAGGCACCCCCGGGGGGAATCCCTGACTGGGCGGAGTGGGCTGGGGTCGCCCCCACCTTTGTGATGCTTGAGGATGGCGAAACAGCTTTTTTTTTTTTTTTGGAGACACTTACAGTGAACTTGCTTTGTATCCATAATAAAAAATAATTATAGGTGAGTAGAGGGCAGGGCCACACAAAGACATGCCTGCGGCCCTGGAAAATTCTACTGAATGCCGCCCCCCCCCCCCCCCCCACACACACACACACACACACACACACACATGCATACACAGGGCTGGCCCAACCCGTTTCGAGGCCTTAAGCAGAATTTGAAATTTTCCCCAAGGCAGGCCTGCCCCCGAATCCCCAATGCCCCCCCCCATTGGTGACACTGGTAGAGGGGCGTGTCCCCAAAACTCGCCCCTCCTCAGCCATAGCCGCCGAGCATCAAAACTCAGGAAATCCGCCTCGGCCCCCCCCCCCCGGAGGTCTTATCTAGCACAGGGTTGTTGGGATTATGCAATAATTCCTGCTAATCAATTACACAGTGAAACCAGCAAGAAACTAGATTTAGGTAGATGGTGAGTGTCATGGGGATTGGGGGGGGGGAGGGGAGAGATACTGATTGTCCCTGAGCACTTTGGCACGAAGAATGGGGACATCTTGTTCAGAGTGGAAAATGTATATTAAGAAAAAAAATAGAGGAGACAAATTGGGTTTGGCTGCAGTTAGAGCTGAGAGGACGGCGAAGACCCAAGTCCGAGCGACGGTCCGTGAGGGATGAGCTTAAATAAACCGTCTGCACTCCGGCGCTGCACGTGGCAGGAGGAACTATCTGTGTGAGGTCACATAATTAAACAGGCAGTCATTGCAGGGAGCTTTTAAATTGCTCCATGGTTTGGGACCTTCTGTTCCTTTGGTGAATCTTTACCAAAAAAAACGTAATACATCAGTAAAACATAAGTACATAAGAAGTCAAAAAACAGCCAATTTAATTTCCAGCTATAAAGAAAAACAGCTATGACGTTGAGTGACACTCCATAGACAAATTAGCATTTATGGCATAATTCATCATAAATAAATCTCTGCAGAGCCCAGCAGCATGCACTGGTCTCCATGGTGACTCTGATAACAATAATTATTGTTAAGAGGCTGACTGGACTTATCAGTCTCACAGTCGGGTCTAGCCTTGCAACCACGGGCCTGTGATTTTAGCCTGTCAGTATAATTATAGCATATTTGCAATGGATTTGTATGAACGGTAGCAGGGAAGTGGGGGAATTCCACAGGAAAAAATGCTGTTTGTCTGTGGGGAGGTGGGGAGCAGCTGAAGATGATTGAGTCCTATGTGGAAATGAGTCTGGCTCTGGCCGTACTCCACCCCCCCCCCCCCCCCCACCCACCACCTTCTGCCATGTGCTGGTCTGGCCCACAGGTGGCGACACAGGAGGAGTTCTTCAACCTGTCCCAATGCCAGCTGGTGATGCTGATCAGCCGCGACGAGCTGAACGTGCGCTGCGAGTCCGAGGTGTTCCACGCCTGCGTGGCCTGGGTGCGCTACGACCGCGAGAACCGGCGGCCCTACGTGCGCGCGCTGCTGCAGGCCGTGCGCTGCCACTCGCTGACGCCGCATTTCCTGCAGCTGCAGCTGCAGAAGTGCGAGGTGCTGGAGTGGGACGCGCAGTGCAAGGATTACCTCTCGCAGATCTTCCAGGACCTGACGCTGCACAAGCCCACCAAGGTGCTCTCCTGCCGCACGCCCAAAGTGCCGCAGCTCATCTACACGGCGGGGGGCTACTTCCAGCAGTCCCTCAGCTACCTGGAGGCGTACAACCCCTGCCGGGGCGAGTGGCTGCGGCTGGCGGAGCTGCAGGTGCCCCGCAGCGGCCTGGCAGCGTGTGTCATCGGCGGCCTCTTCTACGCCGTGGGCGGCCGCAACAACGCGCCCGACGGCAACATGGACTCCAACACGCTAGATTGCTACAACCCCATGAACAACCGCTGGTCCCCCTGCGCCCCCATGAGCGTGCCGCGCAACCGCATCGGCGTCGGCGTCATCGACGGCATGATCTACTCTGTCGGCGGCTCGCACGGCTGCATCCACCACAACAGTGTGGAGAGGTGGGTCTCGCGCCATCTCTGCTCGCCAGCAGGGGGTGCTCTACCATCACCTACATTTAGTCGCAGTGCATGTAGGCTTATTCCCCCAGCACTCAATGAGCATAATTAGATTTTTTTTCAATCACCAAATATATAAACTTAATAATTTATTAAGAGGAAACGATAGTATTTCTGATTTCAGCTTGCCATAAATACTGCAGCGCCTTTACAGATGAGTATCAGTACTAGTAATTATTAATCAGACTAGGGCAGCGGACGCTGGAGTTAAACTGACGGAGCGTGACGCCAGCTCTGGGTTTCCTTTACACAGCTTTTAGTAGGTCGTCTTGTCCTCAGTGCGCCAAGATCTCACTTTCAGTTGATTTTGACATCCAGAAAACTTAGTGAGCTTTTGCCCTGTGAGACTTGATATCTTTTCTTGAACACATTGCTTATCAGTTTCCTCGTGGTTGCAAATACTTCCCATACTCTAATACCTTTGGACAGATCATTTTGGATAATTCACAGCTGTTCAAGCAGGTATGGCAGTCTGAGAATGCGGTTGGTTTATGTGTGTGTGTGTGTGTGTGTGTGTGTGTGTACAATTGGCTGGAACATTGGAACACTTGATCCCTATTCAGTCAAAGCCAGAACAGGCTGCTTAAAGGCATGGAACAGACACAGCTTATTGTCAGTTACTGTGCCGTGTCTGTCATGAAGAGCAAAATTAACAAATATTAAAACAAAATTAAATGCTTCAATATGCAATAGCATATTGAATTCATATATATTAGCTTTAATACATCAAAAAATATATATATAGAAAAAAGTCAAAAGCCTTTGAAAAAAGTTGTTCCAAATAATTGTTACTTATTTAACTTACTAAAGTCATGTCCCCTCACTTGTTTAATGAGACCCTTTATCTATAAATTGTCTTAATTTTATTTTGAGCCTCGACCATTTACTTGAATTTCATTCAAGGGTTTTTAAGCAACTTGTCAATCGAATGCTCCGCCCACTAAGGAGAATTGATGAAATCCTCAGCCATTTGTCTTGTCTCTAAGTCCACCTGTTAAGTGGTAAACCATATCTGTTTTCAGCATTTATTACATCTTAAATTCTTCAGTAAATAAGTATGTAAATTTTAGTGTAAAAATCCACCTTGGCCAGTCAGGCAAACCATAGTTCGCTCAAACTAGTTGTAGCATATTCCTGCGCAGCGTTAACCCGATTTTTTTTTTAGTTTCAATATTAAATGAGCTTTACTTCCTTCAGCCATCAGCTGAACTTGGCCTGATTAGCTTCTGCTTTGTGTCCTGTGGTTAACCAGCTGAATTGCTGAGCCTCACTTCAAAAAAGCTCCATATAGCTGGAGATGTTGCATTGCTGGGCAAGGTAGCTGTCACAGATATTTATGCATGCGCCAGGTTACAATAGTAGATAAGACTTGATATTGGTTGTGCATTGACAGGAAAATTATGACCAACTGGCTAAAACCAATATACTGCTGACTGTGCATATTTCAGTTTAAAAACCCCATAACCATGCGATGCTCCTACCCCCCCCACCAGATATGACCCCGAGAGGGACTCCTGGCAGCTGGTGGCCCCCATGCTGACCCGGCGCATCGGAGTGGGCGTGGCTGTCATCAACCGGCTTCTGTATGCGGTGGGAGGGTTTGACGGTACACACCGGCTCAGCTCATCCGAGTGCTACAACCCTGAGATGGACGAGTGGAAGAGCACAGCACCCATGAATACCGTGCGGAGCGGAGCCGGTGAGTCCAGGGTGGAGGTTCGGACATTGTGGGTTTGAACTATGGGTTGCCCACCTGTTAGAATTGAGTAACGCTGCCCTCTGCTGGTCACCCGGCTTCCCTGCTCACCAGGTGTATGCGCGCTGGGGAACGCGATCTACGTTATGGGGGGCTACGACGGCACCAACCAGCTCAACACCGTGGAGCGCTACGACATCGAGGCGGACAGCTGGACCTTCGTGGCCTCCATGAAGCACCGACGCAGCGCGCTGGGGGTGACCGCGTACCACGGGCGCATCTATGTACTGGGTGAGTACTGGGCACCAAAGGCTGGGGGGGGGGGGGGGCGGAGTCTATCCAGGAGCCTTCACTGCAGACCTGTTAATTATGCCGCAACATTCTGAGAATTCTTGGGAAAAGTAACTTAGAAGTTGATGTCCTATTTTTGTAAACCCTGGAACACTGTACGCTAGAGTTTTATAGTGTATTCTGGAAAGTAATGAATGAAAACTATCACATAATGGACCTTAAGTGGACACAGGATCATACAGACCAAACAGAATTATATTCACGCCCCCCCCTGCCCCCCCCCCCTCGTCCAGGTGGATATGATGGGAACACGTTCCTGGACAGCGTGGAGTGCTATGACCCAGAGACGGACACCTGGACAGAGGTCACCAAGATGACGTCGGGGAGGAGCGGCGTGGGTGTGGCCGTTACCATGGAGCCCTGCCGTAAGGGGCTGGCTCAGTGCTTAAAGCACTAGAGCACCAACTCAGCGCAAGCCCGGAGTGCTTTTTTTTTGTTTTTTTGTGTTGCACCTGATGGTCCAAAACTGGGCCACAACCGTATGGAACACTGGCCTACCCGCTGGCTCTAAAAGGGGGAGCAGTGGGAGTTGGGCAGGGACCTGGGGTACATCACCTTCAGCCGCCATCGATCTTTGGGCGGAACCTGGAAAAAATGCCAAATGGCAAGAAGAATCCTGCCGTTTATCCACAAAGGGTTCCTCCCGTTTCCCCTCTTCTTAACATCTCAGGTCATCATATGAATGAGAAGTAAAAACCGGTTCCTCTATTGCAATTATTTTTCCAGGTATTTAATTAGTTGCTTAACAGAAATGTAACTCTGGGGGTGCACTAACGTCAGGATAACGTTTCCCCGGCCCTGGCAGAGTGGGCTGTGGCAGGCGTGTATGTAGACTAGCGTGTTAAGGCAAACATTAAGGTTCCAGGGTGGGGGGGCAGGAGGCTTGAAGAGGAAATGAGATCTATGTAGCGTTGTGTGGAGAATGAGGGAACAGAGTTCTCTGAGCTTCAAGTGCCATTTGTCTCGACTGGCCATGCGCTCAGTGGAGTGCATGTGCTCATACGTGCTGTGTGTAGTTCCAGGTACCCTGGCGTTCCATACGTGCTGTGTGTAGTTCCAGGTACCCTGGCGTTCCATACGTGCTGTGTGTAGTTCCAGGTGACGTTCTCGGCGGATTAGGAAGTGGCTGAGTGTAGGACGTTTTTTTCTTCTTCTTCTTCTACCTTCTCCCCTTCCACGCCAGTAGCCGGCCTCACAGCACAGTATACTTCTTTAACTCTGTCTCGACCAACGCCGCGTGACGGGGACGGAAGGGCATCTCATGACATCGGGGACGTCCGCTTGAGGGAGAGTTTGACACATGTAGGAACACTAATACTGGATAATTGTTTTTTCTTTCTTTTTTTTACGTCCACAGCATCTCTAGCACCGTACTTTTACTGAGGAAAAAAATCAGCAATTTGCATTGGCCAATTGGGCATCATGAATGGGACAAAAAAAAAAAAATTAACTTAAGGTATTGTATTTGTTACAGCAGTTTAAGCTAATTTTTTTTAAGGACTAAAATTTTGTACGTTGATATTCCATAAAGTCTTGTACAGAATTCTAGGGCTTTTTAAACATTTAATTTATTATTTTTTTTCATTCTGCGATTTTTTCCTGCTTCAGCTGCCTCCGCTTTGTAAAGGATCGGACTCTGATCTCAAGTTTCCTACTGAGCATGCTGTATTTGACACACCTGACCACGGAATTCTCATTTTGGAAGTTTTCTCCTAAAATAAAAGGGACACTTTTTTTTTTCTTCTTCTTTATATAGTTCAAAATTTACCTAATTATTTAAATACTGCATTGTCAATTTTAAAGCAAAATTCAGTGTACAAAACAGACATTGTCTATATTAAAGTATTTGTTTACTGTAGTATTCTGGTAGCTGTACTTTTGGGAGCTGAAGTCACTTCTCTATAATACGCTGGTGCAGCATACAGTAATCACTGCCACACCAACATACCATGCAATACAAGCAGGTTTGTTTCAAAACATTTTAATACTTAGGGTGCATATGGGAGGTGTATGAACCGTCAAATACAACCCAAATATATAGTGAGAAACTGCAACTGCATTGCAGTTGCAAATCACTTTTTGTATGCTTTCTGGGTATTTTCCCAGTCCCTGTGCAATACGCAGCATAGGGACATCCTTCATGCGTGTTCATTTCCAGTGTTTTCACGCGACAGGACTCGCATAACAAACGTGTGAGGCTTGTGGTCCGTTTCTGCACGCATAGTGCCCTCTAGGCGGAAGCCTGAACCAGAGCAAGAAGCTGCCCTACATGCTGAAATCACGCCGTGCTTCCTGAGTCTTAATAAAATACACATATGCTAGCTTGTTAGAGTTCACTTCCCGAGGTTTTTACTTAAATATCGTCGTGGGTGTCTGTGATACCTCTCTTTATGGCATTTTGTGATTATATACACTCACCTAAAGGATTATTAGGAACACCTGTTCAATTTCTCATTAATGCAATTATCTAATCAACCAATCACATGGCAGTTGCTTCAATGCATTTAGGGGTGTGGTCCTGGTCAAGACAATCTCCTGAACTCCAAACTGAATGTCAGAATGGGAAAGAAAGGTGATTTAAGCAATTTTGAGCGTAGCATGGTTGTTGGTGCCAGACGGGCTGGTCTGAGTATTTCACAATCTGCTCAGTTACTGGGATTTTCACGCACAACCATTTCTAGGGTTTACAAAGAATGGTGTGCAAAGGGAAAAACATCCAGCATGCGGCAGTCCTGTGGGCGAAAATGCCTTGTTGATGCTAGAGGTCAGTGGAGAATGGGCCGACTGATTCAAGCTGATAGAAGAGCAACTTTGACTGAAATAACCACTCGTTACAACCGAGGTATGCAGCAAAGCATTTGTGAAGCCACAACACGCACAACCTTGAGGCGGAAGGGCTACAACAGCAGAAGACCCCACCGGGTACCACTCATCTCCACTACAAATAGGAAGAAGAGGCTACAATTTGCACGAGCTCACCAAAATTGGACAGTTGAAGACTGGAAAAATGTTGCCTGGTCTGATGAGTCTTGATTTCTGTTGAGACATTCAAATGGTAGAGTCAGAACTTGGTGTAAACAGAATGAGAACATGGATCCATCATGTCTTGTTACCACTGCAGGCTGGTGGTGGTGGTGTAATGGTGTGGGGGATGTTTTCTTGGCACACTTTAGGCCCCTTAGTGCCAATTGGGCATCGTTTAAATGCCACGGCCTATCTGAGCATTGTTTCTGACCATGTCCATCCCTTTATGACCATCCTCTGATGGCTACTTCCAGCAGGATAATGCACCATGTCACAAAGCTCGAATCATTTCAAATTGGTTTCTTGAACATGACAATGAGTTCACTGTACTAAAATGGCCCCCACAGTCACCAGATCTCAACCCAATAGAGCATCTTTGGGATGTGGTGGAATGGGAGCTTCGTGCCCTGGATGTGCATCCCACAAATCTCCATCAACTGCAAGATGCTATCCTATCAATATGGGCCAACATTTCTAAAGAATGCTTTCAGCACCTTGTTGAATCAATGCCACGTAGAATTAAGGCAGTTCTGAAGGCGAAAGTGGGTCAAACACCGTATTAGTATGGTGTTCCTAATAATCCTTTAGGTGAGTGTATATACACATATATATACACACACACACTATTTTATAAACCTTTAATATTGATAATCAGACAATTAGGCCGATTTTGTCCAATATGCAAACACGAGTAATTATTATGCATTTACTATTTTTTTAATTTTAGTAACTCATTTTGGTAAACTTGCAAAAGCATTTTTTTTCCCGAACATTGAAGTTTTTCAGATTCGATGTTGAAACCTGTTACCGTTACAATCCGGAAATATAACGCAACCCTGATGAATTTGCTAGCAAAATACCGTAACGTAACCAAAAGTGACATTGTAACTAGATACAGGTGAGTGTTGCGCGATCCCCGGCACTTCCCTACATGCAGGTACATCTCAGGGTAAGTTACGTTAAGGTTGTATAGAAACAGCTGGTCGCCAGCTTCCCGGGTGATTTTCACGTGTCCGTTGACGGCTAGGACAGAAGACTACAGAACACCGGATAACGACGGATAAATAATCACATTTGACGCTGGTGTTATCCGAAACCAAGCGCGAGCTTCACCAAGTTAACAGCTCCTCGTGCACGCAGTCATTCCCCGCGTTTGCAGCCTTCTGCGCAGCTGCACGCGCTCGGGGGGTGAGGGTGTGTCGCGGCGGTAAGTGTCTCCGCAAGTGCGGCCGCAACAAAACCTATAAACTGTAAAGTTGGATTGTAAATCGGGGAAGGAGGATCACGCAGCCCACGATCAGCAAGGCTTCACCCTGTTACTCTGCCATTGTAATGAATCGCGTCTCCGGTTACGTTTAGGAGGAATCTGGGCCGGTACTGTGGTCGCACCATTGCAGGTAAACTTGAACATTTTAACGTTCTTCATTAAGTTCAAAATAGGCCATATTAACTTTACAAGTAACCATTACTTTCAGTTTACCATACAGTCGCGTTGAGAAGTTTATAATGAAAGAAAGATAGGCTATATCTATAGGAGATATCCATACTAAGGAAGGCTGTTAGGCTATAAGCTAATTAGTTAGTTTATACCATGATCCTTGGCTGGAGATGAATGGACCGTCTGGGTTCACCTACTTACTGCCCAGTCCGATCTGACTAAGTTATCCAGCTGGATTAGGGTCATAAATAGCTTGACTTCGTGCCGGTTACTGTTTTATTAGGCGCCACAGGGGGGGGAAAGTGTCGCGTAAAACACTGCGTCCAAGGTGAACGTTTTGAGGTGTTGTTCCCTTTACTTTTAGTTCTTGAGAAGTTTGTTACTGTAAGCCTTGAACGTCGTCTTGTTTTCATTTTCAGTTTCACGCCTTTAATGCCTCCAATCATAAATACAAAGCCATCGGGCCAGCAAGGGTGCACGATCTTCAGTTACAGTGGTTCCAGAACCTTCATATGAATTTCCGTATTTATTCATTCAGTTTACCCGGTTCTAACAATATGAATAAAATGTGAAATGTGCATTTACTGTTTCGGACAAAGCTTATTTTCCGCGAAATGTTCAGTGGTACTCGTGTATCTGGTTCAGTGTGATCGTTTTAATTGGTTTTGTTCTAAGTACAGCGAAATTCCTACATGTAATCAACAGATGAGGGAGACGTATTCGATTGGGGTTTACATACGGGCTATAGGGAAATGGAATACTTGATGATATGAGATATGTAATGTTTTATCCAACTGAAGTTACATTTGCAACAGTCGTGCTATAATATTGCCATATAAACAAATAAACGTAATTTTATTTTTTAGGCTCTAGGTAATTCGTGTCCAGTTCAGGCCACGGAACGTAACTACATATTTCATCTAAATGAGGGTATCTGTCCCCTTTCGTAATTTTTAGGGTGACCAAGCACGCTTACTCACTCAAGGGCTTTTTCCATTCCTCTACTTTCCAACTCTTTCTCAGCGCTGACACAAAAAGGAAGTGATTACCTCCTACTCAGCAGTATTTTGTTTTTCTCTCATCCAGCTCTCTCAGAACTCACCCTTATTTCTATGTATGTTTTACAGATAGCATGCTGTAAATGATCGAGTCTTGACATAAACTGAGTTCTGTTGATTGCAAAGCCTTCTTAGAATTTTTAGACAGGTTTGATTTATAGTTTTCATTTCTGTTGGTTTTGTAAATACTCTGTGGCGTCTTATTCTGCTCCCAGCTTTCTTGCCCACTGTTCCAGTGTCCAGGATGATCCCAGTAACGGACTTTCAGAAGCTGGCCACAGACCATAACCCCCAGTTCCGTGCTCTGAAGCCTTGGTGGGATGTGCTCACAGAATATCTGTGCGTCGCCATGCTCATGATGGGTGTTTTTGGTTGCACCGTTCAGGTATGCGTTGTGCGGAACTAAACCATACCCGGAAAGTAAGAGAGAGTGTGTGTGTGTGTGTGTGTGTGTGTGTGTTTGAGGGGTGGGGGGTGGTGGTCGTATTAGTCATGCTTTTATTTGGAGTTTGAGTCACACATTATACCTGTGATATTTGTTTTGTGTGTCAGTGGCTTTTTCCTGGTTGCAGTATAGATTACTACCTCAAAGCTGGAATACTCCCATTTTAATTATACATAAGCCTGGACAAGATGAAATCACATGGTTATCCTTAAACGTGCTAGTCTGCAGCCTTTAGAGTGCACCGAAATGATAACTAATATTCTAAATCTGGTGGACCTCTTGTCTCCTCAACATAGCTAACCCAGGACAAGATCTTCTGCCTCCCGAGCCGCCCGTCTTCTGAATCCCCTGAAGAAGTTGAATGTAGGCAGCCGGCAGAACGTTCTGAAATGAACGCCGTTTGGAAGGACACTGACGCCAAGGGTCATAACTTTACATCACGTGAAATGTTTGGCCGAAAAAATCACCTGGACATTCACCAGTATATCTTTGTTAACAATTACTGCTACGAGACAGCTGTGCACTGGTATGGTAAATATTTTCCCTACCTGGTGGTAGTCCAGACTATGCTGTTTATGATTGCCAGTAGCTTCTGGTTCAAGTTTCCCGGGACCTCTTCCAAGATTGAGCTATTTGTCACCATCCTGGGAAAGTGCTTCAATTCCCCCTGGACTACGCGGACAATCAGTGAGGTGTATGAGGAGGGGGGCGAGGAGAGCTTAGTCATGTGGAAGAGGAATATAATGTCAGAATCTGATAGAAAAGAGAGCCTGATTGATGATGGTGAGAATGTTCACCTGCTTAAACCGGCCTCTCTTAAATCCAACCAAGAGAAAATGGCTCCTCAACAAAAGTCACCTTTATCTCTCTTGGACAAGAAAGAAGGGGAGCAAGCTAAAGCTCTGTTTGAAATAGTGAAGAAGCTCCGTGCACATATAGAGGAAGCTGACTTGTTGTACCGGATGTACGTGCTTCAGACCTTCATTAAAATGTTAAAGTTTGTCGTCATCACTGTATACAGTGCCTTCCTGGTACCCAGTATTCAGATTGTGGTAAAATGCTCAGTTCCCAAAGAGGTGACTGGTTTTAACATCTACTGCTGCAACTATGTCAAAGCCCACCTTTTTTCCAAGCTGGCCTATTGCTATATCTGCTTTGTTGGGGTGTACGGCCTGTTGTGCATCTATACCCTTTACTGGCTCTTCCATCGGCCACTCAAAGAATATTCCTTTGAAAATGTACGTATGGAGACTAGCATCAGTGATATTCCTGATGTCAAAAATGACTTTGCCTTTCTGCTGCACCTCTGTGACCAGTACGACCCCTTGTACTCCAAGCGGTTCTGCATGTTCCTCTCTCAAGTCAGCGAGAGTCGGCTGCGGCAAGTCAACCTTAATCACGAGTGGACTGTGGGCAAACTTCGGAGGTGCCTCTCTGTAAATGCCAGCAAAAGGCTGGAGCTGCACTTGCTGGCTCTCCCAGGACTGCCGGATACTGTCTTTGAGGTCCCAGACGTGGAGTCCCTCAAACTGGAGCTGATGAATGACATCACCATCCCAGACAGTATCTTCCAGCTCATGTTCCTCCAGGAGCTCAGTCTGCTTCATTGCCCAGTCAAGTTGCAGCCGACGGCGCAGAACCACCTTCGAGAGCACCTCAAAGTACTGCGGCTCACTTTCAAAAGCCCAGAACAGATCCCTCCTTGGGTATATACACTTCTAGACCTGGAGGAACTGCACCTCGCAGGACCCCTGACCCAAAGCACCTCCCTCGAAGACTTGAGTAAGCTCAGAAACCTGCGGATTCTGGCCCTCCGCAGCCAGCTCTCCAAAATCCCATTGAGTGTGGGCAATATTTGGTGGCTACAGAAACTCACCATTCACAATGAGGGCAGTCCATTGCGTGCTTTCCACAGCCTCACAAAACTGACTGACCTGACCTCCCTAGAGCTGGTGGGCTGTGACCTGGAACGCATCCCCAGAACCGTCCTTGGCCTGACTAATCTACAGCAGCTGGACCTGCGGGAGAATAAGTTGATGACGATTGAAGAGATCCTCAGCCTGCAGCACTGCCGGAACCTGGTCACCCTCCGGCTGTGGCACAATGCCATCCTGTACATCCCTGAGCACATCGATAAGCTTGTCTCCCTTGAGTCACTCAATCTCAGCTGGAACAGGATTCGCAGCCTCCCAACAGGGCTTTTCTACTGCACCACACTGCGCCATCTGAACCTCTCCCATAACCAGTTGTCTTCCCTTCCCCCAGAGGTAGGCATTCTGCAGTGCCTCCAACACCTCTCCCTTGCCTCCAACTCACTGGGCTCACTTCCAGATGAGCTCTTCTCTTGCAAGCACCTGAAAAGCCTCGTCCTGGCAGACAATAGCCTGGCCTCCCTTTCTCCTCTTGTGTCCGGCCTGAGCCAGCTGGTGCACCTGGAACTCCAAGGGAATCGGCTTCAGTTCCTGCCCCGCGAAGTAGGGGCCTGCTCTCTGCTGAAGCTCAGTGGCTTGGTGGTAGAGGACAGACTCCTCGACCTGTTGCCCTCTGACATCAGGAATCGGATGAGTGACACTTAAAACAAAAACTTCCAAAAAGATTTTATATCGAAAAAGCAGGAAGACATTTTGTCTGTTGGCCCTGCAATTGTATGTATATTTATCAGGTTCTATAAACTTACCTCTTAATATTTGTGTAGGCAGCAGTTTGGGAACCTCTTTCAATGATATTTTTCTCTTTTTTTTTTTTTTACATGTGTAGAGACACAATATGCCAACAACCTGCTGTACTGAAAAACTGGCACGTTGAGTATTTGTTGTCTGACAAGGGCGTATTTTGTCAGTGAGGCCTGCATGTGAGGTGTATTTAAATAAACTATGCTGCTGTGCCCTTTTCACCTGAATTGGATTTGTTGTGAGTTTGGCGGTTTTCTGTCAAACGCAAGGCAATATCCAAAACACTTCAGGGAAACTGGTTTTTTTGGTTGAAGATTGAGTTTTTGCCATAAAGGACTGGAGAACTGAATTCTTGCTTGACCATGGAGGTTCCAAACCTCTCTACTGCAATGACCATGACAGGATAAATTACTAAGCATTTTGGCATGTGTTCAGACCATTGGATCTTGTGGATATTTTTTATATAGTCAATGAACCGTAATTGTACCAGTTTAACTAGATTGTGTCGAGCTCAAAACTTTAAAGGTTAATGATCTTGAATGTATATCGATGGCTTGGATAAATCTGCAAATAGTGCTTAACTTGACTTGAATTAGCAAGCACCCTCTTACCATCCAAACTCAAAACAGAAAAAAAGTGATGTGGAAACCATTGACACTATTAGCTGTTAAAAATGTCTCCACATTCTGTTTTTCAGGCATTGCTTTTCAGGTTTTGCCGGTCTTTGTGAGAGCATATACTGTAAGATAAAACGTTACCACTCACATGGACTTTGTAACAAGTTTGTCTCCTCCGGGCAGAGAGCAGCGAATCCTAATGTGACAGCGGCTGAGCGAACATGTGGAGCCGTGTTCTGACTGGCTTCTCTGCTGCAGGATCCTCTGCGGGGGCTGAGACATTCCGTCCCACGACATTCCTCCCCCTGAAAAACACCAAACACTAGCCTAAATTCTTGTGGAAATGACCTCTGCCCAAGGTTAGCAGTCGCTGCCCGGAGGAGAATTCCAGAAGTGGGCAGCATGATGGGGGAATTCCAGTTAGAATTCTGATTGTGTTCGGCGTGCGTGTGCCGGCATTCATTAAAAGCTACCCAGAGCACAAGCCTGCACCATACAACCCCCTCCCCTCTCTACCTCCCTCATAGATCTTTGTTTTTAGTTTTAACCTTAAGGAATGATCCAGACATCAGATCTTTTCGTATATTTTTTCTACACTATAGACATTTTTCTATATTGTAGTGGCTCCGAATCTGAATGACTCATTAAGCTACAAACCTTATTTACTATAGTGTTTTTTAATGTAAATTATAAGTTACGTAGCCAAGGGTAACCTGAAGAGCTCATGGTTGTGTATGATATTTCCCATCGATACAGCCGTTGGCTTTGGAAATGCAATTTGCTTTAGTCATCATGGTAATTGCTGAAGGAATATAATTTAACGTTTAGTGTGTTAGAATAATCCATAGTGTTTCATAGTGTTTATTTCCCAACAGTATTTATCCAGCTACACTATAAAAACTAATGTATATATTGAGGAGATACTGCTTGGAAATGAAGTGTTTGCAAAAAAATGTCCAGTTGGTTAATCTTAATGGCAATTACTGACTTGCATACAGAAATGCATAAAGTCCAGTACAATAAACTACCAGCAGCTATATGTATATACTGATGCCAACAGTTAGTATATTTACAGGGAGCTTGTAAAAAAATTTATTATATTCATCCTTTCTGTAAATCCGCAAGTCCAATTTAAAGCTTTTTTTAAAATAGTGTGTCAGTAGAAGATATGCCATATCAGTAAAAACACAAATTTAAGTATGAAGTACTCATTCCACTTTAATTAACTGGGTAAGTAGCCTTATAGAGATGATGGGGGAAGACATTAATGTGCTGTTTGTCTGGAATGCTTTCTTCATTGTGATTGTATAAGTAGAAACCCACTGAGGTCGCTCAGTTCTGCTCTCCCCACTTATCTATCACCTGCAAGTCATGAATTTACATGAATATGGTTTAAGCTGCAGAATGTATCCTCCATTCCATGATGTTACCTGTTCTGGCAACCACAGAGGTCATTCCCAGAAGAATTTTGTCTCTGCTTGTGACCAACCAGGGCCCAACTGAAAGTGGACTATTTGTAAAGGCTGTAATAAATGGTGGGTATTTCCACAATACCACATCAATGCCACATCAATACCCCTTTCCACAAAGAGAAATGCTTCTAAAAAGCAGAGAAAATTACAGGTTTGCAGTCATTCAAGTGGTCTGAGGTCATTCACAACTGCAAATTTTTATTTTGGCAAAAATAAAACCTCAGGCAAAATTCTAAGACATTTTTGTATTCCTCTCTGAGGCTGAGCTTTTGTAAGCACAACAATGGTTTAGGTAACCCCATATCTCAATGTCGCCAATGTCCTAGCGAGTCATTTACAACGCCTATACACTCCCAGAGAAATGAGCGCCATCTTCTGGGTTTAGGTTTTACATAAAACTGCAACCAAATACTTTGCACATTCTGTTCATGGTTCAAACTGACTACATTTATCTACATGTCACATCTATTAACAGTTAAAAGTTAATAAAACATTCAACACGTGTGCTTTTTCAGGAAAAAAATTGCGGTTAACACTTTACTTGGGGGGGTTACTACATTACTAATGTAGTAGTATACTCAATGCAATAAGCAGTAACTGTAAGTGTTACTTACATACCGATCACATGTTCTTTCAACATTAATGAATCATGCAGGAAGTATATTAGTTCATGATTTGCATGTACTTTAGTAACTAAGGGCATATATTTGGGTATGGACGGTAACAGCCATGTCCCTACCAGTACTGATGGGAGTATCGTGTGTCAGGGTCAGCCCCTGCTGTTGTCTCACTCTGTGTCCCTTCCCCGTTTGACCAGCAGGTGTCGCTGGTCATCCCGTCCTTCATGTTAGTCTTTGTTCTCCCCTGTTACCTGTCTGGTCATGTGGCTCAATGTGTTGAGCATGTGGTTGTCTGTGTACCCTTCTGTCCTGTGTTTGAATCCTGTCTTCTCTGTCTTTGTATTTTGCTCCCTAGTGTTTCGTTTGAGTTTCTTTAGTTCTTGTGTCTGATTTTGTAGTTAGTTTTGGTTTTGTTCCTTGTGCCCCTGCTTGTGTCTTTACCTATTTAATTCCCTAGTGTTGGTTTCTGTTTCCCTGTGTCCTTGGTTAGTTATTAGTTTCACCTGTGCCCTGTTTCCCTGGTCTTTGTTAATTAGTCTCACCTGTCCTGTGTTAGTCTCGTTACCCCTTAGTATTTTAGTTCCTGCTTCTGTTTAGTTCCTCAGTGGTTCATTGTTGTTGTTGGTTTGTATTGATTGTGTTTGATGGCTGTTATGTCAGAGAGTCCCAGTATTAGATGTGTATTTAGGTTTTGTTATTTAGTCTTTGTTAATCCCCTTTTAGTTTTTGACCCTCGTGGTCCTTTTGGTTTCATTGTGTTTGTAAAGTTTTCTGCTTTATTTAATAAACCCCTTTTTTTCTTGGGGCCGCCAGTGGGTCAACCGCCCTTTTTCAGTGTGCACTATGCCACGTTCTCGTGTCCGAGCCGTCCGGGTCCATGACAATCGTGTGTGCTTATAGGAATAAGGGGATCGGGAGTTGGACCCTAAAAATGCTGAAACCAAACCTATGCCCTTGTGCGTATTTGTCCCCCCGTAAATAGTGTTACTGAAATGTTTCCAGAGTATAATTTTTTTTGGTACTCAGCAAAATATTAACGAAATTCCTCCCTAATTGTTTATTATTAAATGGTTAGGAACTGTGACAAATAATTCGCTCGTAAATAAAAAAAATAAATAAAAAAATTACGTATTAACGAAAGCAAAGTCATTTTACCCTTGCAATCAGATCTGTAAAAACCGCCAAGGTGATAAAATATGAGAATTCAGTCAGAAACTAGCGTTAGAGATGAATACTCTGTCATGACAGGGGTGAAAGCTGAACTAGAACAGACAGTTTAAAAAGGTAAGTGAAGAAAGAAGATTCTGTGGTGTGACTCTTCCGAATTGTCTGGATATTTGTGCCCCCCCCTCCCCCTCCCCCTCCCTCCCCCCTTTGCGTCAACGCTGTAAAACTATTAGCCGACCAATCTAAGATGCACTACAGTGTTAATGTCGTAGGTTAAAAATCCTTGTTGCAACACGACCTCCTCCTTCCTGGATTGCGAAGTCCATCCTGCATTTAAATGACCCATTTCCCCGGCAGCCTCATGCACTGATGCGGGGCGTGACAGGTGAGAAAAAATCCGAAGCAAAATAAAACAGTCATTGTGCGTGGTACTGCATAAACTGTTGCGTTGCACTTAAACAAAGTCCACCATTGATTGTCTGCTACAGCTCACTTCAGCATCCAGCCGTACAATAGATCTTCTGTACAGACCAGCGACAGATTATTCTGAATGACAGCGCACAGTACATGCAAAGACGTGCCTGCTCACTTTAACTGAGAACTATGAAACTATGAAACGTCAGTTTCTAAAAACAATAGCCATAAATTAGATAAAATTCCAACCAAATTAATGGCATTTAAAAGAATTTCAGGGCACAGCAATTCCTTTAAATCAGCCAACTAACTAATGTATACCGAAAAATCCTTCTAAAATCCTCTAACTCATGGCCTCGCCAACAATAAGGAAATGCATAGGAAATAAGAAAATAATCTTACTAGATGCAGAATATTCATTTGCCAAGTGCATTGGAATCTTTACTCGTTCAGCAACACAACAGTACAACAGCAAAAATACAAATAGACGTTTATATAGACGCAATTGTACAACTAAACAACACTTCAGACTTTAGTATTCACATAAAGTCCAGGTGCAAGTGATAGTAAAATGGCTCATTTTAAAAGATGATGACGCGAATGGCTTGGGGCAAGAAACTGTTCTATCTGCAGGTAGTCAGTGTTTGGGTCCTACAAAATATCCTATCAGAGTCCAGGAGTGAGGAGAGCTCGTGGCTGGTGTGGCACGGATCCCACATCATACCTTGCCCTATTGTCACCCCAGAAAGAACGACTGTAGAGAAAACAGTGATTTGTGCTCGTTTCTTCCTTTTGTTATTCCTAACGACTGAATATCGCAACCACGCGATGTGAGTGTCCTCTTGTGGTCAAAAAGGAAAATTACACCAGTGGGTTGAGCGTTAAGAATTGGTTTTGGAAAGTCGATTATTGTTTTTTTTTTTGCTGCCAAAGTTTGACTTCATTAAAGCGCTGAATATACACTGACGACATTAATGTCCGTTTTATATAACTCCACTGTGTTTGTGTTTTTTGACTGCGGTTGTAGGTCTTCGTTTGCGTCATCAGGGTTTACCACATTGCCGAGTAAACATCCAGAACCCTAGAAAGGAAGAGGAAAAGCCACCTCTACGGAACGAAATTAAGGCAAATTATCTTTTTTTCCGTCGCGTACAGAAATATATTCCTTTTATATTTTCTTCAGATGACAGCTATGCATGACGTACTAGTACAAGTAGCGCATATATGCAAATCCTACGTTAGCATTTGGTATTGTCATTCGTCGTGCTCGCTAGATTCCCCTTTTTCCGCCTTCAAATAGTTTTGCAACTGAGGAACAGGAAGAAAGCAAACCTGCGCCCTACGCCCTAGTGTACTAGTACAATAGATTGCACAATAGACCACAAGTTAAACTTTTTAAAAAAAAATCCTATATGGAGGAAGGGAGGGACACCGAAATATTTAAAGAAATATATACAAATTTTCATATTCGCAATTCATGAAAAAAAAAACGTATAACGAGAACCTATATTGCATTTTATCTTGTCAAACCCGCTCATATCACCTTTTTGGCGGAAACTCGAAACAACTGCACAGAAACGTCAGGATTTGGCGACAAATATAAACATCATTTTGGCGGTATGCTGACTGATTTCAAATTACCGCTAACTAGGGAACCCAAGAAACGATCTTGACAACCGGCAATGTTGTAAGGACCTGTTACTGAAACCAATTAAAGAAATAATAATATTAATTAACTATAATACAAACTATTTATCTAAATAATTTAAATACACAGAACAGGACACTGCAGGATAGCAAGGATAATCAATCATAGTATATTTTGATCAAATATTTTATCCAATCTTAAGAATATTTAAAAAGGTGTATACACTGGGATTCTTTACATTTTGAAATGATATTCTATAACTTTTAAAATTATCTACATTAAACGTTATATACAATGATTCGCAAACCTTACAATAAATAGACGTAAATTCTGTAAAGATTATGTACAATCGATAAACAAGTGGGAAAATATGTTCAGTGCAAAACTTGAACGAATTCCAGTATATGGCTTTAGAATACACTACACATTTAAAATCGTTGCAGAAAGTATCAGACCTGAGCTAATAAAACAATGTTAATGACAACATACATTAGTGTGAAATGGGATAGAAGTTCAATACATTAATCTTTTTCATTTGGTAAGCTGATAAATAGGCGTTTCATTTACAAATGCGTACTGCAAACTGAATTGCCGAGACAAGATGTCTCATATTTCATAACGATATTACATTCAGCATTAGCGGTGGTGTGATTTGTGCAAAAATGTTTTCTTCTACACTCATATTCGGCACATGTCTAACTACAAATGTGAAAATGTCAACAAAACCCATGTATATGATAAATGCATTAGTATTTTATCTAGGGATTCGGCTGTATTAAAAATCTCAATAAGAAGGCTATTGGCTATGGCTAGACCGAACAGCCAGGGCAGACTCCATATGACGCTCCAGCAACTTCACCACACCGGTGGAGCACGTGGCCCGCGCCAAGTCTAGCGCGCGGTGCCCTGTCGTGTCGCAGTGGCTCAGGTTAGACCGCGGGGCCAGGAATTCCACCACGTCGTCGTGGCCCTCGCGCACGGCCACGTGAATGGGCAGTGCCCCGGAAGAGTCGGCCACGTTGACAGACGCACCGAACTCCACCAGCACGCGGAGCGTGTCCACGAAGCCGCTTCGGGCCGCGTCGTGAGCCGGTGTCACCCCATGGCGGTCCTGGACATTGGCATTTGCTCCGTGTTCAAGCAGAAGGCAGGCGATACTCGTGTTGCCCATCATCATTACCTAGAAGAGAAGGATAACGTTCCATTTGGAGTGATGCTATATTTGGCTTGATTAAACCGATGCGTTTATGTATTTTACTGTGCAGATGTCTTAGGCAGTCAAAGAAAATGTTTATGGCTATTTATCTTGGTAGTACATGTATATTTGCTCAGAAAAAAAGCAATTTAACATCACAACATATGCAAATTAACGGTAACAATAAAAATGAACAAAAATCTCGTCTGTTCTCCAAAAAGTTATTGATATCTTGTTGGATGACTAAAACTCTGTTTCGGTTCCCAAACCTCTCTTTAGGGGCACCTCAGCCATTTTATGTATTCGTTAAATTTCGTAACTAGCTCAATTAATCTAATCTAATCTAATGTAATACTTTTAATTTAGTGGGCCCACACTATTGGCGGAAGTCCTCCTTGCTGATTTACAGGGCGGGATTTTAAACACACCTCGATTCAAATTCATCCCAGACAAATCATTGTGGAAACAGGGGCTTCGTTGTAACGACCCGCGAGTCACGAAAAGGCGAAATTGGTCGAAACATTGTAGAATGTGCAAATTTGGTAAACTTTAACGAAGCATTTAAGAGTCTGACATTTGCGATTGCAATTTTAAATCTATATTAATCACGACCGCTTTACGGTTTCGTAGCAACACATTGCTACTGGAGCAAGTTAATCTGATACTTCTGAAACTGAAGAAACCGTCAGCTTTGTCCGATAAAGCGTAACACTGTAACAAAATAGCTGAACTTCTGAAAAGGAATGGAGATTTTCAGCTGAAAAGAATCAAGTCATTTCAACTACAGCCTGCATATGCAGGCCTATACAAACACAGGATGGAAATGGTTTAGATTACAGCCTAAACTGCACTGCCTCACTTAAAAATGCACTCGCGCTCTCAAAGTAGTTGGTACAAAACTTGAGGGCGGTATTGTATCAGTTATAGAAGGAAGTGGTTTTCCTCCACAGTTGTAAATGATTTGCCTTGGTCTTTACCTGTAGGGCGGTCTTGTCAAACTCATTGACAGTGTCTGGATGTATGCGATGTTCCTCCAGCAATCTCCGTACTTCGGACAGGTGTCCCCTCGCGGCGGCCGCAGTCAGATCATTGCCGGCATTTTGTTCACTTAGAACCATCGTCGGGAACTTTTCTACCCTTTCTATAAAATATATATTTTTCGATTTATTCAAATTCGCAGCAAATATACGGTATTTTATCATTTCTTCAAAATAATACAACGAAGTAGCTGGTAACTGTAAGCAAAGACATCTGTTTAAATCAGATCTGCTTAGAAGTAACAGTTTATTATTTTTTACGTATAGTCAGCTGTATTAAATAATCAAGCGGAGAAATCAACTAGCTATAGCTAACTAACTGGCTAACGTCATTCGCGACCTACCTAGTACTGTGTCCGCTTCACTGGGCGTTCACCTGTTACTTGCCTTCCTCTGTGTTCTACTCTTTTTACACTCAAAATAAAATTTTCAAACAAATCACCACAAAATATCTTGTTTTTAAAAACCAAGGCGAGTACTTTAATTTGCGCGCTGACATCCAAAGTAGTATTTCATCCAGTAGTCTTTCTAAAAACACGGTCGTAACCTCTCCCCCAATCATCGCCCGTCGCGAGTAACCAAAGACACCATATATGGTAAAAAGGGTGAGGTTATATCCCGTTGCTACAGTATCACCGTGGTAACTCGATCTTTAGCCAATAAAAATCATGAAGTTGAAGGCGGGCTCTTCGAGGACGTACTCGAGAAATTCAGAGAAATTCATTCATGGTCGGTGAAGTTTACTAAAGATAAGTACATTTTATAGTAATAAGACAAGTTTACATTACCACTCACGGTGTAATTTCACAATACCACACGGCTAAAATACAACGGACTAAAGATATTTATCTTATTGTATGAATTAGGCTAACAAAATGGTTGCATTCTTGGAGTTCCTCTGATATTAGTTGCTTCCCAGAAATGTGAAATTGTGGTTTATGCTTGGGTACAACTTCCTTTAATATACACATTAATGCAGAGGCGTAATACCAGAATACAGTTTTGTGTGAGAGACTGTCATGGTTGGTTCTACCGCGCTCCCAACCAGTAGCTACCCTAACATAATTTAAGATTTTGCACTTCCGAAACCAATGTTAGTGAGAAACCACGCAATCCACATCCGTGAAGCATGCCTTAAGACTTAATGCTTATAGTTTTCCGCACTAAAGTCAGTTTTTTTCACCATGCACCTGAATTTCCGAAAGATTTGAATCAACATCAATAAAAACACGGACACCCAAGAGATTTAAGCGCATTTCTCAGGGTTTTGAAACATTTTTTATTAATACCCACATAATTTAATATCTCCACACAAAAAATCCAAATCAGGAAAACAATATCATTAAAATACCTCTTTGGTGATTCATATTTATTTAATTTTTATTTACATATTTTAAATTCAAATATAGATATTTGGAGAGAAAATCAAAATGTCAACTCTTCCCTTCTGTGAAATTCTCGGTCATTTAGCATGTAAGATGGTGTTCAGGATAGAGGATTACTATTGTCTTTCAAACATCAGATGGACAAGTGAGTGGTTCACTGGTCTAGGTTCGCAACTGATAATCTAAATAAAATAAGAAAGCAGATGAAGAGAATTAGAAGTCTACCAAAGTAAGGTTTTACATAATCGCATGCATTTGCTTTTCTTATACATTGTACTCATATCACAGGGTCTGCCCCTAGGTTACATGACACTGAGCATTTTTCTGTTGACATCTATGCAAACACATGCAAAGCAAAGTTCCACCATACCTCCACTCTGAGTGATATATCTGACCCAAGGCAGAGCCTGATAGCCGCTCTTCTCAATGATCTTCATGTACCGCACCTGAGAATAAGTCATGATTAATTCCCCCTGCTTCATAATTTGAAATATGTTTTTTTCTCTCAAATAATATATCTTGTTAACTAGGCTTTTTAAGACAGTATTTCCATTAAAGGTATTGAAGCTTTAGGTGCACATTCCCAGAAAAGTAAAAATTTGTACCTCTGCTTGTCACTGGGGATGTACCCTCAGGCGTCTGTCAATTGTACCCTTAGCTGTAGGTAATTGTACCTTTTAAGGTACAGAAATAGACCCTGAGGAACATTTCTGTACAACTGATGGTACATTAATGCTGTTTGTACCTCTGGGATGTTCCTCTGAGTCCATTTCTGTACCTTAAAAGGTACAAATACATGGGTACAGCCCCAGTGACAAGCAAAGGTACAAACTTTAACCCTTTTTTTGAGAGTGCAGAAGTTAGTAATGACATACTGAATAGTGTGTTTATTTTAGATTTATGAGACAGGGGTGGGGCAATTAGTATGTTGTCCTGTCCATTAAAATGAAAATAGTTTGAAAAATAGGTACCATTTACAATTAATACTCAAGTAACAGTATGCTACTAACATTTAAAAAAGACCTTTATGCATAACCTTCCCAACCAGCCAGCTGTAACACTATACATACCTGTATTCCAGACACAGTGAAATAGGGTATTTCAAAATTGACAGTGATTGGTGGCCTGCCCTCCGCTTCATCATTTTCCACACTGGGGAGCCCAAAGTGGGCTCTCATCAGAAACTCCTTCCCCCCCTAGAAAGCAGCAGACAGGTGCATGTGTTCATTTGTTTCACCATCTGATATTTGTCTCATCTGCAGATCCAAACCGCGTTTAGGTTTAGGTCCGTGCACTGAGATTTCAACTGTAAAACTCGTCAAATGTTGAAAAATGTTGAAAACATTTATAGTGAAAAATTCAGAGAGCAGATGGAGATGAAATCTGACACACATTCAGTGACCAATAAAAGACACAATAGATCATCCTAAACAAAAAACTCCCCACTTATATTCTGCCCTGAGGACTTACTGGGAATGACTTAATGGTCCACACAACCAGGTTCTTCTCGGGGACATATTTGGCATGGCCAGTAGTCGTTTTAAACTTGGGTGAGTCAGCATCGCTTGGAACAGGTACTTTGACTTCCACATTATTAGCCACTGATTGTTTTTTGAAATGCCCTTTAGCCTTCCAGCAAGAAGAAAAAAACAATTATCTTCTTCCCAAGTAGAGCTCAATACATAAAACGATTCAACAAAAGCATTCATTTACTTTACAGCGAATGTATCAATCAAGATGACCGCAGAACTCCCCTACCTTGACCATGATCTCCACCCGACTGTGAGAGAACCTTTCGATAACCGACTCGATCCAGATCAGCGGCTTCACCTGGAGGAAATGTGCAGCACAGCCGTGGGTCAGCTCGATGGCTCCAAGTTACAGGGGTCTGTCGGTCACAAGGAAGCGCGGAGGGGCTGCACGTTCAGAGAACAGGAGGAGTTGCCTCACCTGAGTGTTGATGCGGTAGGACATCAGCTCAGACTCCCCATCCGGCGGGATGAAGGAGATGGTGCGGTCGCTATCGAACCGGGAGAGTCGCACACACTGGTGGAACTTCACGTCCTCCATTGCCACCGATTTCCCTTTGTCCCCTGAACAGATACGAAGCCGGAGGCAGTGAGAATTCATGGTATGAACCACTGGAAAACAGCTACAGTATACAGGAGGGAGTAGGGGTCAGGGAGACGTGAAGAATCTAGAGCAGTGTTCCGCAACCTTTCCTCACCCTCGGAACACCTAAGCCCTTCCCAGAATTCCACAGCATGCCACAAGCAAAATATACAAAAAATATAGATTATTACAAAGAAATGACTAAGTGCTTCATAGAAATTACATTTATTTATTGTTTTTTTATTTGATAAATTTTACATCACAGCTAAAAACATTTATTAACTTATAACTTATATTAACTAATATTTACTTTGAACTATAATTAATACCTGCGCTTGTTTTAACAAACATAATAGTTTTATATTCGGCTCGATATTCGACAGAGCAACTCGAGGATCTTGTTTAAGGTCCTTCAAGTCTGACTGCTTATCATTTTACATTAAGACTAGAGTTGAAAAGATACATTGTAGAAAATGGAAGCAATAGCCTTGTCGGAAACTCAAGGATAGTTTTTAACACAAAGGAACATTCCCGTAAGAAAAAAAAAAAACAATTTAATAGTCTCTGCAGTAATGCAACCAATAATAGCTGTGATCACTGGCCGAATGATGCTAAGCCCCACCCTACCTCACCTCACGTGCATGGCAGTGAAGTGATTATGTACACACTTACGCTAATGTCACACGTATGCAGTACTGAATATATAAACCTTGTGCTTTTTCCCCTTTTGGAGACAACGTGCTGTGGCACGCTTAGCACTGCCTTGTGACGCACCGGTTGCAGAGCACTGATCTAGAGGACAGCAGAGGAACTGGCACGGTGATGCTTACGACCAGTGAGAGCAAAGAGAGCACGGTCATTGAGGCCCAGCCGCAGCTCGGGCATCCCCGAGAGCATCGTCTTCAGCTTGATGCTGCCCACGATGTCGCTGCTCATTACATTTCCGTTGGCGTTCACCTGATTGGAGCGCAGAGACATCATCAGTCACATGTGCACATGGTGTCAGTGTGAAATCTGCATATCAAATAACTCCAATTTTAAATGTGTCATTGTATCATAGGACATAACTGTACATTCAAACGAACGGACAAATTGTTTCATCACTGTCTTGTCTGTATACACAATTCTTTTAAGCACAAATAATACAAATATTTATTATTTATTGGTTGAATTCACAGCACCATGACACCACAGTATCAAAATACTGCCAGAATAAGTCACTCACCAACACATTGATAGACTCGATGACATCAATGAAGACCTCGTTCTTTTTGTACTTGATTCCCTCAGATCTCCAGGACACGGCATTGGTGACAGTGGTGGGAACCTTGGTCTTGGCCACCTCCAGTTTGGTGCCCTCCTGAGTAATATACCTAAAAACCAGAGACTTTTTAATGACCCTTTTTCACAAGCCTGAAGGATCATCTTACAGGAATGTGCAAACCATGCGATTAAGCCTGTGTGCTGGGATCAGCTGCCATTTCCAGCACGGTATTTCTCTCCATGGGTTTGTAAGTATGTGTGTCATATAAGCATGCAATCAGGCACAATTGTGCGGCTTACTCTTGTAGGATCTTGCTATCTGTCGTCTGAGGAAATCCGAAGTCCATGAGCTCATCCAGCAGCTCATACACGACCACAAAATTGTCCTGAATGCTCTCTTCCTCCAGCTCTTTGAAGTACTCTGTGAAAACCTAATGCAAGCAAACACACAACAACCTAATTTTACTATTTACTATTTTGCTACTTTATTTTATTCTATTCTATTTTTTTTTACAGTTAAGTGCTATTTTAGTGTGCAAACTTGAAGGGACACGGAGTCCAAGAAACTTAATTACAGGAAATGATGTTCCACTGTTATCTGTATATGAAAATACACTTTAAGTTGAACAACACTGACAGATTCATGGATTCAGACAGTTTCAGGATATTTTTCTGTTTCACTATTAATCTGGCAGTTGTCAAGACATTTCAAAAGCTGACACACCAAATCAGAGAACTACTATAAAATCTATAAAAGACTGACCAAGTCTAATCAGTAACAGCAGTATTCATCCATAAAAACCCGCGGCAGCATGGTCTGGACTGCAGAATATCTAGTGCACTCCAAGATACATTAAGGGCACCTCCATTAAACAGAAAAATGCTCAAGCTTCATCACAAAAAGATAATAAGCACACTGCTTTTCTATGGAAATCATTTGTTCTAAATCCTAGAATCTAACACGTTTTAATGACTCCTATGGCTTTTATCACTACCGGCTTAAAGAAACAAAATGTGATATCAACTCACCTCAACTAGTTTGTACAGGAAAGTATAGACTAAGGCTGCATTGGAGTTCTTATTGGTGATGACCACCACTATGTCGTAAAGTCAAGGTCTCATACTCAAGGCATGAGAATATAATACAACTATTATTGTATGTCCATAACTAGCAGCAGTCTGGAAGATAAGCAATAACATAAGGGCTAAGGAACAAGACCGGCAAGTTATGGGTCTGTTCCTTAGAGGGGAATAATTGTTGTACGCCCGTCCAAAGAACTTTGAGTTCTTCACATATCAAGCTGACTCTTCAACTGTGGGAAAACAGTAAGGTTAGTAGGGGATCTGATATTTTGTCCATAAATAAAGACACTAAGTATTCCAGTATTAGTTTATTGCTTGTAATCTGCCAGAAGCATGTGGTGAATCACCAAACGCTACCATGGGAAGGATACAGTACAGGTTGCTGTGCTTGATCCATAGAAAGTTAACAGTGCCATGCACTATAACAGGGCTGAGTAGCCCCTCCTCTTCCTGTTGCATGAGGAGGGGCAAGAAGTGGTCTATCTCCGCCATGTCCACCTCTCCCTTGTAGTTCCGACATATCAGCACCTAAAACACAAGCAATATGTATTCAACACTGTTTATCCCGATATACTTGGGGTTACACTGCATGGGAGTTTTCTAAATAAATGGAAATGGAAGCTTTATTCAGAAAGAAGCTGAGAAACTCTGAAGGAAGGACTTCATTTTACAGTAAAACAGGTCATCTATGTACTATTTTGAAAGAGAAGGCTCAGACTGTGGCTAATCCAGAGATATAAAAACTATCCATCCATCCATCTTCAAAACTGCTTATTCTGTACAACAGTGTTCCCCAACGAGGTTCTCAGTCAGTCCATGTTTTTGCTCCCTCCCGGCTCCCAGTAGCAAAAACATGGACTGTCTGGCAGACCCTGAGGAAGCAGGGACACACTGTTGTACAGGGTCATGGCGAGTATGAAGTATGAGTATTCCAGGAACACAAGGCAACATGTATCCCAATATAGGACATACCCAATAAACTGCACAACCACATACTAACAACAACTTCTCCTAACCTTCTGTGTTTTTGGACTGTAGGAATAATCTGGAATATTCAGTACCACTCTATCTAAACCATCAGATCGAACAGTGAGCATCAGAAATGTTGGTGTCATTTTAGCTCTTGTTAACAGCAACAACATTTTAAGTCAATTTCACTAATTTCATTGGTCACTGTCTGAAATTAAAATGGTAAAGCCCTTTTTAGGCTCTATGGTAACTCCATCCCTGCGGTTTAATAAGAATGGATAAAATCAACAGAAATTTTACATAGATATATCAAAAATGTTAAAATATTTCTTATTGCAAATCTTAAATGTTGACACAATTTGTGTATCATGGAAGTATTTAATTTAAAGCCTAAAAAGCAAAGAAAACTAGGTTACACATTCGTCACTGCTCGTCCATGCGATTAATACCGGAAGAGACGAATGACAGCGACAGAACAAATGTTTTTTTGCATGCTTTAGGGCTCAAACATTCATACATGCAAGATCTGCTGCTTTACTAAAAGTATTACTACAAGTCAATAACTTTTATGTTGCCTGTATATACTCTTAAAAACTTTTGTAGGGCAATTCGTCACGCCAAGTTATTAATTATGCTTCGTGCTACCATAAGTGACTTTTATCTCACCTTTCCTTTCAAATCCAGAATGAAGACAGCCGAGGCAGACATGGTGGACGTGGATTAAAACCGGTTTATCCTTACGCGCACACTTCTACCATTTAAAGACTGTCCAGCTAACACCTAGAGCTGAGCTCCCATCGGGCAGAATGAGGCCGAACGGGGTGATCATGGATCCCGGGTTTCCTCTTTCCGGAGATGCAGGCTGCGCGCTGACGTCATCAGGCTCCAGGTGAATCATTGACTCACCTGCGGTATAAAAGAGGGAGCGCGGCGGCCGTCGGCCGTCGGCTTGCGGCGTTGAAATCAGCGACGTGAAGGGCTGCGGGCTGCAAAGATATTGTTAATTTCCTTTCAAAAACACTTTTTACACTCGAGTTTTCGTTCAACTAAATTAAATAATTTTCTAGAAAACTTGCTCCTACAAATGATACCTTTAATTCGACTCTCTCTTTTGGGGAAGGGGTGACAAAGCAAAAAGAAGTATAGTATGCTACTTTAATAATATATTTTTGGTCTACTCAAGGATAAAAACCAACTTAAAATGATCAAAATCAAAATGAAGACGAATGTAACTGGTGGAAGTTTTTTTTTACCCTCGTATTAAAGTACCTTATTTTTTTCACCGCGTAGGCCTATACCTCGACCTCGAATTTGGTTTAACCCGAGTGAAATACAGCTCTCTTGTGTTGCTCGCAAAACACGTTGTTCAATAAGCAGCCGATTCATCTCACAAATTAAAACAGCCCAGTGGTCAATATTTTGCATTTAGCATATAAATACATTTTCAGATGGTTGGAAAAATTAGCTGAGTCATTTTATCCACAGGTGCTTGTTAACAGGCCGAGGTAGCGAACCTTGACAGAAACTCCTGATGAAACAACTTCTGTCGGCTGAAAATGGGATTTTTAATCAGCTGGTCTGTTTGACACCAGTCGAACTGCTGATACGGGATTTATAATTTATAATAGTTGACCCTCTTAAATAATTGTGGTGCTAACTAGAGCCAGTCCATTTTACTGGAATTGATACTGGAAAATAACACAAAATGTATTTGCAGTTAATAAAATGAATACTATTTTTTTTAAGGATGTTTCGGGTTTTTTTTATGAATATCCTCTGCACGCATTAGATCGATAATGTCCACTTGGTGGTGCTGTTTTCTTGCTGATCAGTGTAACTGATTGACTTTTATCGTTAGCATGGTAGGCCGCACTTGTGTACACCCTACAAAGAAAGAGAACCTGATACCATACGAGCCTGTGAACTGTGCCGTGTTATACCGTTCCTGTTTAGAAAAGTCAGTGTCATGTGATCCACTGAGATTATGTGATGACTTTGCAATATCATTTTAGTGATATTGGGGACTAGGTTTAAACAAAAGTACTAAAGATTAATGAACAAATATTATGGAAGCATAAGTTTCAGTAATAATCAGGGTTGCAGTGATCTGAAGTCTAGCCAAAGAGCATCACATCGGGTTCACGCTTGCCTAAGTGACTCCGAGTCATCATGCAAGTTTTGTATTAATTTCCAGATGTACGTCTTTTAGACTATAAAGAAACCCACAAGTAAATTCTGTGCACACATTTTGAGACGTGTGACAGTATACATACAGCTGACTGGCTGAATTGATGCCTTACTGAGCCTAGAGCAATAACAGATCAGCTGATCAAAAATTAGAGCATCTGTTTTTGCATTAATATTTCCATTTCCAAAACAGATGGATAGGTGGGTACCTTTACATCTAAAATATCTGTTGATGTATGAAAATTTTAAATATGCAAAATGCAGGAAAATAGGCTATATATAGCCAAAATATATGCTTATCTTTCAAATAGCCTATGATCTGGAGTTTGTTTATAATAAGATGCCCTTCTGTATGGTCAGGAAAAGCATTTTTGGCTCCATTGTCAAAGTTCCTTCTAATTTATTGGGGTAATTATGATACCTGTGGTACAGCAGTGTAATATATAATCTTTGTGAACTTCCTCTTGAAACACTGAGCTGGACATGGTCGATAATAAGATGCCACCTGTTCATGAAAACAAGTTTTGGGTCTGTTCTGATGTAGAAGTAATATAAGCCTGTATTTGGGAGGCTTTATAATTACAGGAAAGTGTTTCTGCTCCATTCTCTCTATATACAATAGGCAGTTCATTTTTAATCCAGTAGTCATTTCTCCTGAATTTCTGTGAATTTGGTGCAAGATGTTGGAGCATCGATAGAGATTTTAAACTAGCTGCAACAGCGTAGATGAGAGTTTTGTGTGGGGGGACACAAATGAATAATTTAAGTATAAAGGTCTATTTATGAGGGGGGGGGGGGCTGAAATATTGGGGAGGTCGGTACACGTTCTCCCTGTTCCCTACATACTGATTGGCTGAGATGTGATTTGAAGATGTGTTGTGATGCTTAAAGAAAGACCTGTCCCAGTCCCTATACCAGTCATCTTAGTGTACCAGTCGTTTTGTTTTGTTTAGGGGGGCTGAAACAGATAAAGTCGAGATTACTCTGTGCATTTTCTTCTCTTCTAAATATCATCCTCCAGACAGAGGAAACAGACCAGCTATCAGGATTATGTGCATTTGTAGGACTGGCGACAATCAGATTTATTGTTTATTTTGCTGGATCAGTGGACTGCACACTCCTGATTGGGTCTTTGACAGTCTTTGGTGCTTTGTCACTGGCTTTAAACCACAGTGTTCGGACATTTGTTTGACTTAGACACCAACAATACAAAGCATTTCACGAGCAAACATCTGCAAGCATATATGCTGTAGGTTTTGCCCTTCATCCTCGAGTGGCTGAATGGATCTGAGGGTAAAGTGACTAACTGACATAACATTGCAGGGTATGTCTTTGAAATGAAGTGTTTTTCCCCTTATGATTTCTTTAACATTGTGTCCCATTAATAAGGAACAGCCGCACCACCGTCCCACGTAATAATGATGATTGACTTTCCGCTGTTTTCAGTTCACAGCCTGCGTATCACCTTACCCCCGGGGGCCAGGGGAAATCAGGGAGCTGACTGGAGCTTTACCAGTCTTCATTTAATCTGCTATGGCGACCACAGTTGGTCACACAGCAACCAAACCCCCAAAGCAACCAAAGTCCTTTCTATATGATACTTCACCTCCCTATTTATGTCCACCAGCTCATTGTGTAGGCATTCGAAATCCCAAAGGGGAATATATGTATGCACTTCGGATAATGCCCTTTTCAAACTTAAGATTAATGTACACTTTTGCCATAAGATCTTAAACAAAAAGAAAACTTTGCAAATTAGGAAGTCCAACTCGAAATGATCCTCAATCAGTGTCTAAATATTTAATATTTACACAAATTTTAGTATCATCGTCATCGTTGCCCTTTCTTCGACTGGCTATATTGCAACAAGAAATCATAATTTATGACATTATGGTTCTTGAATGAATGAATGAATGAATGAATGTTATATTTGTATAGCACTTTTTAAGACACCCAAAGCGGTTTTACAGAACCAGTGGGAAGCCATTGGTTGCTGGAAATAAAACATTTTGTTTTAGAAAATATAAATATATCTTACTATACCTATTTTTAGCTTGGTAAGAAAATTATATATTATAAATCATGTTTTTTGTACAACCAGAGAGAAGAAGGAACTTACCTACTGCACTGGGAATGATACCGCATATTCTAAAGAAGTACAAAACTGATGAAAACTGTGTAGAATTTTATTGCAATGAAAGATTAGGAGGGCCTTTTTGGAGGGAACAGTCTGTTGTAATATTGTTCTCTGCCCGTGTCACTACAACATGTAGTTCCTGAAAAGAAAATACAAGAGCAATCGTGCCAGCAGGACAAACAGTACACGCTGTTTCTAGAACTCGTGTGACATTTGTGCCCGGAGATGATGCGAAGCACAATGCTAACGTTATTTCGCATGTATGTGAAAGCTAACATTAGGCCACGATGGCCATTGATTTTCCTTATCGCTGAGGGGACCTTGCTGTATCTTTGTTTTGCCGGCTTTTATCGCCTCGCTTATCGAGTTGTTCCCTGGGATCTCTCTTTGGCCTTCTCTGAGTAATGAACTTGCTAGATGATTGGCTGTTACCTCCATGTTCTCAGACACACTGTAAGTGGTTGGAGAGCGATTCAAAGAGCTGCCTTTGTCTCTGTTCTGTTTGCTTATATTCCCTTTCCCCTGGCCACTGGTGACAATGGCCTTGAACCTAGAGACTCTGTAGGGGCCGTAGTTCCATTCCTACAAACTGAGGGACTGGCTTGTTTTTAGGTTTGTCTGTTTATTTGTTTATTTGTATGATTGTTTGTCTGTTTGTTTGTCTCATTGTTTGTTTTGGTTTGTCCCTCATCTACTGACAAAAACACTCTGGCCTCAGGCCTTTCGTTTAAGCTCTTAAATTGACGGATTGGAAGTACCTTCCCTCTTTTCATTGGGAGGGGCCAGAATCAAGCCTTATTTCCATTGTGTTCCAGAGTTTAGAGGAAGATAACATTGAGTACAGAGAGCTTGTTTAACTGGGAACAGAACCTGTTGAACCCGCAGCAACAGATGAAACAGGAGACGTTACACCTCAAACAGCATAAGTAGCCTACACTTGTCCTTCACAGTCTTGCCCTATCTTGTTGCTATAGTAACTATCAGGACTTCCTTAATATCTCTGGCTGCTAGGTAATTTTACGCTAATGCTTATGTCATTAGCGTAAAAATCCATTGAGAAGAACCTAATGTTTATTTTTTTTATCAATCAAATTCAAATTTAGATTTATTTATATAGTGCTTTTCACAAAAAAATTGCCTCAAAGCAGTTTTACAGATAACCCGGCCCAGTCCTTAATGAGCAAGCCTAGGGTATCAGTGGCAAGGGAAACCTCCTTTACTGTAAGTAGTGATAGGAAGAAACCTTGAGAGGAACCAAGACTCAGGCGGGAATCCATCCATCCATCATTCATAAAGAATGAATAAAGTCCATAGTGAATGCATCTATTGGATCTTTAATTCATGGCATAACATCCATTAGGCTGGTCAGTAAGTGGACAGTGGAGATGTCCATTAGTGTTTTTTGCTCCAGGGCAGGTTAGTTGGCTGCATCAACGATGTGAAAAGGCAGCTAGACTCAGGGCTCAGACACATCTGAGCTTCTGATGGAGGCCCCATGTATACAGGTATTAGGAATGCTATGTGTCTATTGTTATTAGTGACTATAAACTGCAGACAGGACTGTAGATGGGAGCTCTGACAAACCTGGCTAAAAGGGAGAGCCGGAAGGTACCATGAGCAGGATAGCTTCACGGACCTCAGCATTCCTCCATCACATGACCATCAGACTTGAATGATCACATGGCAGTGGAGGGCTACACCTTAGACCAGTGTTTCCCAATCCGGTCCTTGGGGACCCACAGATGCTCCACGTTTTTGCTCCCTCCCAGACGGTGGACGGACTGCGGGTCTCCGAGGACTAAATTGAGAAACACTGTCTTAGAGTATTTGCCTTAATCACAGGATTAGCAATATAAGCATGTTATTAGGTTGGATTTAAAGATTGGGAGTATGTCTGAGTCCTGTACAGAGTTCCCTTATTGGGAACACTTTTGCACAGTCGAGTATCTGTATGAAAAGGCTTTAGCACCTACTCTAGATTTCTCTAATCTGATAGCAAGCCTGCATCTTCTGGTCGAAGTGGGTGTGATGGACAGTAGTTGACTAGAAGGTCTCTCAGGTGTTGGAGAGAGAAGCCATCAAGAACCTTTTAGGTAAGCAGGAATATTTAACAACCTAAAGCCAGTGTAAAGTGGACAGAACTGGACAGATATGATCAGACTTCTTAGTTATTATAAGAACTCTGCCTCCTGCATTTTGGATGAAATGAAGTTTATTAAGAGATGTGTTTGAGCACCTAGCTAGTGCTGCACTTCGTAATCCAGTCTTGAAGTTATAAAAGCATGTACGAATTTCTCAGCTTCACACAGAGATATTGTATTGCTTAGTTTGGAAATCTTCCGCAGATGACAAAAGACTCTTCAGATGATGTTTCTAATAACGGAATAAGAAAAAAGAAATCAGGGTCAATTAATGTGGGAGAGGGAGACATGCCATCAAGATTCCGGGTAAATTCTGGCAGTGTATTCAGAATGCCCTGAGCCTTAGTTAGGCGGTAGTTAGTTTGAGTTATTTTAATTTCTCCCAATCAGGGAGAACTTTCATTTGTCCTGAAGCTATAAATGATAGTTACTTACGTTTCATCCATACATACATTTTCACTTGACATATTTCTAAGTCTGACATGGTTATTTCCAGGGAGTGTTAGATGGACAGGGAAGGACAGTGGGTCAAGGCATTTTGTAAATGGTTGGACCGTTGCTTTGCTAACCAAAACGTTGTTTTTAGGCAAGATGAGCAGGATGTGAAATATAAATGCTGTGTATTCTCAGTTTGGTGAGCTTGCCAATTTGGACAGAGGTAAAGATTTCAGGTCCTGGAAGTAAAGATCCAGACCAAGATTTAACCAGCTGAGTAGTCTGCGACTGTAACTCTTTGTACTCAGCTGGTTGGTTGAAACAAAATCCTTGGTCTATTTTACTTTCTGGACCTGAAATTTACACCTCTGTCCAAATTGCCCTACCAGTTGTTACATTTTATTTATTAGGGATGTTCAGACAGTCTCTGCAGCAATTTGGTGTGAAGAGCCTTGTCCAGGGATTTAAACCACTGACCTTCCAATCACAGGCACAGTGTCCTGATATGCTGAGCCTGGGATTTAAACCACTGACCTTCCAATCACAGGCACAGTGTCCTATATGCTGGGCCACACACTGTCCCCAATTATATGATATATTCATGTTGTATATTCAACATGCAGAAAAAAACACTTAAATCAGATCATGCAAGTGTTCAGTATCAGAATGAAGTTTTTTTTTTTTGCTGGGAGGGAGCAAAAACGTGGACTGTCTGGAAGTCCCTGAGGACCGGGCTGGGAAAAACTTTTCCCAGCCCAGTCCTTTCATTTGTTAACTTGGCAGGTTAACAAATGAAATATTTCAAGTTAAATTTTAGCTATTGGTATCACTCGACCTCTTCCAAAAGTTATATGATCGGAAAATCACGGGCCTTTATGAGACCCACCATGGAAGGGAAGTGTGGACACGTACATAGTGTGAAAATAATCAGAGCAGAATAACAGATGGTGCCATTAAATAATTATGAGACTCATTATTCAAACATGGGCCTGAAATTTGTGCAGCAAATGCATGTTTATTTGCAGCATAAATACATATTTTTACTGAATGTACCGTTAATGGCAGTTCTAATTGCAATATTTTTTTATGATCCCAAATAAATATTTCTGTTAAATTACGGCCACTACCTAGAATTTAAAATCTACTTAGTAAGAATAACAGTTGACTGTCTATTGAATGACTTATAGATGTGATGTGTGATATACAGCCTTTTAATTAAAAGCCTCGTAAGACTCAAGAACCCAAAGCAGCAAATGTTTTGGTAATTTCACAATATTCAGACTGTGTATAATCCGCCATGTAATTCACATGAAAGAGGATTTAATTAAATGGTCAAAAGTTTTATATTACTAAACGGAAAATAAAACCACAGAACTTAGAATCGTCTAAAAACATCCACAACCAATAAATAGTTTTCTCGCACTTTAACAACGCAACTGATGAGAGTTGAAATTTACTATGCTATACATCAGCACAGAGTTCGTTTTTAATATATTTCCAAATGTACAAATATAAAGCAATCAATAGAGACAATACAAACCAGACATAGTTTAGTGAAAATAAACAGAAAAAAAGTTATGAGATTCATCCCCGACAAATAATTTGTTATCATACAAATCTGAAAACTATACAACCACATATGATTAACAAAAAGGATGTACAAAAACAGGAATATATTTACACCGGTCCAATATACATAATGCATATATATACAAGCATTTTACATAGTTTACATTTGATACCTAGAAAAAAAAGTTCCATATGGATGGTGTCTTCAAGAGCTACAACGGCACAAGGCCAAAAAACGTGCATGGATGGCAGGCTCAGGTATTTTAGGCTCCGGCATGTTATAGGATATGTACCCCAGCTACATGCCTGTCATGGCTGGGTTTTGAACCATACATGTGCATAATATGCTAAAGTCTCACAGAGTTAGCTGGCTGCGGTGTTTTGCGAGCGATAGAAATCAGCAATAAATAAGAGAGAAAATAAAAAGACTCTGGCTTTCTGATCCTGAGAAGAAGCTAGTTATACATATACAACAGTAAGGAGGGAACGGCTAGACTGGGTTTGCACGCGCGTTACTGAGGACTTCTCCTGCCAAGAGCATAGAGGGATATTTACACAGGCAATATGATCAAGGCACAACATGCCCCAGGGAGACAGAGCTCTTCAGGACCATCGCTCGATGTTAGTTTATATACCTGCTGCCAAGTCAGGCAAGCTAAGCTTGTATCTCAGCTGGATGACTTTTACAGAGGTCTTCAGTTGTATAGATATGGATATATGGTCCATATTGCAAAAAAAAAATACATTCTTTAAATAATGGAAACATACATCCATCCATCCATCCATCCATGCATCCACCCATCTTATAACCAGTTATCCTGGTTAGGGTGTCAGGGACTTATCAAAATATGTAAAAACTATCATTAATAGTGCAAAATATGACAAGTGCGGTAGTTAAGGATTTGGGGTAAATTATTGTGACAAAGAAACACATTATACACACACACACACACACACATACATAGTGGTGTTCACTTGGTGCACTATAGCCAGCCCTTACGGACTCATGAGGTGAATCGTTGTCACGCTGCCGTTTTTCAGTGTCTGTCTGTTGTAGCTGGATCATTCATCAACTTCACCAGTCCTGCTGAAAAGTCGGTCTAGGCACGATATGAACAAGTCTTCTGTAAACTTCAAACCTGGTGGAAATTTCGACGGCTTTTCCCGGGTCTCTCCCGTTGGCTCAACGTGGTCACCAGAACTTCTCCCATTCTGCTTATGGCTCCTCTCCATTTCGTGGGGGGCGGGGGGGCTGTTTATTTCCGAAAGGCTTCCTTGTGTTTTAAGGCTGGATGGTCGACCTTTAAGAGCATCTGAGGCAGTGACTCCTGAATAATTGAAGGACCTCTGGGAAACCATCATGCCATTATATCTTCATCTAGATTCACCATCTGCTGCTATGAGACACACAGAGGAAAACACGAGCAATGTAACATTAGCTTTGTCACCAGGGGACAAGGTTCAGGTAGTATTGTTTAAGAGAGGAACTTGGCCCTTCTGGAACACTCTTCCCAAATCATTCAAGGGTCACAGCTATATAATCTAGCTATATAAATAGGTCAAAAGTTCCAGCCAGCTCACCGATGGGTAGATGAACCCCTCCTCGCTGTCTGTCCTGCATATGTGCACCTGGTCCTCCATGGTCTTCTGGTAGACGGGGTTGGTGAAGCTGATGCTGTTGGTGTTCCTCAGCTTCCAGTTCCTCCACAGAAAACCGGCGCCAAAAGCCAGCAGACAGATGATCGCTGGAGGAGAGGAAACATGGAGATCCAGGCCAGTGAGAAACCTGCAGCTGCAGGGCTGCTCACCATCACAACCAATCGGCTGCGTCGGTGTGTCACAGTGGCTGGTTCTTGGGTCGTTTTCTGGCAGCTACTGACCTATGGGCAGTACGATGTAAATAGCGGTCTGAGATGATGAGTCCGACTCTTTCGGCATGGCGGCTAATTCATTATGGTCACCTGGAAAGGAAACAGATTTATATGAATGTTAAATCCAGAACACCTGCTACCTCCTGGGCATTTACTTAGTGTCGCTTTACGTTACTTGCACTTGGTAGGAGCGATGTAGTACAAAATATCTGCATGCCGTACCTCCCTGTGGAGTAAACTCCAGCCCGGAGGTTGACTGGAGGTTCTTGTTCCTGTCTGGCCCAGCAGTGTGGGGGGAGGAGCCTGTGGTGGTCGCCGTGGAGGTCCTCAGCGGTCCTCGAGCAGTGCTGGTGGACTTGGCGGGAGGCACTGGAGTCTTCGGAGCTGCTGAAAAATAAAAGTAAACAGAGATGTATAAAGGCCAGACTATCAGGCATTAATGGACGACGGGTACACAGAGCGTGCCAGCGATGCCTCCGGGGCAGGCAGCCCGTGGCAGGGGGTTTACCTGGCAGGCACTTCTTCATGTCCGGACCCAGAACTGCACCGTCCGGGCAGACACAGGTGTATTTTGGGGAACGGCTATTGATCTGTGGTGCCGGGAGGCACAGAAACTCACAGCCACCATTAGGCAGCTTGCTGTCATTGCACCAGTTCCTGCCTGCAAGGCACAAAGGAGGGTCAATGTCTCAGCCTTTCAAAATGCATTTATGCCCAACAGATTCAATCTTATCTACGTCAATATGACGGTATAATTTGGCGTAGATCAGGAGATATTTAAAAATAATTGTTTTCCCCGTACCTGCTGGCTGCTTCAGGTCGTGATACAGCACAATATCCTCGGGGGAGACCAGATTCTGAGCGACCGCTGTGATGTCATGTCCCGTCAAGCGGTTAGCGCTGAAAATGGAGTTGCTGCCGACGTCAGTCCAGAACACTTTCTCCTGAATTAAAATTAAAAAATAGGTCAGCTAATAACCATTTATACACCACAGAGAGGCCCTACATTAAGCGCCAGGACTCCCAAATGAGCAGAAGACAGAAAGTTCCAGAAATCACATTCACCTCGAAGACGGCAAGGGAGATGGGGTGCAGCAGCTTGTGCTCGTCGATGATAAGTGTGTGCCGAGTGCCCCCGTTGATATCAACGCTGGAGAGGGTGTGCATCTTCGAATCCACCCAGTAGAGGCGCTGGTTCAGCAAGTCTGACAGGGGCGATGCATGGAGGGGGCGGGGTTAGGACGGAGCACGCCCATGCAGTCACACAGACACACGTCAGATTTCAACTATTGATCCACTTCAGCCCTTCTGAGAAGCGGGACACAGAGGAGTCTTTGCCTGACTCTTACCCAGTGTGATGCCATTGGGCCATTCGATGCTGTCCGTCACCAGGGCGGTACGGCCGGCTCCGTTCAGCCCCCCCTTCTCGATCTTGGCTGGGGTTCCCCAGTCTGTCCAGTACATGTAGCTGTAAGAGAGTACTCAGTAAGTACTCAGTAAGTACTCAGTAAGTACTCACATGGCCCAGAATCCTCTGATAAAAGGCTTGGTGCGAATTACAATCCTAATTCACATTTCAGTACAAAAAATACTTTTTAAAAAAGTGTCTGTCTGAGTTATATGTAGTTAATTTATACATTGATGATGTACCAATTATATTTTAATCTATAAAGACTATAAATATAATTCTTCAGTATTGATGTTAGTAATTTCAAAGTCGGTAATGACACAGTCAGGAAGGCAGAGCCTTGATCCCAGAGTATCGGCCAGTGAGACGTACTTGCGTTCTGGGTCGACCACAATGGCTCGGGGCTTGACCAGGCCGTGCATAATGAGCGTCTTGCGTCGGGCCCCATCAGACGTTGCCACGGAGATGGTGCCGTACACACTGTCCGTCCAGTAGATGTTGCCGTGGACCCAGTCGATGGCCAGTCCCTCCGGCGCCCCGATGCCGGTGTCGATCACGGCGTGGTGGCTGGAGGGGTTAGCGGCCGACTCCATGTCTGTTCTGAGAAAGACGAAGAGCTTGTGAGGAAGATGTGCGAAGGGGATGCATCAGCTTAGCGAGGTGCTCCGGAAGCGGAAAGCGATGAAGCCTTAGGGGCTAGAGGAGGCCAGGCCAGGTGGGGTTACTGACCTGTAAATCTTCTTCTGGAAGAGGTCGGACCAGTAGATCCTGCTGGCTGGGAACTCGGCGTCCAGGGCCACCACGTTCTTGAGCTGTGGAATGAAGCGCGTGTACTCCCTGCGGTCCAGTGTCATCTTCCTCACCTCGTGGCGGTTGGTGAAGAACAGGTACGGCACGGTGCCTGCCAAGCCAGAGAAAAAGGGTAACGAGAACCAAGCGCAGGTGGACAGCAGAACCTCGAGGCCCATCCTGAAAGTCGGAACCCTCACCAGAAGCCGCCTTGCAGGCCTTGCTGACCGGGTCCAGCCAGTATCCTTCTTCACACTCACACTTGAAGCTTCCCTGCAGGTTGACGCAGATCTGGTCGCAGGTTTCGGGGTCGGCGCACTCGTCCACATCTGTAACGACAGGCCGACACGTGACTCACAACCTCCATGATGTGACAAAGCCGCCATATGAAGCTGATGGGAGGGGCAGCCGAGTTCTCCCTGGCACTTGATTGGTCTAAATGAGCAACTGTTTCATCACCTCCAGCCAATGAGATACAGTGGATTAAATTCAAACATGGCTGGCAAGTTGTCTTTCTAATGGACAGACTGGGCGTCAGTGTGTGCGGGTGCCGGACCCTCACCTTCACACTGCTTCCCGTCCAGCAGGTAGAAGCCGGCAGGGCACAGGCACTCAAACCCGATCACCAGGTCATGGCAGATGTGGGAGCATCCTCCGTTATTGTCCTGGCACTCATTCAGGCCTGGGAAGCAGACAGTACAGCTTGTGTTCACATTCTGGTGTTTCTATGGGGTAGATTTAAAGGGCCCTACACATTAACATTGACTTCCTGTCGCGTGGCGGCATTGAACACACTCACCGCACTCCTTAATGGGCTCGTCAGACCAGTCCCTGCAATCTCGGACCTTGTTGCACACCTTCTGCACACTGACGCATTCCCCGCTACGACACCGGAACCTTCCGGAGCCCTCACAGTGGGTATCTGCGGACAGGACAGAGGGAGTGAGCCGTTGGCCAGCATGGGTGGGGATTAGGGTGGGTGGGGCTCAAAAGGGGTCGGGGCTGGAGCAGGGTGTGGGGGGGGGGCTGACCTTGAACACAGCCCAGCTCATCACTGAGGTCCTTGCAGTTGTGCTCATGGTTACACTGCAGGCTGCCATGGATGCAGGTGCCGTCGCCGCACTGGAACTCGTCCGGGCGGCAGGTGGGCTTGGCTTCGGGAGGGTGGGGGGAGAGGGTGCGATAAGGAACAGCCAAAACTCAACCCTCCTATGGCTGCCCAAAGCCCCAACAAAAGCAGAGAGCACCTCCGGACTCCTGCTTACATTTCTAACCTGATATCTTTCACCACTTTAGTTAAGAACATGACATGGACAATGAACCGGTCCAGTAATTTAAAAATTAGTACAGCAGAGAGAAACACACGGATACTGACACTGCACCAGTTATCAACACAAAATAGTGTTATTATACTTAGAAGTCCTTACTAGTACTAATAGGATAGTAAACTTTTAAAATTACACAGCTGGTTCCACTTAAAGGAGCTCCTAAATCTTAAGCCACCTAAATCTGTGGAACTCATTGGCCTAATGCGGCAGGACTGGGGTCTGTCACTCACTGCAATTGAGCTCGTCGGAACCGTCTGCGCAGTCGTGCCCCCCGTCGCACTGCCAGTTGGCGTGGATGCAGTGTCCATTGGCGCACTGGAACTCGAGGACGGAGCAGGGTCCAGCGGGCGTGGGCCGGCGGCCGCACAGCGAGACAGCCTCGTCGGACCCATCGCTGCAGTCGTGATCTCCGTCGCAGGTCCAGATGTAGGGCAGACACCTGCTGTCGTCGCACTGGAAGCTTCCGGAATTGCAGGTGAGGGGGGCGCAGGCGGCCTCGTCGCTGCCGTCCTCGCAGTCGGCTTCTCCGTCGCACACGAAGCCCTCGGCGACGCACTCCCCGTTGGTGCACAGGAACTCGTCCTCCCGGCAGGTTTTTGGGCCTAGATGCCACAGGGGAAACATTTTTTGTGAGTTGGCTGCTTAGTAATAAAGGAAATGGATATGAAAAAGGCGGGGGGGGGGGGGCCAAACACGGGATGCGTACCGCAGTCCTCCTCGTCGGCCCCATTCTCACAGTCCACCTTGTCGTCACAGCGCCACTTGGCGGGGACGCACTGGTTCAATCGGCCCCCACAGCTGAATTCATCAGGTCCACATGTCTTGGCCACTGACAGCAGAAATGGGGGGCAGGAGACTCCCATTAACACCCCCAGCGTAATAAGTCCACCCAAACCGGCCCCCTGACACACAGAAACATATCCCTTTCTTCTTCCGATTGGCACTGCAGGATTTTTTTCAGCTAAATATCTGCTACTCACAGCAGGTGGCGCTGTCCTCGTCGCTGCCGTCCTCGCACTCCTCCGCGCCGTCGCACAGCCAGTTTATCGGGATGCAGTCCCCGCTGCGGCACTGGAACTGCCGGCCCCTGCACTCCGCCGCCGCATGTACTGCGTGAGGCACACGGGCGATTACTGCATGCATTCAAGCCAAACTATCCCAACAACTACATTTCTGTTTAACAGTAAGATGATAACCATACAACTGTTTTATGCTAAGACACAGGAAAGAGCTTAAATCATGAAAGGGGGTTATTTCATTATTTCCCTGTATTGTGTATTTCAACAATAACAAATTAAAATCTAAGATTCTTTAACACATACAATTTAAAAGACCTGTCTCAGCAAATATAGAGGAGGTTTTAACAGTGAGTCCGTGGAAACATCACAGTATTATATATCTAGTTAGTCAACAATGAGGGAGTTTGCAGCCATTAGGTGAGAGCAGACATGGATATTCAGACCAATAAAGAGCCAAAGCGTATAATTAGGCGATAAGCCTGGTTCAGACACTTGCTTACTCGTACTATGACAGTAATGTGAGGAGTGTTTCAGCTGTTGTGTAGGTGACATAGGGGGGTGGGGGCAAGAAGAAACACATCATAGAAGTCATGTACTCAAATACCCCAAATACCCAGTTACCAGCAGGCACAGATACACCACCAAGCTGCAGCGATTATCTGGTTTGTTGATCACTGAGACTCAGGCTTTCCGCATAATCCAGCCCACACCCTAAAATGGTCACCCAGGAACGTCCTGCGACGATCCGCAAATGCAGTTTGCGGATACATCTGAGCACTGCCCATGAATGGGTTAATCCTTAGGGGCAAAAACAGCGTGTGCCTTTAAGGCACTTGGAGTAGGCGGAGACTCGGTCACACCACTGGATGCCGACTGGGCCAGAAGAAATTCCTGAAACCGTGGATGCTACAAGGAGGGGCGGCTGCGTCTCCAGGAAATACAGGAGTAATTGTTTATGTTCGAGATGGTTGGAAGAGGAGACGTGGCAAAAGCTCTCCAGGACTATTTGTTAAGTTTGACTGTGATATATTTACAGTAATGGGAGAAGATGATTATTTTGAACTATTGATTTAGTAAATGCTGCCACCGTCCAGGGTTGTTCCCTGCTTTGTGCCCTTAGCCTCCAAGATAGGCTCCGGTCCCCCATGACCCCGAAGAGGTCAAGTGGATTCAGATAATGGGTGGATGAATGGATGGATGGATGGATTTACTAAATGTTAGTTAATATTCCTTAGATATACAATCTTTTGTTTTTAGATTAATATTTGGGATAATCTGAGAAGACAAGACTAAAGAACAGAATACAATGATATAAATTACATTAGCATCAAAACTGCTGTAATATGAAACGTGTGAGATCCTGCAGGTAAATTCTGATCAAATTCTTTTTCCATCCACTACCATGTTACAGGCAGACAGCTACCGTCATTATCCCTGCAGCTAACCTTACAACATTATATTATCGAGCTACACGACTTCTGCACAAACGTTAAACGCTACCAAAGCCGGCCTTGTAACCAAAGAGCATAATGAACCAGCACCTATTCTGTCTGACTCCACCCTTCCCCAAGTCCTGACTCTCAGCAACTGTCTTTAGTAGAACATGGTGAGTCTGCTGCTTATCATGAAACCAGCCACCCACCACAGCCTGAAGCAGTCAGGGAGCCGAACGCCTCCAAATCCCGCTCTTCCCACCTGGACCGGAGCCAACATTCATCTGTTTCCAGCATCCATACATCTCCAGCAGCGGATTCCTAGAATAGCAAATCCCTGAATTCCTAGAAAGCGAGACACTGGACCCGCCCCGAGCCCTCATCAGCATGTGCGGAATTTCTGAAGCCATGAAACCAGTGACGAGGGACCTCCGTTCGTGGTCTTTCCTCCTCTATTAGTTTCACTAGATCAACGCTAGAGTCAAAACTCTAGAATTTCAAAACTGAGACTCCGAAGTTGTGTTGTAGACATAAACAGTGTACACGTCCAGCCATGTAAAGAGGGGGAAGGATATGTATCATATCTGAACAGAATGCATGAACAGTGATTGACTATCGAGACTGAGAGTCGGCTGACACATTATACACAGAGTGATGAGAGTAAAAGCAGGAACGATGACTCCCACAGCAGAAAATGATGATCTTTGTATGGTCATATTATGTAATAGTGTCACTGCAGGGACAGGCAGAGTAATACAGAGCCGGCTGTTTACATTGTGAGAGCTGGGCTTTTATAGCCCTGGTGAGTAATAAGGCGTCCTCACACATTCGCTGATTTTATAGTATCTACATATTGATTGGCCACATGCTGTGTGTTCCGTCTTAATAATGCCACTCTGTTTGTCTATCAGGTGGTGGCTGGCGACTGGCACCGGATGGGCAGCGCCCTTTGAGATCAAATTCACTGGAGATCCAGATTTGTTGAAATAATTGGGCAACACCCCCCCCCCTCCAGTTCTGGTGGTGCTGTGAAGTATCATGCTGTGTTTGTTTGTACATCTCTATGATCCTCCCAGGCCTGTAGCCAGAAATAAATTTTGTGGGGGGGTCTGGCAACCATCATTTTTGCCAACCCAGGGTTCTCCCTTCGACTGGGGTGGCTGAACAAAATTTCACGGTGGGTATAAACTTGTGATCTTATTACCTGGCTGCATGCCTGGTTGATAACAAAAACATTTCAGGGAGGAAGGAGTTGAAACCCATGATTTCGATACGTGGCTAAACGCCTGTATTTTCTCACACGCGGTTTTAGAGACCCAATTTAACTGAAACATCTTTACACAGCAGAGCTGCTCTGCATCTAACTTTGGGAAGGTTCCCTTAGAATACGCCCCCAAGAACACTTCAAAGACTTCAAAGTTTATTAAGAGTCTGGTTCAAAATTTCACATCAAAGTCAAAATTAATCAAGCCCGTCAACGGATCTGCATCCAAACTGAGGGACACTATCAAGCTATTTCCTGGAGAAGGAGCCTTAGATTTCAGAGGGTAATTATGCGATAGGATATGTGTGCAGTAATGCAAACTTTGCAATTACACACGTAAGAAATTGGGAGCGGAAGGGCTGAACTAAGAACACAACGGCACATCTCTGTCTCCAGATCATAACAGGACATAGCTTTGGAGTCAAACTGAACGGTTCTCCGCTACACGGCAGCCTGGGTGCCCGCAAAAGTGTGACGATTACACATTTCTAGCCACCTGCGTCACAGAAGAACCTGTGTACACACATACCACCATTGGGGGGGGGGAGGATGATGGTTTAACGACCTGAGGTTAATGTGTAAGCCAGAGAGGGCACGAACAGGTGCCTGCTTTTCACATAAATGCTTGAATGGAAGCTGACTTGTCCTGTCATACGTGTGCCATTTTGCAACAGAACGAACGCTTGTTATCAGTTTACATTTATCGGTCCAAAATGTTGGGCTGATCTTGGAATAAACATAAAATAAACAAGTAGGTCAAACCATATGTATATTGGCTTGATAAATGCCCATGATAATAGCTTTAACCAATGTAACACCCAACCCACCCAGCACGCCATGCAGCTTAATACAATTCACTGCATTATGATCTATAGCAGCCAGAGTTAACTTCTGAGCTAACAGAGCGCTGATAATGTCCATGTATAATATTAATTTCTCCATAGATTCAAACCGAATAATAATTCGATAATCGATTCAGTGAATCAGCGTCCAACTTGTTTAATGACGTGATATTTTACCAGAAACCTGCGTGGTACGCATTCGCAACAGCAGGTTACAGTACAGTATAGATACTTGGATTTTCAGGGAGAAGTGGAGCATTCAAGTTGGTTGCAATAAATCCCAAAATATGACAAGTCATTGCAATAAATATGTCCATACCAGCACTGAGGAAACACGTAGACCATTACATTTATGTTAGCATTTTAGCAAAAAAGCAAAGAAAAAAAACGTAAAATGGCAACAAAACCACTGCGTTTATTTGTGCAGGAAACGCTTGCTCCATTTTTCGATGCATTTTTCGTATCTGTCGACGCGCTCCCCAGACACGCCCCAGACCACGCCTCGATTTAAATAAAATCATTTCAGCGTTAAACTGTACCTGGGACGGTATTACGATGGTGCCCGAGCTACACTGTCGGCTAGTCTAATACAATTTATTCTATAAAACGACACTCTCACAATCAGCGATCCCTTTTTCCCACTCTGCCGCGTGTTACTCACGTTCTTAATTCAGAGCCAATCAGAATCGCGTAAAATTCCCATTCATAAATAGACCGGTTAAATCCACTATATTTCCTCGAGTTGCAAGCGGATAGAGTAAAATACAAAAGGATAACCAAATCACTCGTTTATATTGTTTTGACGATTTAAACTTACTTTGTTAAAAATTACATTATTAAAAGTTTTTGACAAGTACTGGAAAACATTATCTTTGAATTTATTTATACAGTATATACCATTTGCTTATATGACTTGCAAACACACATGTCAGCAGAAACTGATCATTCAAGAAATAAAAGGCATTCATGCACATGCTGGTATATTATCACTTAACTGTAGCACCCAACATAGTTTAACTGATAACTTACGTGCTTGCACGAGGAAACAAATCAAGAGTACCGAACACCACAATTTCCATCCCATATTTTGTAGCCGGTTCTTGACTCCTTCGGTTTATTAGAAAAATATTATCACACAGTATTTCGCTGAGCAGCCAGCAACGTGAGTTACTGATTTCCAGTGAATTTCAATGCTGCCGTCGCCTGGGCGGGGTCTCGAGAGTGGTACGATATGTGAAAATGCGCTACATCATAACCAGGGGGTGTGGCTTTGCACGAAATCCTAACATATGAATGTTAAAGGTACCGTTAATCTTTTGTTTCTGTGGATCAGCGTTGGGGGTGGCTGAAATGGGCGTGGGACAACGTCAACTTCAGCTTGTTTTTAGATTTTTATTTTAATCGTAAGGCATATAATAATCTTTACAATTAAAGGTTGGGACAATCTTGGCAAAGAGCCAACGTATCCGTCCGTATTATGCTGCAGTGTTAAAAGGGACTGTCTTTGTAGCACAGGAACATAAGCAGTTTTATAGATCTCGAATCCTTTTGGAAAATGCTGAATAATGACCCCTTTGCGCTCATGTATAAAAATAAATATAAAGAATATATATCCAGAGTTCGAACCTCCCCCGTGGCTCCATGGGTGTGGAATTCGCAAGTTCCCCCCGTGTCATCGTGGGGCTTCCTCCGGGTACTCCGGTTTCCCACCACAGTCAAAAGCTTTATGAGGTTAATTAGAGTCACCAAATTGCCCGTAGGTGTGAATGATGTGTGAGTTTGGCCTGCGATGGGTTGGCACCCTGTCCTGGGTTGTTCCTTGCCTCGCGCCCGTAGCCTCCGGTGAAGGCTCAGGACCCCCCACCACCCTGGACAGGATAAGCGGTTACAGGAAATGAGTTAAAGAATGAATAGGGGTAATGGGAACGAATATGGTTGACCAGAGTAGTTCTGTTTATTGGGAGGCACAGGTAGAGAAATTGATGCTGACAGCGCGATAAGAACATTAGACCTATTGATATTTGGTTTCAGAAAAAAATCACATTAAGGATTAAGGATTAATGTGATTAATAAATCACAGACGCTGACAGGTGTAGGCTATAGCCTACAGCTATTTCCGCGATAAGCTCTTCTTGAAGAAATCAAAGGAGTAATATTTAAATTATAATAATAAAGATTGATGGACGGAGGTATATTTTCTCTTCAAGTAGATGAGAAATAGATCAGTTTTGGGAGCGGCAGCGTTCGCGTAGTGCTGACAACTGGAAGCTGGAATGTGAAATACAGGATGAGGCAAGACAGACTGATGAAAAAGTTCTGAATGGTGATTGCGCCAAGCATGGGGGTTATTTGCATAATCTCAAGGCGTACTTGCATTTCAATTATTATTATTATTTTGTTGTTGTTGTTGTTGTTGTTGTTGTTGTTGTAGTATAGCTCCTTTTCCCACATAGCTGCTCCAAAACACTTAAATATTTAAAAGCATCGTACATTGTTACAGTGCTTAATGATACAATATGAATCTGACTGGGAAAACGGCCAGAACACTGCAGAGGAAACAAGAAATCCCATTATGGTTAAACGGAAAAAAAAAATCTCTGGGGGCGTAACACCCAACCCACCCAGCATGCCAGATACATACAATTCAGAGATTAGCATGACATTTCTTCATGCTTCTGTTTGTTAGCCAGAGACGTTGATTGAGAGCTTTACGGCGTCCCTTCCGGCATAACTTCGCTCTAGGCTCATTCTTATAATAATTGCGCAATGCATTCGCTATTCTTCTCGCTCCCTTGACGTCGTGCAGTGAAGAGAGATGCTCTGATTACAACGCTTTGATTCCAGAAGAAAGTGACAGTTTGAAGTTGAGTTTTTAAAATTAATTTCCATGCCACCCCACCTAATTCCCGAAGGTGAATCCTTATTCTGAAACAGGCAGAGCGGGCTTTGTTTGATTAGACACACACCTGCGGTCCGTTTCCCTTATTACTCATTGCCAGGTAACAAATATGTTTGAGCAAATAGCATGACTTACCTGCCTTTTACCGCAGGATTTAACCCTTGTAATAATTAATTCATCTTTCACAGTGGTTACTTGCCCAACAACCATTCCTGTCTCTTTCAAGATTCAGATTCAGATTCAGTCAGAGCCCTTTGTATGCCTTAAATGGCTCACATTCCCTTAGTGTGAGACACCTGGCCTAACAGTGAAATCTCTGTCACCTGCAGGATTTGAACCCACAACCTTCTGACCACAACCACACTGCCCCTCTCTCAATGTTATAAAGCCTTAAACTACTGTATATACTATATATAGTGATGGATTTATTTTGTTTATTAGAGTCTGCCAACAAGTTTGCAGCGTTCTGATTACAAAGGGGAGGTTTCTTCCCACAGGTGTCATGTGCTGAGTTCTGGCTTCTCATTGGAAGCTCAGATTTGCAACACTTGGTGGCTCATTGACAGCTGTAGGCGTTTTTGCGTTACCTGCCTCATTTGGAGAAACACTCATGCAAAATAAATACATGTAATGCAAATGTAATTGGCTGGAGTAGCCAAGTCTAAATAATCTCTCCTGAGGCACAGCGGACACATGTAGCATTGTGCTTAAGGATATATATGTACATGTAAGCTAATAGATTCAAGGTCCAAGCCTCCCATGTGTCTGATATCATACATAAATTTGTCATGGTTGGGGCGGCTAGAACTAATCCCAGGCAGCACAGGCTGCAAAGGCGGCGACACTTTGGCTGGGATGCCAGTTATTATGAACCTGCCAACGTAACATGATAATAATCAAAATCTTTTTATTTTTAATCTGGTCAAGTGTCTGCATGGATGAAGCATCGACTTCATTCACTGTAAAAGATACAAAGCACTTGTAAGGATCAATCTTAATCCATTTTAATACTCACCCAGAGTCACTCCTAGTCCCAGCCCCCGCCCTCCTGCTCGACACCTCCCCTCCTATCTACTCATACTTAGCACCTCCCCAGACTTGCCCTACCTGTCCTTCCAGGTTTGGGCCTCCAGCCTGGCCCACCCTGTCATAAGCTGGGAAGGTCAGACTGTACAGCCGACACCACAAACTTTCTGCAGGGAGGGGCACCAGGGAGATGGTGCAGCTGAGGCTCTCCCACTGGAACCATCGAGTGTCAGCGCCGAGCTCGGCGTTCAGGATCTCACTACTCTTCTTTGACACATCATTTCAAAGTCACATGACTATTATCCAAGGAAGTATATCCTCCTGAGACCCCACCCATTCATTTATGTCCATTGCAGTGGACATTTTGGTTTTGCATCTATCTTTTTACTGATGTAAGGAAACACATTTATGCCTGTTGTGCACTAAAGAGGACATGCTGTGTAATTAAAAATAAATTTCTTATTTCCTCCAAAGACATAGAATATCACAATTAACCTCAAACTGAAGGACACTTTTTTTCCTTGGGTCTCAGGAGGATATTCACGAGGGAGCAGTTCTTATCATCGCCGTCCTTGGCCATCAAAATGAAGTGACTTCTCTGTCCTTGTGCTCGGATTATTGCAGGTGTGGACCATGACCTTGTGGGTCCGCGGCAGGACTGTGGAAAACTCAGAATGAGGGCAACTACCAGTGGAGCTGCAACTGGAGGTGTCAGATCAGTAATCACCATGGTAATCACCATTAAAAACAACAATAATAGTTACTACGAGTTAGATAAGATGAAACCCTCTGCAGGCATTTTATTGAGAGGCCTGAGGAACTAAATGCCTCTTTATGACTGTAGAAGTTCTGCCAGGAGCTCTGAACCGGATGTGGACAGTAATACGCACCATAAAATGCCTAAATTATGTAGCATAAAACGCGGCCTTCAAACTTTGAACCTACTGCTCCTTTTCTGCAGTAAATCTATCATGACTGACCGAAGTTGATCAGATATCCCACTGGGCCTGATGAGGGTGGTGGGAATGCCAAAATAATGGGGATTTCCTGGGAGAATGAGGTAGCCCGCTAGCACCGGGGATCAGAATTTCCCTTTTGGGCCACCAGTTAGCGCGCTGTCACAGTGGGATGCTTGCTGAATGGGGCTACTCTGCATTAGAGAAGATGGAAATGTTAGGTCAGGTGTATGTGTAGAAGGAGGGGATGCTACATTTTTCTCTGAATTTTTCACAACTGTGTGATGAAAGTCATCCTGCTTTCCCATAATGCCACATCCCGCCTCACCCCTCCACCATCCTCTCTGTCCCCTTCATTTTCTCAACCTAAGGTCTAAAAAGCCTCTTAATTTCACAACTTACACCACAGGGAGAAAAAAACATTGCCCAAAATGTTGCCCAAAAATATCATTGCATTGATAGTCTCAGAAACAATTCAGTATGGAATAGTCTTCCTGCTAGTGTAGTGGAAGCTAGAACCATGGGTTCCTTTAAATCAGAGCTAGATAAGATTTTAACAACTCTGAGCTATTAGCTAAGTTCTCCCCAAACGAGCTTGATGGGCCGAATGGCCTCCTCTCATTTGTAAATTTCTTATGTTCTTATGTTCTTATATGCCTTCCTCAGCTTTGTGCTGATATATCTTTCAGGGTCCTAAAGAGCACTACACACCCAAATCGGGTAGATATGGTACTTGCCATATGATGTTCATCTGCAGGGGTGTTGGAGGGGAAGGGATGTCAGATTCAGGGGGTCCAGCACTTTACAAGGGCCCTTGAAGGTGTAAAGTTATATGTGAAATTGGACAGTGGAGTAGAATTTTTAGGTAGACCCCTGATCTTCTGTACACTTCCCAATACACCTACAGCGTCAAACTGGGACTGAATATGATATCTAGTTGCAAAAACAATTTTAACTAGATATATCATGTGTTACGTTCTGCAGAGATTCAGGCAGCCTCGGGTATGCGCTGCGTCAGAGTGACGCGAGCGACTTTGAGGCTTCTCAAAACACCATGCAGCGAAATGAAAAGGAGAAACTATCAGGTCACTGAAGAGCATCAACATCTGGAATCTTCCGGGACGGGTTTCCTCGAAGTCAGCAAACCGAGAAACCAGACACTGATCAAGAGGCTTCGGAGATCAAGTTGCAAAGCGCCTTTACAATCAATGCGCATTCAAAGCACCAACTAAAATCAACAACATAAGCTTGAAGCTTTTTCAATAAGACAAAAATACAGAATCTGACGCATGAGGTTAAGCCAGCATATTTATAACCATGTTTAGCCGTAAACACATTTATCTTGCTGACCTTAATCTGTGAACTTGCCCTTATATCGTTACAGATTTATTTATACTTTTAAACTAGTCCAAATTTCTCCTTTATGCATCAAACCATCCGTCTTCCAACCTTATCATGCACAACTCACTCACAAAAAAAGGCTCTACTCATTGTATTAGTTTTATTTACCTTATCTTGCAACACACCTTGTCAGTCTTTTTTACAATTTTATATTTTTAATTAGTCTTTAATTAGTCATGCATGTAAGTCAATGCACTTTGATAAACGACTGACACTTTCTAACGTATGCATTCTAAGTCACTAAGACTACAGAACTACATGAAAGTAAACATGTTTAACTCCTCGATGCCACCATGAAACATTAACTCAATGCCATCTAATGCCATTGAACCTGAGACCTGACATTAGGCCACATCCTTCAGATTCACCGAATCACCCCGCAGAAGAATGTTTCTACTGGTGAGGAGATTAGCCTGAGGTCACAAATACGACGCGGTCCACGTATATTTAGACGTCATCTGGGTAATTCATGCAGCAGCAGCAATAACCAGGATGAGAGACACTGTTTGCAAGACCCTTTTATTGGAGGAATAAGTGAGTTTGCCTGCAGGTAAAATCAGCCTCTTTCCTTCATGACTCCGCCCCCCTCGCTTGAAGGGGGCGGGGCATGGCGGACATGCGGGGCCGGCTGCGTTTTTTGTTCTTCTTAAGTTGAACTACGAGAAGGAGGATGGAGGGCGACAGGTCACAATGTGCTCCTGCAGATGCGTGTGCATCTGGGATGGCTACAGGCCCCAGTATCAGGCCAACAGCTCTGCCACTGAAAATCACAAGTTAATTCACAAAGAACTGAAGGTACGAGTGTCGCCGCAGAGCACGATTCGGCTCCAGGGCGGCTCAAAAACTCCACTGAACAAGAGAAAAATCATCATGCATGCCAGAAACAGGACGACATCTGGGTCACATATGGAAGTGAGGGCTGTTGGGGGTTTTCTTTGATTATCTAAACATTGAATACATTATTCACTAGAAACAGTTTATCTAAACACATTTACCCCCTGTCCCACATGGCCTATACTTCCTGCCATTAGTCCAGTCGGAAATATGACCGACTGCAGGCTGGAGAGTTGATTTGGTCCTTCGGAGTGCAGCTCAGTCGTCCTCGCTGCCGCTCACCGAATGCTCCTGAGGAAAAGTGTGAACGGGAAGGTCATGTGACTGCATCACATGACTGCATCACATGACTGCAATAAACAGCAAGCCGGCAATCCATGGGTCAGGTTCCTGTTGTTAAACCGCCTTGCCTTCTTAACAAGGTTGTATATTCACATTCAGTAAGTACATCTGCATGGTATCGCACACAGCCTGTTCCTCCAAACAGTGATTGTGTGTGTGTGCATTTGTGTGAGCGGCTCACCTCCTCCTGCTCCTCCTCGCTGTCGTCATCGCTCACCACCGGCTTAGCGCGGGAGCTGCGCGCTGTCCTGCGACGGCCTTTCCCCCGATCCTGCCCCTTCTCCTTCTTCCCCAGTCTTATCTTCACCCTCACAGACCGAGCTGAGGACCGATTCACACGGACTGACACACGCAAGAAACGCTACGGCTGCTACATATACAGCCACGGAAAAAATTAAGAGACCACAGCACAATTTTATGTTTCGCTGCTGTCCTATCAGTGCACTTCAGACCTGCGCTTAATGTTTCCCATTCCCTTTGAAGGTGACTTGATGCCATTCTGTGATTCATGAGACACTGCTGGTTGACAGTGATCTCTGCCATTAGAGAGTCGCTTCCTCCCTTTACCTGGCTGGTTTTTGGTGTTTCCTGCTTCACTTTGTTCTTGTGCTGCAGAAACTTTGAACCTGGAAGCACCCTGCTGCTCAGTGTAGCCTTCAGCCAGCAGAACCACGATTAAACCAGGATTTAACAATGCAGATTCTTAAAAAAATATGTGAGTGGTCTGATAATTTTTTCCAGAGCTGTACTTCTGAAAAGCTACAATTTATTTATGGGTTTGAGCAGACTGCCCCCTTGTGGCCACCTACCAAAACAACAGGTGTGGCATTTTGCTTGTTAGGGATAACCGCGGGAACACTTACACTCAGACTCGGAGCCATCGTCTACCTCCTCCTCTTCCTCTTCACTGTCATCGCTGTCTGTGTCCTCCTCCTTCTCAATCTTCTGTCGGACGCTGGTGAAGACGGACTGCAGCACTATGGAGTCCTCGTAGATCTGTGGGATTGGTCGCCATGGGAACACAGAGGCAGGAGGCAGCGTGAAGCCCGGCTGGACAGCGGGGTTAAGGGGGGGGGGGGGTGGCGTGCGAGCCTCACCAGGGAGCCCTCCAGGTTGAAGGTCTGCGCGTTCTGGCACAGCAGCATCACGTCTTTCTCCAGGTCGTTGAGGCCACGGTACCGGTGGCTCCGGATCCGCTCCTGCACAAGGACAGCGGGGGCCCCGGTTCATGTGGGCGTGGCACCGGAGTGGGGGGTGGATTCTTAGCGGCAAATGGCCGGCTGTGGGTGGGGGTACCTTGATCTTGCGGAAGTCGACGGGCCGGCGGATGAGCTCGTAGTACTCTGGCAGCTCCTTGCGGGACGGTAGCTGGATGAAGACCTCGCTGAGTTGGCGTCCATTACTGCTGCATGGAATTGAGGGGGAGGGGGATGGGTGTTACTATGGCGTCGTCATAGAAACAGTGAAGAGTGATGCAGATACAGCGCCGTCACGGGCCCACCAATCAGAGGGCCAGAGACCAGTCATCCTATCACTCTGGGGGGGTGGCTAGTTTACATGCTCTATATTCTGAAGGATGCTGCATAAAATGAACCTATTTAGAAAAAAATCTTGTGTAAATATTGTCCCGGCGGCAGACACCATTAGTTCCTCACCTGTCCTTGTACTTGACAACGGCGTCTACGATCTTCCTCATCTTCTTGGTGAGATTCGGGGGGTTGGGTGACCTCTTCTCCACAGGGGGGCGCCCTCGCTTCTTCTGTCGCTTGCTCTCCTCGTCCCAGTCCCGGCTGCGGGTGCCGCTGGAGCCAGGCACGGCGGGGTCGCGGTCCCGCTTGCGCTTGCGGGTGGTCTTTTTGTGACGCACCTCCTCTTCTATCTCCTCCAGCGTGCCCTCCTCGATGGCCTGGGAGGGGGAAGGACAGAGAGGAAAACAGAACCAAACACAGAAATTATACCCATTTGCCGTTTGTGTTGGCAACCCTTTGGGAAAATACCATGTCGTTAGGGGGCCACTGGCATCAAATGTTTAATTATTAAATTCATCATATCTGACGGAGCCTGAGAAGAAAGCCTGGGGGGGGGGGGGGGCAGCCAGTTGACCTTTGACCCTCAGAGGTTTTTTTTTCCTACTTGGGGGTTTTGGTTCCTCTCCTCCCTTGTCATCTGGCTTTCTTTCTTTCGTTTCTTTGTCTTTCCCCTTACCTTATTCTGTAAGCATGGCCAGTCAATCTTTCTTACAAATTTACACTAGCCAAATTTTCTCCTAAATGTATGCAGCTGTCCATCTTCCAGAAAGTCTGTACCGTAATACTTTACGAGGGGGCACAAATAATGTAGTATTATGCTATTATTTATGTATTAATTACATATTAATTAACCACAAACTAAATCTTAGTTACATGCCGATCTCATGTTCGTTCATCATTAATGAGTCACGACGCAAGTTTTACCTCAAGCAGCTACCACATCTGTTAACGACACAAGTGAAGAAAGACACACAGATGTGGCTTGGTGTGACCTCTGACCTTCAGCCACTGCTTCTCGGTGAGCGAGTCGCTGTAGTCCACCTCCTTGCGCTGGCGGGAGCCGCGGCCGAACATCTTCTCCTCCTCCTCCTCGCAGGTGAGCCGCTCCACCTCGGCATCGTCCTTCATGATCCAGGTGGGCAGCTCGTCCTCCTCCATGAGGCGCGGCTTGCGCTTGGGGTTCCGCGCCTCCTCCCGGCGCCGGTCCAGGTCCATGCGCTGGCGGCGGAGGGGAGGACAAGGAGAAGGAGGGAGCGGGGAAGAGAGAGAAAGGGAGTGCGAGAATATGAAGGAGAAAGAAGAAGGGAAGACGACGGGAGAGGATTTCACGTAGGATGAATGAGGCTTTAAGGCAGCTCGACGGGTAGCGATACTGTCTCACAACAGGGTTGTGGGTTTTAGTCCCACCGCTGCTCTGTGTGTGGAGTTTGCACGATCTCCCCCCCCCCCATGTCCTGTAGGTGTTCTGTTTTTCTCCCACAGTCCAAAGACATGCATTCAGGCTTAAATCACTGTTCCCCAACCCAGTCTGCAAGGACCAACAGACAGTCCACATTTTTGCTCCCTCCCAGCTCTCAGCCAATCAAGATCACTGAACACCTGGTACCGGTGTGTTTGAAGCTGGAAGGGAGCAAAAATGTGGAGTGTCTGGGGGTCCCTGAGAATCGTGCTAAAAAAGTCTGAGCTAAATAGTGTCTCCGAACTGCCCGTAGACTGAGTGTGTCTGATAGACTGAGATTCTCTCCAGGGTGAACCTGACCTCTTCATTCCCTAATTTCATGTGATATCCTCCACCTGCTATACAGCTCACAGCTGTATCTGCTGACCAGTGCGAGAGCAGTGAACCACTGACCATGAAGTGGTCAAACTCCTCCTCGCTCCTGGCAATCATCTGATTGACAGTCTCATCGTCAGGAACCTCGTCCTCCTCCTGCCAGGAGAGAGGGTGGGAGGAGGGTGGGGTTAGCCTCAAGGAAGACGGGGGGGCGGGCGGATGACAGGCCGTACCCTGACCTGAACAGTCTGCCTAGAGATGCATGGTATAAGATGGCTGGCTTTCTGTCACTCATCTATGGTTATTATTCAAAATAATGATGAAAATGGCATATTACAGGTCAGCTGTAAAGCCAGAGTGAAGGACACATTAGGAGAAGCTATGGAATGAACAAGGGGATAATGAAGAACACTGATTATGTTTGGCCCATGGGAATTTAACTTTCACAAAAATGTTCTGAGGGTAGAAAGAAAAATGACTGGCTCAGAGAGATAACCAATCAGATTGTAGAGGAGGTGGGTCCAAACAACTAGACGAGGCGGGATCAACCAAGCAGATGTCTTGGTCCCGCCTCCTCTAGTTGTTTGGACCCACCTCCTCTACAATCTGATTGGTTATCTCTCTGAGCCAGTCATTTTTCCTTCTGCCCTCAGAACATGTCTGCGAGCTTATGGTCCACAAAGTAAAAAAGCGTGGGAGTAGGAAAGAGGAAGAACTGACCTGCTGAAAACAAATAGCGGGAAAGAGAGAAAGAGAGAGCGGGGGGAGGGGAGAGGCAGGTGGTGGAGTGATGCAGACTGGAGTGGATAGGCTGAGGGGGAGGTCAGAGCCAGGCCCGCCCCATTACTGCGCTGCCGCCCCTCCCCCTCCCTTGAGCCCCAACCTCGTCCTGCTCCTCATGCTCCAGGATGGCTTGCAGGAAGGCACGGCGCTCATGGCTGGAGGACTTCTGGTCAAACATGCCAGCTTGGATGACCTTCTGGTCCACGTTGAGCTTGTACTTGGCCGCAGCCAGGATCTTCTCCTCCACGCTGTTGACGGTGCAGAGGCGGAGGACCCGCACCTCGTTCAGCTGCCCGATGCGGTGGGCGCGGTCCTGGGCCTGCAGGTCCTGAGATGGACGTCCAGACATTATACCGGGGGTCAGGGTTGTCATTGGGAAAAGAGGCTGTATGGGAAACTCAGCAATAGTGGTGACAAGTGGGGGGACGCAGAGGGAGTGGGACGAGATGAATGAGAGGAACTGCACAACACCATTCCCATGGCAAGAGGAGAGCAGAGTCACGGTTAAAAGTGGCAATTAACAGTACAGGTCCAGAAAGTACAAATCCAGACCAGGTTTTTGCTTCAACCAACCAGCTGAATATCATGAGTCATATTCACCGAGTTTTCAACAGGTTGGTAGAAACAAAATCTTGGACTGGATTTTCACTTTATGAACCTGAAATTTCCACCTCTGGTTTTAAGTACTTGTATCTCTGGGACACAAGGGTGCATTTTAATTTACATTTATTTATTTAACCTAAAGAGATGTACAATTAGGAAATCAGGGTCAGACAGCTTCTCGAGCATTTTGGATTAAGAGTCTCGCTCAAGGACCCAACAGTGATGTGATCATTTTGCCAGCCATGGGATATGAACCAGCGACCTTCTGCTGCTGGGCATGGAGTCCTAACCCACAAAGCCACACACTGCTGGCTGTTCCTTAAAGGGGAATGAAGGCCACACCGTACCTGGTGGGGGTTCCAGTCGCTGTCGAAGATGACTACAGTGTCAGCCGACTGCAGGTTGAGGCCCAGACCGCCGGCTCGTGTGCTCAGGAGGAAGATGAAGTACTGGGAGGCCGGGTCGTTGAAGGTCTTCAGCAGCATGCCACGGTCCTCAGCTTTGGTGGTGCCTGTGGGTGCAGGAGCGCGACCCTCTCAACAGCAGGAGGACCCGGGTGCCTAAAGGGCCTGTTTCATAACCTGACAGCTTCTCCATCTCTCTCAGTGTCTTTGTTCAGGGGACATACTGAGTTACATATGATCTACAGTATGTCATGTCTTCAGACATTGATGTCTGCATTGCAGTAATGCAGTGTTTCCAAACCTGGTTACTGGATGAGCTAATAGGGTCACATTTTATAGGAAGTGATTATTTAATTTACTCATGGCAGCCTCGGTGAGGAGCGCAAATGTGGACTGTCTGGCAGGGAGCTGGGAGGGAGCAAAACGTGGGCCGACTAGGACCGGGCTGGGAAACACTGGTGTATGATATTTAAGCTGTTTGAGTATCTCCAGAAATAATATAGAACCTTTCTAAACTGTTAAATGAATAATTTTAGATTTTAAACATTTAATGGAATAGTAAAAAAAATTAACATTTTAACAACTGGGGGAAAGAGGACTATCCTTCAAATTCGCAATACGAGTCATCAGTGAAATAATATCCTCATCTTGATAATAGAGAGCAGCTTTGTTTCAGTTCTAGAAGTTACATTGTCACATTTTGATGTGTGCAGGGTACAGCGTGATCTACAAACAAATGAACGGAAAGATGCGATGATCATTCTGTGAATGCGTATCGTCACGCGGTCTGATCAGTCCTGCCTCTGTGACCCTCGGCTCTCTGGTAAAACAGACGCGTAGGTGGATTTCCTTGGTGAGTGTCAGGTGGCCCAACCTTGAACCCGGTCATGTGGGGGCAGCGTGTTAAGCCAACTCGACCCGACACATAAAAAATCCCCGGAAAACTGCCAAGTGACGTATGCGGCAGACACTGTTTATGTCGTCCCCTGATTAACGAAGCTGCTATGTTTTGACAATCTTGAGTATGTGACTGATGCTACAGTATTTATGGTAATGTGTAGGGACACCATTAACCTCTGTAGGTGCTACCAAATAAGAGCATGAAATTGGAATCTGTCCACCAAATCCTTGTGACCATCCAGTGGTCACCTTATCCTGCTCTACATCAGCCCTTTCCAGAAACATCCTTGAGAAACTAATGACTTTGTACGCAAGACATCTCAAAGGTCTCCCAAAAGGAAAGATGGATTCCATAAAAATTTAACGTTATACCACCATTCCCTGTCCCACAGGGTCCATCCAAGAGCATCTCCTCCCTCCCTCCCTCACCATCCAAGCGCAAGTACTTGAAGTTGCGGTAGGCGAAGTAGTCTTCCATGATGGTCATGAGCGAGGTCATCTGGCAGAAGAGCAGCACCTTGTGTCCGGTGGCTCGCAGCTTGGGCAAGATGCGGTCCAGAACCTCGAACTTGCCCGAGGCGCGGTACAGGTCCGCCCTGCAGCGGGAGGAAGGAAGAGGGTCAAGCATCGATTAACCAGGAGATAGCTGCAGTCCCAGGCCAAATCCAGCACAACATCTCAGAAGACACCTACCCCTGGACTATCCCACCAGTGAATCCTAGGTGCTCAGAGAAGGATTCCTGAAAGAATAAGCAACAGTGATGGTTGAACCTTTAGGGAATGGCAATGGTCACAACTGACTGATCCTTGTGAAAACTAATTCAATTCAATTCAATTCAATTCAATTCAATTCAATTCAGCACTCAGTCACCCCTAGGCACTTTACATGAGTTTGTTTTGATGCAACATCATTATGACAGAATACTACAAAAATCAGGAAAAGAAAAGACAAAGAAATGAAAAACAGCTGGATGAAAACAGAGGACAGGAACCAAAAACTCCCAAGTAGGGTGAAAAAAAGATCTCTTGGTGTCCAAGCATGCTCAGAGGGTTTGTCAATGCCTTGGCTCAAGTTGTCTATACTAGTAGACTTGTTGTGGCTGAAAACTGGATTAGAAGGTTATCTCTGCACCAGTGCTGGGCAAACACTTTACCTCGATCTGCTGGAACATGTATGGGTGGTTGCAGATCTTCCTCAGCTGCATGATGGTGTTCATCAGGGTCTTCGTCCCGCCTTTGCCCTGAATGACACAAACGCAAATAAGTGGGGCAACCCCACACTGTGGGCGGCAGAAAGGTGCGGCAGCGGAGTCTTACCCTACCTCACGTGTCCTCACCTTCTTGTCCTTCTCGGAGCCGTCGGTAAGCAGGACCCCCTTGGCCTGCATGTGGCGGTAGAGCACTCGCTGCAGGGCTGACATGTCGCACTTAATCACATACTCAACCTGCGACAGATGGGAGGTATCATCACCCACACAAAGCTGCAGGGCTCTGTGATCTGTCAGTGGGATGCTACATGCAAGGTGGGTATGGCCTCACTTTCTCAGGCAGCTGCGCCTCCACCTCCTTCTTCAGCCGGCGGAGCAAGAACGGCCTGAGCACCTTGTGAAGACGGCGAATGATCAGGATGGTCTCCTCCTCGTTCAAATCCACCTGGTGGGTGGGGGAGGCATCAAAGTGAGTCAGGAGCTCATCACATGTCTTTGAGGGACAGAATTATCAGAGCTGGGAAGGTAGCTGCTCTAGTAGGACACCAATCAAAACATCTCAACAGGAGAACTGCGGGGGAGGGGGGGGGGGTGCTGGATAACTTGTTGGATGTAAGGTAGTCTGTGCTAAATGTAAGGGAACGAAGATCAAGTCTATTTAGCCAAGATGTCCTTAAATCCAACAAGTTATTCTGGGAAGCAAGATATGCTCTGTGGAACACCCCCCTGCTTTGTTTCCTAGGCAACCTGAATGAACAGTATTACCTCTATTAAATGGGCACGTGACATTTTGAGGCAGCCTGGTACCTTCTCTCCAGTCATGGCGAAGGGCGCGTTGAACCACTGCTCGAAGGTGCTACAGCTCTTGAAGATGGTCGGCAGAAGGAAGTTCAGCAGCGCCCAGAGCTCGGGAAGCTTGTTCTGCAACGGTGTGCCGGTGAGCAACACGCGGCGCGGCGCCAGGTAGTGTGTGTTCAGCACCTGCGTCAGCTTGCAGTGGTGGTTCTTCATGCGGTGGCCCTCATCCACGATCATGTACTTCCAGCGGATCTGAAAGGAAGGCCTATCAGCTCTCGACTGAGCTACAACATTTCATTTAATTTCTCACATGCACCGATGGTGACTTTTTAGCAGAGGTGGAAAGTTTAGGTCCAGAAGGTCCAAATCCAGACCATGATTTTGTTTCAACCAACCTGTGATTGTAACTCTTTATACTCAACTGGCTGGTTAAAACAAAATTTTGGTCTGGATTTGGACTTTCTGGACCTAAACTTTCCACCCCTGGTTTTTTTTTTTAAACAGTTTTTGAAAACCAGTGGTCTGACTCTTGCATGTCTGTTTCTGTGTCCGTATGTGTGTAGATACATGTGAGGCACACACAATTATATGTGAGTGGCGTGTCCATGTACAGGAAACACGCTAACTCTTTGTGTTTGCATGAGTGTTACATAGTTGGTTTTAAAATGAACAAATAAAAATGCAGTAGGGGGCGCTGTTTGGAATCAGATACTGTACCACAATAAACAATCTAGAGTAGAGGAGACACCTTGGCCAGCACTTGCTTGTCCTTGATGATGTATTCGTAGGTGGTGAGCAGCACATTGAACTTGCCACTGCGCAGCTGTGGCACAAAGGCCCGCCGGGCAGCCGGAGAGCCCTGGACCAAAAGGAGGAGAGAGCTTTGCTGCCAGAGTCCCTTTCCTGTTGGCTATATCACTGTCCGTCATGCGACGTGTGATATTTGACTTACTGCCATAGTAGGGCAGTCGAATGTTAGGCTGCATGCTCACCTTGTAAGAGACTTTCACCACAGATGGTGCCCATTTATCAAACTCATATACCCAGTTAGAGAGAGTCCTGTTGGGGGAAAAAAAGTGAGCCGTCAACCTACACTATGTGTTTTTAGTGACCCCGAGTGGTGATAAGGCGGTACTGCGCATACAATCACAATAGAGATCTTCCAAAAAGTACTTGGTTATTTGGCAGTAGTGCCCGCACAACGTGATACAATAAAAACCTTATTCTATACAATAATTCCAGCAAGTCAAAAGTCACAATAAAACCATTTTGAGTGTTGAATATATTTAAGTGCAACTTGGAAATTGTCAAAGACGCAGTTTCACCGTTGTATCGTTCAGCATGTTGAAAGTGGTTGCTGTAGTAGTTATCCATCCATGATTAAAAAATGCTTAGCCTTGCAGGATGACGCATACGACAGACACACTTGTTAACAAAGTGCCTACTGTTAAACAGATGCCCCCCCCCCCCGGGTCTAGCACTCACGAGAGCGGCACGATGATGAGAAAGGGCCCGTTTATGCGCTTGTATTCCATCAGGTGGGTGATGAGTGCAATGGTCTGGATGGTCTTTCCCAGCCCCATCTCGTCTGCTAGGATGCCGTTCAGGTTGTTGTTGTACAGAGATACCAGCCACTCCAGGCCCTTGACCTGGGGACGGTGGGTGAGGGCGAAAAGTCTGGAATTTGACGCCTTTGTCCAATTTTTTGAACAGTGGTCACCTGAAGGGGGCAGTGTGGCGCACAGGGTGCATACCTGGTACTGCTTCAGCTGCCCGTTGACCAATAGGGAGGACTGGCGATCCACCCTCTCCGTGACGGCATGGGCCACGGCGTAGTAGGACTGCAGGCCGCGGGCGAAGGCGGCACTACCGTACTCATCGTCCACGTCCTGCTTGGCGTGACTGGCGGAGCAGGGAAGAAAGGGTTAATGCACCATCGCTGCCCAGGATCAGGCAACAAATCAGACCTGGTGTTTACACAAGCATTTGTAGGCCCTGTTTCATACAGTAACCTTTCACCTGCCGTCCTATCCTCTCTCTGCCAATCAGCTAGAACCATTGGTGCCAACTCACCATTGGCAACTCACGGTTTGCCCCTGTACCCCATAATACTATCTCATGGCTGTGAGCTACGCACCTCATCAGGGGACCAAACCAAACAAAAACAAGACTATGATGTATTGCACTCATCTAGGTCGGCGACTTTAACCATCTCCGGCCCCCATCCCCAAACCCCCCACACCCCCCACACCCCCCCACACCTAGGCTGACATGCATGCAGAACGATCCCTCCAAGATCTCCAGGAGGACAGCATCACTGTTTACGCTGCCATGTCTAAGTTATGCACTGGAAGTAAAACACCAGTGGGCTTAAACCTTCACCACTGTGAAGCGTGAGCAGAGGAAAAGGAGGGACTGTGCGTGTCGAGAAACGACTCGTACTCGATGATGTGACGGACGTCCACCTCCGAGACGTCCTCGCTGTCCGGGTCGGGGATCTTCTTCTTCTCGTCTACGCTGGTTTGGAATGGCTGGGGCTGATCCTCGTCCTCTTCCTGGGGAAGGAGGGGGGGGGGGGGGGGGCAGTGAGACGGTGGGAGGAAATGAACCTGAATAACTGTGGGACTCTAAGAGCTTCTCATTCTCAGGCGTCATAGTCTGTTTGGTTATAATCACGCTCCAATCACCCTTTTATTTACATGCAAATAAGAAACAAACCATTTCATCAGCTATTGGGCAAAATTTAACACCACTGAGGTTGATGTAAAATCATATTTATGACCTAAAAATATGAATTCTTAAAGCTGAAGTGTAGTATTTTACAGTATGTATCGAACGACAGCCTGTCTCCCTGTTTCTTAGTATGACTCAGAGCTATCAAATGTCTAATGATTACACTGGTATATAGGCTGAACACACAGTTAAGGATCAAACAGGAAGGTGAAAAGCGGAAATGGTCTTGTGCTCCTGACAAAGAGGGACAGTGCACCTCTTCCTCCTCTGAGCCACTGTCCTCGCTGTCTGATCTTGGGGCCACTTCGTACCTGGAGGTGGGCGTGGAGAGGATATGAGAGTAGGTCCATGCAAAAGGATGCCAAAATATGACAATTCAACTCCCCCGCAACCACTGTGACATCACAACGTTAACCTATTGCCTCATTGGTTTCCTTGGAGACAGGACAGTCAACGTGGGGTAGCACTGTTAGCGGCTCAGTCCCACCTTCAACAGCAGGATTCACAGCACTGGTTCCACCTGAATTATACACTGTTTTTTATTAGCCAATGAGGTTTGACTCCAGGTTCTGCCAGTGTTCCAGCAGCATACTGATGAGTCTGAATTTGAAGATACATTCTGCCTTCTCCGTTACCAGACTTGAGTCCACATGGGTACACACTGAATTTTTATTATTTTTCTGCTGCTGTGAAACAAGTGTCTGCTTCCTTTTGCTGCAGAGGATATAGTCCTATCCTTCGCAGCTGCAATTGGTTATTTTAATCTTGGAGCCATCTTTTTTACGATTTGGCACCACAACAATGTATTCAGTCATGTGAGTGAATCATGTGTTGAACAGCTGCTCCAACTAAAGAATGGTAAAGCTATCACTGAGTCAAAGTGCCCATCTACAGCGGACATGATGCCTTGTCGGTAACACTTTACTTAAAGCAGTCATCATAATGCATTAGAGTCCTTCATAATGCGTTATAATGCATTCATATAGAATTATAAAGATGGCTATAACTCAGGGGTGCCCAACTCCAGTCCTGGGGGGCCAGAGCCCTGCACATTTTTGGGTTTCCCCTCATTTAACACACCTGATTCAACTCGTGCTAATTACCACACAGCTCTTGAGCTGAATCATTTATGGTGGAACAGGGAAAGAACTAAGCTATACAGGGCTCCGGCCCCCCAGGACTGTAGTTGGGCACCCCTGCTATAACTGTTTATAAAAAGCCATAACACATTATAGTTATGTTAAGCTCTCATCTATAATGCAGTATAGGTATTATAATGGTCAGTATGAGACATTATAATGCATTTTGAAGGTATTTATAGTGCTTTACAGATGAGAGCTTCATAGAGCACTGATAATGCATAAAAACATGGCTATAATGCATTATGCCTTTTTATAAATACAGCTGTTTTTATAATATTTTATAAATGCATTATATGATATATAAATGCATATGACCCAACTTCACTGAAAAGTCAGCTTTACTATATATATATGTGAATTAAAATCTCGTAAAAGCTGCAGGACTTTTTATTGATTTTTCAGTGCCGACCACCAGGGGGCGAAAGCTCACTCACCCAGGGTTCATCTCAAGCCAGGCCTCCAGCTGGCCGGCTTTGGGGGCGTCCACCCCGGTCAGGATCTTGCCACTGTCCACGTGAATGACCTTGACAGGCAGATCACTCATCTGGCTGGTCTCGTCTAGAGGCTGCAGGAAAAAAAACCTTTTTAGCCGACAGCCAGAGGCGAATCTGAAAACAGATCCAATATGCACATGCGAAATAATGAAGTCATCAGGACTTGGGTTGAGTGTTCTGCCCCATATTTTCCCCTTCACAATGAGGTCGACATGCCTTGAACAGGGGTTGTTGTTGTTCTGTTGTCCTATCATACACTTCCTTTCCTTTTACCATGTTAATCTTTCTGTTAACTGTGCTTTGTGAGTGCTGTCCTGTAAGCATGCCGGAGTGCAGGCAGTCCGGCCACCCTCACCTCTCCATCTGGCCCCAAGGCAGGGGTCTGGCCCTCGGCGTTCTCCAGCTTCTGCTGAGAGGGACGGCAGATCAACACAAAAACTCTGTCTACAGCACCATGAGTAACACAGGGACCAAATCACACACTGCTGCCCATGGCCATAGACCTCACAGCTCTGTGACCAGAGCTGCATCCTGATTGGACTTCAGCACAGCATGGAGCATTGTGGGTAAATGACCTGCCCCTACCTTTTTCTTCTTCTTCTTCTTCTTCTCCTTGAGGGCCTGGACTGCCTTGTGTGCCCGTACCAGCTCAGTAAGGTTGGCCACATACTCGTCTGTCTGTTGCAGCAGGTAGGCGAGCCTCTTGTCCTTCTTCTGGTCGATCAGCTTCCGGTAGCCTTCCTCATCCTCGGCCTGGGGGGGGAGGGGGGGCAGGTTGTAATGGTGCTGGCCGTACTCACCAGGACTGCCCATTCACCTTCCCTGTATCCTCACCATCAGCCTCCGCATCCTCTCCTTCTCGATGCGCTCGTTCTCCTTCTTCTGTTCACGCTCCGTGTTGGCGTGGTAGGTGGCTACGGCCTTGGTCAGCTTCTGGATCTTTCCTGTGATGGACCGGTGGTACTCCTTGAAGTCCTTGGCGTGCTGGAGAATGCTGTTAAGATACTCCTTTGAATAAAAGGAGAGACAACAGGCATTTAAATAGAGGCATTCGAAAGGCTGATCTAGCCTCCAGCGGGTACCTGCAGTCAGGCAGCCGCTATTTACCCCCGAACAGCCTTCATGTACCTGGTGTTTCTGCCGGCGCTTGCGCTCCTGCTCGATCTTCTGCTGCTTCTCCAGCTTCTCGGTGATGCGGGCCTCTCTCAGCGACTGCCGCTTGCTGCGCTTGTAGGCCTTGGCATCGAGGGACGTCTCCAGCGCCGTGTCTCGCCGCATGCACACCACCACCTCCTGACGCAGCTGCAGCGTCGCAGCACCGAGCCGTCAGTCCATTACAAACTTTACAGAACTTACATTTTCCTAAGTGTCGCTGCGGTTCACTGGGTGGCAGTGTTGCCATGGGAGCTGCTGGAGATTTTGGGCCCCATGAAAGCACATCATATTGCCCCCCCCCCCACCCCGAACCCAGATCAATCTAATTATGTTCCAGAGTTTTAGGGCCCCTGAGTAACTGTGCATGTGTCGAGTTTATATGATCTCCCAATCTTGCGTGGTCTTCTTCTAGATATGCCAGTTGTGTGAGTGAGCACGTATCCTGCTACGTACTAACATGCCATCCAGGGTGTGCCCCAGCTTTGTGCCCCATTCTGTCTGGGATAGGTTCCACCCCCCCAAACTAGGAGAAGCTGTAAGTAATTCTATGATTAGTACTAACATTACTCGTTTTACTGGTAGTATGAGTACTGATGCCGATGCCATTGTAGCCGCTGTTCCAACCTCACCTGCCTCTGGAAGTTCAGCAGCCGTAACGCCTTAAGCTCAATGTTAGCTTTGGTTCTCAGGTCCCCGGCCAGTGAACCGGGCAGGTTCTCGAGCTCCTGGATGCGGTGTGCGATTCGAGCCTGGAGTCTGGTGGGTACAAGGTGCAGAGGGTGAGCCATCACACTCCTCAGAGGCTGGGGGCTTAAGCACCGTAGGAATTGGCCTGTGCAGCTCCCAGCGGTATCAAGCGATACCCATAACCTCTGACCCTCGACCCCTGCGACCTCCGTCCAGCATCACCTATACTCGCGCTCCTGCAGGACCTCCACCGGGTCCAGGCCGCAGGGCTTCTGGATTGGCGTGATTCGGTTCTGCTTCTGATGCAGCGGTACCATGGAGGCGGGCTGGGCAGGCTGCCCGGGGGACTGGGTCTGAGGCGGCATGACCGGGGAGGCCGCAGGGGGCACCGAAGGGGGTGCAGGAGAAGGATGGCCCGACGGCTGCGGGGGGATCAGCTTCTGGGGGGCACTAGAGGGCGCTGCCGCGTTCACCACTGGCCCTTCAGAAGGAAGATGAGAGACGAGCGTCACCTTTACAGGGAAGCAGCTCCTTTCTCTTTTCCTGGTTTCAAAATTCAAATTAAGAGTCACACCAATTTATGATTCAGCTCGGTGCATAATGAACATGGACTTTTATAACAAACAGGTTTGAATCAGACATAAAATACCGTCTCTGACAATAGGAGCCCATTACCTCCACACACATTATGCTTCTCATATGATAAAAAATAATGATTACTGAAGGTCATGTGCCTCTGACTACATGTTACCCAGGAAGGGCACTTCACTCGAACCCTTGGCAGGACGCATCCAGGAATAATAAAAGTGTAAACAGGGCAGAACTGGTGTTTCAGTTCTGCTGTCACCTTCGGGCCACGTTTTCGGGGGGGCATTGGGGGGCTGTCCCTGCATTCCAGGTGGAACTCCAGAGGGTCCTGGGGGGGGCATGTTGGGGCCTCCCATTCCTGTGGGAGAAGGTTCCAGAACATACTTTGACGTTTGGTATAGTGTTTCTAAAACATAAATACTTCCGCATAAATAGACAGACAATAGACTCCAAGGTTGGGGGTTTGAATCGTGCCCCCATGGAATTAGCAAAATTCCTCCCACCATCCAATTAATTTGTAAATTAGTAATTGGTCATTCATAATTACCCGTGGTGCGTATCTGCATATGTGTCCTGTAATAGGCTGGAACTCCTGCCACGTGCATTATGGTGCCTGGGTAAACCCCAGCACATCTGTAACCCTGTCTAGAATAAGCAGTCAAAATATGGATAAACTGGTCCCTCACTGCTGGCCCATAAGCTACCTTCTCAGTACACCCTCTCTGGTAGCCTGGTATGTTAGGCTCCATCCATCTTCTAATCGCTCACCCAGTACAGAGTGATGGGTGGCCCAGAGCCTATGTTATACAGCACGGGGAATAAGGGTGACATGGACGCCAGACGGAATGCCGGTCACACACAATAAAACACAGGACACATTCAGAGACACCAGCGGATGGAGTGGCATGCCTTTGGACTGCAGGAGCAAAAGAACAGGAAACACAACACAATGAGAAAAATGGTCCCCACAATGTCAGCACAGGTTTTTATGACATTGTGGGGACACACATACACACAGAGGGGGCAAGATTCGAACCTCCAACCGTAAAGGGGTGAGGCCGCAGTGCTACTGGCTGGTGCCACCAGTTCAATATATGGGGTCACTAATTATGTTAGGTAAAAGGATGCATGTTGAGCATTAGTGAGCATTAATGGCAGCAGAGCCCGGTGCCGGGCTGCTCTGCCAGCCAGCGATCTCTCTCACCGTGGGATCTGCCGTAGCCAGAGGCGTTGGGCCCGGCGCCCGCCCCGGGGCCAGATCCGAGAGCAGACGGCGGGCTGGACACCGGCAGCTGCTGAATCCCGGTCATGGGCCTCTTGCCCTGCACTGCCATCTGCAGGTGGTCCGGCAGGGGCTGCCCACGCGCCAGCATCTTGTAAGCCATGATCTGGGCCCGCAGTTGGTGCAGCTGGTTCTGGTTGAACGGCGTGGGCCCGCTGGCGCCGCTGGTGCCGCCAGGGGTGGAGCATTCACCCGGCTGGACCGTGCTCCGGTTCTGCTGGCCCACGGGCTGGGGGTCTCCACTGTCCAGGGCAACCTGGCCCCCCGAGGGCATGAGGGGAGCAGAGGGGGGCCCGGTGGCAGGGGCAGGGCTGGGAGCGTGCTCAGAACCCCCCAGAGGAGAGGGGTAGCCTGGGGGAAGAGGGTGGGAGGGGCAGATGAGGCAGGATGCAAACGGGATCAGGGTTGAGCCGGCCATCTGGCATACGGACCGTTCTCCCGGGGGCCCGACGGGAACGCAGGCCGGCAAAATTTACCATGGGGAACCTCCACCTCTGGATGGCAAAGCGGCGTACCTCTTGGCAAAATTCATCATTGGGCAAACACCCCCCCCCCCCAGCTTTGAAAACTTTACCATGGGGCCAAGGGCGTAATTTTGTCTCCACCCATCACAGGGGAAACATGATTATTGGGGGGATTGTATTAGCTGGTTTGATTTATTGGGGGGGGGCTACAACCCCCCCATCCCCCCCATAATTTACGCCCATGCATGGGGCCGTGGGGGACCCAAAAGTTGAGGGCTGATTTTCAATCCCAGTCCAGCTCTGGAGGGGACGGTAGCACAAAGCGTTTGGGAGATACGCAGAGTGACGTGAATCGACATCATTTCCTGTGCATCAACACGCTGAGACGTGTGTATCGATTCTGCCATCTTTCCACCACCACGCCAAGGAGGAAGGAGGCCATGCGGGGACAGGTCAGCTCAGTCCTGCTTTTTCCCTTTACTAATCAGGAACCTGAACTGGGAAGGAGGTGCGGCTACAGAGATAAAAATAAAATCCTGAACCAGGGCAACTACGAGGTAAACTTACAGATGCAATAAATGTAAATCAAAAACATGACGGCCACCAGGCAACTATCTACATAACAGGGCATTATATAATCCAGTGTCTCTCAAACTGGTCCTTGGGGACCACAAGACAGTCCAGCTCCCTCCCAGTCCGGTAGCAAAAATGTGGACCGTCTGAGGGCCGAGATGAGAACCTGTCCTACAAACCATTGTATAAAACTGCACTAACAATGTCAACACAATGAAATGGACAAACACCAGCTGAAATGAGAAGATGTAGCTAAAAACAATTGGAAATTATTGATTTCTTTTTCATTTCAGAGTAAACACACAATTATAAGAGCTGCATATTGCAAACAAAAATTGACTGTTAAAAGCTAAAAAGCTGTATTATCATACACATCAAAATCTGACAGACACAGAACCTCAGGCATGAACTGTGTTGCCAGCGGACATCAGGCCAGGTTGAAATCTGATCACTCCTCCCCCAGACACTCTCATTGTTTTCCTTGTTCCGCAGACGGCTGGAACGGAAAGCTGAGTGGGTCACTTTAGACCAGTGTTTCCCAACCCAGTTCTCAGGGACCCCAGACAGTCCACAGTTTTGCTCCCTCCCAGCTTCCTGACATTGAGAGTTAATATGTGGTCTGTCTGGGGGTCCCTGAGAACTGGGTTGGGAAATACTGCTTTAGACAATAGGCTGCCAAGAATATATCAAATAATCGTTTAATAATCAATCTGACCCTATTGGCTCATCCTGTAAAACACCTTCATTTTGTGTCCAGGCTGGAGCACAACTGCTGGGCCCAGTAACTGGGTACCTTGGGAATGCTGGTCCATGGGGCTGGGAGGCGGGGCCATCCCACTGTGAGTCCCAGGTCGCATCGTCATCCCCTTCATCTGCCCAAAACGAGGGTCGTCCGCTGTGCTCTTCTCATGCATGCCCTCCATGGGCTGAGGAGAAACGCAGGTCTCAGAAACACAAAGGCAAAAAGCTCCTAAAATGCTTCCATCCATCCATCCATCCATCCATCCATCCATCATCAACCATCACTTATCCAGTTCGGCATTCCAGCATGCCCTCTGCTTATCCCAGGAAACTCAGGGAATGTGACACCCTGTACTGTGGTACACACACCCACATGTGATATTATAACACGGGGTGGCAATCCCGATCCTGGAGGGCCGGTACTCAGCAGGTCTTCCATCCTACCTGGTCTCTGATGAGCCACACCTGACCTCAGGCAGATAGTAACTCATCAGGTAGGATAGAAAACCTGCTGGATATCGGCACTGCAGGATCAGGACTGCCACCCCTGTAGGATCAGGACTGCCACCCCAGTTATAGATTATGGACACTGCTCAGAGGTACCGATTGATAGTGAAACACACGTGACCTACACAGAGCCAGGGATGGGATTCGAACCTCCAACCCGAAGGCATGTGGCATGGTCAGTATATCACTGCCATTTAAAGTAAATAGTTTTATTAATCATTCACGTTTTTAACAGGTAGTTGCTAGATGATATGGGAGCAGATGGGAGAAGCAGCACATGCTTCTGGTCCGGGGGGGCCGCCGGGGGGCCAGGGATCCCAGCCACTCACTTTGTGCAGCTGGTGCATGTTCTCCTGAGAATATCCGGAGGCCACCAGGGGGGGGTGCGGGTGCCCCGAGGACGGCGGTCCTGGGCTGGGGCCCATCATGCTGTGGGCAGGGCCAGGGGACGGTCCGGGACCTGGTGATGGGCCTGGCCGGGGGGTGCCCCCCATCGGGGGGTCTGGGGTGGACATCGCTCAGCTGATCCCAGTAGCAAAAAGCAAGACACCAGCAGCAGGTGGCGTCCTGCAAGGTGGGAGAAGAGAACGGCCGCATTTCAGGATGTATCTCTACACCTTCGTTCTCTGCCTGACATAGATGAGTGGCTACTGAGCACGACCCTGACTGAGCGAACTCTGAACCGCCAGATGCGGAAGATCCCAGGGATACAGCTCATGTATTTTAAAGAGATTTGATTAGTTACATTATGTCGTTTTGGGAATAAAAACATTCTCTTAAAGAAAACAAGGCATAAGAAAACAGACTGAAAAAAATATATTCCATCCATCCATCTTCCCACTGCTTTTCTTGATCTGTGGGGGCCAGGAGTCTATCCCAGACAGCAAAGGCCATCAGGCTCAGGTACACCCTGGACGGGACAGGACGCCCGTCTATCACAGGGCACACACACACATACCCTTAATCATGCATTACAGACATTTCAGAGATGCCAGTTAACCTATTGTAGGAGCAAACCAGAGTATCTAGAGGAAGCGCTCACAATGCAGGCTGGACCTTCAAACTCCAAACACAAGACAGTGGTGTGAATCAACCCCTCCTCCCACTCCATGGAGGTGTGAGGCAACACAGAGTCACTCACTATTAAAACAACACAGTATTAAAGTATCATGTTCGTACGAGTAGCGTACTAGCGTATGTTGCACATCAGCTATAAAATAACACCTCAGACCTTTAATGTTGAAAATTAGACAGATTATTGACATAGAGGTAATTAGCTTCCTCTTGCCCTAATTAGTATGAGCAGATTGATGTTTGTATGTATGGAGAATGACCCACTGCCACCACTACGGCCATAAAAATGCAGTGTCCCTCTTTTGTGCTCGAGCAGCAGAGCGAGTTAAAAACCGAATGCACAAGCGGGGAAATCTCAAGTGCACAGAATGGCTGCCATTTTGTTTTTCAGTTCTCACAGGGACTTTATTGCACTGTGACAAGAGTGGCATACAGCATGGGGAGACGACGATAATCGCTGGGCCATTTCATGTGTTAAAAAAGGAGGGGGGGGGGATGAATAAGCAAGAATCAGAAAATCCCTTCTGGAGTGAAAATGTTGTGTGACTGGCCAGTGACACACAGCTGTAAAGTAATCAGAGCTAAACCACTACCACATACGACCCATAACTCAGTTAACAGAGAAGGTAACATAACATTTATTATTGTAATTTATAAAGATATAGAGCTGTGTACCTTGTGTACTAGGATTCAAATAATTTTATTACCCATGCATTTACTACTATAACTGGACGCTTGGTCAATATGCACAAAACTACCATGCTAATTTTCATCGGGAAATATAAAAACACAGGACAGAGCTGAGATTTTCTGCATTATCTGACTTGCTGTTTATACATCGTCACCCAGGTAACGCTGCCGCGAAATGCTTTAGGATGACTTGCTAGCAAAATGCGTTAAACTGTATTAAGTTGGTTTGATCGATTGGTTGGTTGATTTATTGAGTAATTAGAAACACAGCCGGCATGTACACATATCACTGCATAACCATGTTAAATTCAGATCCCAGTCAAAAGATGAGAGAACGCGATAATAATAAATAATAATAAGCAATTACTATATGCAGCTACTGGCTGCATTAGTTACCAACGCATATTACCATGACACGATTCTAACCTGTAGATCCAAGACGGGCATCACAAAGAGTCTTAACCGCAGGATTGCAAATCAAGAAGGAATAGTTTTACATCAGCATCCATGGCCAAAAATGTAAATCAATGTACGTCGTCCCTCGTTCATAGGAACTGACTGATCATACAGAAATATTCAATAAATATTTATTTTACGTTGGATGATTACAGACGGGGTTAAACCCGTTATATTGTAACCAAAAAAATCAGTTATGTAGGTATTTATTTCAGCTGAGATGCACATTGAATGCTTCTGTTAATATTAAACTTCACGATCACCTCGATCAGCGTCAAATCCTAATCTATGTTACTATCTATATATAGTTCACAAGTATTGGATTAATGACGTCGGTTTCTTAGAGAATTTGATAAAGCTACTCCAATTTTAATAACTGCTCTTCTTTTAACAAATACTGAACCATTTCAAAAGCACCTGACTAATCCACAGCAGATGATTGATTTTTAAATTTTATCATTATGGTCATGTTGGCTTATTATAATGCATACAAGATATTTAAAGAAAACCTGAACGTTACAAAATCGATATCTGTACTGCGTACCAAAAAAGCCGCATATTTCCGTGCGCAAAACGAAGCACGAATTAAGTTGATTAATCCGATCCGATCAGTTTCTTGTCACTGTTTTTCACTCAAAGCAAATCCCCGAAATGCATTCATTCATTCTGCCTTGCAGCCCTTTACGGCAGCGCCGCAGTGAGCTTCTTGTTTGTAGGCTGATCTAAAAACAATAATACCAAGATGTGCAATCGACACATCTGGACACACCTGGAAAACCGTTTAGGAAGAAAATACGCATAGCCAGGGTACATCCGAAGGGGGAAATGAAGCGTGCTGACGGCTGGCTCAGACTGACTTACCGGCCGTAAATACACGCCTGGTCAGTACCTAGCTATCGCCGCCTTGTTTTCTTTTACTAGTCGATGTGGGCAGCTCTCCTCTGCTTTTCATTCCCCTTTCTCCTTTCACTGCAGGCTGGGAAACTGCCTTGCCGCACCTTTGACAACTCTAGCGCCCCCTCCCCATTTTTAAGTCCCCCTTTTTTCCCCCCTCGAACAAAAAGGCACCGTCTGAGCAGGAGCAGCGCAGGCTCAGTTGAAACAGTACTGCAGGGAAGAATGCAATGCATGGGACAGACCAAATGCGAGAGTGGGGGATGGGTATCTCGGCACATACAGCTGTCAGCGCACCCTATATGATCGGCCGCTAACGGAAACCGCGAGCGCGAGTGAGATTTGGATCACCGGGCGCCCGGACTGCCAGCGTCCCTTTAATCGTCACAATAAAGAACAGGCAATAATGCAGTGCAGCTACAGTGAAACATCCAGAAGCTGGGGATTCCGGGTGGGGGATGGGGTCGATTGAAACTAAAATTTTACGTCACTTACATCTTTTGGCATTCTGCCTTAGCGAATGGAGACAGACTCCAATTTGTATTTGATATGGAATGTACCAAATTCTAAGTGTCCCCCCTGAGACTGCTGCTATCATGACCTTGGAGGGGGGGGGGGCAGGGTAGTATCACTGTGACATCTGGATAAATTGCACGTATTGTTCTCGCCTTACAATTGTTTACAGAAAGCAACTGAACCCTGACTCAAGCGAGTTTGTCTACTTACATGACAACAGTTGTAATATGTGTTCAGAGAAGTCCTGAATTGGTGAGCACCATATCTCTGATGGAAGGCATACAAAGATGATAAACGTGATCGAAGTTATCCACTGGGTCAAGCTGAGCCTATTCCAGAAAACCTGTTCGGGATGCTACTCCATTGCGGGGCCCATAGAGGTCTCAATTTATCTAAGCGCAGGCTTTAGGACTGCAGGAGCAAGCGAAGACCAAAGGCTGCTCAGCGTTGGGTGTGGGAGCCAACGGGTTTGCCTATTAAGAAAAACTCCTGTAGTAATTACACCAATAGAAAACACACAATGGGAACATTAATCCTGCAAGCAGCAGACAAGAGCTTGGTCATTCACCAAACACTCACTCAACCGGAAAGTTCAGTACTAGGGCCATTAATATTGACTTGGTTGTTGCATGTTACCTGCAATGTGGAAACCAAGATCTTACACACTTGTTTTAAAAACTCATTTATTCCATCATCTTTACAGTGGATTTACAAATATATCTGTAAATAAATATGCAGAGTAATTAACTTACGCCTTCAGAAGTTGTATTTAAAAAAAAAAAAAAAAATCAAAACCTGAACTAGTATGATTTTTCCATGAAAATATGCTTCTGAATTTTCTGAGCACAAAATGTACAGAAGTCAATTATTCATACAGTGTACGTAAAAAACAAAATAATGGCATGTCCTGGAGGGGAGGAACATCACTGCACCTATAAAAAGGATAAAAAAACAGACTGATCTACTTGGACACTTGTTGATCCCAAACATGCAGCTCTGAGGCCTTTGGAGAAACCAAAGACTGCATTTCCCACAATTCCCCTGGAGTTCAACTCATTGTAGAGCATTGGGCAGTTGCTGGAAAGCTTGGGGATCAGTGTGGGGAAACTGCAGAGGATGTCCAAGTACAGTAATGGATCAAGGTCAGCGATGAGGCATCTCGGATGCAGGTAATGAGGGACATTGCACAAACACAGAAGCCCATTAAATAGTGTACAGTTTGGGCTTTGGCGTGACGAGGGCTGCGCAGATCCACTCAGGATGTGCACTACAATTTAAGCCTCTTATGACATTAAAATAAATGCAAGCTTTACACTAGACGCCACATTTGTAACGACAGAGCCCAACAACCACAATGATTCTGGACGACGCTGCAATGATCTTTAAAGTGTAAAAGTTGCAACAATAAATTAAAATAAAATATCACTCACTCGCTCACTCACTCAAGAATTACACACCATTCCAGACAATTTTCTGTCTGGGCACCCTGCCACCCCCCACAAACATTCAGCAAACGTATTAAGGTAAAATCCAGTAAAATAAATTACAAAGAAAAGAAAATTAAAATCCCAGTAGCCGTGTTAGGCTAACTTGTGATTAGCTTACCGGACAATTATGTAGTCAGACTAGCATCCTTAAGGGATGGAAAGCACCATACAAAGTTATACACTTATAGTTATGAATCCATTCAAGTCAAAGATGTTCAAATTACACCAAACAGCAGGAATCTTTCAGCTTGGGAACCATCCACATCACCTCCACATCTCCCTGCACACATGGCAGAACTCGCCCGCTGCACCTCGCTTTAAGGATGGCCTCGACATTACCTACCGCTCACGAAACACTGCCGGAAGATCGTGTTTAGGAAATGCAAGGTGTACGACTGCAAATCAGAAACTCAAAATGGAAATAAAAGAAAAAACAACCATAAATCATTTGTGACAATCTAGAAAAACCACTTGTTCTCGGATAGAACCCCTCTGTGCCATTAAACTACAGTGACTACAAAAGTTCCCTGAAGATAGTGTTCTACACCCGGTCTCTTTCTTTACCGTGATTCCTCCACCAAGAACTCAAGACACCAGCCTGGGGGGGGGGGGGGGGGGGTGGCGGTGATTCAGTTTGAACCAGCTGAAGCGGCCCAACAGTCATTTGCTTCCATGCCGGTGGGAGGGAGAGGGGTCCTTTCTAGTGATCAGCGGCCGGTCCAGCGCGTTCACAGGAACACGAACTCATCCACGCTGCATCTCTTCCCGCCGCCGGCCTTTCCCCTGGGTTGGATGTGTGCGTCCTGCTCAGGCATCACCCCACTCTGCCCCTCCAACCCGTAATCCTGCCCCCGGCCTTCTACGAAAGTGAAGATTGGGTACTTCTCCTTAGAGGAAGACAGAGCCTAGATTTTGAAATAAGAAAAGTATTAAAAGAAATAGAATAATGAGTTTGAAACTTGGGCTTTTTTGGCCAACGATCCACTTTTATAATTGGGGCTCTTTGGCAGTGTCGCCCAAATCAGTCCTCGAGGACCCACAGCCGGTCCACATTTTTGCTCCCTCCAAGCTTCCTGCCAGACTGGCCACATTTTTGCTTCCCGGCAGGGAGCTTGGAGGGAGCAAAAACGTTGGTGTGTGGGTCCCCGAGGAACGGATTGGGAAACTACTTCTCCTTGGGGGGGGGGGGGAAGTGAAAATGGAAACTCACCGTGCTGACCATGATGCAGAGAGACTCAAAGTCTTTCTGGCTTTTAGCGTAGAAGCCAATGGTGCAGCTGGGGTCCATTCGGCTGAAGCTCATCTTCCGCGGAGAGTGACAGTGAAATGACTGCGTGGGCGGACAGAAGGGTCAAAGGTCAACCCTCGTCATTTAGCACACAAGGGCCTCAGTGCGGCTGAAGTCAAACTTAACGCGTCATACATGCTGTGAAATGCAGGACAGTTTGTGATGACGAGACCGAAAGGAGAAATTTGAGATCCGCTTTATTTAAAATTAAGGATCTTCTACTTCAATACAAGACAGTCACGTATTCCACTTGAGATAAGTAGAACAGAAACTGATACAGCTGAAATTTTACATTTTTATGCCTACAAACACCCATAATCTTCAAACATCGACACAGAACTCCGTAGCTTTTCCCGTTCCCAAATCAGTTACTTATTTCTCTGAAACCATCCAGAATGTTCCTAATGAGACTCGACTGCCCAACTAACAGACTGTACTGGGGACGCTCCTACCTCCAGTGGGAAGTTGTTCTGGGTGACGTCCACCACAGACTGACAGTAGTGTGGGTCCAGATACAGCAGCTGATCATCTAGAGGACAGACAGGACTCACTGAGTGAAAAGGCAGAAGGCTGGGGAGAGAGAGAGGAAGACGAGGGAGAGCACTCTCACCCTGGAAGCCGATGAAGAAGAGGGAATGCTTGGGCTTTCCGCCGATGATGCCAATGCAGCAGTCTAACCTGAGAATGTTCTAGAATGACAAAGATGTGACATGAAGAGTTAACTCCTCCCCCAGCTCTTCCTCAAAGACATAAAAAGCAGAGACACAGCGAGGAGCCTTCCCTACCTTGACACAGTCTATGTAGGATGGGTTCAGGGACTCTCCACCCAGTCGGACTGGGACCAGGACAATAACAGACTTCCACCCTGAACCGGACTGGGACGAGCCCTCTGACTGAGAGCAGTCACACCGCCGCATAACATCCTCCTTATACACTGCAAAGACAGGAAACGGGTGATTGTGTGGTTGGGAGCATGAGCCTGAATGACTGGTTTGACCGATTCATTTTGGAAAATGCAAAATTAACAACATACCAGTACAATCCTGAGCTACATACACAGTCAGATTGGGCAGCTCAGACGTTTTATCCACTGCTTTTCTGAAGGGGGGGAAAATAAAACTCATTATTTCATAAAAGCAAAGTCCAAAACTCACATTTAGATGGTTCATTAACATCGTAAAATAGATCAATGTATCCCAGGGGGAAATTTGGAAGGGAAATTCATCAGAAAAGTATTGTAAAAGATACCAGGGAAAAACAAAAAAACTTCCAATATATGAAAAATGTCAGAAAAAACTAAACAAAATGATATGGGAGCTGCTGTGACAGGAAGCCATTGAGGGCAGTGAAGGAAGGAAGGATGGATGAAGAGAAAAGCTGTGTTCCCACACACACACACACACACACACACACACTTGACCAAGTCATCCATTCTAACGTGGGACCAACACGTGCCATCAACATCTCAAGATGACAGAGACTCACCTCAGTATGTGGGCGACGATGGAGGGCCCGTACCAGTCCCCAGCCTTCTTCCCTGAGCTCTTGCCCAGCTCGACCAGCTGGTGCACCCCGAATGGAGCACTGGGATGATCCCCGAACCAGCAAACCACCCGACGGTGCATGGCTTCCGCCTGCCTGTCCTGGCTGGTCTCTGAGGAGCATCTCCAAACGGGGGCTCTCTTCGACACTTCTGCGGTGCCCCCGCGTCCCCGGGGAGTGGGTCGGGAAGAGGGGAATGCGGGCAGCGAGACCCCTGAGCTCCGTGACGGGGAACGAGGCTTTAGGATCTCAAATTCCACATCTGTGAGCTGCTGCCCGTCGAGCCACGCCCAGCCTGGTGGGCAGAGACAGAGCTACGGTCACCAGCGCCATTCAAGACGTGGCCTCTGACCATAGATCCAAGAGGGATTAAGACACAAAAGCATGAGGCACAGACCCACAGCAGAATGACCATTAATGGGCATTAATAAGCGACTAGGAGTCTGTAGAAGCCCTACAGCTAGAGAACTAAACCACAATGTAACTTAAGGAAAAGTAGAAGCAGTATCAGCCTCAAGCCCAGTGGCATTTCCTGCGATATCTCCTGACCTGGGGGCAGCAGGTGCAGTAGCAGCCCCTGGGCCAGCAGCATCTGTCCACTGCGCAGCATGCAGCCCCAGCCGCAGTCCGTGGTCCACGTCGAGCCCTCGAGCTGCTGGAACTCGCGCCGGTAGGTCAGCCACAGGCGGGACACGAAGGTCCGGCTGAACCGCTCCACTTCATCTGAGGCGGAAAACAGCCAGTCACAACCGGCCGGTGCCGCTTACAAGGGGAAAAACACGCCCAGCTAGCTAAAGAGCACTCCTCCTACTGAATGTTAGGTTATCATAGCCCACAACTTTATGTCACACTAGAGGGCAGACTGACCCACTGAGCTGACACAAAGAAGCCTGGCAGAGATCCCCCCCCCCCAACACACACACACACACACACACACACTGCTCACCTTCATGATTCAGCAGGTAGGAGTGTCCCAGCAGAGTCAGGGGTGTGGTCTTGTTAAAGCTGGTTTTTGATTTGACAGACCAGCCTGGGAACCCAAACACACAAATAGTAATAGATATTTCCCAGTGAAAGACAGACATGGAAACCAGCTCGCAGCTACTCTACACATTTTACATTTATGTGACACTTTTATCCAAAAGGGGGAAGAGGGTTTACAATCTATGCATGCTCCCTGGGATTCGAACCCATGACCTTTGCATTGTAATGCTTTACTTGTCGAACTCCAGAAACTAATACACTGTACACACGCGAGACGTGTTTCTGGGCAGTGCAGCGAGGGCGGCCCCTCCCTCGGGCCCGTTCAGGCCTCGCTCACCGTATTTCATGTTGTTCCAGGCAGACATCAGCTTTGCCTTGAGCCGGTCCACCTCGTCAGGCTCCTCCGCTGCCTCCCTGCCCCCATCAGAGCCCGACCCATAGCCGAAATGCCCCCGGGGGTCACGGGCCGGAGCCCGGTAGCCATCGGGGTGTGAAGCCAGGCCCTCGTCCTGCAGGCCGCCCCCCAGGTATTGCGCCGCGCTGGGGGACACCGAATTCATGACCACGTAGGGGTACTGAAGGCTGCGCCTCCCGCGGGGCTTTTCATTGCCGCAGCAGCCTGTGACAACAGAAAGACATCTATAGGGAGGTCTGCGGGGGCCACTGCCACCGACCCGGAGCAGGTACTGGCTTGCTGCATTTATGCAATAGCAAAGGAGAGCTGGCAGTCTGGAATGGCACTGCACAAACATCACAATGTCACTCTATAAAAGACAGGAAGTGATGTCACAGATGGCAGCCGAACAAACCTCCAGGCGATCTGCTCTCCAGTGCCTTAGGTGCCCCAGCTGCCGGAAAGGGTTGTGTAACTATCTAGACCTGCTCCCAGTAGCTCAGAATGACAAACTGCTCTCCCACCACTCACCTGCAAAGCCCCACAGTGGAACCATATGCCCACAAAGCACACCTTTAGGCAAACCTGAAGTGCCAATTAAAGAGAAAAAAAAAAGCTAAAATCAATTAGTTCTTTCACATAACCACAGACCATCAACCAAAAACGGCCATATAAGCATATTTTCTTGCTTAGTTATTGTAGAATCCCCGCACACAAAACCTCTGCCTGCTTTTTGGAGGAACAAAAAAAGCCAAACACATCAGCAAATGTCGCCAACATGTGATACGCAGGAGTCAAAAATAAAGCAACTACTGTTCTGCTGAGCGCTTTAAAAATGTGTCTTCAGGCTCGGCTGGTCTTGTCAAATTTCGAAGTGCTTTCGAAACAATGGAGCATTGATTACCTGACAAAGGTTAGATGCCTTTTCTCAAAGCACACAGCTGACTGGGCGCTCAGTGAACACTGTGCGGTTTTAAAAGGCGAAGGTGTGTTCCTTAAGACTAGCAACTTAAAGGTTTACCGATACCAGGTCTAAATGGCTCCTTGATGGTTTACTACAGCACTTAGAATAAAGCGACGTTTGTGCGCCTTCGAGCTTTGATGGCTAACGTGAAATTAAGCCCCGAAAGAGCAGCACTTTTTGCTCAGGGCTGAGCGATCATATTGCAACCTGCGATTCGCTTACAAGACCGCAGAACTAACCTTTGTAAAAGCGCATCGTGAAAAACTTTACTGGCCGTCCGTATGCCTACTGATCCAGCCTCCTGGGGGTTGCACTTATTCACTAGGTCACTCAATTAAGATGAGTTTACTGGGTGACAAGGGTCATTTAGTCCCAGTAACTGGGTACACCCCTTCCGTTCAATTATAAGGTAATCGACAGTAAACTTTTTATGCATCCTTTATGAGTACACAGAGTTTCGTCAGAAGAGCAGGAAGGCAGTGTATGTACGCGGAAATGTCAAATAAAGCAATCGGAAATAGCCAATGCAATATTTCAAATTTCGCATCAGGTGCCGTATTACGGCCTGCGGTGTGTATCGGGCACAAGGGCATGCGACAGAAGCCATGTCGGTGAGAGATAACAGGCAAATCGACCATATATTTGTTAAGGCTCATGGAAAGTACTGAAAGGTGGCCGGTATCAGTGTCCATGTGGGAAGCCCTGGTCGCCGTGCGGGTCACATGCAGGTCGCAGGGTTGCTGGCAGTATCGTCGCTGCGCATTTTCTTCTCAGTCTGTGTCTGTCGGTGTCATTGAAAATCGACAGCCCAACAGATACATGTTTAACCACGGAGAGTCGAAGCACGATCTCACCTTGATTTGCAGAATACCGATTTCCCCCGTATTCTCGTGAAACTTCGCAGTTATAACTGGCAGCACCGGTTCTTCAATAACTTGTGCTGTCTGTCAGTTCAGTCGTCTCGCGTTTCCCGGTATATGACTGAATACTTCTCATTTCTGAACTATAACTCATTCGTTAAGGGTATTTCAGTATTTCGCAATATAATATTTAGAGCAAACGGCCTTTCCTGTAATTTCCATTGCTGTTATTACTATAATAAGACACTGACTGTATCGCTTAGGCGCAATACTGTAGTGAAGACTTCCTGTTCGCTTTCTCCGGAAAGTATTTAAGGGGTATCAATAATTCTGCAATTTGATTGGTCAGAGAAATGACACGACATATACTTATTGGTTTATTTCATGTCAATCAACGAATCCTGATTAACTATTGGCCAATATTCGGTAGCGTAATATATGACGTTCATAGCACGGTATCTTTCCGGAAAGAGGAAACGGAAACGGCCACATATGCAGATTAACTGCTGCTTACTGTACGGTAGAAAATGATAATATGCACATTGGTGTAATAATCGTATCTTACTGAAAAAACGTCACGGCAACAATTATAGTTCGAGATACTAAATTACTGAGGTATCGGTTTTAAGGTGTTTTTTGGTACAAGCACAAACGGATCCGGAGATTTTGACCGGGAATAGCGTGTAACATGATGCAGGGAGACCATACTTTCAGTTCCGCGGTGCTGTCATCTCTCCCTGCGGGTCGTTGCACATATCATCATTATTACCTGTAACTGACTGCAAGTTCCTTCTGTTCACTTACTAAGCGTTGGATAGTACTTTTTGACGATAAAATTAGTTGACTTTCATCTGATACATAGCATTTCCCGAATCTTAATTTCATGGGTAAAGCATGCAGTTATGACTTAAGTTCTCCTTTTGCTAAACCGCAGCTAAAAGCAAATCCTTTTCCTGGTGCTTTTCGTTGGAAATCCCTAATGTGGGGTGTAACAGTAGCCCGCATTATGCGCATCTACAGGCCGAATCTTCCTTTCTGACTCTACGCTGCATACCGTAAAGATCTGAGAAAGCATTTGATTGACTTTAGTAGAAATGAAAGTAGAAATGACTTTACTTTACTTTAGAGCCAAAACAGAATTTTCCTGTGTATAAGGTTTTTGTGGGTGCATATCTGATGATTATCAAAGCAGTTGCATCAACAATCCAAAGAGACTCATATAATTAAAATCCATTTTAGGAGCTTAAGTTCATACACATTATTGTATGGATTTATTACATAGTTTTCATGTTAATCCTTAATACCACAAACCTCTCCAGAACAAATGGTGTGATAATGGTTGTGTGGGTGAGATAGATTATTAATATATACACTAATTTTATACTGATACTGAAAGTCATAAAGCTTTAATACAATGGAACAGAAAACAATATCTGTGTTTAAGTGGAAATATTGACCTTTATTGAATGTGAGTTAAGGTTTATAATAGAGAAATTGTATCGGAGGTGCACAATACTACTTTGGTCGCTCTTTGACTGTTTTACAGTAAACCACACATTTACCCTATGTTCCTTAAACATATCTAGTATAAGGACAAGTCAAGAAATGTGGAGAAGATACATCTGATTTCCTAGTACTTTATTACACTTTACTGTATTTTAGATGTCTTTTGGTTTGGAATCACATCCAATTACAAGTGCTCTAGAGGAGAGAAAAAAAATATGAAAAATAACGGTAAAAAGTCACACTTGTACACCAAAAAAACTAATACAGCCCATGAAAACAGCCACCCACAGTGCCACCGTGTGTCAGTGGGTATGCAGTTACCATATGGGAATCTTTATAAATGATACTAATAAATAATATGCATATGTCTTTTGTTCTTACTGATAATACATAAATATACAAACAAGCATCATACATATAAATAAATAAAATCTGTATTTAAATAAAGTGCATTAATTTTTTAATCTCTAAAATTAAACTATGACGATAAGGATAATATTTTCTCATGGACACATATCTGACTCTACCACAATACTTTATCCAAGCAAAAAAATCCTAAAATATGTTTGCAAATTAGAAACACACACTGACAAGTATGTACTACAGGTTAAGTGGGCATTTTTTGTCTCCACACAACCAACGGTTCACTGACTGTACTACTCTGCAACAACCATTGCATAAATACATACACATACACACCCATGCTCACGCACAAACACACGCACACACATATATAAGAATATGATACATACAGAAAAGGTGTGGCATTACAAGAAAGCAACCCAAAATATATAACCCACTTTTTTTCAGAAAGATTAAAGTTGTTCCAAAAATGTCAACACTGAAAACAACTTTGAGATGCATGATCCAGGTTGCATGAAGCATTACCATGCGAAATCTACAAAATGTACAGTTTATGCCAGCTGCTGGCCATATACCAGCAGATCACATTATATTTCACTGCAAGCTGTACCAGTATATCTGCATGTGACCAATAAAATCGTGGATCTTATACCCAGCAAAAGCACCTTCGAATCGCAGCCATAACCTGTGCAACTCTGAACTATTTAAAAACCTTTCAATCTTTTGTAGAAGCAATTTCAAAGATGGCTGACACCTTTACTGACTCACTCAGGTTATTGTCTTTGTGTATGTATGAGATAGATCTGGTTATTTTATTAAATCTTGTCTTGGAGGTATTGAAATAATTGTGTGTGTTCATCACGTTTAAGCTATTGGGCACTTTTTAAAAATAGAACTGAAACTGCACAGAAACAACGAAATACAACAAAATAAAATACTTGAAGAAAAGTTCCTTACTCATGAAATCTGCTAGGGTCTTAAATGTAAATCAACCAAAAGTCCCTATCCTTTAAGGCTTAAATAAATACAATGTATTTAATCTCATATTCTTACATATAAACACACACGCAGACATACACATATAACCTCACACATGAATGCACAGGAATTATACATAAATACAAAGTGTAATTCTTTTGTATGACAGAAAGAACATAATACTACAGAATACAAGGGTTACTATTTAATAACAGCATAAAAGATGAGTACAAAATGTCCTTATAATGCTACATTAAGGTGCTGCTATGAAATGCTAAGTTAAATTGAAAAACCTTTTGTAACTATGACTCTCAGGCCATGTGATGTAGGCCCGCAACGACGGAATTTAAATCACTAGCAACTCATGTATGTAATTATATTGACCACTAGAGGGTGATGTTTAGTCAAACGAGTCACACAACTCCTGACTTCAGCTGTCTCTGTTAGAGCTCCCATCTGGTTACTTGGCTCAGACTTTTCATATTTCGTTTTACACAAAGTACATCTCTGTATTTGTGTGTGAGAGTAAAAGAGTAAGATATAGAAGGGAAAATCTGGACATATGTCTGATACACAGTGCAAAATCTTTCAGATCTTTATACACCTTTCTATACCAGGTCTGTTTCCTATCTTGCATTGCGTTCTTTGATAGACAAGTTTGGAATCAAAGTCACTCTTGTGGCCACTCACTACCCAGAGAACCAAATCAAACATGGCAGTGACATGACAGGACTTTAACTCTTGTATGGTCCTGGAAGAGTCATTCGTTTGCAGTACTGCAGATGGCTCGCGACACTGCATGGTCACCATTTTTGGTCAGAGGACACCTGACAGAGCCTCTGCGATTGCCTTTCCTCGGACTCCTGTAAACAAACCACTTGGGAAGAAATTGCAAACAGGTGGGTGAGGTAACCCTATGCCACTGACAACCAAAAACCATGAAAAACATTAAGAAGAACAAAACCACAATCAAATAAATGTGGCAAATAAATAATGGAATAAAGCAACAGTAACAATAAATATTTATAATACAGCATCCAAACACAAAAAGTCCTGTACATATTTCTGCATTTCATTCTTCTGCATATTTTACTGCTCTCTAGTTCCCTGTCTTTCACTAACTGTGAAACAAGGAGCTCTGAAAATGACCTTTGTAAAAGATCAACTATGACACAAAGTTCTCATTTTGAACCCTGGACCTGATCTTACTTGCAGATAGTTTTCAGATCAGGGTGTGTAAATAGTTCAGTTGACTCTGAATTGCAGTTCTGAGTTGACAGGCTCCGAAGTGTTCCACAGCAGAAAGGCTTTACAGGGGAAAATTAGAAGACCATGCATTTCAAATATGTGGCGTAGTGTGGTTCTTTAAAATAGTTTTCTCTGTAAAACTCATAACAGCCATACAACTTAACTTGGTGTTTTGTCATTATTTCGGTCAGTACCTCTCTTGATCATGTGTGACATTTCTCTGTCATCCGAATACTTAACCCAAGCTTTTGACAAACCGATAACTTCAGGATTGAGTGGTTATATTTGGTGTTCACAGTATTCAGGATTCTTAGTTCAGTAAAGCATTGTCTTCAGTTTTACACAGACCGATTATATGTAACATGCATTTTATCAATAACAGGTTGAGAGAGACCCATGAAGCAACAACATGTATGTACATGTATGAAAACAGCTGCTGAAGCACCTTAACAGTGATTGTGTTTGTTTATTTTGGTCTATTCTAATTCAGATACACCTCCTGGGCATTTTTCATGCCTTCCACTAAATAACTCCAACATTCCTGAACGTTCTTTGTAGTTCCTGAAATCATACACCATTTCCAAACTTTGACTGGCATCTACGCATTCCTGCCCCCAACCTGAAGATCATGACTGATGCTTGCCCGATTTCTCTCCTCTCTCCCGCGGGGCGGTGCTGGCTGCACTCGGGCCCGCTGCGCGAAGCACTGATCGACCTCCAGGAGAAGCCTCAGACTTTCCAGCTGAGCTGCCCTTGCTCTCCTCTGCTGCACTGAAACTGTGTTTCCCCTTGAGGACCTCCTGAGAACCCATCTTGATAGGCCCCAGGACGGTTTTGGCCACACTGCTAAGATGTGTGACGAAACTAGACTTTTCAGCGGGAGAAATGGGCCGAGATCTGGAACTAGGTGAGGCAGCGGTAGGGGACTGGGTAGGAGTAGATGGATGTTCTTCCACCACCTCCAGGGGACCCTTCTCCTCCCACCCCAAAGCCCCTCGATAACAGTTCACCGGAGCCAAACCTTTGCCCTGTCTGGGTTTAGTCATCAATGAAGTTCGAGATGATGCTGGGGCTTGAGATGGCAATGAAGCTAAAGAAGGGAAAAATGAAGTCCCTGAAGTTGAGGAGGAAGCTGAAGCCATCGGTCGGACTGCAGCCAGCGACGTCCCTGGGGTTGCTGACTGGCGTACAGCTGTTGTTGAACTTGGACCTGGTGGCTTGTCCACCACAAGTGGCTGGCCTACAACTGATGATGACCCTGGAGCCTGTGGCTTCCCTACAGCTGAGGCTGAACCCAGAATCTGTGAAGTGGTGGGAGGAGCTGAGCCTGTTCTGTGTGATGTTCCTAGAACCAGTGATGAGCTTACAACCTGTGTTGCTCCAGGAGCTAATGATAAACTTGTAGTCTGTGGTGATCCTGAAAAAGTCTGTGATGATCCACGTGCAGGAGATAGGCCTGTGGCTTTGGATGGTCCTGAAGAAGACTGTGGAAATCCACGTGCAGGTGATGAGCTTGGGGTCTGTGATGATCCTGAAGTTGATGAGCCTGCAGTCTGTGATGATCTTGAGGCAGTTTGTGATGATACACGTACAGGTGATAAGCCTGCGAATTGTGATAGTCCTGCTGCTGCTGATAAGCCTGTAATCTGTGATGATCCACGTGCAGGTAAAAAGCTTGGAAACTGTGATGGTCCTGGAGCTGATGATGAGCCTGCAGTCTGTGATGATCCTGCAGCTGATGATGAGCCTGCAGACTGTGATGATCCTGCAGTTGATGATGAGCCTGCAGTCTGTGATGATCCTGCAGTTGATGATGAGCCTGCAGTCTGGGATGACCCTGCAGTTGATGATGAGCCTGCAGTGTGTGATGATCCTGGAACTGATAATGATCCTGCAGTGTGTGATGATCCTGCAGTTGATAATGATCCTGCAGTCTGTGATGATCCTGCAGTTGATGATGGTCCTGCAGTCTGTGATAATCCTGCAGTTGATGATGAGACTGCAGTCTGTGATGATCCTGCAGTTGATGATGAGCCTGCAGTGTGTGATGATCCTGGAACTGATAATGATCCTGCAGTCTGTGGTGATCCTGCAGTTGATAATGATCCTGCAGTCTGTGATGATCCTGCAGTTGATGATGGTCCTGCAGTCTGTGATGATCCTGCAGTTGATGATGAGACTGCAGTCTGTGATGACCCTGCAGTTGATGATGGTGCTGCAGCCTGTGGTGGTCCTGGAACTGATAATGATCCTGTAGTTTGTGATAATCCTGTAGTTGATGCTGAGCCTGCAGTCTGTGATGACCCTGCAGTTGATGATGAGCCTGCAGTCTGTGATGATCCTGCAGTTGACAATGAGCCAGCAGTCTGTGATGGTCCTGGAGCTGATAATGATCCTGCAGTCTGTGATGATCCTGCAGTTGACGATGAGCCTGCAGTCTGTGATGATCCTGCAGTTGATAATGATCCTGCAGTCTGTGATGATCCTGCAGTTGACGATGAGCCTGCAGTCTGTGATGATCCTGCAGTTGATGATGAGCCTGCAGTCTGTGATGATCCTGCAGTTGACGATGAACCTGCAGTCTGTGATGATCCTGCAGTTGACGATGAGCCGGCAGTCTGTGATGGTCCTGAAGTTGTCGATGAGCCTGCAGTCTGTGATGATCCCAAAACCAATGATTGGCATTGAGATAAACCTTCAAGGCCCTTCTCTCTTGTTTCAGGAGGTTTATCGGTTCCGCTAAGTTGCTCTAGTTTAATGCTGTCTTCAGTTTCTGTTGTTTTGCACAGCTTGGTCATTTCTGTGACCATTGCTGTATCCTTCTGTAGTCCCAGACTGCTCTTTTCTTCTCGTTCCCCCTTTAGACACATCAGTTTCCTGTCACACCCTTGCAGTGAGATTTTTTGCCCATCTTTATCCTGGGCTTTTTGAGTGCAGCTTTTCTCTGTCTGGGGGGCCTGCTGTTTGGCACCTCGGTCAGCCAGGCTCTGGGCCTCTCCCAGTGCCAGAAGCTTTTCTGGTGCCTTTGCCTCATAACTTGAACTCAGTAGATCCACTGTGGGCGCCTTTATAGCAGGAGATGTGCCAGTTGGGGTGGACTTTTGCGGCAGCGATGAGGCAGATGAGGGTTGGGTTTCCTCCGTCACTGCTGCTGCTGCTGCAGGTTTCGGTCTGGCGATGTCACTCGACGGAAGTTTAGGAGCTGCCAGCGGCTCCTCGGGCGCCTCGGTTTTAGTTGGCGATTTCTCATGAAGCACCCCCAGCCCCCCGCTGCTCCCCTCTCCGGCTTCCGAGTGCTTCTCCCTACAGGCCAACAGAGCATCCCGGCTGAGGGGAGACTCCTGCCTCCCCAGCTTCCTCACCGGCTTAAGGGTTCCAGTCTCACCAGCAGTAGGTGAGGAGCAGGTGTGGGGCGGGAGGTTCTCCCCCTCAGTCTCCAGCAGGCTCTGCAGGCCCAGCTCACTGTGGAAAGGCTCCTTGCGGTAGTCCGGGTGGGATACTTCTAGACTGTGCTTCCGGATCATGCCACTGCCGGCCCCGCCGCCCACCTTCTTGTCCTGTGTGGAGGTGAGGGGTGAGCCTAGCTTTTCGGCCGACTGCACGCGCTTCAGTAATGGGGACCGGGGAGGTTCGGCACTTTTGGGCCTCGGTCGCACCACGGGCGGCGAGGAGTGCAGCTTCGCGGGGAAGGCCTGTGTGGTGTTGGAGCTGCCGACCGTGTGTCCGGGCAGCGGTGGCGGCGAGGACTGGGTCGGTGAGGGCGTGTGAGCCAGTGGCGACAGTGGGATGTTGCCGGCGGACTTGCAGCGCGCCGAGCGGTACTGCCGGTGCAGTTTGGGGGACAGGCCGTGCAGGGAGCTGGGCCTCATGTGCTGGGACGCCGCTGGTGAGTTGGGAGTGCTGGAGGCTGGGGAGCTACTCTGGGATGAGGCCCCTGTTAGAGATAAAACGAAAAACAATTTTCTATGTAAACTGTTGCACTTGCACAGTTTGACCAGTATTCCAGTGAGAAGTATGTGCCTATTAATAGATCAAAAGCAAATCTGAACAATGATGACATCATAAACACACTACAAAGAAAATATGATCCAAGACAGTGTGTTCATTACAATGGATACATTCACTCTTTGGAAACCAATGAGTGACTCTGCTGAAGACCACAGTGCGGGACACTCGGGACATGATGCTTTTGCCACGGCAGCTCTCACCAAGGTGAGAAGAGTCGGGGGTGGAGCGATAGCTTTGGGTCGGGGAGCGGGCGGAGAGACTGTGGGTGGGTGAGCCGGGGAGGCTCTCACTAGACGACAGCGAGCGGTTGAGGGAGGTCAGGCTGCGGCTGGTGTGCAGCAGGTTGGCCTGCTTGGTGATTTTCCGGAACAGGGAACTTCGTTTCTTGCTGACAGGGCAAAAAGGGAGACAGGGACAGGGAGTGAGGTAGATACATCTAGACCACTGTCAGGAACACTGCCTGAGGACCGAGACAGGCCTGGAGAGCATGACAAGGTGACGCTGTACATATCTATATCTATAAATAAAGTTCTGTTGGGAGTCAGAGATATGACTGTGTTCCATCTCTGATAATAAAGACTATTCTGAGTAATTCAGCAGTACCTCTCTTGCCCTTCCTTGCCAACAGTCCTCTTGTTGCGACGAGCCATCTTGGACTTGTAGCTGGACTTGCGTGCCGGGCCGACTTTGATGGAGGTGTTCTCAAAGGGTGTGGTGGTCACTGTCACCTTTGTCCCACTCTACACATAACAGGACAGCATCCAGCGATGTTTACGAAAGCAAAACACAAGCGGCGTTTACATTAAGCTAGTCAGCACAGGTTCCCAAATGCCTGGCAACCGTTCATGCCTGTGGATGGACACTACATTTTACTGAAATCACTTTTGCAGTGATGATTAGTCACCCTGCGTTCTCACCTTCAATATGAGTTCTACTACTTCTGTATGGACCAATCCGTGGACAGGCTCCCCGTTCACATGGGTTATGAGGTCACCGGCACACAGCCCAGCTTCGTGGGCGGGGCCTCCCTCTTCCACGTGCTGAGGTTGGGATAGAGGGTTGTTTCAGTTGATGGTACCAGAACACCAACACATTTTACAGGTTCTCTGGGAAGCATCTAGCTCTAAATATGGAGGAAATTTTCCTAACGGTCATCTTGAATGTTGGGTTCCCCAGAAAAGGCTCTTGGCGCACCCTTACCCAGACAATGTGGTGCACGCTGTAGACATCGCTGTCACCCATGTAGACGCGGATGGCGCGTAGGGTGAAGCCGTACTTCTTGCCAGAACGGTGGATGGTGATTGGTGAGCGCAACATGCTGACCGCGGGGGAGTAGTCGCGGCTGGGGGAGGAGTCTCGTGAGGAGGGGTTAGAGGAAAGTGAGCGGGGTGACATAGGGCTGGCGAGCGGGGAGCTCACATGCTGCTCCACTGTGGGGAAAGCAAGAAAGAGAAAGAAAGAAATAAAAGCTGAATTACCACCCACTTTAAGATGCAGTAGAACCTTGAATGCCCCTTAACTCGACCAACTCAGATGTTGAATGGGTCTGTCGATTTTTTTTCCAACTTGTACCTTGACCAAAATCTTGACCGTTCCTGCTAAAACTTGTATGGGTCGAGATGCATTCATCTCTACTAATGTGGACCTCGAACGGGTCAGTCAAGAAAAATCTAGCTGCAACTCAACGGAAAACCTGGAACTCCATAAAACAAAACAAAGCTGCTAAAACTTGTATGGACTGAGACACTTCTCCCCTTCCAAACAATAACCCCTCCATCCTTCCTCCTCTCCACCTGCCACTTCCAGTTTCAGCTCACCTCAATACAGGTAAAGTGCTCATAATTTGTCATTTATTTCACGTTTATCGCTTTTGTATGTATGTTTTTTCATATGTGTATTAGTTTTATATTGATTGTTAATGCCATTTATCATTAGTTAGGTAGGTAGATAGGTTTAAATAGGCAATCATTTGGGGGGTTGGAACAGATTAAACTCACATACATTATTTCTCATGGGGAAATTCGACTTTGATCTTGACCAAATTGCAACTCGACAGGCCTTCTGGAACAAATTAAGTTTGTGTTGCAAGGAACCACTGTACTTTCAACCACAATGACACACTCAATGTGCAATAATGATCTTATTCTTCCTCATTAGCACCCTCTTGTGGTCAGTCATAGTACCTGCAGGGATGATGACAGACAGAGCGGTGGCCGAGGCTGACTTTATGACCTTGGTCCCAGGTCTGGAGCTGCGCTTCTCCCCCTCGGTGGACAGCTGTTGGTGCCGTACCCGGCGCAGAACCAGGTCATTGGTGGCCCGGGGCCCGTGAGCGTCCACAGTCTCTGCCTCTTTGATGACACCCACAGCACCAGCAACGGGGGGAGTGGGAGTTTCTGCAACCATCTCGCTGGGCTTTGCTGGTTTTTCTGGAAAATAAGATTTCAGGATGTTGACGCATGTAATCGGTTCAAAACAGTGAAGCTGAACAAAGTTAGAAAAAGTAAGAATAATATACTTGAGGAAACCCAGCGATTAAGGGGGGGGGGGGCGGCTGAGCAAATACTGGTTAATAAAATGGCTAAATATCCAACTGTAAAGCAGAAAAAGTATACAGCAGGTAAGCTGCTCTCGATAAAAACACATGCACTCATCCATATATCTTCATAACTGCATATCCAGCAGAGAGCTGCACTGAGTCAAAAGCCTGGGTGTGTGTCTGTATCCACCTCAAAAGATGTCCCCAAAAGTAGGGAAATTTCAGGTTTTACTACACTTTGGGGACAATTTGGTCCTCAAATGTGATTTATGCAAACCCACACGCACACACACACAAACACACACACCCACACAGACATGCACATATACAGACATGCACACGCACACACGGACATGCACACGCACACATACAGACATGCACACGCACACACGGACATGCACATGCACACACACACACACACGGACATGCACACACACACAGGGACATGCACACACACACACACACACGGACATGCACACGGACACGCACACACACACGGACATGCACACGCACACACACGGACATGCACACGCACACATACAGACATGCACACACACACACACACACCCAGGATGGGAATCGAACCCATAACCCTGGAAGACTGACGCCACAGTTTTGCCTACAAAGTATGTGATTTAATATAATGATATTTACAAGCCAGCAAAAGTATATTATCTGTCCACAATGATTATTATTCTCCTTCTGAAATATGAGTAACACATTCTTATTCGCTGCAGGACCCTTTGTTAATTCTCTTTATAGTGTGTGGACATAAAAACTTATTTTGATCTCCTGCCTTACAGGCATGGGATGGTAACTTTACCTGCTAATTAGCTGCTGCACACTGAGCCTTCAAATGCGGCCTTTGAGGAGTGGGTTTTTGTTCATTAGGGAAATCTAAAGTGTTGCCTGTCCTAAATGATCTGGCTGCTCCACCAAATCAGCTGATCTCCTGAGCTTCATGGTCGGTATTAAAGATAAGGTGCTAGATCCCGGCCGGTTCTGATTACGAACGATTAAACACTGACTTTTTTAAAGCAGCAAGCCTGTCATTCTGAATGGGAAATTAAACTACCAAATCACCGTAATAATTATTAGACCTGAATAGATTAAACATCCCATAATTTGCCTCAAGCAATGTCTTATCTATGGTCTTCCAGGCAATAAAAGACAGAGCGATTTTTATAATTTATTCTTGATAAAAGGCTTTAACACCAAACTATGAAAAAAACCACAGTTCGGGTCATATTAATTTATGGAAAAGGATGAAGCATCGCTAAGCCTGTCAATTGTGCCAAGCAACAGATAAGACCTGCTTTACTCTGCAGGTTAGAAGGGGTAAATACTAGTACCTACTACACTGTTGCACCCTTGAGAGAGGTACTTAACCTGAACTGTTCTGGTAAATATCGGGTTGTGACCCAAGCGCCTGCTGAGTGACAGAAATAACTGAAACAGCAGAGTGCCGATTTTCTCGCCTTTGGGCAAAACTGTGGCCACTTCCACAGGGAGCCAATCAGTCACCCTGCAAACAGCCCCTCGGCCAATCAGTCACCCTGCAAACAGCCCCTCAGCTAGTCTATTGGCTGAAGAAACGCCCGCGTCTGCCGCCACCGCCAACAGGGAAACTCCCAGCATGGAGAGCCCCCAACATTCGGATCCTATGCGGAATTTCTCTAGTGGGCTGAATGCACTTATTTGATTGCTGAAGCCCCATATAACTGGCATGGGATAATCCAGAATGAACCACGAAATTCAGCGGAAACGTGTTTTCTGCTCACTTCAAACACAATACAGCTGCAGAAGAAAATTAAGAGACTGTTAAAACTATTTTTCGTTTCACTCATTTCTCAATTCTTGCGTGTGTGTCTGTGAATAAATATTTTTGCAAACTGCAGCCTGGCTCTTCCCTGCTTCTCATTAATGAAGGGCTTCTTCCTTGCTTTATGGGACTTCAGTCCTGCTTCTAGGAGCCCGATACACACCGTCCTCACAGTGCGCTTCACACCACTTAATGTTTCCCATTCCTTTTGAAGGTCACTTGTGTTCATCCTCTGATTCATAAATTCATAAGAAACTGTCGGATAAGTTGACGGTCATCTCTGCCATTAGAAAGTCGCTTCTGCCCTTTACCTGACTGGTTTCTGGTCATTCCCAGTGTCTCCTGCTTCACCTTATTTTTGTGTATTGCTCTCTTAGAAATTTTGTACCTGGAAGCAACCTGCTGCTCAGCGTATCCTTCCACCTGCAGAACCATGATTAAACCATGGTTTAAAAATGTAGGTTTTTAAAAAGTAGAGTGGTATTTTAATTCTTTCCATGGCTACACAGCTGGGTTTCAGAAATTCAAACACATTCGAGAGAGAGAGAGAGAGAGAGAGAGAGAAAGGCATTAAATGATTAACTTAAAATCGGTGCCTGTTACCAACAAGTCCCTTATTACATAATCACAGCAGTAGAGGAAATCAGGCTGCAGTAAAGGATAAAAGCAGAATGTCGTGTTTCCCACTGCATGCATCCATGTGTGAGGTCACTTCCTGCATCCGTATGCTTGCTGCTCTGCTTGACCGGATCACGCTCTGCTGCGTGCTGCTGTCATTGTGCTTCAGTGCGACCTCCTCAGTCTGTCACACAAACGTGTGTCCCACTGCCATGTCGTTTGCACAGAGGTGTGCATTACATATAACATCTGTGTTTCACATGCTCCTTTTAGACCGTCTCAATCCTTTCTCTGCTCTTCCATCTTTCTCTCATCTGTTCGAGTTGCTGGCTGCCTCTCCCTGCCCTTCTCTCTCTCATTCAATTTCTCTCTCTCTCTCTCTCTCTCTCTCTCATTCTCTCCCCCAAGCTTTTCCCTCACTTACAGCTTCTCTTTCTGTTTGTCTCTATCCTTCTCTTTTTGACTTTCTCTCTCTCCCTCAAGCCTCTCCCTCTTGCTCTCTGTCTCTCTCATTCTCTCCCTCCCTCCCTGTCTCTCTCTCTTTCACGGGGAGCTGTGTTCAGGCTTGACGAATAATGAATTCATTATCAGTGTAATACGGCGCGCCCTGCAGGTCTTTGGGAGAGAGCGGCACTTCAGCATCCCACCCGTTTCCATGTTGTTCTTTGTCACCTCCCCTCCCTCTCTTTATTCCCGTCTCCCTGCTCCTCCCTTCCAGCCACCCTCACCCTCCCCACACTCCCCACTGTCTGCAGCCTCCCTCACCTCCTGCAGCAGGCTCCGCCCCCTCCTTCAGGGTGTGCTTCGGTTCCACCTGTGCTGGGGGCGGGACCGTCGTCCCCTCCAATGACATTCCCCTGGCTTTGATGGGCGGTTGCCGGGCTGGGATCTCCGAGTCGGCTTCTAAGGGGGACGCAAACCGATGTGTGTCCATCAGGGCGGAGAACCGCCTGCGGGCTCCCAGGGGGGGGCTGGAATCTCCTTCCATGTACAGGGACTCGGAGCAGGATAGGCGCTTCCTACGGACCAGAGATGCATCCAAACTCCATTACACCCCATCAACACGCTTAGCGTAGCTCCAGACTTACTACTGATGCTGCCTGTTGCCCAGGATTTTATTCATTTACAGTGACAGCAAATCACCCCGCAGCAATCAGAGTCTTTGTCCACTGCCACATCAAATCCCACTGCTTCAGAAATCACATCTGATCTGATCTGGTGTTTGTACTCCAGGCCAATGGTAATAAACGTTATGACAACTGCAGCTCAGCCAAAAGTGTTCCAGCTTTTAGGTCCAGGAGGGCCAGCTACTGAAACCTTGAGCGAGGCGTAAAGTAAGCTAGCTACTGTACCCTTGAGCGAGGCGTACCATAAGCTAGCTACTGTACCCTTGAGTGAGGTGTACCATAAGCTAGCTACTGTACCCTTGAGCGAGGCGTACCATAAGCTAGCTCCTGTACCCTTGAGCTAGGTGCACCATAAGCTAGCTACTGTACCCTTGAGCGAGGTGCACCATAAGCTAGCTACTGTACCCTTGAGCGAGGTGTACCGTAAGCTAGCTACTGTACCCTTGAGCGAGGCGTACCGTAAGCTAGCTCCTGTACCCTTGAGCGAGGCGTACCGTAAGCTAGCTACTGTACCCTTGAGCGAGGCGTACCGTAAGCTAGCTACTGTACCCTTGAGCGAGGTGTACCGTAAGCTAGCTCCTGTACCCTTGAGCGAGGCGTACCGTAAGCTAGCTACTGTACCCTTGAGTGAGGTGTACCGTAAGCTAGCTACTGTACCCTTGAGTGAGGCGTACCGTAAGCTAGCTCCTGTACCCTTGAGTGAGGTGTACCGTAAGCTAGCTACTGAACCCTTGAGCGAGGTGTACCATAAGCTAGCTACTGTACCCTTAAGTGAGGTGTACCATAAGCTAGCTACTGTACCCTTGAGCGAGGCGTACCATAAGCTAGCTCCTGTACCCTTGAGCTAGGTGCACCGTAAGCTAGCTACTGTACCCTTGAGCGAGGCGTACCGTAAGCTAGCTACTGTACCCTTGAGCTAGGTGCACCGTAAGCTAGCTACTGAACCCTTGAGCGAGGCGTACCATAAGCTAGCTCCTGTACCCTTGAGCTAGGTGGACCGTAAGCTAGCTACTGTACCCTTGAGCGAGGTGGACCTTAAACTAGCTACTGAACCCTTGAGTGAGGTGTACCGTAAGCTAGCTACAGTTCAGGGTAGGGACAGGTGTCCCCCAGGCCCCAACTCACATCTCCGGGGAGCCCGTCCGCCAGCTCTTGTCCCGCATGGTGAGGCTACCCATGCTCTCCCTCTTGATGACTTTGTCCTCCTTGGGGCCCTTGTGTTCCCTCCTTGTGACAGTGGTCGGCTTCTGCTCCAGTTGTGACAGTTGCTCCATGCTGCTGTACACCTGCAATCCCCCCCAATCAAAACAAGGACAGTCATGAACCTCTAAGAACCAGTACAAAGTGGGTTTATAAGAATGCTGGTGGAGACGGTATCACGTCTGAAGCGGCCCTGCACACAGCTGACAGGAGCAAACCACGCACTCACACCAAACCGTCTCTGATAAGACTACAGAGAGAAATACACTGTGGTACTTGGGGAGGTACTGCAGATTGGGGTTAGTGTTTACTCTGGCGGGAATCCTGACCTGGATTTCAAAGGGGACCCTCCATAGTTGTTCAGGAATGGATAGCAGTCACATAAAAAGAGCAGAAATATATGCCTGACAATGCTTTCGACTGCCAGGTCCGTGTTAGATCTCACCCCTGGCTGCTCTTCATGCTGATTACCAGCCTTTTTCTTGCCTTTGAAGTGCGTGTGTTATTCATGGCAGGCGTCTGGGGAGTGTTTGTGTGTGTCTGTGTGTGTGTGAGTCCAAGTAACACACATTTTCTTGTTTTTCTAAGTAGCTGGGGCTTTTGAAAAATGCCAGGAATCCGACTCTCCGTGCACCCTCATGATTCACACCTTGAGAGGGGAGGGGTTAAAGGCATAGATACAGAAAGTGAGAGGGTGTGAGAGGGTGCAGAGTGTGAGGATGTGAGGGCATGGGGAAGAGTTAGGCGATGAAACGGGGCGTCAGAGAGCATGAGAAACACAGCGACAGAACGAGGAAGGACACAAGAGACAATGATAGGATGCTGGAGGTTGTGAGAGGGGGAATGACAGAACGGGAGGTAGTTAGAATGGCATCAAAGAGGACATGAGAAAGCGAGAGGACAGTAGAGGGCGTCAGAGAGGCTGTGAGAAAGCGAGAGGACACAAGAGGGCGTCAGAGAGGCTGTGAGAAAGCGAGAGGACACGAGAGGGCGTCAGAGAGGCTGTGAGAAAGCGAGAGGACACAAGAGGGCGTCAGAGAGGCTGTGAGAAAGCGAGAGGACAGTAGAGGGCATCAGAGAGGCTGTGAGAAAGCGAGAGGACACAAGAGGGCGTCAGAGAGGCTGTGAGAAAGCGAGAGGACAGTAGAGGGCGTCAGAGAGGCTGTGAGAAAGCGAGAGGACACAAGAGGGCGTCAGAGAGGCTGTGAGAAAGCGAGAGGACAGTAGAGGGCGTCAGAGAGGCTGTGAGAAAGCGAGAGGACACAAGAGGGCGTCAGAGAGGCTGTGAGAAAGCGAGAGGACACAAGAGGGCGTCAGAGAGGCTGTGAGAAAGCGAGAGGACAGTAGAGGGCGTCAGAGAGGCTGTGAGAAAGCGAGAGGACACAAGAGGGCGTCAGAGAGGCTGTGCGAAAGCGAGAGGACACAAGAGGGCGTCAGAGAGGCTGTGAGAAAGCGAGAGGACACAAGAGGGCGTCAGAGAGGCTGTGAGAAAGCGAGAGGACACAAGAGGGCGTCAGAGAGGCTGTGTGAAAGCGAGAAGACAGTAGAGGGCGTCAGAGAGGCTGTGAGAAAGCGAGAGGACAGTAGAGGGCGTCAGAGAGGCTGTGAGAAAGCGAGAGGACAGTAGAGGGCATCAGAGAGGCTGTGAGAAAGCGAGAGGACAGTAGAGGGCATCAGAGAGGCTGTGAGAAAGCGAGAGGACAGTAGAGGGCGTCAGAGAGGCTGTGAGAAAGCGAGAGGACAGTAGAGGGCGTCAGAGAGGCTGTGAGAAAGCGAGAGGACAGTAGAGGGCATCAGAGAGGCTGTGAGAAAGCGAGAGGACAGTAGAGGGCGTCAGAGAGGCTGTGAGAAAGCGAGAGGACAGTAGAGGGCGTCAGAGAGGCTGTGAGAAAGCGAGAGGACAGTAGAGGGCGTCAGAGAGGCTGTGAGAAAGCTAGAGGACATCAGCGAGGGTGTAAGAGTGTATGTGAGAATGCTAGAGGGCAGCAAAGAGGATGTAAAACAGCAGGAGGAGACTAGTGGGCATCAGATAGGGAATGAAAGAAGGGGCAACCTTGCTGAAGCGTGGCGAGCAGGAGGAAAACTGCCGTATCTCCACAGGTTCGTCGTCGTCGTTCGTGTCGTCCTCGTCATAGGAGTTGATGTGGTGGTAGCGCTCTGAGCGTGCTGAAGGGGGAGGCAGAAGAGAGTGACTGAAAGGTACAGAACAAGCGCGGAGGCACCCGTGCATCTCAGAGCGTCTTAGGTCCCGCAGGTACAAAAGCGTGAAGCGGATCACAGCCGGAGCTCGCTGACTGTTCCGGAAAACACTGCGAGAGCTAAAACGAAGATTTAAAAACAATGCTTAAAAAGCGATAACTAAGATTCTCTTCACATTTACATAAATCGCTGCCTTATTCCTTGACATTTATGCATTTTGTTTCTTATCAATTTGTTGTATTATATATTTTATTATTGTTACTATAATTAACACAAAGGCGGCATTTACTGCTGTGAGGAAAGTAAGCTTGTCAGTCATGTTAATTACCGACACCTGCAGTTAGATACCACTGTCTCATCATGTCAATTACAGTGTAATTTGTATGCAAATTATCTGGATAAGACACCCTGCCAGTCCGTAGGTCAGCTGCCCCGCAAGCTGCCACTCACTGTCGAAGTAGCTGGTGTCCTCCTCGGACTCCAGGTTGGGGATGAACTCAGCCTTCTGCCTCAGCAGGCTGTTCCAGTCCAGCTCAGAGAAGAAGGCATGCTGCTTCACTTCATGTGCGCCCCCTAGTGGAAGGGAGGGACACAGTCATTCGATTAGCCCAGAGCTAATTATCCCAGCGCAGCAGCCCCATGCCCAGACCATGCCCCCCCATGTGACTGTGCTTTCCTGTGCCCAGAATGCCCACCACTCCACCACACCCCCACCCAGCACACGACGTACCGTGCTTTTGGTACTTCAAGGTGTTGCTTTTCCACGGGCCTAAAAACTGGGCCCTGCGTGAGGCAGCATATTTTGTACTGAATTCCAAAAATGGATTAAGATCAGGTTTTTCTTATCTGCTATGGATATTATAGTGCAGGGAGTTTAAGTCTCGCTAAGACATTTTTACTCTGTCATAGGAAAAAAACTGAGCAAGTTTTGCAATTTTAAGGATTATTCCTTTTCACGATTATCTAGTATATGTTTAAACATCAGTTTAAAGTTTACCTCCGCTGATTTTGCATGAGCGCTGCATGCATTCTTTGAGACAATAATTTTCATCCTTGCTGTTACGAAATCACATTGCAATATTTGAAAGATTTCCAATACCGTGCCGTTATAGTATATTATACAAAATACTTTATTTCTTGTTATACTATCCTGATCTTGTTGTATCTGTTTTTCTGACCAGATCACAATTAATGCTTGTGTCACTTCATTTGTCCACATTATAATTCATTTTATTATTTTTTTTACGTCTGTGATATAATAGGTCAATCGGAAAAAGCCCAGTACCAACAAGCTGATAGGCGCCATATCGCCACCTATTGTCGCGGAGTCAAACATACTTCGGTCAATAAATCAATCCCCCCCCCGCACATGTATACTAGGACAAGGACAGCAGTCTGTTTAAATGACGTAGTCAAGCTATAACTGTAGCTCGACTTAGCTGTGTATGTAAACATACTGCCTGTGCTTACCTGTGCCCAGACCGCCCCCCCCCCCCCCCCCCCCCAGTGTCACTGTGTTCTCCTGAGCCCACACTGCCCCCTCATGCTTACTTAGAACAGAATAATGATACTTTATTAATCCCTTTGGGCAACCAGGGAGCTGGGGGTTAAGGGCCTTGCTCAAGGTCACACAGACTTGTAAGTTACCTTCTGATCACAGGGACACCACCCAGATTGCCCCCACCTCTCTTACCTGTGCCCAGACCCCCCCCCACATTGCTTACCTGTGCACAGACGCAGCAGGGGGTTGGTCTGCAGCAGACTGGAGATCAGGCTCTGGGCGTCTACAGGGAGCGCTTCATCACCCTCTGGCCAGACAATATCATCTACACACCGAGACACACAAGGGTAGCATCATCCACCATCCATTCATACTCCAGCCTGGAGCCCATCCCAGGAAGAGCAGGGCATTAGACCGGGAACGCCCAGGATGGAAGGCCAGCCCATTGCAGGGAAAATTATTAGAGTTGCCATCATTATTCAAGGATTCAAAGGGCTTCACTTGTCACAAGCAAGGTGTACAATCAGTCTATAACATGCAGTGAAATTCAAGATGGTCAACTCCACCATAATAAACAATGAAAGCAAAAAAATACAGAAAAGAAACAATACAACAAAGTTGCTTATCTAAACAGTAAATATATTTTACCCAATCAGAGCAGTTGAAGACCCCGATGAGCCACGGCTGCAGTATTATGGACACGCCTGGGGTCACATGTGGCCTCATAATTGTCCTGCTGCGGCATTACAGCTCACCTGTGATGACCTGTCCAAAGAGCTCCTCAGGCGTGTCGCCGAAGAAGGGCACGCAGCCCACCAGGAACTCGTACAGGATGATGCCCATGGCCCACCAGTCCACGGGTTTGCCGTAGCCCTGCCGCAGGATCACCTCGGGGGCAATGTACTCCGGGGTGCCGCACACCTGTGTCCGAGGGCCAAGGAGAGAGCAGCCCCAGGGGTCATTCTACAGCGTCAACATCGGGGTCATTGGAGACACACAAGTCCTGCCAGATAGCGTCTCGAGATGTTGGCAGGACTCTCAAGTCTCCCGCATTGACCATGAGACACATGGATTTCAACCAGTTCACACGCTCACACGCCAAACCTTGTGTTTCTCACGCTGAGAAGTAAGGG